>NW_027397089.1:6638145-6938103 GCF_003265705.2 Callorhinus ursinus
AAAAAAAAAAAAAAAAAAAAAAAAAAAAAAAAAAAAAAAAAAAAAAACCTTTCTCTGTCGATAAATTCTAGATTCCAAGACTATAGTCTTGGATTCCAGTTGACAAAAGCTGAATACAGACTCTTCGCATTCCTGCGGTAACAAGCCCCAACCCCCCTGACACCAACGGATGCCTCTGGCAAATCAGAGAGAAATACAGACAAGAAAAGCACACTGATAGATTTTAAAATATATATTATCCTCATGACACTATTTCTTTTTCCATCGAGGCAGTATTTTAGTTGGTAAGGAGGTCTCAGAGCACTATACTATCAATACCATACTTCGGGTGATGAGAGTTAAACCGGATTTTATGGGTTGGCCTAGGAGTGTAGTCATCATAAATAACATTGTTTCTATGGGAAAATGTCTTGAGAGTGCTTAATAACTGACTTACAAATGAATTTTTGGAACATAGCTGGTTTGTAAGTTGAGAATGGATAGTATTCCTTTTTAATACCAAAAACTTCCCCAAGTTATACAAAGTGAAAGCTAAGGAGGATGATTATCTTGGACTAGAAAAATTAATATTTCTAGTTTCTCTGCTTTTATAACTTACTTCCTCAGCTTTTTAGCACAAATATAACAGATTAGAGAGGCCAAATTTGAACTATAAACTCGAGGCTGTGGCAAATTAAATGTATTTGCTTTGTTCTGCAGATGTTAAACACAATTCCCACAAAATTTGAAAGGTGGAGTTAATTCTGACTTAGACGAATCTAATGAGCATCTGTTTTGATTTTTCTAACCATTGATCTGATTTTCTTTTAACTTGATACTGGTTGGTTTACACAAGTCCGTGTGATAATTGCAAATAGCCAAAGGTGAAGTCATTCCAGAACCCCCAAAACAGTTTTTTTTTCTTAAAACGCCAGATGATTCTTTAGAGACATTTAAAAATTTTGTATGAGTGCAGAGTAAGTGATGCATAAACACATGTACCTTTTACTTCTACAAATGTGTCTATACACAAACACGTAACTAAATAAAAATTAAGAAGTTGGGTATGGCTTTCTGTGAAGGGAAGACATTCCTTTAACAAGTATATAGAATATCAGGAAAGCTCCCCAATGTGGGCTAAATCGTGTCTCCCACAAAATTCATACGATGAGGTCCTAAATCCCAGTACCTCAGACTTTGTATTTGGAGATAGAAGCTTTAAAGAGGTCATTAAGTAAAGTGAGCTCATGGTGGGAGGAGGCTCCCCATTCAATATGATGATGTCCTTATCAGAAGGGGAAATTTGGATACAGACACATGGACAGAGGGAAGACCTTGTGAAGACGCAGGAAGAAGGCAGCCATCTACAAGCCAAGGAGATAGGCCTCAGGAGAAACCTACCCTGCCAACACCTTACTCTTCTAGCCTCCAGAACTGTGAGAAAATTAATTCTTGTTGTTTGGGCCACCCAGTCTGTGGTACTTTGTTATTAAAGCCCTAGCAAACTAATATCCTCCATAACCTAAAATTATATCTAGAGGTATAAAATATAATTTAGGCTACTTGATAGAATAGGTACCTTAAACTGTATGGATAGATCATGCGTTTTCAAAATAGGTTATAGGGTGATATTTGGGAGTTTTGCAAATGCTTAATTTGAATTTTACTTTAAGTTATATTTTACATAATTTAAAACCATAATAAAAATATTCAAACATAGTATCAAGACTGGACCCACTGCAGACCTTCATTCTATTAAGTTGCACTGCCAGGTTACATGATCACTGTGTAGTACTTGGAAGGAAGCCTTTCCTCACACCACATCATGTCTTCTAATTACCTGCAGATATTATCAGAAAGTCTACAGCTTTGCACCAGGTTTTCAATGCAGTCCTGAATAAAATGTCTATGTTCAGTAGTAATTCTTTAATTTTACTACATTAAATAAAGATTAGAGTACTATCAAAAAAATTGCATATTCCAATAAGAAAACCTAAAGTGTACTAGGAAAAAAACATTCCCAGATTCTCACTCTGTAATTATATTAGTGATATCTCTGTAGTTTCTTGTTACGCAATTATTTTTACATTATTAGAGTAGGGAGGCATGCATCATGAGAATTAAAAAATCAGAAAAATATAATTTCCAAAGCTGATATGCTTACTGTAAAACATTCTGAAAATGTGGAAAATAATAAAGAGGATAAAACTCACTCAGGACCTTCCCTACTGACCCACAAAATCCAGTTCTGCATATAACTGCTTGCATAAAATTATGTGTATATTACTTTTCTCTAGAGTGGAGTACAGGTATGCCACATTCAACTGAATGTCAAGTAAGGCTCCGACACATTTGTTCAGCACGTGCCTGTCATGATATATATAATATGAATTGTATAAGAAGAAGAGACGACCATGACCTGTTGACAAAATGTGAAAGATAGCTTTGGCACATACTAGGAGCTTTCCATATGACTTATTATGCATTATAAGAAAAGTAATTGATAGATATTATTGGCAGTGAAATTTTGAAACAAAAATGCCCTGTTAATTCTCTTTCAATCATTTGCGCCAGTTTAATTAAAGAGAGTCCTCAGATTGCAATGAGAATTGCTTTAAAAAACTAATACTATTTGCAACTCAGGATCTCCTCAGTACAGACGATAACTGGATGCTGATGCAATTTTGCAGCAAAAGTTTATAAGCCTCCATTTCAATTTTTTTTTAGTTTTTAATGTGTAGTCCCATTACTATCCTTAACTGCCTTTACAATAAGGACATATTGTAAACGTAAACTTATAAAATAACCGTACACTTATTAAACACTGATTTCACCCTTTATTTCAATGTAAGATTTCATTTGAAAAAATATTATATGTGGAAACCACTGACATGGAGGAATAAGTGAAGGAACTGGGCTCTTTAGTCTAGAGAAGGAAAAGTTAAAGGGAGACATTCAAGCTGCCTTCATATTATCGGAAAGAGAAGCAGTTTATGCTGTTTGCTTCAGAAAGCAGGAGAGTGACTTGATGATACTGCAAACGACAAATCTCAGCACAATATAAGAAAGAACTTTGCCACAATTCATTCTTTTGAAAAGTAAAACGCTGCCTCTGGAGCTCCCAAGAACCCAGGTATGAGAGATATTTGGGTAAAGTTTGGGTCTTTAAGGAGTTCTGCACAAGAGAGTCCTCCTTTGGAAAGGAAAGAATAACTCCAATCCAGAGCTCAGAATCCAAGAAGGAACAACGCTTCGAGAAGACAGCAAGCATGTTAGTCTTCCTCTTTTAGGGATTTGAGAGAAAACCCTTGACTTTTCTGCACGCTTAATCATGTAAACCAGGAGATTAAAGTCACATAAAACCAGAATGCTCTGCCTGATACAGCAGAGCTCTACAGCACAGAGCAACTTCAGAAAAGCTCCTTCCTTATGTGGGGATAAAGTAGTGCTTGGAAACACTAAACTTCAGGAATTGGGGTTTGTAAGGTAGGAAAAACAAGAGAAGGGATTCAAGAAATTACACCCTGAAAAGGGAAAATAGTAATTTAGAGCTGACTTACATAAGAGCATTTGGTATGTTCAGGTTTATGCAACTGAAGAGAGAGCAGGAAAGCCTTGTCAGTGAGAATGCTCCCAAGTCCACCCTAATATTAATGGCTTATTCACGTTCTTGAATATTCGCTTTGGGAGAAAGTTGAGGCATGCACATTGCAGACTGTAACTTACTATTGAACTCATCCAAGAGAAGCAGAGTAACGTGACACTGAGCAGTGTATCTTCTGAACCCCAACTTCCTGGTTTCAGTTTCTGGCCATATTGAGAGGGAGACCCGTTTGTCTTGGTTTGCAAGAGACTTTTCTGATTTTAACACCACAAGTCTCATTTCCTGAGATTCCCCCTCAGTCTCAGGCAAACCAGGACATTTGGTCACATTCTACAACTGGCTAGCTGGGAAAACTTGCCTGAATTCTGTGGGACAATAAAAGTACCTATCTCAATAGTGCCATGAGGATAAAGTGAGTCATGAATATAAAGTGCATGGCAGAGTGTCTGTATGTGTTTACATTCAATAAACATGAGTGATTTTTATTATGTGATCAAGCTCTGCTCAGTCACAGATGCGACCATGTGACATGTCCGTTCTATGTGGGTGCTTACTTGCAACTGTTTAAAACAAGTCCCTCCTTGTTTAGATCACTGTCTTACCAATAGTTGAATCGCTAGCCACAAAAAAAACTATCCATTTTTATATTAATCTATTTGATAGATTATATTAATCTAATTGATCAAATATTTATATATCCACATTAATCTATGGATACATCATTTAAACCCATATATTTAAACCCACATATAAACCACGCATACAATGTTCAAATCCACAGCTCAGAAGACTACATTCTGCAGGAGTTTCACAACAGTGCTGGGTGCTTTCTCCGTAGAAGATACAACGGGTCTTGGAATCACCTAAAACAGTCCAAGGAAGGTGTTAGAAAGATGCGGAAAACAGACCGGAGACAGAACAGATTATTCAGCGGCTGAATCAGAACAATGAGGTAGTTCCATGCAAATGCTGACAGCAATGAAACACTAAGAAAAAGACTGGAGCGTGGTGCTCATCCGTCATCACTTAAATAACTTCACGATGTTCAACCCGGAAAAAAGAAAAAGATTGAAAATGTAGAGTATATCCCACAATGATCACGTGAATACGTCATTCACCAGAAAAGACTCTTTGTTCCTAAATATATTTAAAGACAATAAGCAGATACAGCTATACAAAAAGAAAGAAAAAAAACAAAAAACAAAAGGACAGTATAAAGTCTTCAGTAGTAGTGGGCAAGGTTTTCCTATAGGACCTGAAAAGCACCCTGATCATATTTAGGGTGAAAAACTGAAAGTGGGAGAAACCATACGTGGCAGAATTACCAAGGGCACCTCATGTGCTTTGATGGGACAGCATCAGACCCATTGCCATCATGCTATTATTTTTACCTTGACAGAAGAGGGCTAGATGATCTTTGGATACCCTTCAAGGAATAAAGGAAAGGGGGGAGGTGCGGGAGTTTGCTGATTCAGAGCTAAGAAAATTAGTAATGGTCACATTTTAAAATAAAGCAGTTTAAGAAAGGTCAGTGAAGAGTCTCATGTGTGTGGACAGGATTTATACAAAGCACATTTGCTGAAGGACTAGATCGTGCATTCTGCCTTTCAAACAGCTGGTGTGGGCATGAAGAGTAGGGGTGTCATAACCCCCACGCATCCCTCCCACCGCCGATCCTTCTGGGAACAGGAAGTTTGCAAGTTGCTGGGCATTTATTTTTCCTTCAGATTATGCAGAGGTAACAGACCACATGAATTTTGTTCATTCATGGAATAGTTAGTTTATTCACCCTAGAGATTGGTTTAGACAAAATAAAGCCTTAGTCAACTGGAGCCTAACTTACTACAGCCTTTAATTAACATTTTTCCTCTTCATTTAGCTTCGATGAGAAATGAAGTGAATCACAAGAAAGTAATTTGACATGAGGGATTTATCTTTGAACCAACCAGTTCCAAGGCGTAACCAGGTATTAGTCAAGATTCTTTTCTGGCTCATCTTGTTTATCTTTTCTATTTACGATCAAATGAAGAGTGTGAATTTATGCTCAGATCAATGACCCCTGAGCATAAAACAGTGTGAGATACTTCTCAATCAGAGAGAATATCAGCCTTCTAGAATTGGAAGGAACCTTCTAAATAGGCTTTGCTTCTTGTCCTATTCATGCCCCCTTTCACTTTCAAGGATGTCCAGGTTTCAGTAATAAATTATTTGCTCACCATATTCAATCATCTATCAGCAATTTAAAAAACATTTTCAGTAGCAGGATCCTTTTCAAAAACTAAATCTTAACACAGAGCTCTGATATATAAAAAGGGCAACCAGCCATCCAGTTTGATCAGGACATTTGATGGGTTTAGGATGAAGAACACTCAGTGCTAAAACTGGGACAGTCCCAGGCCAACGAGGATAGTGGTCACCCTATTATAAAACACCAAAAGCTCTGTTTTGCCAGTGTAAAATATATTTTTTATAAATGCAAATTTATAGTATTCATTTATTATTAAGCCAATCAATGGGGGAAAATAGGTCATTTCAAGGAGCACAAAAAAGAAAAAAAAATCACATTGAGAGTGATGGTTGCACTCTTACATGAGACTCAGGATTTGGTTTATTTCTGTATTTGCTTTGGTTTCATAATATTGAGGAAACCCTGGTTTGCATGAGTAAGTAGTTGTGAGTGCTAGTTTGTTGTTACTGTTCTTATAATAGTCCTCCCTAGAAGCTCGGGATTCTTTCTCATTAGACTGGTCCAGAAGCTTATAAGAAGAAAAGCAGAATATGTTTTTTTTTTTTTTAATGTCAGATCGCTAACAATTTCCAACACATCTTTTATGGCAAACACAAAAGTCAGATTAGAGACATCTAAAATATATGAAGAGCATAAAAACTCTCTACTATACCATATGTATTGTGATGTGACACATCAGAGGTCCACTTTGTATGGCTCAACCACCCCCAGCTTCAGACACTGAAATGCCTGGACCTGGCTGGCTTTCTTGTCATTTATTTACTTTCTTAAAAGATTTTATTTATTTATTTGAGAGAGAGAGAGCACAGATGGAGAATAAGAGGGAGAAGCAGACTCCCCACTGAGTGGAGAGCCCAATGCGGGGCTCAATTCCAGGACCTCAAGATCCTGACCTGATCTGAAGTCAGATGCCTAACCCACTGAGCCACCCAGGTGCCCCATGGCTTTCTTGTCATTTAATTGAGATTCTGGCATGTATGCTATAGTAATGCAACATCCTGTACAATTCTGTACCAGAAGTATATGCGTTGGCCTAGATCTTAAGAAACACTAGCATTCTTAGGCTCCTGGGTGGCTCAGTCATTAAGCGTCTGCCTTGGGCTCAGGTCATGATCTCAGGGTCCTGGGATCAAGTCCCGCATCGGGCTCCCTGCTCAGCTGGAAGCCTGCTTCTCCCTCTCCCACTCCCCCTGCTTGTGTTCCCTCTCTTGCTGTCTCTCTCTCTCTCTCTCTGTCAAAATAAATAAATAAAATCTTTTAAAAAAAAAGAAAAGAAAAGAAACACTAGCATTCTTAATCAGTATTAATATAGTCACAAGGGGTGCCTGGGTGGCTCAGTTGGTTAAGCATTTGCTTTCAGCTCAGGGTCCTGGGATCAAGCCCCAGGTTGGCCTCCCCGCTCAGCTGGGAATGTGCTTGTCCCTCTCCCTCTGCCCCTCCCCCTACCCATGCACTTGTGCTCTCACTCACTCTCTCTCTCTCTCAAATAAATACATAAAATCTTTAAAAAAAAAAATACAGTCACAAGATCTGCCAGGAGAAGCTTCATTCGCATGCCGCACAGAAAATAGTTAAACAGCACAAATTCAAAAGTCGTCATTGTCAGTGTGTTGCATGTTGACATGTACCATATTTTTGTTTTCATGGGTTTTTTTAATAATCAGAAATACACTTTAATATGATATTTGTAGAACTGGGTTCCAGCAAACACAAAAGTAACCATGATAGAGAACATTTCTTTAGAAAGAATTCCAGGCACTAAGTAGTAACTCATTTAATCCTCTTAACAACCCTGTGAGATAGCCTCTTTCTTTGTTTTACCAAAACCGAGGCTCTGGGATTAGTGATTTGCTGAAAGTCACAGATATTCAGTGACAGCCAGACCTGAGTTCAGAGTTCCAGAGTCTGTTCCTCGCCACCAAACTTATTCTACCTATCACCTCAGTTTGAAAACGCTACTGTAACCTTGCTCCGGAAGAGGGGAGGTAGGAGGTAGGAGGCAAAGGCCATGCAGTTTCTAAAAGGTAGCGATCTGGAATCTGCCTCCCGGATGCCCACTTCCATGTTCTCCCGGACACACCTCGGCCTCTCTCAGGGCACTCTGCCTAGCCCAAGTTGTCCAGACACTAATAAAGACTGCTGAGCTACCTATCTCATGCCACTAATTTGGGAAGGCTTGACTAATCAGTGGATGATCACATGCTGACCATTTGCTTAGCAGGACACACAGCTGCACGGTACCCGGCCTCACCGGACAGTTACAGCGTGAGGGAACAAGGTCCTGGTTGCCTTCTAAAGAATAAAGAGAGCCCCTTTCCTGTATAGATTATCTCAGCTATAAAGGATGTACAGATCTGCTTACAATTACACAAAATATTGCCTGCTTTGTTCCTGGCAGGCCTCTTTAAAACATCATAAGCAAGCCGCAAAAGCCCAGAGGGTGGCCCCATTCCCCTCTGAGCCTTGAACAACCATATTAACTTCTAGAGAGCTAGACCTATTCCTCTTCTCATCAATAGCTACACTGTCGATGTGGTGCCCATCGCTGGATGACCTGTCATATATGCCCAAGAAAACGGACTATGGAAAAATCGCAACTACTTTAACATATGTATGCTGCTTCCTCCTCAATGTGTTAGGAAAATTTGATTCTAAAGTGGTTAACTTCTAATATTTTTCGAAGAAACATTACAAACGGTGGTGAGAGTCCTAGACTATCTTCTTTCCCAAACATATTTGGTCCACATGTAGCTGAAATACTGCATATTTGCAATCAAAAAGAGCAAATGATGCCGGAGAATGTACCGCCTTCAAACTAGTAGAAGTGTATTTGAACCTAGACCTGATAAGTATAATTCAAAAATAATATATATATATAGTAATTTCTGGAATGCGCTGAGATATCTGTAATTCAATAGTGTTGAAAGCATAACTCAATAACTGGCCTTGGTTATCTTTGATTCTCACATGTGAGGAAACAGGGATCTAATTAGAGAAGACAAATAGTGGGTGGCGATAGTAATACTGAGAGGAATTCCCGGGCGCTCTCAAGGGTTTAAGACTAGAAGGTGAAAACATCGGTTTTCCGTGTCAAATTTTACCTCAAAACAGAGTCTTACCTTTTCCTTCCAAGGCACATCAGTCATGATGGTCGTTTACTGCCTCACACTGCTTTCTCCTAGCGTGCTTCCTCCCTGGCTGTGTCTGGAGTCCCCATGGACGCTCAGTGAGGTCACTTGCTGGCCAAGGGTTAGGCAGGGTCAGTGTGGCCTCAGACAGACCCATCTCATGGTGCTTCTGGAGCCTGGCCGACACAGATGGGGTGAGAGGCTGTCAGTATGGGCTGGGGTCTGGACCAGGGCCATAGTGCTGCCTGCAGGACCAACTGACTCTGGCCATGTTGGCCCCACCCACTGCCTCACCCCTTGGGTAGTATCCACAGCCAGTAAACGCTAATATTCCATGGTTATAGTCGCAGGGTAAAAAGAGGGATATTAAAGAATCCAGGCTCAATGAAAAGCAACTGTCCTTGCTCCACCGAGGACAAATATGAAAAAGTGTATGCTTTGAGCGTAATTTTCATAGACCAGAGACTGAAGAATAAATCCTAATGGCCATGACCCAGGACCCAGAGCCAATCCTCTGATCCAGGTGCTCAGTTTGACAATCTTTCTGTTAAATGTAGCTTCCTCTAGGAACCCCACTCTGTCCTTCTGAGACAGGTAAGGGGACCTCTCATGTTCTTAGATAGCATCCGCCCTCAGTAACAGATAAAAGTCCCTCCCAAGATCTTACATAGCACCTAATCAGATCTTCCATCATGCTGTTTCGTAATCCCAAACCTGCTCATCTTCATTCCCCACTGGACACCAGAGTGTCGTGTTAAGAACACGACTTCAAATGATCTAGACTCTGATCTGCCCTTTTCTAGCTAGGTGACCTTGGGCTATTTCATTAATTTATCTAAATTTCAGTTCCTTTATCTGAAAATGAAGGTAATAAGACTACTTACTTCATAGGCTTATTGTTACTAACACATCCTATTAAAATTATTCAAGTTCCTTGAGGAAAGGAGCTCTGCCTTTTTACTATTGTACCACCAGCCCCTCTCAAGCTGAGTCAGAGAGAGTATTCAATAAATATGAGTTAATCACAATTCATATTTCCAGTTAAGGAATAGAAGAAAGTTCCAGATATGAAAAGGTGCTCTTCCACAGGGCATCTGGTGCTAAGAGTTAAGTTGCCCTGAACGTTTTCTCAGAGCTGACGCTTCCTCTAATTTTAAGGATTATAAGTGGTCTCAGCTATTTCAAGTGTCGAAAAGCATCCTTGCTCTGAGAAATGCTGTTTCACAAACAGGCAACCATCTGCCACAAAGATAAAAACGTTCGGTGCTGAATTTCTGTGGTTGTCAGTATCGACATGCCTGATATTTAGAACACTTACTTTTTTCTGGAGCTGATTTGGGAGCACAGAAAGCTTCTGGGAATACTGCCCTACATAGCTGCCCTTTACGACCAGAACAGCTGTGCCACAGTTTTTACTGTTCTGAGGCCGAGAATAGGGAATTCAAGAATCCTAGCAGCCAGGGCTCCATTTCGGAGCCGTCACTCAATGCTTTTCCGGGGCAGTGCACACTCCAATCTGCACCTCGTTTTCCAGCTTTGTTTTCATTTTCGTTCTTCACATTGCATGTCAATTTGAAGTTTTTTTAAAGTTACTATAGTGGATGTCTATCTCAGGCCACAACATCGATATGCAAGGAAAATGTTTTATTTGGCTTTTTTTTTTTTTTGTAACACCTTAATTTCTGTTTTGAGTTCTATTGCTGGGGGTACAGAAATTCAATTATTAGTCCAGCTGAAATCCCCTTTTCTCAAGGGTTATAGGGGAGATCCGAGGGTTCACCTAATATCAAGCTGTTGTAGGGTCTGGGGAAGTACCTGGTTCTCCAAGTGCTGTGTCCTTGCTTAGCAATCTATGGACCTTTAGGCATTGATCTCCAGCTCAGCCCTGAGACGGCACGAGCCCTTCTCCTGGCCACTTTAGGTGAGCTCCACCCTTTGGAGCAGCTCAGTCATTCTGTGGCTTCCTTGGAAATTAGAGTATGGGATTCTCCGTGGGCCTGTGGCCCTGTTTGCCAACACTCACTGCAAAGCGGCTCCCTTCTAAGGCTATGGGGCTTTCCGGGACTCTGTCCACATGTCTTCCTCCTGGATTTTATCGCTCCCTATCACGGAGGCCACGTGCAACCTTGCTGTCTAGGACCAGTGTCTCACTATCTCCACGCCATCTTTCCTGGGGGCAATCCAGGAGATAATCTAGAGAGTTCTAACACTATCAGACTCTCAAGAATTTGGATAAGTTCATAATCTTTTCCATTCCCTTATGGCTGTGGGATTTTGAAACAGGAAGAGACTCCCTTTTTCCTCTCCTTTGAGCTCTGCCACATTCTTGCCCTGAGACAAGGAATAGGCCTATCTACTGCAAGAAGGTGGCAGGAATAAAGACAGAGGAGGGGAACTTATGGATGGCAGTAGGGGGAAGGACCGCAGCAAATATTTAAAAAAATTATCTTGCCGCAGTACACTCACTACCTCATTTGATTCTCCTAACAGTTCTGTGAGGTAAACAACCTTACTTTCCAGGTGAGGAAACAGATTTAGAAAGCTAAGTAATACATTGGGCATCTGTGTCCCAGTTTGGCACTGTTTTGTCCTCCATCCAGAAAGCCTGGGACCCAAACCCTGTTTCCACACCACAGGCCTGCGCTTTCCACCACACCCTGCTTCCACACACCCTGGACTTCTCCCCATCTTCCATTCATGGCTTATTCCCCCTTCTTCATGGTCTCTTTACCTTGCAAAAGGTCCTCCCTACCATTTCAACCTGACAAAATCCTCCCCATCACATATTTTCCATGAAGACTTTTCTGATCACTTCAGGCAGCAGTGACCTTCCCTCCCCAAACCCTTGGGACACTGGCTCCTGCTTTGCGCTGCCTCTCCCACGCTGCTCTGCATCACCATTACTTATGCTCAGGTCTTATCAAACCTACTAGACCGCTAATTCTTTGAGCCCAAGAACCCTATCACTTTTTTTCTCAAAAGTAGTGAACAAATGTACAAATGAATGAATGGATGGGTGGATGGATAGAAATAGATGCTCCATGACTCCAAAGAGAAAGGAAGAGTCTTAGCAGCCTTGCATCTAAAGTAGGAGGAACAAAGAAGAACACTCTGGAATTGTAAGGTGAGATGGATGGTAAGAAGCTCTGTGAACTGTCAGTTGGCTAGTTTAGCAGAATGATGAGAGCCTGTGTATGGAAAGAGAAGAAAGCAATCATGGACAGCAAAAAAAGGTCTGCACCCCACACAGGGTGGCCCTCTGAGTGAGGGGGTTTCATATGTCTACTGCTTATTACCCTGGGATTCTCTGTCCATATATAAATGCATAAATAACAGAACATGATCATTAGCTGCTATGAAACAATCACGAGAGGATTGTTTTGGGAAGAGCATACTAATAATATTATTACAGTAGCTTCCATTTATTGGTGATCTATTGTGTACCATTCCAATGCCTAGATTATGAAAGAAAACAATTCCTCAATCCTACCTACCAGTGGTTAAAGACTTAAAAATAGCTATCAGATACTGCTTTAATAACTTCTAGCCACCAAATAATACATTATATTTAAAAAAAAGAAGAAGAAGAAGATAGCAGGAAGGGAAAAATGAGGCGGGGGGAATCGGAGGGGGAGAGGAACCATGAGAGACTATGGACTCTGAGAAACAAACTGAGGGTTCTAGAGGGGAGGGGGTGGGGGGATGGGTTAGCCTGGTGATGGGTATTAAAGAGGGCACGTTCTGCGTGGAGCACTGGGTGTTATACGCAAACAATGAATCATGGAACATTACATCAAAAACTAATGATGTAATGTATGGTGATTAACATAACATAATAATATTTAAAAAAAGAATTAATGAAATAGAGCATCAAGATTTTTTTTCAATTAAAAAAAAATAACTTCTAGCCACTAACATGGAAGATGTTCAAAAGAACATGGGGAAAATTAACATTTGTGAGACTGCAAGGATATTTTCTAAGTGGTCTACCCAGGGACTTTGTGGTTACCCTGCAGGAAGACTAAAATAAAGAAAATAAGTAGCTGGCTACTAAGCATCATCTTTCCATCAGCATCCCTCCACACTCAATGACATCAGATAAAACAAAATTTCTGCCTGGGAGTCATAAACCCAGGGCTTCTCTGAGGGAGGTTCATCCCAGGAGCCTGGCATGTTAGGAATTTATTTAGCCAGCTAGTAGGAGGTTGATCAACATAAACCATGGTTACAATCAGATGTATACAACCAGGCGCTATATCATAAAACAATATTTGTCTTAACTGGTTAGTTATCATTTGAATTCTCTTGCCCTTAAATGCAGCAACAGCTAATAGTTTTTAGAAGGAATACAAAGCTCATTCTCTTTCCATAATCTAAAGCCTATGACAGAGAAAAAAGGTTTCAGGTAAATAACTGATGTATGTAAATTTCCCCCACTTTTTAATCCTTCTTCATGCATGCTATCTGTCAGTCCATCCCTCCCATTACAAAGATGTGGGGCAGGCTGCTGCCAATATCCTTCCACCTTTTGTGGGTGTCATGCTTCGGTAATAGCTATTACTCCAAGGAGGAAGAACAAAAGCAATACTGAGTGGGTAGCTGATAACTAAGAACCTCACATACTTTCCAGAACCAAGAAAAAGTTCTTAGCCATAAGGGTAAGGATCTATTGAGCCAGTTGTCATCCCATACAATGAAAACATAAAAACACAAAAATTAGGAAGCTCCAACCCTCGTGCTAGGTAGCATCTGAGATGGCCCCAATGATCTCCTCCTCCTGATATTCACAACATTGTGTCATTTCTTCTCCTTGCGTGTGGACTAGACCTAGCGTATTGGACCTTGTATTCTAACAAATACAAGAAATAAAAAATGATGGGCTGATACTTCTAAGATTGGATTACAAAACAGAAAACAAAAACTGTAACTTCTGTCTTGGACATCCCTTCTCACTGGCTGGTTGTAAAGGAGGCTAACTGCCATATTGTGAGCTGCCCTATGGAGTGGCCCATGAGACAAGGAACAGATATCTCTGGCCAAGAACAGCAAGGATCTAACACCTGCTGACAGTCACATGAGTGAGCTTGGAAGTGTAACCTCCCCTAGTTGAGCCTTAAGATGACTGTAGCCCCAGCCAGTATCTTAATTGAAGCCTTTTGAGAAACTCTGAGCCGTAGGCACCCAACTGGATTGTACTCAGATTCCTGATCCATAGAAACTGAAATAATAGATGTTTGTTGTTTTAAGCCACTGAGTTTTGGGATATTTTTATGAAACAATAGACTACTGGGGTGGGGGAAGTAGTTATATAAACAAAAAGTATCTAGCATATGCCTTGTCTCTATGTGTCAGAAACTAGACTAAATGTTTAATATGCATCATTTCATTTATTTCTCAAAATCTCTCTATGAGATACTGCTCCTATCCCCATTTTACAGATGAGAAAATTGAGACAGAGAGAGGTCATTGACTTGCGTGAGGTTACACTGATAGTAAATGGAAGAACTAGGACTCAAGCACACATCCGATTTGAAAGTCCTTGCTCGAAAGCCAGGGAATATTGCCTCCCAGACATAGGCAATGGGTTTCATACAACAGTGAAAACATATAAAAACTCCAGAAATTATTAAGGGAAAGAGTCAGCAATGATATCTAAAGGTTTTAGAGAAGTTTTTGCATTTATGCTGTGTCTACAAAGATCAGAAGCTGATCAGAGCTCTAAAACTTGAAAGTGCATTACAGGTAGAAAGACTAACATACAAAGGCATATAGGGTAGAAAAAAACCCTTCAAATTTGAGAACTTCTGGTATAAATTTCAAAACTGTGGGAATTAAGGCTAGGTAAGTCGATGAATTGATAAATTAAAGCTGATCTACAAAAGAGTTTTCTACCATTAAAAGAAACCCTAATTTTTAATTGGGTTCCTCCTCCCTTATCTTTCATCTCTTGAATATACATAAGATGCCATTTCAAAGTCATATCAAAAAATCGAATTTAAATTTACAGACTAGGGAAGTTAGACCTTGCACCTGCCCAGAATTTTTGTTTAAGGTTTTAGACTCAGACTATAATACAGTTCTAAGAAATGTTTACCTTTTTTTATAATGCTCTATGACAAGTAAATATACAATGAACCTGAGCTAATAACTGTTTGTTGACATGAATAATTCTGTAAATATTATCTCAGCCTTTATGATATCGTTGATCTCACATCAAGTCTGCAGTTTCAACTGAAAAACCTATCTCGACAAGCTGCAGGTCTATTGTGACCTACGCTGGGAAATCTGTGATTTTAGGTACTGAAAAGAAAACACTAGCAAAGTTGAACTCCCATGTTTTGAGACAGTAGGTTTGATTGCAGAAAAATGTGTATAAAAGTTCAACTGATATTTACTATGTCAAACATTACATTTCTGTATGCTAGAATAAATAGATCCGAGATGGTTTAGAGAATTGCATATATTCAGTAGAAAAACTATCATAAATTCTAAGATTTAACAAAACAATACTTGCCCAACTTTAAAACATAGAGGACACAAAAGCCAAAGTAGAGAGCTTTTAAAATATAAAATTCTTCTACTGTAAATTGAAAATAGAAGAAAAATATGATGGGGAAATTATTACCACCAAATAGGACATAGGGTTAACATATATAAAGAACTCCTTAACCCTACAAGGAAAACATCAGTATTCCACTGATAATAGTTACTCCTAAAAGACCTATTATATTCCAGATGTTTTATTCATTTTCTCATTTAATCTTTTCAATAATCATGCAAGGTTAAGTATTGTTATTCTAACGTTGCTGTTGGGAAAACTGTCGTTCAGCAAGATTAAATAATTCACCCTAATTCACATCACCAACAAATGACAAAGTTGTCTTATAAATGAGACTCTCAAGTCATTTCTTTCTGCCTTGTCCTGCCATAGAGGTGAAAGCACAGAGACCATGAACAGAATCTACACAGATATACTATATTATCCTCAAATGTAATCTAAGTAAAATAAAGCAAATTGAGGTCAATTTTAAACATTCTAAATTTTTTTAATTTAATGATAACACAAATACTGATATAGTTTTGAAAATGTAGGAAAAGAAGGAAATATCAACATTGTGATCTTATGAAACCTACCTGGAAAGAAACTTGGCAAACACTTTTTTTCATTATTATTACTCTTAGGGACTATTGAATATCACATCGTCTGTGAAGCCTTTGGGGCGTCTCCCTGCCCAAGTAAGTTACGCACTTCTCCTCTGGACTTTGAAAATATTTACTTCTGTGTCCCTAGTGCATAGCTCATGACTGGCATATACAAAAAATTATCAGTAAGTATTTATTGACTGAATGAAGAAGGAATTCTTCAGAAGAGAAAATAAGTTACATGCATGAAAACATTCTTTACAATAGTAAAATATTAGAAACAAGGTCAACTAAACTGAAATGGTTAAGCGAAGCGCATTTTAACATGATTGACTATTTTGTAGGCTGAAAACAACAAGATGCAGTCATTGGTAAAGCCTGAAAAATATTTAGCCAATGAGAAAAAAAAAAATACAAAATACAGTGTGGTTGCCCAAATATTAAAATACGTTTGCATAAGGGCAAAAGCTAGAAGTTAATATGCTTATAAAGTAAAGCTCATTCTGTGAGAGAAGTGAGAATGAAATTGTCTTTAGCCATTTCTCACAACTTTATTTAAGGTGGTTATTAAATTGTTTTTACTCTTCTCAAAAAGTGATCTAAATTGCTCAGGTTATTTGGAGGACAAGACATTTTTATTTTTCAAGTTACCAAAACTTCCTGTCTTGACTATTAAGAAGCTCAGGGCTATAGTAACTTCCTTCCCCATTTGCTTCTAATATAATTATTTCCTCCACCTCTGCCACTCTTCATACTTAGTTCTTACCTTTTACTCTTCTGTTAATGGTTTGAGGGGTTTATTATATCTGTATCTTTTATTATAAACTGCTTCAAATCCTTTTTGGAAGTAGAAGGATTATAAATGAATAACAATAAAGATTACCATATAATAAGTAAGACATACATAATACTAGGACATTATTCAAGGAGTTAGGCAGATGCCATTAACTGTCTAGAAAAACCATCTGAATGCTAATTAAAGCAAACTCCTTTACTCCTTCCACCTTCACTTCCCCTCCCTCCCTGAAAAAGAACTAACACCCTTAAGATAAACTCTACTACATTACTTACTCGTGATGTCTTTTTATTTTAGACTTGTAACAGCAATAACTACCTCAGCACAGGATGTACTGTAAGTATTAATGGCCATCTGAACTCTATGGCATCATTTGCTTCCAGCTAGACACTACCCCCCCCCCCGCCGTTCCCTTCCATGCAACCACCCCCTTCCTCCCCCACAGCCCTTTTGCTTTCAGGATGTGACCTGTACTTTAATCCTTCTTGCTCCATTTTAATGCTTTGTATTTTTAGCTGTTTCATCATTCACTAAAAGCAAGACTCACATAACTCAGTTATTCGTTTTATAAGTTATTCCACTCACAGAACCAAGTTGCTCATTTTAATACAGCTCTGAGACTTACCTAGTATGAGTACATGTGAATTCATTGCATGTGATTCTCTTTCAAGGTTTAGTCACACCCCTTTCCATGTAGGTCCCTTTAAAAGAAATGCCATCTAAATAAAACCAGCCTGAAAATGTATAAGAGGATACCAGTTTGAGTACGATATCACAAGACTAATTATCTAAACAGATGAAGGCAGATACAGTGACCTTGAACCTCTAGAACAATGAACAATTCTGCCTTCCACCCTCCGCATTCATCCTACCACCATTGGTATAAATTGATATTGAACAGAAAATCGAAAAAAAAATCAGTAGTATGTTACGCTGTTTCATATCAAAGAAGGAATTGGAAAAGTAAAACCCAAACAATATTTATATAATTCAATTCTGTCCTACTATGTAATCTGAATATCTTTTAGGGGTTTGAAAGATTAAATATTATTTTCTGTGTGCAGAAGAAATAACTTACTTGATACCTGGCAATTAAGCCTTTGCAAACTCACAGGTTGACATGTTTTATTTGATTTAGAGCAAACAGAGTAAAAGTTGAACCGAGTTAAAAGAATATATTTTGCAAAGTAAGTACAATTCTAAGCAAATCTAATCTCTTCCCTAAGTATCCAACAATATTTTCCCAACTGCCTCTATTAAGGGGGATGAATGAAGAGGAAGCCCATACATTCTACATTGCATTTCAGGACAGGGGTTACATTTTTAATAGTGTTAAGTAGAAAGTCTTGAGAGTCATTTCAAAGGAACCACAAATATATATATAAAAAAAGGAGGGGAACTGAAAGAATACCTATTATGAGCATGTTCTTGCTTTTAGCTGGCTGACTAATAGAAAACACCATTTGGGACGTTCCCATGAAATGAGTACCAACATGATTTTTCCTTAGCAATGTGCATCCATGGAGGAATAAGTCATTTCAAGAAAGTAGGTAGCAAGCAATTATTGCTACCTGTGGTATAATAATAGGATTAATAGCTAAAGAATCATAAATGTTAGCTCAATGAAGGCCATGGACTATACCTAGTCCCCTACCTTTATTTTATAGGAGAAGAAACATGGGTAAGAGGCAAAGTGGCTTGCCCTGGGTCAAATGATTAATGATAAACATCAGGATTACGATTCCTCATCCAGTGTTTTAGCTACCATGCCCTACTGTCTTTCCTCCATCCTTCCATCTGTCCATCCATGCAGCCATCCATTCAGTGTATTCTACAGGCATTTGTGAAGCATACCATGTGCCAGAAGACATTGTGGCCCAAGAGAATCATTCCTCCCCATGTGCCTGCTCCTATGCAGTGGGACTTTGCTGTTCCTCCTATCAGGAGATAGAGATTATTGCCTCACCTACTGAATCTGGACTGACCTTGCCATTGGCTTTGGTTTTATAAAAATGTGACAGAAGGGACATTATACAACTTTGGAGTCTAGACCTCAAGAGGCCTTGCATCTTCTTCTCTCACCTTCTTGCTGCTCTGAGACTGCTACATAAGGAAGCTTGGCTGAGCCATCTCAAATACGAGAAACCATGTAGCAGAGAACAAATATACCTCAACCAACAGCCTCAGTCAACTGCCAGACATATACATGAAGCCAAATAAAACTCTCCAGTCCCCAGCTGATGTGCCAATTGACTGCAAAGACTTGAATGAGTTCAGCCAATACCCTGTAGTGCAGAGACCAGACATCACAAATGAGCTCTGCACATGTTGTTGACCCACAGAATCATGAGTAAGTAAGGAAGAGCTGTTTGTAGCTTCCAAGTTTTGGGATGGTTTGTTACGTAGCAATAGATAATTGATTAAGTGCTAGATTCTAGAGAGATAGCCAAAGAAAGAGATGAGTAAGACAATCTTTGCCATCAAGGAACTCATGATGAATATAAACATAAAGCCACCCATTAAGAAATAGAGTCATACATTTCATGCAGGTTTCCTAAGTGAGAAATTATAAAGAGCTAAACCCAGGTGTGGAACGTATTCAGTAGGGTTTGATGACTGAATAGGTGGTTGAAGGATTCTAGTATAATGTCCATCATTAGAACACCTAACGGATACTGGTGACGTTAGGTTGCAGAAAGCCTGAGGAGGAGGAGATTTAGGGAAAGGAGGGGGAAGATAGGAGTTCAGATTTGACATGTTGGCTTTGGTAAGGAACCTAGAAGGTTCAAGATGAAGTTCAGGCCTATTGAACATCCAGGTAGAAATGGATATATGAGCCTGAATTTCTGGAGAGCAGACTGGATTAGAGAACAACTTTGTCAATCATCTACAGCTACGGATAGTAGTTTAGCCACAGACAGGGGTTAAATTGATTAGGGAGGATGCATCAGGTAAACTAGAGGTGGATGTGCAAAGAAGTAGTGGGCCATTCTTCCAAGAAATTTTCTGAGGTCAAAAGGCAAGACCTTGTGGGACAGAGTAGGTCCAGGACAACTTTATTTTTTATCCAACATCAGACTTTAAGTAAGATTCTGTACTTCTTCACCTTCTCCCCCCAAAGAAGAACTACTACATAGAGCATCAGCTAAACATATAAAATTTTCTTAAGAATTTGAGATTGACCATGGGTAGTTACATCACTCAGGACATAGCATTTCTTTGCAAACATCCTCATTACATAAGTCTTTCCAAGTCACTCAGCAGATCACTAGCTGTTGAGTCTCTTTCTCCCTTCCTAGACACACTGCTTACGTCTAGCCCTCTTCCTTCTTATCCAGAGCATTTTAGCTCGGACCCTATTCTCTCAGGGCATCACTCTACCTACAGGCCCAGGAGGCCCAGCCTCTGAGTGGGCTTACGAGGGCATTTACCACACAAAACACTTCATGGGGTTACTGCTAAGAGAAAAGAAATAAGATTTATTCATCTTGGGACCTACTGAAATGGGTTTCCAGAAGGCACGGTGGAAAGAGAATAGATCAGAAGAAGGAAGTACAGTGCAGTATAGATCTGTGCAGTTAGGAGACAGATAATCAAAAGTTCTGCCATTGGGTCTTGGCACAGGATGACAGGCATGAGAGGCACAGTGGAATAAATTGGCCTTAAGGCTTTGAATTAGGCATTGTTGATTCTTATTTAAGTAATTGACCTACTTTATTTCTTTCTAATTGAAATATGTTTTTGTTCCATCAAGAGCTACAAAATAAAATGAGGAACTTCCTGTAATTTGAAATTTAACTTAGACACCATGAAAAATAACTAAAAACCAAAGTTCTCCTTCATTTTTAAATTAACATTGCATACCTACAAGGAAACCAAATATTCAATCATTCTAGCTTTTTAATTAGCATTTCCTCTTACAGTAACAAATAAGACTGTACAAATTGTTGAGAAAATAGTTATCACTATTTTCTTTAGCTACTATACCATAGTGGAATTTCCAAAGATCTCTGGCTCTATTTCCTATGGACTTTGCAAAACAGACATAACACTGGAATGAACTCTGAACTAGAAACTACCCCTTATAGAATGAGAAAAATAATTTCTGTTATAGCAATTAATTCCAGTCTGAAAAAAAATCTGCTGAGGTAAGAATTAATAGAACAGCCAAATTCTCCATCTTTTACACAGAGGAATAAAAACAATCCCAATATGTATCCAGTGCATCTCAAGGGAAGTTTTGTGATGTTTTCATATTTTTTCAAACCACTTACGAGTTTTGTGATGCAAACAAAAATAGTAGTTTTAGCTAGGAATAAAAATAATACTTTAACAATGGAAAAATTGGCTAACAATTAATTATACTAATGCCACTTCAACAAACATCTTAGAGTCTGGTATAAAAATCATTATAGAAGGTCACACTTTTTCCCACCAAGTATTAATATAAATAATTAAACAATGGGATGCACACTGTTGTTGAGCAGTTTTCAAGATTAAAGTTGTTAAGCTCCTCTTCATAGGTCCAGATGAATACAGACGCAAGTATTCATAAAACTTCTGATCCCAAGCAAGCTGGTTAGTTTTGGATGGTGGGAAGAGTACTTTTTAAAGAAGAAATCCAGATATTTTCAGAAGACCCAAAGCTCTTGCCACCTCCCAATATTTTCCACCCAATCTTCAGGTCATCTTTGCTACTACCGTCGCCATAAGAAGGCTTGGGTCATCACAGCCCCAGAAGACATCCTTATAGTTCTGAGAAGCTTTTAGCTCTCTATAAGAACATCACATACATGACTGGAAGTACAAAGGTTCCCTTTCCCCCAAATACCTTGCATCTTAATGTCACAGTAACTGAAATTTCACCATGATAGATTTTATTCTTTGGTTTAAAAAAAAAAAAGACAACTTTGTTCTCAAGAAACAAATATTTACTGAGCACTTACTAAATTAGATGCTTAGGTGTGCGGCATATGCCATGCAAGTTACAGGAAAATACGAGAGGCTTGCTGTCCTCAAGGAGAAACATTCAAGCTGGGAAGCCATGAAGACACCAGAGTCCATGGCAATGTCATTGTGTTGGTCTCTGTGATGTCTTGGCATGTCTGTCAGAAGAGAAAAGACACCAAAAGAATACAGAGAACTCTGGAGAGCCAGGAGTGTGTGAAGCTAGGAGATACTCAAATGTCTCTTACACTACAATTCTGCCTCAGGCCAGAGCTGCCACTAACCACAGGCGGCCCAAAGTCAGAATGATTCACATGGGAGGGTCAAATTTCAATATACAGGTTTCTTTTCATTGAAAGATGTGCTGTCCATGTCTCGCTGACCTCTGATCTTTTTCCTACCTACTACTACCCTCCAGCCCCACCCCCAGGTGTACCACTTCTCACAGTAGAGAGGGGAACAGAATTCAGGGAAGGCTGGCCTTGGGAGAAAGAACTGAATGTGTAGGTGGGCTCAAAGGACCCTGGGGCAGAGCCAATTAGTAGAAAAGTCTTGTATGGATCTGAGTATTAGATTTCTTTTAGGGTTTCCCGAGTTACCCCAGGATCAAAGCAGGTGAACTCGACCTACTTTCTTCTCATATCCTTGGCAGAGAGAGAAAATGAATTTCATTGCAAAAAAATGAGGGGTGGGGGGTGGGAGAAAGGGAATGGCTTGGGACAGGTGGGGATATGGAGTAAGGAAGATGACCCGGGAGTTTCGCAGGTGCTCTGTACCCCAGCTCGAACGTCTGTGGCCACCTCAGTGGTGCTGAGCCTGAGTCAGGCCAGGCAGCTCTCTAAGACTTCATAAGTCTTTGTGGCTAGAGCTCAGTCATGGGCTCATAATGTAGTGTGAAAATAAATAAAACAACACCTCAGCCTGTGGAAATTTAATAATGTGTTATATTTAAAGACAATATTAAAATAAAAACACAGTCCTCATTGTGGGTTCACCCTTCTCTTTTTAATGATACTATAAACTTAAATAGAAAAAGTGCTTTACCCTAGCTGCAAAATATGAAATGGGTGGAGTCAGAGAATCCTGTAAATACATTTTAAAATGTGTTTCTAAAACAGGTTCCCGGTTTATGGGTTTATTTTACCAGCCTTCGGTTTGCTGATTTACAGATCAGCTTTGAGCAAACCCAAGAACAGGCTTCAAACTTGACTCTGCTTTCCTAAGGGAAGGGGCCTCAATTGCAGGTGCTCACAGGTTGGGGGTGAAGGTGATGGGAGTAAAGGTTCATTAGGGGAGTCGACATGGAGTGCAGATTCATGGTAAAAGTAGATCCCCAAATTAGAAACTACTGAAAGCCCCAAATTATGGCTTCAAAGAAGTCTGATAAATGGGTTCATTCATTGCCTTCGGTCTTGCAAACACAGGGGACTTTCTGGGCAGCATGTCATGGATATTATGAAGCCTGACCTCTCTCTCTCTCCTATGGAATCAGTCAACATCTTCATTGTAATACCGTCCTTCCTAGATAACATCTACATCCATCATTTCTTTCTTAATATACCATCTATGTAGGACGAAGACGATGATTGTTATGGAGGCCCTTGAGAGAGTGACTGCTTTCTACTCTGAGTTAGGAACAAGAAAATTATAGAAAAGATCAGCGATTCACGTGCTCCTACCTCTACCTCCCATCCCAACCTCAAACGAAATACAGATCTCCTGCCTCCTGAAGAGGATTTCTAGTAACTTTCCCCAGGGCTTTTGCTCTTTCCCCTATTTGAAATACCCTTCCTTCCCTCTGTTCAAGTCTGTTCAACTCTCTGCGCTCAAAGCCTCACCAACCACCCAGCCTAGTGTGAATGATTTCTCCTTCAAACTCTCATACCATGACCCCCTCTCAACCCACGTCACATCCACCATAAATTACTGACTGTTGTCAGAGATGGGTCATTTTAAATGGATTTCTGGGCCTCTGAAGCTTCAGTTTGCAAAGATTTACCTAAGAAGCCTGGTGTACATGTAGATTTCTGCAGATTTTCTATGGTGGAATCTAGGAATGTACATTTTTAATCAGTTGCCCTGGTGATTCTGGTGCAGTTAGTCCAAGAATCAAAGTACACTTTGAGAGATACTGTCCTAGACACACAGACACACAACACACAGACACATACACCAGGGAAACCATCCTTGCAATTTTCTCATGCCATTAGTAAACAAATAAATAAAAATGAAACACTTTCATAACATCCACTTAAAAAAAGGAGGAAAAAAAGTCCACTATGTAGTCCAGTATTTTAAAGCATTTCTTTGTTCACTAATTTTCAATTACTAGTATAATAAACATCTCTAACCAGGAGAGCTTTAGTGTCTTCATCCACTTACCCCACTCAAATCAATCTCTATTCAGTGAATGTTGTTCTTCTATAATCTAACCCAGAACATTAAAATGAAAACTTTTCCCTTTAGAAGGATAAACCAGAAGCTTCTCACTATCTAGAGACAAGAAGGCTTTTTCCTACTCCCTGAGGACTGAAAAATTGGGGAGAATGATATTCTGATTATGGACTCTTCCCATTCCTCAAAAATCATTACAGAATTATAAGATCATGGGAATTAGTAAAAAAAAAAAAAAAAAAGAGAGAGAGAGAGAGAGAGAAACAACAACAAAAAACACAAAACAACAACAAAAAAAACTACTTCCATGCTAGAAAGTAAAGGTTTGGTTCTCAGATCAAAATGTGAGCCAATCCACCCTAACACAAAAATCATGAGATCTGATGGGAGGGATGCTCATTTTGTCTTCCTTGTGATTCCACGTAGAGGGACCTTACTGGACAACAATTCGGACAGTTCCCTGCTCACTCCCATTTCTTCTGCTCCTTCTGCTCCTTTGGAAAAGACCCTGAGCACTTCCGTTGGGTCTGTTCCACTCTCCACAGGCATTGGGCTGAATGGGGCAGGTGGCCCTTCATGCACAGCCTGCAGGGCTCCCTATTGTCCCCCAGTGCCAGAACCAGGTAGCTGGGTTCTTCAGTTAGGAGCAGAATGGAAGCAAGCCCATTCAGCTACACATCTACGACCATTTGTCCAATCAGCTTCTCAGTAGTAAGTCACATTTTATCTCTCTCTCAGACTCCCATGTCCTATTTCTCAACCAGGGAAGGAAAGAAAAGACAAGAGTGGTCCTTCCATTACTGTATTCACTACAAACAATTAGTAAGTGATTCTGGAAGCCCCAGGCTGGGTGATGGTTATTCTGTCTCTGACTTCTGTGGTTTTATCTTATCTGATAATGGAAATTTCCCGTGTATATGTCTGTTTTCCTGACTAGACTGCAGGTCCTTAAGGAGATGAACTGGATATTATTCATATTTGTATCCCGAGAAGTTAGGATAAGGTCAGGACCAGCTTCATGGCTTGTGATCTGTGCTGTCACCAGGGCCCTGAATTTGGTCTCTTCCTCTATGTTTCCATCCTGATCTTGTTAATAATGTTTGAATTAAGGGCCCCACAATTTAATTTTGCAAAAGGCCCTGTAAATTATGTGTCCAGTCTCAGTTGTAGTAAGCACCCAGTATTGCATGTTAAGATAAAAGACAACACAGTTTCAAGGACTGACTGCTGGCTCTGCCACTTGCGATCTGTGTGACTTTGGCAAGGTTATTTAAATAGTCCCTAAGCCTCAGTTTCTTCATCTCTAAAATTGAAATGGGAATAGAAATAATAGGGGCGCCTGGGTGGCTCAGTCAGTTAAGTGTCTGTCTTTGGCTCAGGTCATGATCCTGGGGTCCTCGGATCTCCCCGCATCAGGCTTCCTGCTCAGCGAGGAGTCTGCTTCTCCCTCTCCTTCTGCCCCTCCCCCTGCTTATGCTCTCTTTCTCTTAAATAAATAAATAAAATCTCAAAAAAAAAAGACTAGAAATAATAACAATAATAGCTATAATGAAAATTAAGTTAGATGCTCCAGGTTAGGTGCTTGCTCCAGTGCCTGACACATAATAAAATCTCAATAAATATTCAATACTCCGCTTCCTACTCCTTCTACCACTACTAATTCAAGGCTGCTACAACTAACATAAAAATGAATTGGATCCCAGGGAAAAGATATTGACACGGGCACAGAAGGAACAACTTCAGGAATGTTCTGTGCTTGTGTGGGTGCTAGCTTCTCAACTTTGCTAGCTTTTAGGAAACCTCTGAGAGAACTCAAGAGTGCCTGGCTGGCTCAACTGAAAGAGCACGGGATTCCCGATCTCAGGGTCATGAGTTCAAGCCCCACAATGGGCATGGAGATTACTACATAAATAAACTTCAAAAAATCTCTGAGACAACTGAAATTACCATTTCATCTTTTCAGAAACAAGAGACAGCAAAGAACATTTGCAATTCCCATCACAAGCAGTAATTAAACTAGATCTCTTGAAAGATTTCTGACATCTACTATTCAGCATTACTCCCTCCCATCCCAGAAGTGAACATTTGCATTCTCTTCCCCTTTATCTCATCGAAAGAAAGAAGAAAAAGAAAAGAAAAGAGTCTTTAACAAGCCCCTGGTGGTGAGGGGAGGAGGCGGGTAGAACATGGCTTCCTTATGGAGGATGGCAGAAATAAGGAGGCAGGTCCTGTGAGGCAGTGTGCACCCCTGTTAATTTAGGGACAACTCTTTTCTTGGTAAATTAGTTTCTCTTTTTCTAGCTTTTTAAAATTTTTCAATATATCTAACTCCCAGAGGGGTCATGTCATTTGAAGTAGGTTTTCTTAATGTTCTCAATTTGTCACTTCCCTGCTAATGCCCTTGCACTTTTCTGAGTTTTGGGGTAGCTCTGAATCTCTATTTCTCCTTGACCAATTGGATCAGGCAGACTTCCAGGATGATTAGAATCAAGGTTTTTCTCCAGAAGTGGTTGGTTAAAGGTCTTTACTCTGAAACTAGTGAGATTTCATTATTTCTCTCTTCGTTTGGGAAGAGCAGAGGATTTCAAACATATATGACATAAGTCTTTTGAGAGCTAACACTTATGCAACTTTAGAGTTTATATCTTGCCTCATCAAATCTTTGTTCTTCAATATATTCTATCCATAATCTAGACTTAGTTTACCTACATTCCTCCTCAGTCCCCTAACCTCCAACAACCCATGACAGTTAGACAAAGCATAGATTTTTTTTTTTTAATAGGCTAAGGACACTCACCTATTCCTTCTGAATTCAGGACAATGATCTCTAGTTCTTTCTTCATGAGAAATCTACAACAGAATCCTCATTTTCATAAGTTTGGATTTTCCTCTTCTCTCTCCAAGAACTCCTAAAACAAGGTAGCAAGAGCAATAGGGGACACTGAAGCCTTATAGAAAGATGATTACTGTCTATTACTAGTACTTCTCTAGAGCACTAGAGACAATTATTAATTTCATTGAACCTATATTTCTCAACACTCAACACCATCTACATTTTATTTTTTTTTAAAGATTTTGTTTATTTATTTGACAGAGAGAGACACAGCGAGAGAGGGAACACAAGCAGGGGCAGCGGGAGAGGGAGAAGCAGGCTGCCCGCCGAGCAGGGAGCCCGATGCGGGGCTCGATCCCAGGACCCTGGGACCATGACCTGAGCTGAAGGCAGCTGCTTAACGACTGAGCCACCCAGGCACCCCACCATCTACATTTTAATTTCTCTCCTTTTTTGTACCTGTCTTCTCATTTTTAGTTGCTCTCAATCTAATGGACACTTTTAATTATAGTTAACTATAACATATACTTGAAAATATTTCCAGATTCTTCTTGTGCCTTTAAGCCCCTCCTGAATAAAAATATTTAAGGGTAAGAATAAGACTATATTCTAAATACTGTTAAAAGAGAAAAAGCCAAGTTACCAGGTGTCCAGAATATCCTTCGGATGGTGGTCATGAATCTTCGTCCAAAAACCCAGCTGTGAAAGAGATGTAACTTCCTGTGTTTTTCTATAACTAAACTTGATGTTCATTATAAACTCCCATGTTTCAGGTAGGAGAAGCTTAAGCCCAGTCAATGTAGGCCTGTCATTCTCCCCCTGGAGTTGTTCCTAACTTCTAGGAAGTCTCATGTGGTACCAAAGCCTGATTCTATCAGCATCATCACCTATCCATGATGACATTTGTCCTGCTGTCCTGTTTCTATCTGGTCTTTGATTTTATCCATATAGGTCATTGCTCAGTTGTTCTCCCTATTTACAAGGCTTCTCCATGTCTGTGTGTTTAATCTGTCTGTCTATCTGTCTATATCTTACATCTGTCTGTTAAGTCATTCTCCACTAATGTCCATGCTTCTCCCTTTCTGGAGCATGGGTTCCTTCTGTTTCTCTCACAAAAGGCTGGCTACAGAAAACCCGATGGGACTGTGAATAGGCCATCACTGTGTCTGAGCTGCTCTTGGGTAACTCCAGAACATGTGGAAATCCTGTGAGGCCATCCCACAGTCAGCCTGAACACACTACATAGCAGACTTTGTCCTTGCCACCTTTCTCAGTTCTTCCAGGGAAAGAGAAGCCAGTCATCTACTGCTCTCAAACCCCCAAAACCAAATTGAATTTCAGCTGGCCTCCTCCTTTGAATCTAAGAGAGAGAGAGGGGCAGGAGGCTTCCTTTCTCAAGGGCTCACGCCTTGAAATGAATTGTCAGTTCACTTTCTGCTTCCTCTTAAATTTCCCCCCACTCCCTGGCAGAGGGACACTTTGCTCATGTGTGTACTTGTAGGAGAATGCCACAGGAATCCTCCTTTGGGCATCATGATCTTTTCCCCAAATCTATTTCATTTCCTCTGCATGCAGCTTTTCTTTCCCCTCAAGGACCTAAACTTTTGAAACTCAAAAGCCAGGGGGGAGAAGTTCTTGCTCTTTTCTTTCAGGTTCCTCATCCAGCCATTGAAGCAGTTATTGTAGAGCACCCAGCAACTTCCTGAATGAAAGTAGAAATCTCTAGAGCTGTGCTGTCCAGGATGGTAGCTATAGACCACGTGAACCTATTGAGTACTTGGAATGTGGCTAGCCCAAACGGAGATGTGAGAAGTACATACTGAATTTCAAAGACAAAAAGAATGTACAATATCTCATTAATCATCTTTTATGTTAATGCCATGTTGAAATGATATTTTGGATATATTTGGTTAAATAAAAATACTATTAAAATTAATTTTACCTGTTTCTTTTACTTTTTTTTAATGTGGCTATTAGAAAATTTTTAATTATGTATGTGGCTTGCATCTGTGGCTTACATTATATTTATATTGGATGGCACTGCTCTAACAGAATAAGTAATGGGAAACAAAAATAAATAAGTCAATATTTTAAAACTATTATCACACATCTGCGGCATATCCTGCCCAAATTTGCTGTTTAAGAAACACTGTGAAATTTAGCAATTATTGAATATGTGTTATGTACCACATCTGCACAATAAGCTGGGGGGATAGAGATGAATATTATATTATCCTTTCCATCAAGGAATTCAGTTTGGTAGGACAGACTCATGAGTATGTAAACTAATGACCAAAAATGCCATATGACAAGTTCAGAGTGGGGGTATTATTTCTTCTTTCTGGGTAGAATGGGGAAAAGTAAGATGAGAGACAGACTCCTCAGAGAAGTTGCTATCTGGGATGCATAGACCTTGGTGTGGAGAGGACATTCCGGATACAGAGAACTGCCACAGAGGAGTCAATGTGTTCAGGAGATAATGAAAAGCTTAGTGCGGTTGCAGACAATCTGGGTCAGAAAGGAAGAATCTGGAAACTCTGAGTGGGATCAGATTATGAAAGATCTCAAATGTCAAGCTGAGGGGATTAGACCTTATCTTCTAAAGGAATGGTGGTGACCCATCAAAGACTTTTAAGCAGAAAAATTGCATGGTTAGACTGGACTTTTAGAAAGATAACTTTGGCAGAAAAGCGTAGTGTAAATGAAAATGGGGAGAAACAAGAGGCTAGCGTGGGGGCAGGGGGGAGGTTAGGTTCTTATCACTACATTTCCTGTGACTTTGGGATAGACTGATTCCATAGCAGATCCATTTGGTCTAATCATTGCTCATACTTGAAAATAAAGGTTAAAAAAAATGCTACTTTTTTCAAAATCCTAGTTAAAACAGAACTTTTCTAGTCTTTTATTCAAAGCTAGCTTGGTAACATTCTATTTCTGGTTGCTCAGTAATCAAATGTTCGGGGAAAAAAAGCTTTGTTTCTTTCTAGAGAGCACTCAGTCCACTAATGGCTTCAGTTGGTTATATGCAGTTAACTCTTGAATTTTCTTAGTTCCATTTTCGGGTTTGATACAAAAGAGCCATGGGTAAAGGTGAAACAGTCCTGTGCATATTGAGCAATGTGTGTGTTCTCTCTTAACTGGTCTAAAAGTGATCCAATCAGCTCATCCTCCCACCCCCTAAAATTGGTTTCTTTTCTTTTTTTTTAATATTTGTAAACATTTATTCTCTTGAACTGAATAAGGCTTGCATCAACACACATTGCACAGCCTTGCAAATTGCACAGAAATTGAAAAAAGTTCCTTGTTCATAAATGCAATGAATCTTTGATGTCCAGTGATCCGCTGCAAACAATGAAAACAAATTTTAAACCACTTAAGAAGTTTCCAGTGCTCATCAAATGCATTTTCTTAGGTGACAAAAAAATCCACAAGGAGGGGAATGCAAATAAGTGGCATTTAGTTATCAGAGGGACACTTAAAAAAAAAACAAAAAAGTGGAACTATTTTCTTGCCTAAAATGATTCCTATTCCCCTTTGAATCTAAGTGGTTTGATTAAGAAGTGTTAAGAACATAATTTACTTTACACTTAATGTTCATACTACCTAAATGAATAAGGAAAGGACCCTGTGAGGGAGCTCTGCATTTTCTGAAAATTGTTTCTGTGTTTAGAGATACAGGGGAAGAGTAGTCTTCTACTTGTGGGCTCTCCTTAGGTACCCTCCAGCCCCCCAAAAAGATAGTACATGGTTTTGACTTGGTTATTCCACTCCTGCATTCTTTTCCCCCCAGATTCTATGTTGGGTCACATTGTGCTGGCTGCAAAAAAGAAATACAGGTTGCAACTGGGTTGGTTTCTTTTCAATCACAAGGCACAACGAAGGGGCAAGCATCAGCCCCAGTCTGCCCCATAGAGAAACAACAGCTGATCAACACAGCTAGAGAAGAAAAGAGAGCCTGGAACCATTAATCTCAATTTGCATCTCTGCCTTGGTTGGGGATGAATCTAGGAGAATACATCAAAGTCTTAAAAAAAAAAAAAAAAAAGGATCCTTCCTGAATATGCTGATTTGTTGGCTGGGTGGATATGCCTTCATTCTCTGGAGTTAACTGAAAGCACTATTGATAGCAGTAGAATAAGTCCATCTGAAACAATGTTTAGAAATCAGCAAAACAACATTTTGACTCTTCCAATGAGAGATGTCTCTCAGTTCTCCTGCAGCCAAATAACATAAGTAATCGCACATCAGTCCTATATTGTATCACCTTACTACTATGAACAGCATCATGGCCTCTAAGTATACAATTTAAATAATGTGACAGATTATATGACAGCTGAATCAGAGTTTAAATATTTTTTCCAGTAAATATTTCTGAAAATTTTATAGCATGAGTCAGGAGATTCTTGAGGATAACCCTTGGATCTAGGTAAGTCTGAGAATAACAACTGGTATGCTCAAACCTGTGTTTAAAGGGGCATTTCCACCTAATTGTCTGCATTTAGCTGGTCAGAAGCATAAAAGATTTTGGTCTTCTGGTTCTTAGGCTCAAAAAAAGAAAGCAAATAATTTAGAACAAATCTGAGAAGTAAATCAGTATCAGTAAATAATATGTGACCCTAAGAGTTACATTTTTTACATTGGTATGAACAAAATCCAAAATGCAGGTCCAATGGTCCCAGGGGAGTGCACAATCACTATGTTTGCCTCACTATTCCTCTGCAAAGGGACATGTAAGTTATTCTGAAAGCAAATAATACCTTGACATATTTTGGGAGGTAGCACATAAATCAAGAACAAACTTGCTCAAGTTGACCCAGACTTAAAAACTTTTGCAATTGTATGGTGTGACTAAGCCTGTTAAATGCCTAATTTTACCTAGTACCATGAAGAATCTCACTTAGAGCAGTGAACTATAGTAACTTAGCACAATGGTCAGGTTTGTTAACAATAGGATAGGCCTACAAGGGAATCAGAAAAGGACAATCTAGGATACATAAACCCAAAAGTTTTTAAAATAAGGGGTGCCTGGGTGGCTCAGTTGGTTAAGTGTCTGCCTTTGGCTCAGGTCATGATCTCAGGGTCCTGGGATCGAGCCCCACATCAGGCTCCTTGCTCAGTGGGGAGTCTGCTTCTCCCTCTCCCTCTGCCCCTCCCCCCTGCTTGTGCTCTCTCTCTCTCTCTCTCTCTCTTTCAAATTAAAAAAAAAATAAATCTAAAAAAGTAAAATAAGCATCTTGGCTGATTTAACTCAAAACTGTCCTCTTTTGTTTTAAATAGAAAATAATTTATTAAGCAAATGAAATTTACTTAATTGTTCTGATTTATTTCAAATATTGTTCTTTGATGTATTTTAGGTAACCAAAAAGTCTTCAGAGATTTTTAAAAAGTAAATATTGATGTCTTTTTTTTTAATTTTAAAAACTAAAATACGTAGTTTACATTCTGGGAAAAGTTCAGAGAGTCCTAGATTGGAGTGTTAACAATAGCAGAGATCCTAAATGCATGGCAGGAAAGAACCTTCTTTTCTTCTCTACTTAAGCCATATGTGAGACCATCACAGATTCTCTTACTATCTTCAAACAACACAGAATTAATGTGTGTAAAACAAAATCCTTAATGTCAACCAAAATCCTAGTTCTTGATGGTACACAATTTGGAAATCATTTCATACTTTTGTTGTGGAATCTCCCATCTCTTTTTCAGGCATAGGGTTTGCATATCTCCAGAATTAAACCACTTCAAGCTCTATAATCTCTGTAGATCATTGTTTTGCTAGGACATCCCATGCTGGTTTCATCAGCCCGATCAAATCTTTGCCTTCAGGCAAACATCTGCAGTTGTTGGCCCCCAGGTGCTTGAGAGTCCCTGTACTTCAAGACACTCCCCCTAAAGAGAAAAAAAAAGAAGAAGAAAAACCTCCAGGAAGTCTGCAGGTGCACGTGTGTTTTAGGGGAAATTAATGATGGATTGCCCTTTTATGTTGTATATTCAAATAGGCGGTTATGTGTTTGCACTGATTTAGTTCTGACCTTAAGCACACAAAACATGAACTCAGAGCCTTTTCTTGGTACTTGTGATGGAGTTCCCCTTTCTCTTGGGCAAAACGTGTATCTTTAAATGTACCGACTAAAGGACTGAAGAAATGAGCTTTCTGGGGGGAAAAAAATATCTAAAGAATCTCTGTAAAGAACCATCGCTACTAGAGAGAATAAACTCATAGATACCATTGCCTCATCACTTTGGGAATTTATTTATGACAAAGACAAGATTCTCAGGGCTGTTTTGGCCCCAAAGCAGAAGACAATGTGAAGTAGATGGCTTACATCCAAGACCTCAGATGCCCAAAGGCACGGATTGCCACATACGTCTCTGCAAGTTTTTGTTCTTTATCATTTTGGTTATTTTCTGCCTTATCTACTGGTTCAGGAATTTAAATTATTAGTAGACACTCTTATTCTTAATCATGGTACACCCAATATCCTTACTCCCAACAATTAGTAGAAATAGGCTTCAATCTCCAGACAGCAACAAAGTTGAACTACCTCTAGCAAATCGAAGGAAAAGGCCACTTCGCTATTGAAAAACAGATTTAAGTAGCTTAAGAAACATATGGATCATGTTTGCTTACATACTTTTTTGTCTCGGTGTTTCTGTGTTGCAGTCACTAAGTGTGAATAACTCTGGAGCCACTTTCTGTCCAGAAGATTCTCTATGTAATTATCCAACAAGAAGAATCAGAAGGACTGTCAGTTGAGATAGCAACACTCAATACAAGATCACAACCAACTGAACAGTGGTGCAGATTTGGAGTCATCATTTTCCTGAAGGAGACTAGCCTATCCTTCCACTTAGACGGAGGAATGACCAGAGGGAGAGACGGACAGACGAAAACTGGCTCTGCTGGCAGTTAGCTAGTGAGAAGGGTACTAAGAATTAAGACATAAATCATAACTTGCAAATCTGCACAACTCACAAAACAGATAAACTGTATCAAAATATGATGAAGACAAAATATCTAAGCTCAAACTCTCTAAACTCCAGCTCATTCAGACCCCAGTGCTCTAATAGTAATTCCAGATAGATCGATAATGTTCTAAAGATAAGACCATGGAGTATTAATAACTCACCTAGTTTACAAATTCTTGAGCTATCCCTGCTCAGGCCTTCCTATGACTGACTCCTGCCCTCCAAACCCATGAAGTACCCTTCCTTAATTTCCCCTTTTGAGATGCCTCACTGTTCCCCTGATATGCATTTCCCATCCTTCAGCAACTAATGAAGCCTTACTTTGTTCCACTAAATCATGCTTCTTTAGTCTGTGGACTTTTCCCTAAGTACACAGGGATGGGAGTGCACTACAGTATTATGCTTAAGTGCATGGACTCTAGAACCAAATCCCCTGGGCTTGAATATCATCCTGCCACTCACTAGCTGAGGGACCTTAGGCAAGTTACTTCTCTATACCTCAGTCTCCTCATCTGTTAACTGGAGATAATAATTGGATCTATGACAGAAGTTTGTTGTAGAGTTTAAATGAGTTAATACATACAAAGTGCTTAGAAATAATGCCTGGCACATAGTAAGTTGTTGCTGTTACCACCAGAGGTAAATCAAGGGTTTAGTAACCACTGGGGAAATGCAAATCAAAACCACAGTGAGATATCACCTCACACATGTTAGAATGGCTGTTATAAAAAGATAAGAAATAACAAGTGTTGGCGAGGATGTGGAGAAAAGGGAACCCTTGTGCACTGTTGGTGGGAGTATAAGTTGTTGCAGCCACTAGGGAAAACAGTATGGAGGTTCCTCAAAAAATTTAAAAAAGAACTATCATATGATCCAGCAATTCTACTTCTGGGTATTTATCCAAAGGAGATGAAAACACTATACTGAAAAGATATATGCACCCCCATGTTCACTGCAGCATTATTTACAGTAGCCAAGACATGGAAGTAACCTAAGTATCCATGAATAATAAATAAATGGGTAAAGATGGATAAATGGATAAAGAAAATGTGATATATATACACATATATACACAAACACACACACACAATGGAATATTATTCAGCCATAAAAAAGAAGGAGATCTTGCCATTTGCAACAACGTGAATGAAACTTGAGGGCATTAGGCTAAGTGAAATAAGTCAGGCGGAGAAAGACAAATATGATTACACTTAAATGTGGAATCTTAAAAAGAAAGCAAGCGAACAAACAACGCACAGAACTTAGAACAGATTAGTGGTTGCCAGAGGTGAGGTTGGGGGTTGTGCAAAATGGGTAAATGTGCTCAAAAGGTACAACCTTCCAGACAATTTCTGGGGATGTCATGTACGACACGGGGACTATAGTTGATAATAGTGTATTGTATACTTGAAAGTTCTTAAAAGAGTAGATCTTTAAAACTTCTCATCACAAGAAAAAAAATGTGTAACTACAGACTTACAGTGATGATCATTTCACAATATATGCAAATATCAAATCATTATGTTGCACACCTGAAACTAATATGATGTTAAAAATATCAATTATATCTCAATTTTTTTAAAAAGTTTGGAAGTGAGAATCCATCATTTGGGGAAAATCCTCTAGGCAAAGAGAAAAATAATCGTAGAAAAGCATCGATTGAACGGAGCAAGAGAGGGTGGAAATCTTCCTCTTGGACATTATCTTGGGCCGGGCAGTGTTCCTACGACAGTCGTGCATAGTAGATGCTGTTTCTTGGCTATTTAAAGACCATTCCAGGTCTCCTTCTCACCAGCCATCTCCCACTATGGTCCAGAGAGCTATCTACTCCCATTGCCAGACTTCCTTGCAGCTGGGATAGAATGCCAAGTTCTGGCCAAGGAAAAACAAGACATCTTCGAAGGGAGCTCCTGGGAGAGGTTTTTTTTTCTAGATAAAAAAAAAAAATGAACGCTTCATTCTTCATCTTGCCTTAAACATGAATGTGATGCCTAAAGCTCTGTTGGCTTTACTCAAAGTTACAAATACAAGGAAGAAAGCAAGCATCTGAGGATGGTGGAAGATAAAGGTAGGAACATTCTGAATCCTTGGTGGCATGCAGAGCTACTGGACCAATGCCAGCAAACACCTAACTTCAGATTTCTTGTTAGGAGAGAGGGAAAAAGCGCCTATTGTTTAATCTACTATTAATCAGATTTTGTTGTTGTTGCTTGCCCCGAAAGCATTTCTATCAGATACAGCGTGTTATTCAGAGTCTTTATGTATATGCATGTGGAGAATTAACATCAATGCTTCATGTCCCATCGGTTCTAATAACGAGTTCCTCACCCTCTAGAGCTGCACAAAATTGGAATATTCATCAGAATCACCTGGACATCTTTTAAGAAATAAAGATTATTGGAACTGATACCCAGAAATATTGCCTCAGGAGATCAGACCAATCTACTGTACTCATGGTTTGGGAACCACACCAAGATCCACTCTAGGTCATAAGTTAAGTGAAAAAATTCTAGTTTTTGTGAGATAGTCCCTTTCTAAAAGAACTAAGGAATTCTAATAGCCAAGGATAATCCATAGCTATTAGCCAAGGAAATTCAATCAATCAAGAACGGAACACACACTTTAGGACTTTGTTTCTCAGTCTAGAGTTTTGGGATCCCATCCTCAAAGTACTGAAATATTCTAAGATTGGGACCCAGAAATTGGCATTTTAAACAAACACCAGACGGATTCTGATTCCTCTCCTCTAGGTGATTTTACAGGCTACCACTCACTCCCTCAACAATATTTATTAATCACTCACCATATAGCAGGCATTGTTCCAGGCACTGTGTGTCCAGCTGTGAGAAAGAAAAACTAGGCCTATATCCTGGTATGGCCTACATGATGGTGGGAGTGGAGTAGGGACATAGACAAATCAAAAAGGAAAGAAATAAATCAACAGGAATTTCAGATAATAAGTTCTATTTAAAAAAAAAAAAACACCATGATGATGTAATAGACAATGCATGCTTCCAATGGCATGGAGGAAGGTGTCAGAGAAGGGCCCACTACAGAAACAACATTGAAGCTTAGGTCTGAAAGGACCGAGAGGGTGAACCTTGCAATGAATTGGGAGAAGAGCTTTCCAGGAAACAGCAAGGCAGAGGCTTGGAGCAAGAATTAGCTGGGGCACATGTGAGGAACAGAAAGAAGCCCAGTTTAGAGGGAGGGGTAAGAGAGGAGGTCAGAGCAGAGACGTAAGGTTGTAGGTCCAGTGTAAGAAGTTTGAGAGAAATAATATTTTGGGGGGAAGCTAGCAAAAGGATACTTTTGAACGGTTTTTGCCATGCCATGAATTAGTTAACAAGGAATTAGATCCAATCACATAGAAGCCATACAGAAGACTGTGCCAGTGAAGAATGGGGCAATTGGGCAATTAAAGGTATTTTTCTCTAAGCTCTTGTTACTCAAATTGTGGTCCATCGACCAGCAGCATCAGCATCCTGTGGGAACTTACTAGAAATGCAGAATTTATGGCCTTACTCCAGACTTTGTAAAATCAGAACTGTATTTAAAGAAGATTTCCAGATTCATGTGCGCCTTCAAGCTTGAAAGATACTGCTATTAAGCCAAGGGTCATTAACCCTGTCTGTATACTGGAATCACCTTGGAAGTCTAAAAACACTGATGCCTGAGTCCCAACATTAGAGATCTGATGTGAAGGAGGGACACAAGTAGGAGGAGGTGGAGGGGACATCAGGAAATTTATTAGCACAGCAAACAGTAAAGCATGATTGATGTGCAAAAGGTCATATGAGAAGATCAAACAAATGTGGATTCTTGAGCTTTCCCCAAAGATTCTAATTCAGGAGCCCTGGGATGGGTTTCAAGAACTTGCATTTTTAACCAGTAGAACACAATTTGAGAAACACTGCATTAAGAAACTGTTGAAGGTGGGGCGCCTGGGTGGCTCAGTCGGTTAAGCATCCGCCTTCAGTTCAGATCATGATCCCAGGGTCCTGGGATCGAGTCTTGCATCAGGATTCTTGCTCAGCGGGGAGTCTGCTTCTCCCTCTGCTTGTGCGCACACGCTCTCTCTCTCTGACAAATAAATAAATAAAATCTTTAAAAAAAAAAGAAACTGTTGAAGGAAAAAGAAAGAAACACTATGAAATGAGGATGCTAATTAATTTGGTTGCTGATTGATGTGTATCTCTGGGTGAATCTACTTAGTAACAGCACATCTTCTGAAAGCATAATAAAATAATGTAGATGTCTGATGATTATCATCAAGATCAGAGATATCCTCCTGTCAGAAGTTATACTGGCTGTAAAGATTTTATAAAACATTCTGTAATCTAAAAAAGGGCCAAGGTCATGCACCAGCCTGTACTAAGGAAACGTTACATGTAGGAAGAAATTTCTTTCCAGGCTATAGAAGGAATTTTGCTCTTAAACCACATACTGTCTAATGATTGACAACTAAATCAAGAAGTTCCTTATAGCTTTGGAGAGCTTAAAAAACAGAATGGTACAAATAGAGTGACCATAGCTACTGCTCTGCAGTGAGCCAGCTCTTCCTAATTCTCTGAGGTCCCCCCTTTTTCAAGAAGATTTTATGCAACATTCACATCTCCAGGGTTCTTCTTGTCTGAACTTCAGTTGGGCTTTCAGACTGCGTATTACTTGATTCATTTCTATTTCATTCCTTGTTAATTGTCTTGTATGTGACAGCTTCATTTTCCTAACAAGATTGTTAAACTGCTTAAAGACAAGGATGATGTCCATCTCATACCTTTATTTCACACAATGCCTGGACATTGCTGACTATGCAAAAGAAGCTCAGCAAATTGTTGTTTAGTTGAATAATGGCAATAAATACTTTATGCTGTCTTCCTGAATGGTTTCATTGATCATGATGAGTGATCCTTAAAAGACCAAAAGCACACTCATTACTGGGAGATCCTAAAATATAAGCCATCCATCAGTATTAAAATAGCAATAAGAATAGCAACCAAGTAGTTTTGTTGCACTTTAGTTTTTTTCAAAGATTTATGGGAATTGTATCATTGAATTCCCATGACAACCTGTGACAGTTGTTGAAAAGAATTTTTTAAATTATTGTGGTAAGAACACTTAACATGAGATCCACGCTTTTTGACAAATTTTTGAGTGCACAATACAGTATTGCTAACTATTGGAACCAAATTGTACAACAGATCTCTAGAATGTATTCATTTTGCTTAACTAAATCTGTATATCTATTGAACAGCAGCAACTCCCCAAACTCCCAGCCCCTAACAACCACCATCCTGGCTTATTTCACTTAGCATAACGTCCTCTGGGTTCATCCATGTTGTCACATATGACAGGATTTCCTTCCTTTTAAGGCTGAATACTATTCCATTGGATGCATACACTATATTTTCCTTACCCATTCATATGTAGATGGAAATTTAGGTTATTTCGATATTTGGGCTATTGCAAATAATGCTGCAGTGAACATGGGAATGCACCTATCTCTTCAAAATACCAATTTCAATTCTTTTTGGATATATAACCAGAAGTGGGATTACTGGATCCTCTGGTAATTTTATTTTTCATTTTTAAAGGAACCCCTATATCGTTTTCCATCGTAACTGCACTCCATTTTACATTCCCACCAATAGCGTACAAGAGTTTCACTTTCTCCACATCCTCGCCAACATTTATCTTTTGTTTATTTGGTAATAGCCATCCTAACAGGTGTGAGGTGATATCTCACTGTGGTTTTGATTTGCATTTCCCTGATAATTAGTGATGTTGAGCATCTTGTCATATATCTGTTGGTCACTTGTGTGTCTTCTTTGGAGAAATGCCCACTGAAGTCTTTTGCCCATTTTTAAATGGTTGTGTTTATTTATTTATTTAGCTAATTATTTATTTAGCTATTTAGCGATTGAGTGTAAGAATTCCTGTATATTTTGGATATTAAGCCCATATCAGACATGTGGCTTGCAAATATTTTCTCTCATTCTTTAGGTGCCTTTTCACTCTATTGACTCTTTCCTTTCTGTGCAGAATTTTGTAGTTTGGTGTAATCTCACTTGTCTATTTTTACTTTTGTTGCCTATACTTTTGGTGTCATATAGAAAAAAATCATTGCCAAGACCAATGTAATGAAACTCTTCTCCTATGTTTTCTTTTGGGAGTTTTGTAGTTTCATGTCTTAAGTTTTTGAGCTGATTTTTGTGTATGGAGTAAGAAGGGTCCAATTTCATTTTTTGCAAGTGAATATCCAGTTTTCCCAATACCATTTCCCCAAAAAGATTATCCTTTCCTCGTGATATATACTTGGCACCCTTATAAAAGATCAGTTGGCTGTATATGCATGGGTTTATTTCTGGGATCTTTGTTCTGTTCCTTTGGTCTATATGTCTATCTTTATGTCAGTACCATACTATTTTAACTAGGGTAGTTTTGTAATATAGAAATCAGGAACCGTGATGCCTCCAGCTTTGTTCTTCTTTCTCAAGATTACTTTAGCTATCTGTGGTCTTTTGTGGTTCCCTATGAATTTTAGAATTTTTTTCTATTTCTCTGAAAAAAATGTCATTGGGCTTTTGATAGGGATTCCATTGAATCTGTATTTTATTTCAGTTGTATGGACATTTTAACAATATGAAGTCATCCAATCTATGAATACTAACAATATGAAGTCATCCAATCTATGAATACATAATGTCTTTCCATTTATGTCTTCTGTAATATCTCTTACCAGTGTTCTATAGTTTTCAGCATATAAGTCTCTTACCTCCTTAATTAAGTTTTTTTTTTTTTTGTCCCTAAGTATTTTTTTTTTTTGATGCTATGGTATTATTTTCTTAATTTCCTTTTCAGGTAGTTTGTTGCTAGTGTATAGAAATGATTTTTGTATGTTTATTTCATAACCTACAACTTTATTGAATTCATTTATTAGTTCTAATGGTTTTGTTTGTAGTCTTTAGGGTTTTTCTACCTGTAAGATCATGTCATCTACAAGCACAGATTATTTTACTTCTTCCTTTCCAATTTGGATGCCTTTTATTTCTTTTTCTTGCCTAATTGTTTGGCTAAGACTTCTAGACTATGCTGAACAGAAGTTGCAAGAATGGGCATCCTTGCCTTGCTCCTGATCTTAAAGGAAAAGCTTTCGGCTTTTCATCATTGAGTATAATAATAGCTATGGGCTTTTCACATAAGGCTTTTATTATATTGAGGTAAATTCCTTTTATATCTAGCCTATTGAAAGTTTTTATCATGAAAGTGTGTTGAGTTAAGAGCTCCCCCTCCCCATCAATTTGAGGTTGATGAAATTGGGGCTCAGAGAGCTCTTAATCAGGATGCCATTGGCCCACGTATGAATTAGGAAAAGATGACCCTTCCTCCATGGGGAAGCAGATAGGATGCCAATTTGGCAAGTGGAATATACCCACTTCACCTCAGCTAGGTGACCTTGTGTAGAGCATAACTTCTAAAATTGTGGCAGAGGCTTTACTTGCAAAAACTCTCCCATTGCCTCTTGACACATCAAAATAAAACCAAAGGCTTAATGTTCTTTCCACTACCCACACTGGTCAGGCCAGGGTATATTTGTTTGAGTGTTTAAGAAGAAGGCAAGAGAACAAAATTTCCAACCTATAGCCAGAAAAAATCAGCCACAAACAACGTGAATAGAGGGAAAACAACTTTTCATAGCATAGATTTTGCAACTGGAAAACTGTAGGGGAAGACATCTCAGCCAGGTACTTTACCTTGAGAGAAAATGATTGTGATAGATTGCAAAAATGGCCACAGTACTTTGTATCTCCTCCCTCAAAAGGTGGAGTCTATTTCCTTACCCATTGAATTTGGAATGGTCTTCCAAAGAGGGTGACTGACATGATGGATAGAATATGGAAGAAGTTGCAACATGAGAGTTGTGTACCTGGGCCTTCAACAAGCCTAGCAGCTTTCAGACTATTGATGAGAGGCATGTGGCCCAGTCACCCCCCAACTTCCCCACAAACAGTGAGACAACCACTAGACACATGAGTGTGGCCATCTTCACTCACACATGGACCCCAGGCAGGAGTGAGCCTAGCTACTCACATGTCTGCCTCAGATTAGCAGAAGCAGTCAGTTGACTCATAGCTCATGAATAACAATAAATGGTTGTTGTTTAAAGCCATTATGTTTTTAGAGTGTTTATTTAGAAACTGATAAAATGAGTGACCCTAGGAAAAAAAGAAAAGAAGCAAAAGAAAAGAAAACAAAAGAATCATGCAGATCATGAAACTAAGATGCCATCTGCAAATAGCAACAGTTCTTGTCAACAGCAGCAAGGCTAAAGAACAAAAAGACACATCAGGTTTTCATGTCATAGGGTCAGAGTTAATAGTTGCCATTAGTGGTATATTTAGAAAGAAGAAAAGGCACCTAACAAATTTTACATATGGTGGCTTATTTTTTAAAGTAAAAACAGAAAAATCACAAGTAGCTACAGATGCTTCAACCATTTGATTTATTGATAACAAAAACCATGCAATTCACTATTTTCCCAGTGCATCCTTCATAGAGAGCTAAGCTAGTAATGAGAATATATGAGGCAGCACTTCTTGAAATGACAAGATTCAGCTCTTCCAACCTTAAATATAACTCCTTACCTGTATTCATTCATTTCCCATCACAATGGATCGTTACTTATAGTTTTTAAAATATGGAATAAGAATTATGGTTTGAAGACCAAAAGAAGAAAAGAACAAAAAGAAGAGGAAGAAATTGTTATGTGAACACTCATTCAATATTGAAGACTTTCTTCCAAACCTCAAACCAACACAAATTCTCTTGCTAGAGGGTGGAAGAAAGGATAGGGGATTGCATAAAGGATATAATCCATATCCATACCAAATCCCACAGTGACTATTTTTAGAAAATAATCATACAATATGAGCACTTCATAAAGGAAGTTGCTTAGGAGCTGTGGTACCTAATTAAATATATATTTTTCATACCTTAGAAAATCTATTTGCAAAGAAAATTGTGTTTGAATGCCGAGTACCTCTAAATTCACAGATGTACCTTTGAACCAATCCTGTCCTTCTGGGATTATGCTGGAGTCCATGTATTAAAGCAACCACAGCATCTTCTACTTCCCCATGCTCAATGGTTGCATATGGTCCCTGAAATACATACATACAAACTCTTAAACCTGAAATCCAAGACTTGCCACTACCTAGCTCTAGTTTACCTTTCTGAAAATCTGCATAAATGTGCAATACTATTCCCTCTTACCCAAACATAAGCAATGCTTTCCTGCCTCCATACTAATTTCTCTGCTGAGAACATCTTCCATACTCATCTCTACTTGTTAAAAACAGCATCTAAACTTTGAAGTCCACCTCAAATGTCATTTCTTTATTGAAGTATGGCTACTTTTCTACAATTTGGGATACACTCATTTCCTGAGTCTTATCTTTCCACCTCAGAAATTAGAAATCACATCCCCAGACTCCTTTATATTTAGGAAGAAGTCATGTGGCTGAGTCTAGCCAATCAGGAGTACCACTTGATAGACTGATTCAAAAAGAGCAACATGAGAGGTGACTGTGCTCAGAGGAAGGAACTTTCTGGTAAATGTAGTAGAAGAACATCTAGTTCTTCAGTAACAATGAGATCTGAGCTTCTAGTTACCATCTTTCACTGAATCTAAAATGTTATCAACTTAAAGAGACACCATTATTTCACATAACTCTAAAATAATTTTTAATTCTTCCAATAAAGCTATGATATGAGGGGCACCTGGGTGGCTCAGATGGTTAAGCATCTGCCTTCGGCTCAGGTGATGATTCCGGGGTCCTGGGATCAAGCCCCACATCGGGCTCCCTGCTCAGCGGGGAGTCTGCTTCTCCCTTTCCCTCTGCTGTTCCCCCTGCTTGTGCTCTCTCTCTGGAAAAATGAATAAAATCTTTTTAAAAAAAAGCATGATATGATGTGTTCTTATAACTTGGAATGTTTAGTTCATACTTACTAAAAAATATGTTAGACATACAGACATAGATTTTTGTTCATAAAATATATTGGATAAGTTATTCATATTCAACGTCTGACTTTTTTAAAAAAGATTTTGTTTGTTTATTTGAGAAAGAGAGTTCAAGTTGGGGGGAGGGGCAGAGGGAGAGAATCTCAAGTAGACTCTGTGCTGAGTGTGGAGCCCATTGTGGGGCTGGGTCCCAGGACTCTGAGATCATGACTTGAGCTCAAATCTAGAGTTGGATGCCCAACCAACTGAGCCACCCAGGTGCCCCTCAAAATCTGACTTTTCTAAATGACTTTCAGACTCAGAATCAACCATGTCCATGTTTTGGCACACAATATTATCCTTTGTACCATTGAGACCATTAATGATGCAGCATTTCTTAAAAGAATGCTCCACTCTTGTCTCTAGGAATTTCTTCTAAGCTACCAGTGCCAATTCTGTGAGTTTTGATGCATGTGAACAGGCAATGACAGCTACATCAAAACTGCCACTTGGCCAACAGCAATTGTGAAAAGCAGTCCAAATTTAGAGAAGTAAATACGTTAGGAAAACAAGTGTTTTAGAAAAAAATGAAGTATGTTCTACCTCCATTGGTGATTCCAAGGGTAGGAGTCACTTTCCAGTGTTATGATATGTTATAGTCCATCCAATGAAAAACTGGTTAGTGGTGCCTAAAAGACCATAAAAGGAACAAATACCTCTACCTCTGGCCACCTGTCTTATAGTTTCCTCCAGCCTATGTAAAACTATGACACATATTCAAAGTAATTTACTGAGGGATAAGCAGTCTCAGAATGGAGGAACAAAAGGTGTAATTTTAGCTAATTTGGACTTTCACTGTATCACACTAGGAAAGACACTTTTTATTTATTTATTTATTTATCTATTTATTTGAGAGAGAGTGAGAGAGAGAGAGTAAGCATGACAGGGGGGCAGGAGAGGGGTGGCCTGAGGGAGAGGGAGAGAGAGAATCTTAAGCAGGTTCCACACCCAGTAAGGAGCCTGACACTGGGCTCAAGCTCACAACCCTGAGATCATGACCTGAGCCGAAATCAAGAGTCAGAAGCTTAACCAACTGAGCCACACAGGGGCTCCTAGGAAAGACATTTTAAAACTTAGATTTACATGTATGTCACGCCCCAAAAGTCTCCCGGACCAACTGACTTCAACTCCTCCTTCAGGAAAACTTCACTACTTCCACAGGATGAAGTCTGACATTTAATTGCTTTCTGAGTTCTCCATCTCAATGTGTATCCTGGGCTTCAATTAGATGAGCACTGACATTCACATCTGCTGAATTTCATGGTGCCTGGATAAAAAATGGGCTTCAGATATGGGCAAGGGCAAAAGTGGGTTCTTCTGGATCACAGAACACCAGTAAGAGCTATGGAGCTGGTTCCCTCACACAGTAACTATATCTGTTAGAAATTCTCAGCTGCAAATAATGGAAAATTCAACCCAACATGGCTTTATATTTATAACATTAATTATCTCTCCTAACAAAATTTCATAGGTAGGTCAGTCTTCAGGTGTCACATAAGTGACCTTGACTCTGCTTCTCTAAGACCCTCTTGGGTCTGCCTCTGTAGGTTATTTTCACCCTCAGACTGAGAACAAGATAGCTGCTATTGATCTAGGCATCATATCCAGGTACAACAGTGTTTACAGAAGTTAATGACGACTCTCTTTGTTTCTCTTAGGAACAAATAAACTCATCCCAGAATCTCTCAGTTTTCCTCCATTTAAGACTTTATTAATTTTTAAATTTAATTAAAATAGTTCTTTAAAAAAAAAGACTTTATTGAACAGAATTGGATCACAAGCCTATACTGAACCAATCACTGGTAAAGGATTAGGACCACTATGATTTGTTTTGACCAGCCAGGACCCACCCCCAGGGCTGAGGTCAGGACTGGGCCCTACCCACCCCAAAGAATAAAGTCACACAGAGAGGGGTAGAAGCCTGAATAAAATCAGGGTCCTATTAGAAATACTAGAGGTAGCATGTGTGAAAAAAGATGTTAGTATGTTAACTATACCAGAATTTTTAAAAAAATAATAAAAAAAACAAAACCAAAATCAAACAAAGCAAAAATGAAGTTAGGTAACCAATGGTATCTCCTAAGTAAATAATCCCTCTAAATTATAAATTTTTCTTCGAGATGGTCCACTCTAATCATTACTGATGAGAGAATACTTATTGATGACAGAGCTCTGCCCTGCTCTTTAGGAATAGGTATTATTATGCTTTGGCACACTGGGCTCTTTCTGCTCCACCAGAAGCCTGGTGCCATCAGAATGAGGTAGTGGCCTCTAAATGTCCTTTCTTCCTTACTGGAAAATGACACTGCATTTGATTGAATTATTTTTATTCACATTATCCCTCTGATAGAGAAGGAGTAAAAATGGTAAGCTTAATTATTGTATATAGGCCTAATACCCCTCCCCCAACACACAAACCTGTAAATCCCTGAGGAAATAAATGGTGTCTTTTTCGTATTTATACATCCTATGAAGCTAGCCTTATGTAATAGGAACTCCATCGATAAAGAAATGATGGATTGTTAATCTTATTCATTCTTTCCAGGATTAACCTTTATGACAGCTAATTAAGTCTCTAAGCTAGGTGCGGTCCATATCCAACGTGTGTGCATTAGCAAAGATCCTTTGGTTTTAGGATACCTTCCTCTCTGTGTCTCCAACCACAAGTATTGCCCAGAAGCAGGGACTTTCAAGCTGGGATTCTAATGCTCTTTACAGTTGATGGTACAACTGTTGGGGTGGAAAATTTGGTTGGGGTGGAAAAATTGCATTCCCTCAATCAGACAAGCACTACCTAGAGAAATTCAGACTTCAATAAGACCTTACCAATCTATTTCCTTTCAGCTCTGCCCATCAGATGGTTCCTCATTCTTAAGAATTAGTGGGTTAAAAAAAAAAAGAATCAGTGGGTTGGAAATCCTCTCGGACAGAATATCAAAACTTCAACATGTTCAGACAGATACACACACAAATAGTAGGTTTAAATGAAATTCTCTATACGATTTCAGATTTCTCCCTTTTTCTCTTTACTATCCTCTTCTCTTATTTAATCCCCCTAGTTAAAAGATTTGGGTTTTTTCCCCTTCCCTTGTGGCACAGTGTATTTGCTGAATATACTGATTCATGCCTTTTGGTTCTTACTCCTTGACTTGTAATTCTTATCTCTCTATTCTGTCCACAGACTCAAAGTTTGTTGTTATGTCTGAGAAGTCCTTAAATACCATGGTTACCCAAAGGGTCAAACTGCCTCTCCCCTAAACTGAACGTTGCTGATTCATGGGATGCCTCAGGGAGCGTCATAGCCACAGCAGAAATAGCTCTCCAAACAAAGATGCTTAGGTAACAGCAGCTATTGAAAATGACCAACCCCTGTTACAAATCAATTAGCTACCCCTTATTTGAAAGATATTCAGGATGGTATTCACGCTGGGAATCAGGGAGGATGGTATTTCCTGAACTGATTCACATAATGCTAATATTTGTCAAGTAAATGAAGGAAAAAATCAAGAGAGTAAAAAGCCAAACAAAAAAATCTCAGTCTTAAGGTCATTTTCATTGTGTAATTGTCCCAGTATGCTATCAAATGCTCATCTGAATGCCTGAGGAGTGAATAATTTAGATTAATATCTATGTATTTCTATATAGAATGATGGCCAAATGTAATATATGCCTTTAATTAAATATTTCAATAAAGCTCTACAACCTATAAAGTAACTTCACATGTACTATTTCATTTGATCATTATGACATCCCCGTGAAGTATGTGCTAATACCATCCCCATTCCACCCATGAGTAAACTCTGACTCTGAGAGATTCTGTGCCTTTTTTAAAATTCATAAAACTAGCTGGTAAAAAGAAGAGGCAGGACTAAAATCTAGGTCTCTGACTCACTCTTTCCATTGCTCACATCGCCAATATACATTCATGATAAACTATAGTCCTCATTGCCTAAGCAAATGTACCAAAAATTAAAAGTCAACAGGTTGTAATTCAGGTGCCCCTTCCTTTATGTGGAGACTATGGCTTTGTCTTCCTGTCGGTTTAATGTAAGATCACAATAATGTTTCTTTAAGGAGCATTTGAGAGTACCTAATGCGTGAGCACTATTCCCATGGAGACTTGGAAAGGACAATGTGCTTAAAGGCTGGCTGAGTGACACCAGGGAATATTCTTCCATTGAAATTGTTGAACACTCAATTTCCCCCCTTAATTGTCACTATTTATGCATTCACTGATGCTCTAATTATTTGAGCTTCATCCTTTAAATCAAGAGTGTGATGCCTTGTTAAACAGAGGATTGTCTAATGTCCCTTTTAAAACACTACACTTAAGGTCATGCTGCTCTATTATCTCCAGTTTATAATAGGAAAGTGAGTTTCGGCTACCCTTGGCCCTGTGTGGAAAAATGTTGCCAACTTTTATGTCTATTAGAGCTTGAGAGAGCCTCCATTCAAACACTCTTCTTGCCAAGTACTCTAGGCCAAGATCTATGATGACTAAACAGGACGGCAACTATGATTTCTCAAGTTCTATCCAATGATGTGTTTTTGACAGGCAATGTAATGTTGCTTGCATTTTAGGTCTTAAGCTATGGGGCTATGCGATAGCCTTTCTTGTTAGGATTGAAAAAATAATAAGGTTTCATGCATTCACAGATGTCTGAAACACCAATGAAAGGTAATACATAGTATTATACAAGATAGGATTTTGTAGATCAGATTTATTTCAGGTTTTCAATATAATTCTGCATTCTTTTGAATTCACGTAGCAAATATATTAAGCTCATAACTCCATGGTGAAGTGGAAGGCTATTGCTCCGAGCTATTGTAAGGAAAATGTAGCACTTAAACCACAGCTATAACAGGTCATTTGAGGGGAAAATGTGGTTTCAAAAAATAACTGAAAAATGCATTCATAGGCATTATTATACAATTGAATGTGGCAGCTAGGGAAAGGAGTAGGGAACTGACTCAGGTATGATACTACTCTATCCAACTCATCTGCCATAACAATAAAATGTATTTATTTACTGTAGGAAAAAAAGACAAATTCAACATACGTAAGGGTTTGGTTGATTAATGATTCAGCTATGATGGAACCACTTAGAGGACAATAACCAGCCTTTCCCACCAGCAGGAATCCTTACTGGGGTGTGGTAAAATAACATTCTCTATTCTGGCTGTATGATCTGATAATAGAGACTAATCTAAGTGTGTTACAGTTTGGGAGGTAAAATGAATGCACGCAGGAATGAAAATAGGACCAGCCTTTGATGGTAAAAATAATTCATTTCTGGGCAAGTCTAACTTATTATTACATAGGATATTTTAAAAGATTGTTATGTTTAACCTGACATTATTTTCATTCATCAGTAATCCTTTAGTTTATTGATATAAGCATGTGGCACTCATGAGGAAAATTGCCAACTCAGGGTAGAAATTTGTTTTATGAAAAATATGCGAATATGTATATGCACCACAATGAGTATTTTGAGAAAAAGTATTTGCACTTTTTAATGTTCATTCATTCTCTCCTTCTTAGAAATATCTATTGACTTCTGAAGGTGAGTGGGGGGGGCGGGCTAACTGGGTGATGGATATTAAGGAGGGCACTTGTTGTGATGAGCACTGGGTATTATATGTAAGTGATGAATCACTAAATTCTATTCCTGAAACTAATACTACACTATATGATAACTAACTTGAATTTAAATTAAAAAAAAAATTTTTATTGCCTTCCAACCATGTGCCAAGTCCTGCTCTAGGTTTTGGAGGTACAAACAAAAACAGACAAAGACGTTGGCCTTTACAGAGTTTGCATTTATTCCTAGGAGGACCTAAACAATAAATAATGTGAGCAAAATACTTAATATGTCAAAATTTAAAGATTTATAATAAAAATATTAGTCAAGTATTTAGTAAATAAGAATTAAGAGATTCAGAGTTCTAAAGAGAAGGTAAGTCCCATGTCATTAGTGTAACCCCAGACCTACCACCGTGTCTGGCCTAGGAGATATTCAAGAAATATTTGTGAATGACTGAATGAACAGATGAATACTTTATGTTCTCTGAAAATAGACCTGACATTTTATCTCAAACTCATACTAGATTTTCCTTTTTTATCTGTTTACTTGCGAAAAAGATTTGAAGTAACTTATAACAAAAAGGTAAAGAACGTAGCTTAAGCAACAAAGGAAGAAATAGAATCACAATGTATGGCTTTTTTAAAATACAGGGCTATTGTGGTGCTACAGTGGGTGATCAATAGCTTAATATCAATAATAATAATAAGAGCTTAAATGAAAGTATATTCGATAGCAATTTCCCCAAAGTTGCATACATATTTTTTACATGACTTCTTTAATATTACACCCCATCCCTAATCAGAAACTGAGAGGGGGCAGGTCCAAATGTGACTTTGAAAGAAAAGGGGGAGAAATGTCTTGATAAGCCATTTCCACCAGCATTAGGGCAATAATGCAAATGTATGTGTCTTCCTTTACAGTTCCAAGATTAGGGGCGCCTGGGTGACTCAGCCGGTTAAGCATCTGACTCTTGATTTCAACTCAGGTCATGATCTCAGGGTCCTGAGATGGAGCCTGAGTTCCACCTCAGGCTCGGTAGGAGTCTCCTTCTTCCTTCTGCCCCTCCCCCTGCTTGCATGCTGTCTTTCACTCTCTCTCAAATAAATAAATAAATCTTTAAAAAAAATAAAGTTCCAAGAGTAGAATTTAGCCTAAAGTAGAATCTCAATAAATGCTGACATAAGACCATCAGATAAAATTGATTCTTGGACTATTTCTACAGTATGGTAATAAATCAGCATCAAAAAAAAAGGATATTCTTTTTATTTTGATCTGTTAGACCAACCTATGGTTGTTTAGTGTCTCAATAACCCTTGATCAAGGAAGGGTTCTTTCCAATCTCTTCAACATTTATTTGAAGAGCTTTCAAGAACCCACATGGGTGGGTGAGAGAGGCCAACAGTTGCCTAACCAGTCACATCAGCCAAATCAACCCCAACAGATCTGCGGATATGAGATGTGGCAGCCAGAGCCAACATTATACCAGAGGCAATGTAGGGTCAGACAAAACTGAAGTCCCAGTTCTAGTAGTTATCCACCATAGTTGGGGAAGCAATCTATTGTAAATGAAATGAAGTCTTTGCCATCCTAAGTCTAGGAGCTCAATAATATTTGTAATTATTATTGAATGTAGATAGCTTCTGGGATATTTTGGAGACTAGATTTCTGGGACATCAACAAGAAAGAAATTTAGGAAAATCGTATGGTAAGGTGAAAAGGGTAAGTTTCCTGAGGCTTTGGAGTAGGAACTAGATAAGATCTTTAGATAAAACAATCATCTCAAGAAAGGGGCAGGTGTTGCTTACATAGAGGAGAACAATTGCAATGTTCTGGATAGTGCAAAAAGGTATTAGAATTATAAGCTAGAGTCAAATTGGCCTACACGAGTCCAGATCAGCAGGGATGAAGGCTCCTATAATATCCTGCCCCTCCCTCCCTAAGTGTGTGAAGGAGTTCAAGAGATTTTCAACCAGCAGCCAGGATAGCTCATCCCCTTCTTTGAAAAAGGTGTGAAAGTTAAAAAGGTGAGAAAGAAAAATACCTTCCCCTGTCTTACAGGCAATGGGAAGAATAATGGGGTGGGCATGGGGGTTCTTACTGATAAAGAAGCCCTTCCTTTAATTCCTGCTTTATTCCATCCTTCCCCTCCCTTCTATTCCTTCCATCTTCTCTTCCTCTTCCTTGCTTCTATTTTCTCTTTTCTTCCCTACCTCGCTCTACAAGGGTCTAAGATGGAGTGATTTCCTCATTGTTATTTGCCACTGGATTCTGGATAAGTCAGGTGCTAAAAGATGCTTTCAGGTTTTGGTTTGCTTGGATTAGACCTGATGTATTTTTCATTCTTTCTACATCTCCTAACGTAGAAAAGTGCAGCATTCAGATGAAAAATACATGGGTCATCAAGACAAGTTCTCCCATTGGAGAACAGGAAACGAAACTTGTGATGACTGTGAATGAACTCTCTGAGAACCAAATGAAAATCACAGAAATAGAAACCAGATGTAAGCAATCATGAATCCAGGGCAATACTCTGCCTCCAATTTATTTTTAGCAGAAATGTTATTAAAGTCTTTTCAGTACCGTAATTAATTTTCAAGGATTGCCATTAACCTCATAGCGTAAAACGGGACAAGAAAATTTTTTGCAAAAGTTTAGTGGAAAATATTGATTTTTAAAGTAGTTTGGTGGCTGTTGGGGGGTGTTCTATGGTTTTTCGTTTTCCCAGTTTGACCTAGGAGTAATGACTCTCTCACCAGAATGTAATCCGTCTTTAGATAATAGTGGCTGTTTATATATTTAGGATGTGTCAACCTCCTCAAGGCTGGGAAGTATCATAGCCTAATATAATATTTGGCTTTCAAGTTTTGGGTGTGCAACAAGAGGACCAACAGTCTTGTTGGCTAAAATCAACCCAAGGTATTAGAGTTTGGACATGAACTTGGCCTGCCCATGCCAGAGGGAATACAAGTACCTTCTTTCAGGCTCTGAATGAAATCATTAATTATGTCAGCAGCTCCAGCGATAGACCTGGAGACACTTTGCACTACTTAGCAAACAAGCTACCTTCTCAACTGTTTAGAAGTCTGGGGAAGATCTTAAAGATCTGTACCCACTGTACTTACACAGCCCTTTCCCTGCAAATCCTCAGACTCTCCTTGATCCTGTGTCTCTTTGGTTTTACCACACCGGGGTTGGAATGAGATGAGGGAAATATGTGGCTATGATGCCCAGACTGTGTATTATAGAACTAAAAGAACATCCTGGTGCACCTCGACAATGAAACTCTTTTAAAATGAGGGTTTTTGGAACCATATCAACCACACTTGAGTTCCTTCTGCATTTAAGGCCATCATAGGTCTTTTAAGGAGTAATTTAACTGCTATAGACATGTACATTTTTGCCTGTTAAGAACAGCTTTACAAAGAATATGACCTGTGTTTACAGGACAAAAAAATTTTTTAATCCTTTCCACAAAAAGCGGCTTCCTTTTTTTTTTTAACCATTAAAAATACTTTGGCAGTTTTATGTATAATTACAGCTTAGCAGGATGAAAATTAAAGAAACAAAGTGCAACAAAATTCTACTAAGGTCAGTTTAAATTTTCTTAACGTAAGTACTCTCACATAGTAATTGACTTTAGCATATTATGATACATCAAAAGTCCACATTTCCCCCCTCATTTACCAGTCTCTGGGAAGTGAAGCACAAATGAAATGAAGGGGGAAATATCTTCAGGAAAAGCATGTAATACATGCACTGAGCATTAAGGAAAGAGAAGCTTTTGAGACTGAATGAGACACGGGATGCCCCCAAGTCCAACACGATTTTAAAAAGAGTATGCTTGGGGCGCCTGGGTGGCTCAGTTGTTGGGCGTCTGCCTTCGGCTCAGGTGATGGTCCCAGGGTCCTGGGATGGAGCCCCGCATCAGGCTCCCTGCTCTGTGGGAGGCCTGCTTCTCCCTCTCCCGCTCCCCCTGCTTGTGTTCCCTCTCTCCCTGTGTCTCTCTGTCAAATAAATAAATAAAATCTTTAAAAAAAATAAAAAGGATATGCTTTACGAAAGGTTCCCAATAGCAGATCAAAGAGCTTCATAAACAAATTTTGAACAACAGATCTTAGATAATTAAAACTATGCTTTCATTTCTCAGAAGTGCAGGTAGAAAGAGCTACAATTCAATTTGATTCTACAGATATCGTCAGAAGACCAACTCTGGGTGCATAGCAGTGATGGGCACATTGGGAAGGTAAGCACACAAAGGAGAGACTGATGGATTTTTTTTTTCTTTTTTAGCTCATAGACAATTATAGCAATTGAATGTTTAACTCTTGAAAGCAGGGGGAAAAAAAAAGAATAAAACAGTCCAGCAGCTTTAACAGAGCTGCTGGTGAGAAGGATTAAAACCCTCTCTAATAAATATGTCAAATTTAATGGATAAAAGAATGAGGTCTTAAAAATCTAATAACTGAGGTTTTAGGGAAAACTAATTTTTAAAAAATAAAGGAACTGGGGGGAATTAGATAAATTTGGAAGGGAAAATTCTCAATTGGTAGCACCATGGGAGAAGAAAATGCTAAGGTACCAATAGAGAGGAGGTAGGAGGAAGAAGTACCTTAAGTTATGAGCAGATAAAGGATAAAAAAATGAAATCTATTTATCTCATTTTATTTTTTCTCCTTTCTATGAAAGGAGAGTTAAGAGATGTATGGGGGAGGTTCACTATCAAAGAATTCATAGAACAAAACTAATCTTCTGAATTACAAAATAAGAATACTAAAATATTATTATTCCAGTTTCATAACTTCCAAGGAACTGGGTACACACTTAAGTCTTATTTCATTTATTTTTATAAATAGAGAACAGGAAAGTAAAGGTTTTATATCAAGTTTATTGACTTGGGAAAATATTTACAAGAATATATAGAAAGATTTCATTTTTCTGCATTAATTATTTTTATTTTGTAGATCCAGATACTGAGAGAGAGAAAAGGTATGAAAAATTATTGAATCATCAGACTTTCTATTTTGCATCAGGCATTCTCAAGGTTGTTTATAAGCATATACACACACACTCTCTCTCTTTTTTATAAGTCCCGCATCACATAAGAAAGAAGGGTAAAACAATAAGCAATGTGTTCCAATGTGACATCTTCTGATTTACACAGAAATATACAAAAGGTTCTGTTAGGTACTGGATGTTAATTAGATATGCACTCCCTAAACAAAGGCACAAAATTCAAATAAAAGCTATAAAGGTTTACAATATTTTGTAGTTTTTCATAGTATTTAAGGGAATTTGTTATTCAAATGGAGATGAGATGGCTAATAAAGATAAGTGGGGGTAATTGCCAAGAGAAATTAAAAGACAAAAAGGTAAAATGTGACAATTAAGAAGACAAAACATTCTTTGCCTTAAATATGTATAAGAGCTTAAGTTCATAAACAGTTCTTCAAAAGAATATGTCACAAGAACTGGGCAAAACGGACTTCAGGGAGAATGGACCTACAATATTGCATATTACATGGGGATTTCTTTGTTTCGTCCTTTGCTAAGAAGTGGCAATCACACGGTGCAGGGCTCTGGTTAATAATAAAGAACTCACTCCTCTGAGCAATAATATTTTACAAAGGACCCCAACCGCCCCCTAGGAAAGCCCTGAGACACCTGACAATCTTCAGCAATAAAGTGGTTTTGTGGACATTCCCATAGCGATACTCTCCCGCATACAGTTCATAGATGCTTTTAACCATTAGGGGAAGCATTAACAAGACCATCGTGCTCGTTCGCTGGAGAATAGAACCTTAGCACAGCGAAGGGAAGTAGGCTGCTGGATGGACCAACGTTTCTCAAAGCAAGCTCAGTGTTGCCTGAGGGGGAAAGACACCTTCAGAAAGGAGCTAAAAGGAAACCCACAATTTGGACTCGAGTTTGTTTCCGTCTATCTCTGGAATTCTGCCTCTGCGACAGCGCGTCCCGGAGTTGTGCAAACGAACACATCCAGCCTCGTGCCCGGCTCGCACCGGCTCTGTCGCCGGCAGGCTCGGGCTGCAGGGTGTCGCGGCCCCCGGCGTTGGGGGGGGAGGGGGGTCGGGAGGGGGGTCCGCGCGTCTCCAGGACAGCCCGAACACGCATGTCAAGGACTCTTAACCACCATGGACAGCTCACTGGCTTCCCCCAGCCAGCTCCGCGCTGTTCACAAACTCCACAGGAGCCACCAGCTAGGTTGATTTTTATGCCCTGGAGACATGCCATGTTCCACGGTCTACACCCCCCGCGATCGCCAACTGCACAACCACTGAGCAGCTATATATAGACAGAGCGGGCTTCGAGAATTAATAACCCTCCTTGCCCTCACATCAGTCCTTTAAGGTACCACTGGATTCTAAGAATCAGACGGAGAGAGTTGGCAGAGAGAACTTTGTTCCACGTCCCTTCATTTCCTCTCCTTGCCGGCGCGGCCCCTCACCCCGCCTTGGCTTTGCGGATTGTGTTAAATGAAATAAAACAGACGGGCCCCGGGGCTCTGGAGCTGCACCGACGGGAGGCGGGCTGGCAGAGGGCTAGTCCCGGGGCTTGGGGAAGAGGGAGTCGTCCCTGCACACCCCCATGGGGACCGGGACCTGGACCGGGACAGGGCCCAGGAAGGGGTGGTGGTGGAAGGGTGGGGTACATCTGCCCCCACCCTTCTCTTCCCCCACCCCCACTGGGAATTTATCGTCACCGTCTGCCAGGGGCTTATGTCAAGTTTGAGTCATAGATTGACCAGGAGGGAGAAGGGAGGGGAGAGCCCCGCTTGGAGGAAGTTCGCTCGCGCCTTCGGACCCTGTCCTCGGGTCATACTGTTCCCGAAGTTTCCTTTCGCCTGCAGCCAGGAGCGGGGGCCCTCCTGCGAGGGGCGGGAGGGCTGGGCTGGCGACTCTGGCTGTATCCAGGAGCGAAACCACGCGCAAAACCCAGCGGGATGGGGCGGGGCGTGAAGGCCTCATTTCTACCCCTCCGGACAGAACGGATTCTGTGCGACAATCCGTAATCCAAATTCTCAGGGAAGGAAACCCCAAAACCCAGGAAACATAGCTAGACTGCCAAGGGGCTCCCAGGCCTCTGAAATTTCCAGCAAGCCTAGCATCCCCGGGAGCCAAGCCCGCATCCTCCTCGGGGATCGCATCTGCAACGGGCGAGCTAATTCTGTAGCGGGAGGCGGGGGTTAGCTGATAAAGATCGTCCAGAGGTGCTCATGCCTCTTTCGAGATCCTGCACTGCTTCCCTGAGAGACACACGCCTCGCCTCGCTGAGTCCGGCGCGCAACCACTGAGCCAGGAGACCCCAGAGAGGGAGCGTGCAGCTTTCATGCTTGCTTTCCAGAGGCCTTAATTCTGACAAGAGTCCCAGGAAGGGCAGGCAGATCCCGAAGACACCGTCATCACAAGCTGAAAGCGAAAGAGACACAACGCCCGTCTAACTGAGGGTGCCGGATGTCTTTGTGCCAGACGGGATGGGCACCCTACTCCGGGTGCTGCCTTGAGGAGAGACTGAGAGCTGCCCTGTTTTGCAGAGGTGGAGAATGGTGTTAGGGAAATAAACAGCTTTCGAGGTCCCAGTGACTCCCGGGGGCAGCGCCTTGCAGACAGCAGGGCTCACATTTTAAGAAAGGACGATTCTTCTACTCACAGAGGAGCTGGGAACCAGCCAGGAAGGCTGTGTGGCACCGCCCCATCCGAGATCAGTTGCAGGTTGAGGGGTTGTCGTCTGAGCCAGGTGGGACTCTCCCTGTGGTCTCGCACAAGTTCAGAGTTGCCTACTTCGAGGAGCCAAGAACTCGGCCCAGCCAAGGGCATCTGTCAGGCATCAGTCCAGGATATCAGGACTCCTGTTCTTAACCGCTCCCCCTTTATCCCCCCACACCACCCCCTGCCACCCCCTCGCCCAACACACACACACAGGAGCACCATCCCTGCCCAGAAGACTCCTCAGAGGAGTTATGATGGTCATGGGTTTAGGAGGTGCACAAGTACTCGACCTTGGAGAACTGGCCCCTAGAGACGCCCATTTCCTAAAGACCTTCTCAGCTCACATTGGCTTGTGGCCTCAGGGAAAAGTGCCTCACTACTGAACTTTCTGGTCCTGTTTGGGGAAAGCTGAACATGGCCCAGGACGTAGGGAAGGGTGAGGATCCTGTGAAACCCACTTTTCCAATAAGAGAATCCCATTAGCCCGTTGCATGTCTAGGCATTTCTCCTGAGGCAGTTCCTGCAGATGTCAGCAGCCAGCCCTGTTCCTGGAGAAGGCAGCCTCTGTTTGGGTCTTATCATCTAACTAGGAAGAGATTTAATAATCACACACCCTTTCCTAAGCCTACTTGGGATTTAAATGCATTACATCCCCTTTTTTGCTACCTTGAGGTCAGCTGGCAATGGCCTCCTCTCAAGTCTCAGACCACATTCTAATAGAATCAAATAATAATTTTACTTGAGGTAATTTTGCAAACTTCTCTATGCAAACAAAGAAAAAGTTAGGAGAAGGGATGAGTTCAGTTGTTTGGTTTCATAAGATTTAGAAAAATAGCTTGGAGCTACAGACTGGCAAATGTTATTGGTAATAAGATAAGGGATGCTGATTGGTCATAAGGGAATTTCTGAGCCCAGGTGCACTGTTTCAAGAGCTATAGGGACCTTTTTGGTTTGTATGTTTATTTGCTTGTTGTTTGGGCTGAGGAGGGGAAAAGATGAAAAAGCTAAACATAAATGTTACGGTTTTTTACTTAATTGCAATAGGAGATATCCCTGGACATATACTTCAATTGGTTATTTTAACATGAATTTAGGAGTAAAACTGTCCTGAAAAGTTTAGAAAATCTCTTCTTAAAATTGGCATATAATGCTGCCATTGGGGACTGGAAGATGGAAGTCTGGGGCTTGCTCATGGGCTCGGCATTCGTGTAGGTGTAGATCTCACAATGCTAACTTGTCTTCACATGGAAATACTTCAGATTAAAGACAGGCCTTCAAATCCTATTTGCTAAGGTGCATTTAAGTGATGGCAAGGCCTAAGCAAGCATTCAGCCTCTATTGGCACTCACTCTCTGCCTAAGCACCCCCCCCAAAAAAACCCCAAACCCCTCCTAGTGTGGAGTCATCTCATTTGTAGTCGTGTTCTCAGCATTATCCTGGAGGTTACTCAGTTATATTGGGAACTAGATTATGATGTCAGAAAAATATTCTTTTCACAAAGGCAAGAAGTCAGGGTCCTGAGTATATATTGAGGAGAATTTCTACTCGAAGTAATGAACAGGGCAGCTTAGCAGAGGTAACTGCTTTCTAATAATTGCCTTTAGTGAGTACAGAAAAGCCTCCTTAGGAAGTTTTTAATTCATTTAAGACTTAATTTTACTTTTCTGAAGAACAGCAACAAAAATTATTTCTGGAAGAGACCGCTGAGAAGAGCCCCTTCATTTGGCCAGAGGACCAGAGAAGACTGTAAATCAAGGAAAAGGTGAAGTAATACATTACTAGGAAGCTTCAGGATTCCCAGTATATAAAGACTATTTTTCCTGTGTCTATATTTTCTCTTTTTGTGGAGGAGAGGAAATTCTAAAAATATTTGATAGATGTTTTGCCGTTAACACCAGAAAAGTGTGTGGGGAAAAGAAAGGAGGGAGGGCAGTCCATTTTGTTTCATTAGTAGGAAAAGCAACATAAATCAAAGCAGTCTATTGACGGCAGCTTTTAATTTATAATGTTCTGAGAGTATAATGAATTTATTTATGGCATAAGAGATTTGATATTTTCAACCTATGTTTTAACCTTTTATTGGGAGAGGGCTGACTTTTTAAAGCCTGAGTAGTTTGAAATTTGGCTAAGTACCTTTGGGTTTTTTTATTGTGGAAGCAAATATTATCATTTTAATATTAAACAACTTGCAAGTATTAAATAGTTCATTTGTGATTTCCTTTAAAAAAAATTTTTTACAGATTTTCCCCCTTCAGATCTAATGATTACATTAAGGCTCCTGCTTCTTTCTCGAAAGAATTTATTATAAATCAGAAAGTGTCAGAGGTTCAATGGTTGACATTTCTGAGCGCCGATACTTTGTCTTTTCATGCCATGCAAACAGATCTAACATTTAGAAATTCTTAAACGAGGGAAATTGTGGAAATTCCCAGATTTTTTTTTTCCAGTGGGAGGAAGCCAAGTTTTTTAAGTATGGAGTTTAGAGTAATCAAATGAGAGAGAAAGGAGCTTGTGAGAAGGAGTGACTCCCACCCAAACTAAGCAGCTAATGTTAAACTGCTAGCACTTAAAGAGGGTAAAGGGAGCCCAGATCAGCGAGGGAGAGGGCGCTGTTTCACCCATCCTTGGTAAAATCCGTGGTGCATCAGCCAGGAAGCCAGGCTTGATAAAGGTCAGGCTCCCTAAATCTCCTCAAATCTCCTTCTAGAGAGTATTGAAACGTACCAGTGGGGCTGTCTATCTAGAAGACAAAACACCCTTGACTGGTTCCCAACTACCCGCGTTCATTTCAGAAAGATAGAGGAGTCCGTGGGGCGGGCGTTCACATCCGCTGCAATCCTTTCCTAGCTGATACTGCCCAGTAATTCAGAGCAGTCTTTCTTCCCCGCCCAATAGTTGGGGAAGAACCCCCTGCTTTCCCTTCGCTTCTCCGAGGCAGAGCCGCGTACAGCGATAGTTCCGCTTCATCTGCGGGCTGAAGCGACACGGATAGAGTCATCCCAGAATATGTAACAGGGGACTGGGCTGGGGGTGGGGTGGGGTGGGGGCGAGAGAGTAGGCTGTCCGGGAAAGGGTGGGTTAGACTCTCGTCGGTGGGCCAAGGGGCCGTGTGCACTCTCCAGGAGTGTCTGTCCACCTCGGCAATTCAAAAGAGGGTCTCCATCACGTATGCGGGTTTTCTTGGACCAGCTCCAGATGCCCTCAGCTGTTCTAAGACAGCAAGAAATGTAATCTCGACCTGAAGTCTGAAACCTTTTTTTACTCTTCTGAGCGAAGGATCTACCCCCCCCTTAGCCGATGCTCCCCACTCAGCGGGTCCCTGGAAAGAGCCACGGAGGAGGGCTCCCACGTCGCTCCCCAAGCTCCCGGGCGAACTTAGGGCTCCTTAAAGCCACGGGCCAACCGCCCGCGACCTCCCCGCGGAGGATTCCGGGCGTCCGCGCTCTCGGGCCCCTGCTCCTTGGCCTCCGCCTTGCCCGTTCGCCCCCGGCGGCCTCGGCGGCCTCGGCGCCCGCGCGTTTAGCCGGGCGCCGTGGCTGTTTGGGCCGCCCGCACGCCCTCGGGGACCTCAGCTCGCAGCTCCGCCGTGCAGTCTGGGGCCGGTCGGACCCAGCGGGAGCTGGCAGATCCGCTCACGCCGCCGGCCCCGGGACGGCGCGGCGGGACCGGCGCTCTGGGGTGGGGCTCGGTGGACCTCCGGGCAGCGCCGGGGGCGGCCGAGCCGGAGGCGCGGGGAGCTCCGCCGCTCGCAGTACACTCCCAGCTCAGGGATCCCCTCGGCTCGCTCGGGCCGCTCGGGGCCCGCTCTGGCCGCCCGTCGCCGCCCCCACCCCCCGCGCGCCCGCGCCCTTGCTCGCCCCGCGCGCGTTCCAAGGGCGCCACCTCTTTGCGACTAGCTCACTTCTCCGGCAGGTTTGCCTGGGAGCGTGTGAACATTCCTCTGCTAGGCTTTCAACTCGCCTCCAACCTGCGCCGCCCGGCCAGCATGCCTCCCCGCCCGTGAAGCGGGGCCGCCGCTGCCCTGCCGCTCGGGCCGCCGCCTCCCCTCCGCGCCGCTATTAACCCGCCCTCGTTGCCACCTGGCCCTCCTGATCGACGACACACGCACTTGAAACTTGTTCTCAGGGTGTGTGGAATCAACTTTCCGGAAGCAACCAGCCCACCAGAGGAGGTAGACAGACAGCTATGTATATAAATGTGGGTCTCTACAAGTGGCTCTGGAACAAGACGGCCTAGTTCGCAAAGAAGCTGACTTCAGAGGGGGAAACTTTCTTCTCTTTTTAGGAAGGGGTTAGCTCTGCTCCACGAACCTGGGAGAACTGCCGGCTAGATTTAATTAGACATTGATAGGGAAGACGTGTAAACACGCTGCTCATCACTGATGCATATATAAAAGCATTTCATGGTGGTTATTATTTCAGAGGAACGTCTCTGATTTTTGCTTTGTTTTGCTTTGTTTTCCTTTTGGTCCCTTTTTGCCTGTGTGGTTTTGGGAAAAGCACAGTTGCAGTAGCTGATTCCTAAATAAGTAAGTGCTGAGAGGCTTCAGAGAAAGTTTTTTTGTTGTTGTTTTGTTGTTTTGTTTTGTTTTGTTTTGTTTCCTTTGCAATTTGGGAGATGCCCTCGGTGCTACTTGAGAGCCAGCTAAAACGGGGAGCGTGGTAGTCCCGGGAGATGGAGATGCCGGACTGACATTTCGGGCCCCTTTCCACTCTGTTGCAGGTCGCGAGAGCGAGAGGATACGATGCTGCGGAGGCTGGTTCAGCAGTGGAGCGTCGCGGTGTTCCTGCTGAGCTACTCGGTGCCCTCCTGCGGGCGCTCGGTGGAGGAGCTCGGCCGCCGGCTGTAAGTGCCCCGTCCTCCTCCGGGCGCCGGGTGAGGGCTGGGAAGGCCAGTGGGAGAGGCCGCCAGGCTGGGGCGCTGCCGAGGGCTCGCAGCGGTCACTGATGCTCCTTGCCCGAGTTAAAAAGCGGTGAGAGTCGTCTACCTGCCGGGGAGGCTGAGACCGCGTCCTCAAGCCCGGCGGGAGCACTGGTTGAGCCCCAAGGGGAGACTGGCAAGAGACAGATTTTCCATGAGTTTCCGTAAGAGGGAGCGCAGAATCTCCTCTAGACAAAGATCATCTGCCTGTAGTGAAAGGAAAAGGTTTTACTTCCAGGACCTGGGAAGGTTTTGAAACCCTGAGGATTGCAAGAGACAGATAACTCGGAAGAAGCTGAGGGAGCCCGGGGACATATGTCTGTGTGCGTTTGATTTACAGACTGAATGTGGGTGGCAGTTTGTGTGTGAAAAGCAAAAGCCTTACATCTAACTTTATTATGAATGACATAATTTTAAGCATATAAAATGGACCACATTACATAATGAAGGCATATTATATAATAAAGTAGTAACAACTTTACAATGGCACAACTCCAAAGTTAGTATTGATACAGTTCAGGAACGCTAGAGTGCTTGACTCCAAAATGAATATTAGGTGTGGAAACTTTTTTTTTTCTTGGAATTATTGCTAACAGTTCTTTAATCTGGAGTCAAATATTTGCATTGTAGACCGAAAACTTGTATTTTGGCATTCTCATTCGGTGGTTCTTTTAAGGATAATTTTGACTTTAAGATAATCATACATCCACGCACACCAGAGAAACATTACCATGTTGTATGACTGAAAAGTTGGAAGAGCAGTCGAGTAACGCTGTCTTAATAATCTGTTGGACCTAGCAGTACGTCAATGTATGTAATACCATCTTTGGGTGATCTTTAAGAGGCGGACTCAGTGTTCAGGATGGGAAAACCATAAAGTTTGAGAACTGAGAGGAGTTTGCCTCTGGAGAAGGAATTAAGGAGCTTTTACACTAACAATAAAATAGCAATATCCAATATTTACAATCAGGTTTATGGTGCTTCCTTGTAAATTCCCGAGGGTGTACAAAAAGGCAACTGTTTTATATGTGCCCTTGGTCTATTATTATTAGAGCAGAAAATCCTTAAATGAAATTACTTTAGACATGTCTGAACCTTGGCACCAAAATGAAAATCTATTACAAATCTCCTAAGGCAAATTGTGTAGAACATTGTACCGAAGATAAAGCTGCATTGTATTCTTCAAATCAACGTTTTGCTGATGTATTTCTGAAAATTGTCTTCAGACTTTTCCTCCTTTTAAGACTTGTATTAAATTATTTAAAGTCCATATATAAATATAGATGAAGAGTGAATTTTTTAAAAGCAAGCTTAAATACTGGCCAAGAAATACTGTCTTGGAACAGAGCCAGTTTTTTCTTTACAGTTGCTTGAGAAATACCTGTTTTCTCTTTTGAGAAACAGTAAATGGACCATGATTAAATCCACAGTTATGACATAAAAATAGTGCTAAGTTATCCTAAAGGTTATTTTTAACTCTTTCTTTGTTGCACCTTGCAAAATACACATCAGAAACCATTTAACAGCCAGAGACTCTGTTATAGTTTTGTTTGTGGGTGAAATGTAATATTGTAGTTAAACACTCACACTCAGCAGATGGTTATAAAACTACCACAAAACATTCTTATAGTTAATGGCTAATAGATCATCATATTACAGCCATGGGTTTTCATGAGGGCTGAAATCATCTGTAGATGAAGATGTTTCATCAAATTATTACAGCCAAATGAAGTTTAAAAAAACAAGTCATTATTTTTGCTTTGCTGCCAAGTAACAGTAAATTTTGTGTGCTAGACAAAACATTAGTGTACTATTACACTAAATCAACCTAATTTCTTGAAAGAAATGTTAACATATAATCAAATCTTATTACTTTTCACACCAAGTATTAGGAAGCTGCTTTAGAAGTTTTTTCTAACTAGGGAATGACTTTGGAGGGTGTGTGGGGGGAGGGGGACCACTACAACAATAACACCCCCTCAGCCATGCAAAGGAGGCAACTACAAGTTGTCATAGTGCGGAAGATTTTCATTAATGGGGCTAGAGCATGAAAAAATTGGAAGTTGGAAAGTGAGGCCTATAGATATTCTTGTCCCAATGAACATGACTTTCAGCAGGTAGCAACCTTTGTGTTTAAGTTAGAGAGGGAATTCCAGCAGATTCAGAAACCTAAAACATAATTGGCTGATTTGCTTGGGAGCCAGACTGGGTCTCTTCCATTTAATGAAAAGCATAACTTTTGACTGAGTCATTTGGGTTGGAAGGGACTTGTGGTGAGTCATCTTCACTCTAACACCCAAACCCTGACTCGTGCATGTACCCCAGAACTTTTCTGCTCAAACCCAGACTCCTTCCTAAGTAGCTGAGCATCAGCACAAGCATGCTGCTCCTTCCTGTGTTGGAAGAGGCAGGCCTCTCACTCCCTTTACTCCCTGTGTGCCTTGATAGAACCTTGAATTTACTCTTCTTCCCTGAAAACTCCCTCGAGAGTTACTTTTCTTTAGAGCCGAAGACCTATATTTTGACTGAATTTATACTTATCTGTGTTAAGCATTTCCTCCATATTCCTGAAAATTTTTTACAATAATCAAAGGAGATCATAAACGTACCATATGAGGATTGTAACAAATGCCATGTGAACCACTGGGCTAGGGGATGTTTGCAGATGTATAGAGTAATAGACTATTATTGAGGCCATATTTATCACTTAAATATTTCAGAATTATCTAAGTGGAAAGCCTCCTTAATTTAGATTCATCGCTCCCCACCTATGTATATCTAGTTTGTACATGCTAGTGATTTACCCTTGTGCCGGTTCGTGTCTTGTTTTGAAAATAAATAAAACACTCTAGGGATCTTATTCCCTTGTTGACCATAAAGATAGTATTATATTCCTGCTCTTCCGGTGCAGTTGCCCAATCAGAAATTCATTCTTCACAATATTTTCAATGCAGAAGTCTTTGAGCTGTTCCTTGTGTTCACAGCGTTTGAGATTTAGCATTTAAGAAAATCTCTGTTTTCTAATATTATGTTAACAATTACCCCTAAAAGGCAGAAAGAAGCTTGGCACCTCACAAGAGAGACACTATTTTAAACTGGACAGAGTTGTGCCATCTTTGTAGACTTTTTATAAAACAGGAGGATAGCATGAGCCCTCCTTTTCTCATGAGAACCATCCTGGGAAAGTGCAGCTCTTGGGTTAAGAAGGCACTGTGACTCACAGTTGACAGGCTGGCCAAGATGACAGGCATATATGCCAGGCAGAGGGGGCATATAAGCAGGGGTGGCCTGATTAGAACAGACCAACTATTAAAAGTTTTGGCTTCGAGTTCAGCTAGAATGGGCTATATTATACACTTGGAGAGCAATACAGATGGGGTGGTTATCTGCCAGGGATTGAGAAAGAAAGAAAAGCCCCAGATCCTATAAATGATCACTGGTTCAGAACTTCCTTTCATGTGACATTTTGCTAAAGGATACTTATTGCAGTAAACTGCAATACTTATGAAAATATGCAATTAATTCAGACCTATTCTTTAAAAATGTTATTAGGGAGTATAAATATATTGTACCCAAACCTCAAATTTGTATATTATTAAAAGTTTCCAGAATACTAACTGTTGCCATAAAGTGAGTGAATTTTAATCTAGTCACATGTGGCACCTTCAAAAAGGAAGAGAGACTCCTTCATGCCTCATTTAAACCAGGCTCCTGTTAAATTCCTTTCCATTAAGTCATGTCTTTTTTGAACAAGCTGCATGGCTTAAAGTCGGTCCACACACTAAAATACTAAAAGGAAGCTGGTATTCTGGCTATAAGGTCTAGAGAAATAATGCCTGTATTTTCATTTCTTATTCTTGACTCACAGTATGAATAGAAAATCTCTCAGTTTCTCCCAGTGATAATCCAAACTCTAGAAATCCTAGTTCCTTATTTTGGGGGATGAAAATGGCCTTGCCGGAGCAGTAAGCTTGGTCTTCAAGGAAACTGCCAAATTGCTATCCATTTGCCCGTTGTCCTTCATGGTTCCCACCACAGGCTTTTTACTCTATGCCCTTCACTTCTTGTTTCCTCAGCATACACTTCCCCTTCCACAGGAGAAAGGATTGAGGTCGTTGAAAGGCAATCTTTGGTTGCAGAATCAGAGGACCTGGTTTGTGGATCCCTGGTTCTGTCATTGAATCTCTCTGACCCTCAACTTCCCTATCTATAAAATGAAGATAATGCTATTTTTATTGTCATATGTCTCTGAGGAGTTAAAGAAGTTGTACTAATGAAGGCAAATAAGGGACCCAGATACTGTGTGTGAGAGAGGTAAGAATACATGGGAGATAGCCCTGTGAAGTACCCTCAGACACTTGACAGCGAACCACTTTGAAGAGTTACACAGTGGTAGAAATTGGAGTAAGGTAAGGCAGAGCTGAAGCAGGCATGATATGACTGATTAATCTATGTCATCCCTGCATATGGTTAATAATGTTCACACAGAATAATACAAGAATATGTGGATGGACATTTAAACAAGAGTCACGGTGCCATCTAAGAGGATTGATGGGAAATTAGTTTGTTCTTTTCATTAGAGTGTTGTTTAAACCAAAAAGTCACTTCATACTTGTTCCTAGAGACATTTTTTAAGACAAAGAGAACAAGTAGAAAAGTGAATGTCTCAATTAAGTCCTAAGGATAATACCCTCTGCAATTTTAGATTAAAAAAAAAAGTAATTTGATGCATGGAGGAAATAGATTGATCTTAATTTAAACACAAAGAAACCCATTTTAAAGAGACCACCCACTACTTTACAGAAAAATACACATACTCTCTCTCTCTGACACTTGGCTTTCAAATAGAGGCTCCTGGTAGCCTATACTCTACTCCTCATATTAAAATTCAATCTGAAAAAATAAATAAATAAAATAAAATAAAATAAAATTCAGTCTGTTAGGTAGTTCCCTAGACAGGCTCTACTGCCCACTTCATCTCCAGCCTCTGTTTGCCTTTACTCCTACAGCTTGCTGTTCTTTGAGATTCAGGATTATTATTTTCTTACTAGGGGAGTAGTGTGTGTGGGTGTGCGTGCGCGCGTGTGCGCCGGGGTGAGTACTCAAGTACATTCAGCCTCCTTTTCATTTCACGGGCTAGGACGTCTGGATTTATTTTCCCAGCACAAGTCTAAAAAACATGAAAAGCTCAGTTTTTTCTGTCCATTGCTGAGAATAACTGAATCATAATGTTTTAAGTTGAGAAGAGAGCATAGAAATCTCTGAATCGGACCCCTGCCTTTTAAAATGGAGAGACCCATGTTCTCACCGAAGCCACAGACCTGGAGAGTGGCATAAATGGGATTTGGGGCTGCAGACTCCGCACTGCCCACACTTCCGTTCCCTCTCTGCTCTTTTCCCGCTCCACATGCTTGCTTCCCTTCCAGCTTATGCCTTTCCTCTTGTCTTGGAGGTCTATACCAACAACTAAAATATTATCATTTTCTTCCTCTCCTGCTGTTTTTCCCTTAAAGCAAAAGAGCTGTGTCTGAACATCAGCTCCTTCATGACAAGGGGAAATCTATCCAAGACTTACGGCGACGATTCTTCCTTCACCACCTGATCGCAGAAATCCACACAGCTGAAATCAGAGCTACCTCGGAGGTGTCCCCTAACTCCAAGCCTGCTCCCAACACAAAGAACCACCCCGTCCGATTCGGGTCTGATGATGAGGGCAGATACCTAACTCAGGAAACCAACAAGGTAGAGACATACAAAGAGCAGCCACTGAAGACACCTGGCAAGAAAAAGAAAGGCAAACCTGGAAAACGCAAGGAGCAGGAAAAAAAGAAACGGCGCACTCGGTCGGCCTGGCTCAACTCTGGCGTGGCTGGGAGTGGGCGAGAAGGGGACCACCCATATGACATCTCTGCAACATCGCCGGAGCTCAATTTACGGTAAGTGGCTTCTATGCCCCATAGACTTTCTTTGGTGTGGCTCTCAGCTGGGGTGTGTAGGGTCCTTCCACCCACCGCGGCTTGAACAAACCTAGAATGTCCTCCCTTTCTATGCCTCTATCCATTGCTCCACAATTTAAAAGCTTACAAAAGCAAGATGGCTCAGAATATCATCTGCCCTCAAGCGGTGTCCTCCCACCCCCTAAAGACAAATGGGGCTTGGATAACCTGTGTCTCTTCCTCCACCATCACAACCCTAACACCAATCCTTTACTACTCTACCAAAGAATTTCTCTTCTTAGTCCGGCTTCAGAAGCCTGGGACCATCTTCATCATTTGCTGCAGAAGTGTATTTATTTCCCTATTCTCGCACCTTGGCAAACTTTCTTGATCGTTTTGTCATTTCTTACTTTTTTGTTTTTTCACTTCAGGGGCGAACCCAGAAGGCTTTGATATGATCTACAAACATTACAGAACAATACTGTACCATAGACAATTCTGAGCGGTCACATTTTCCATTTAATTATATTTAATTAAACCTTAAATTTATTTTCATTTAAATCAACATTAAACATTTAAACACACACTCTCAATTTATTTAATTAAATTTAACTCTGGTTTCTACCAACTCATGAAAAAAAAGTCATGAATGCTGAAAATTTTTAAGTTTTGACTTGGGAAAGACAAAAGTTTTTTCTCATGTATCTATTTATCCACTGGCAAGTTGAAGTAATTTTTCCAGGGTATTGCAGTAGGAATAATAAGACTTCACATTTACATGGCTCGTTCATCCTTGGCTCACGGATGCAGGTGGTAATGTCATTCACTGACTTTGGGGTCAAATACCTTCAGTTCAGTTCAGGTCTTGGGTCTGAACTTATTCAAGTCCACAACCGTGGGCAAGTTACATGGTCTAAGACTCACTTTTCTCTTCTGTGAAATGAAATGATTGTAACAACCTCACAAGGCTGGGTGAAGATTAAGCGAGATTACATGGGTTACAGGCTTGTCATAGTAAACAATAAAGCGTAACTTGTTGTTTTGGTACTTTTAGATCTAGTGCTGATTGTTCTATCTATCGGGATATGTGTGTTTCTGTGAGGTGAAAAAGCAGCAAATATTAACCTCATTTTATAAACCAGAAAGCCAAGGCAATCCATGGCTAAATGACCTTAACAGCCCTGGGAACTGGGATAGGTAGTCCTCAGAACTGGATTTGTTTCCCCATTTCCAGATATTTGGGCCAGCACTGTGTTAGTGCTGCCTCCTGATTCAGGCATTTTCACCGACAGGATCTTTTCTGGTTTTTACTTTTCAGTATCGCTCTTCTGTGGGGTTTGAAAGAAAGAGGAAACCACACAAGGACATGCCATATGCAGCTAATGATCTCATTATTAGAGTCCCTCATTACTTCTCCAGGCCTTTCCTCTGACTAGTAGAGATAGGATTACAGGGTGATATTTCAAAGGGGAGTTTGAACCTACTTACCATCACTTGTCTCTTAGATTTAGGTTGACAAAACTCATCATTAAATAGCATATAAAATGATAATTATATTGGACAAATATTTCCACTTCAGTAATTAAGGAGTAATGACACTAGAGAAACCTTCAGCAGAGTGAATGACCTATTCTGCAAATATCTAATGGATCTGTAATTGGTAACAAACCCTGTAAATCTTGACTCAAAGCACATATTCAGTGTATTTTAAGATAGGATCCTAACTGTACATATTTATAACTAATACAAGGGCTTTATTGTCAGAACCTATTTTTTATCTATTGTCTTACTCTGTGTGTACATACATTTATTAGAGTTCTGAAAACGAAAGTATACTTTTTTATGGATTTCATTTATTTAGGATTTGCAATGCTCTGAAGTATCTGGGAGTTTAATGAAATTCAGCACTCATCAATTCTTATGCCCAAAGCTACCCCTATGTTAAAGGAGATCTAGTAAAAATTAGGCAGTGGCCTAATCAAATCCAGACCTAGGACTGAAAGAAATAGAATGCTTCTGCTTTCTCCTTTCTGTTCCCTGGTTGTGAGGGACGTTCATGGAAAGCATTGTTTGTTTGGCAGCCGGATGTTGGCCCCCTCCCAGTACAACCCAACAGAGGTGCAGGGAAGATTGGAGAAATTTAGGAGTGTACTGATGAGACTCTATGGGGCCATGCAAATGTTCTACTCCAAAGAGAATCTTTTCAGAATAACTATTTTGCCGTTTTATAAGCCACCAACCTTTTATTAGTGTCCTCTCTTTAGTCTCTCTGCATTATTATACAGTGATCTGATGATATGGCAAGCACAAATTTTAGTAAAATATATGTATTTCTTAAGAGAAACTACTGAACTAAAACTGTCTGGCTCCTCTCACATGAACCAGGGGGAGGTATATAATTCAAACGTTGGAAATTACATTTTGGAATTTTTGATGTTGTACATGAGATGTCCAGATACGGTAGGGCTCATTTAATTGAGACCGTATATTTTGCCTTGGTAAATATTGACTTAGAAATAATACAAAAGCTTGTCAATATTCAAAAGACTCTAAAGTGTTGTCATACACACACACACACACACACACACACACACAAAACATACACATATACTTTCAGGTCATGTTATATGTTTTACTTGGCTATTCCAAAACGTGCCATTATAACAAGCAAACTGGCTGGACAAGGGGAAATATAATTAAAAGATCTCTTCCTTGGTCCTTTATTTCTTTTCTCTTTCCTTCCTTCTGAGGAAATAATTGTTCAAAATACTCCCCATTCCCTCCCTGCTTGCATCATTCTTAAGTTCATTAGATAACTTTCAGTACAAAAACATTTTAAAATTGATACAGCACACATATTACTGAGTTTCACAGTCACCTTTTTGGCTTTATTCATAACATACATCCACCCACCACTAAAAATGTTAATCTTAAGTTATTTTCTCTGCAGTTAGGAGCTATTTTGCCGTTCCAATCAAAACGATTGCTGAAGATGTCAATTTCTTAAGCCATTAAAACACCCTAAATGTTCAACTTGCTTTTCTTTCTTCAAGCTGCACAAAAAGTTCCTAAATTGTCAAGAGTTGGCTCTTCTGTAGGTCTCACCCCCATATGGGTCTACCATGTAAAACTCTGCCCACACTCTGGCTGTTAATGCAATGGCACAGCCAATCGAGTTCCATTCTATAGGTGCTTCCTTAGAAGCCACTGAAATAGACACACAAAGAGAAGAGAAAGGGAGAGAGAAAGCAGAGAAAATGCTGCTGGCCCATCTTACAATACTGTCACTACAGTGTTTTAGAAAGGGTTAGAAAAGGTGTCAATCCCAGGTGGTAATTTATTCTGCGTGATAAACACAGTGAGCTGAAATACTGCTATTTTATACTTCTAAATCAGTTGATTCTTATTCCCTAATTTAAGGTGGGCTTTCCCAGTTTCTAATTCCAGATCAATTCCAAAAACCAGCAGAGTGAGAGACAAATAGTTCTTAATTTTGACTTCAAAAACTCAAATCCAAAAATAGTTTCATTCATTAGTGTTTAAGGACAGCTAATGGAATGACTGATATCATCAAATCACCAACCAAACATACTGTTAAATTACACATCCTTCCAACATTTACTCCAAATCACACACTCCACTCTCCTAACAGCTATTATCTTAGTGAAAGATTGGCCAAATGGAAACCTGAACAGAATAAGCAAATTGTGGATCACCCACGTCAGGCATCGCTGGGGAATAAACTTCTAGCAAGGTGTATTTGATGATGGATTGCAAGACTTAGCCTTATTTCCAGACTCTCGAATGTGTCCCTTCTCCTCCCAGACTTTCCAATTGGCAGCTTTGGAAAATTCTCCCAGGGTCTCCTTTTTCAGACAGAGTCTGTAGAATTAGAAATGCAAGCCTTTTCTCTCCCTTCACTACATTGATCATTCAATCCAATTGACGACCCTGCTGTAGCGAAGGTTCTGGAGAATCAGGTGGATCCCACTGATACCTCCTATTGGGAATATTTACAAGAAATCCCTGGAATCTTTTCCATTGTAATTCTGTGTTCCTTTATTTTTTAAGACTTCACTTGTTAAGGAGAATTAACCTATTTTCTCCTCTTCATTCCCTTCCTTCTCTTTTCAGGAGGCATTGAAATTTTTAGCAAAGACCTTCAGAGGACGTATTACAGGATTCTGTAATAGTGAACATATGGAAAGTATTAGAAATATTTATTGTCTGTAAATACTGTAAATGCATTGGAATAAAACTGTCTTCCCCATTGCTCTATGAAACTGCACATTGGTCATTGTGAATATTTTTTTTGCCAAGGCTAATCCAATTATTATTATCACAATTACCATAATTTATTTTGTCAACTGATGTATTTATTTTGTAAATGTATCTTGGTGCTGCTGAATTTCTCTATTTTTTTGTAACATAATGCACTTTAGATATACATATCAAGTATGTTGATAAATGACACAATAAAGTGTCTCTATTTTGTGGTTGATTTTAATAATGCCTAAATATAATTATCCAAACTGATTTTCCTCTGTGCATGTAAAAATAGCAGTATTTTAAATTTGTAAAGAATGTCTAATAAAATATAATCTAAATTACATCATGACTCAGAAGGTGAATTATGCATACCCTTTAAAATTTCTACTAGAAGGAACATGATGTAATATTTTTAACTGTATTTGAATATGGTTTTCAGTATAATATGTTTTTATTGGTACATATTCCAACATTTTCACATTAGCTTTTAGTTAAAAACCAGTTAAAATGTATTTCGTCCAATATTTAAGTTCAGTTCAATAGAATGGCTGAACTATGTAGACATCTTTTTATGAGGTATGTCCAATTTGAAGTGAAGATGGGGGAGGGCAGGGAAAAAAGCAGAGAAGTCAGGAGAAAAGCTTATAGAAACTCAGTCCAGAGAGTCCGCCAGAGCTGAGAAAAGGGAAAGAGGCAGATCAGGAACCTTAAGGCCAGGGGCAATTTTCGCCAATGAGAAGTTTAACTTGAAAGAGCTCGCTCCTACTGGTAACAACAACAAGCATAAAAGAGCTACTTGAGGATTTTACCAGAGAAAGGGAAAGGGACCGAGATCTGGATAATACGTAATAACTCAAAAAAATCTTCCCTGAGGAAGACTGCTTTCCTGTTGTATCACTCACGGCTCCAGGTACTTGGGTTGCCGACAGCATGGTGTGCAATATGCAGTCATCTTTCCACTGTGACTATCATCCTACTTGTTCCTATCTCTATGTTCAGGTGAAAACAGACATCTTTTCTTCTACAGAATTTTTTCTTTAACTGTCCACAGCTTAGGACCCACCCATCAGTAAAACAATACAACAAAACAAAAAGTCTATGAATCAAGCCAGCACATATTTAGGAAGTATTCTGTTTATGGTCCCAATCCTGTTAGATACCTTTTAGATGTATGGACGATGCACAAAGAAGTAAAATACTATAACTGCCCTCATGACTCTCTCATTCTAGTGGGTAGATTTTACATACATTTATAAGAAACAACTAAATGCTGGATTCAAGAAACTATTAAATGATCCAAAATTCTACAAACATTTTATTTTATTTTTTTAAGATTTTATTTATTTATTTGACAGAGACACAGCAAGAGAGGGAACACAAACAGAGGGGGTGGGAGAGGGAGAAGCCGTCTCTCCGCCGAGCAGGGAGCCCGATGCGGGGCTCCATCCCAGGACCCTGGGAACATGACCTGAGCCAAAGGCAGACGCTTAACAACTGAGCCACCCAGGCGCCCTTCTACAAACATTTTAAAAAGGAAAGATACACACAAAGGGAGAGATTGGTCTGAGCGCTATGTGTTTAAAATAATGTTTCTGGGATATTCAAATATTCAAAGATTGAACTTATTCATATTTTCTTTTGAGTCCCATAGCCTTCAAAACAGCACCCATCTTACTATTTTTTTGGTAAGAAATGTGGACCTATGTGAATAAGCAAAACCTAGAATTTGTGCTTAGCTTCACATACGGATTTGCTGGATATGGTTTTTAGCATTCAAAACTTAAAGGCCAACACACTAAACCTGTATAATGCAACTAGTTTGGAGTACCATAACAACAGATATGACCACATTTTGCAAAACGCCATCTGAAACTCTAAATCTGAAGATTGCACCAAATCCATCTAAGTCGTTCACATGAAAAATATGTTTTTTAAACACTGGCTTGGTAAATACTTGAACATTAAGGCAAGGAAGTATCAGGTTCAGGTCATCTTTAAGTTTTTCTTCACCAATAGCCCATCCCTGAAAAGAAAAGGGGGAAGAGGGAACTTGGGAATTTATGGTTATCAAATCTCACCAAAGCATTATTAATACAATTATTGCCTTTAGAGTCATACGAAGGTCTTCGAGCAACGCTAAAGACTAAAATCATAGGATAAGGGATGGAGTGGGAAGATGAAGGAAGCAAAAAACCTTTTAAGAACAAATGGCGATTTTTTTATGACATTGTCATTTTCTATGAAAGAAAAACAAATATATAATTTAAGATAATAAGTGTTTAAATATAAAACTCTTAGCAAATTACAATCTAAGTAAATATGGTTCAGCCTTGACTTAAGGCATGTTTATAAAGCAATAACAAATAAGGGTGAGTTGGACTAAGTATTCTAGAATTAAGAAAACCTAATCCACTAATTCACTATTAACTTCCTCCAATGTCATTCAGACAGAAATTTGGTATTTAATTAGACATCTAAGATATAGTCATGGACACTGGGGAGTCCAACTCCAAGCAAAAGACAAGAAGTGATAGTTAAGTGTGAAGCCCCTATTCCTTTCCTCTGTATTTCCTTAGCCATTGTTGTAAAACAGGTACATTCTAAAGGTTTGTGCTTACAACACAACAAATACATCAGGGCTACATTAAGTTATGAATCAAAGTCCATGTTGACATTATTGGTCCTGAAATATTTTTTTTTATTAACACACAATGTATTATTTGTTTCAGGGGTACAGGTCTGTGATTCATCAGTCTAACACAATTCACAGAGCTCACCATAGCACATACCCTCCCCAATATCCATCACCCAGCCACCCCATCCCTCCCACCCTCCTCCACTCCAGCAACCCTTAGTTTGTATTTTAATTTTTTTTCTTTTAAGTAGGCTCCACACCCAGTGCAGAGCCCAATGTGGGGCTTGAACTCACGACCCTGAGATCAAGACCTGAGCTGGGACTTAGAGCCAGACGCTTAACTGACTGAGCTACCCAGGTGCTCCTGGTCCTGAAATATTTAAAGTGGATATTGGCATCTCCCTTCCTTGTTACAAAAATTAGTTTGGAATGCAGGCAGCATCAATCCTAAAAATAATGGAGAAACTGACGCTTATCTTCGGAGACAGCAAAATCATACCTCTTGATGGTTAAGAATTCAGTTTTAATTTTCTATTACCTTTTCTGATTACCAGTTGAGCAAATCAAGCATTTAACTTTCTGTATTTATCAAGCAAGAACAAAGGGAGTCAATCTTTTTAAAATTCAGAAGGCTCTTTCTAGTCATATAGTAATGGATCCAAGAAGAACAAAGTCAAGTAGAACTTCAATTTTATCTTAGAATCCATTCACTAAATACTGAAATACGGTTTAATAGATACCCATTGGTGCTTGAAGAACACAAGTTAATGCCTTTTGTAAGAAATTCGAAAATACGTACACCATCACAGGGTGTTAACTTTAGGATAATCTTGAGTTTAATTCTAAAACTGTCAAGATACAGTTTAACTGCTATTTTTCCCTTTGACCACAAAGACCATAGAAAAATGCTATCAGTGCTGGGCGGAAATAATGTGTTGTAGCTGAGAGGGTTCATCTTCTGTAAATCGTACGCACTTTTATTGAGAGTTCTAAGTGTTCCCAGCAGAGCCACCATTCCTTCTTCAAATAAAGGTTAAAAGACATTCCAATCACAAATGTTTGTGATTTTCCCTTTATTTAATAACCCAGCAGGTGTTAAGAACAAGACTATTACTAAAGAAGTCTATTATATAGTTAGCAAAAGGCTGCTGATGGTAAGCTCCTCCAAGGACTCAACTGAACATTCCAGAGGAGGTATTAAACACTGGTAGCTACTAAGATTCCAAAGGCTAAAGGTATTACTTTAATGAATTATATTATCATGTGTCCTGGGGTTAACTCCTAAAGAAAAGTGCTAGTCCTTCAAAGTTACCAATGTTACTTCCCTTTGTGGACTTCTTAAGGACAGGAACCTCATCATTCAACACATACTACCCAATACCAAATAATAGGATTAGTACATAGCAGGTGTTCAATAAATATTCACTGAACAAAATTTTAAAAGTTCTTTCAGCTTCCGAATGAATCAGCTGAAAAGCAGAGTTGAGCAAAATGTCTGCCAGAGGAAGGAGATGGATCAGAGTTTTGAGTATTTCAGATTCCTAGGTCATGCCATTTTCTTATTCCAGTAACAAGAAGCTTAGAGAATAACTGCTCTAAGTTGTCAAGTGTTTGCCAGAGTGCCCTTTGTTTTTCAACCTCTGGTTTAATAGGAACTTTTTCAGCCCTGTAAGTACAAGAAGCAAGGGTTTTTTGTTGAGTACACAGCGACCTCCCAGAGGAAGGGAGGAGAATTTAAAATATCAGGTTTTCTTCCTATGAATACACCGCACAGAAGTTACCCACAGGGCCCAGTTGTGCAAAAGCGGCACACTGCTATTTTGTCAAAAGATTAATGTACACAGTTCCCAACCAGAGCTACCCAACATCAGGATGAGAACATTCACATCTCTGTGTAAGTTCCTGATATGCTCATATTTACAAGTGCAAAGCACAAGGGATATGTTTTAAAACTGCATTTTAATTAAACTTCAAAACGTCTTCCAGAAAATGTCATTACATTTTCCTACAACCTGGAAGACATTTAAAAACTGGAATACAAAATGTATCACGCCTGAAAAAATGGATCGCTTTAATGGTGACTCCTACTCCTTGCCAAATCTGCATTGCTTTGGGGTCTGAAAAGATCATTCATCCATCTTCCATTTGAGCAAGGCAATTGATGGTTACAGCTCCCTGGGTTGCCACTGAAAAACTGATGGGAAGTGGCTACGTTGAGTCCCATGTTCTACAAAATAAATGCAAAACAATAAGAAACCGTGCCATGTTGGATTTCATAATTCTATATTCGCATTACTCTTTTTTTCATTCATCGTGAGTTTTAGTAAAACCCTTGAGTCAATGTATAATACAAAACAATATACTGAAGAGTTGCATCATGGCTACCTACAGGTAAAAGAAACCAGAAAAGCAGGTACGTTTTCTTAAGGAGGATGTTTTTCTCTTCAGATGACACAGTAAGAGATTCTAATTGCCCTGTTCCTCAAGAATTGGAAATTTTATTCCATAACAACATTTTATAACATTATAACAACCAGAATGGTAGAAAGAATGAATTAGCCTAACACCAAGCCAACATATAATAGAGCTAATATTGCTTTTTTATGAGCTTGCACTAATCAAATCCACACTCTCTTATTTAATCCTTCCAAGCGTCCCCTGAGGTAGATGCTTTTTGTCTCTATTTTACAGATGATACAGCATTGCATTAGGTTACAAGTCTTGTAACCAAGATCACCCAGCCATTTGCACAGCAAACAGGACCCAAAGCAAGCCTCACCTGCCCTCCCAAGTCTGTACTCCATGGGCCAGAGATACAATTGTTGCAGTAAAGCTTGCTTCAGAACCTACATCTTTTAGACAAAATTATGTCTGTCTTGCTTTCAGGGAGTTCAGGGAAATCACAGGTCTGACACAATCCTATTTCGCTCCATTCTCTACCTCCCGTGAGGGCATCGTTTTACCAGCTTCTGCCCTTCCTGGCATCTTGTAAGGCTGACTATAATGGCCTTATATTCCACAAAACTCATAAAGTATGCCCTCTTTCTCTCAGACACACCCCCCACACATACACAGGCACACGCACGCACGCGCATGCGTGCGGCCAAGAAGCCCAGGGGTTTGCACAGTCCCATGAATGAACAGCTGTTGCTTTAAAAGGAGGGTGGCAGAGGAGGGCGACGGAGCGCTGGCTGGCTGGCAGGCGGGTGTGTAAACGTATACAGAGAGCCACTTTCTGTAAGAAGGCTAAAACATGTTTAAAATGGGACCACCTCAGAGATGAAATCTTTCCCCTCCTGCTACCGCTCAACCTGCTCCAAGACTCCAATATTCAGTTTTTCCAAGCCTCACTCTCCCTCCCCCTACTTCCCTGGAGAATGCTGATTTTCTATGGGAACGCTTGGCACATCGCAGAGCAGTTCTACTCCTTCATTTTGCAGTCAGAAATAATCTCAGCAGTTAATTATTTCCCCGGCTAACAGAAGAGTGGGCCCGGTCTGCGTGCTCCTCCAGCCGCTGCCCACACGGGGCAAACAATGAGTGTGCCATCGTCGTTTCTTTTCAGCGGGCTTTCATCTCGAAACTGGCTTTTGGTTACTGATTTACTTATTTTTAAATTACATGGAAAGGGAACAAGAAAATGTTTCCATTGAGATCAACTTGATTCCGGAAAGAAGAATGCCATTCGTCACGGGAGGGCGCTGTGGAGAGAATGAACGGGGCGACTGGAGTGTCCGCTTCTTTCCATTTGGAAACCAGCTGGGGGCAAGGGTGAAGATAATACACCAGCTCCTGGAGGTAGGGGCTTGACTTGGTTTTGAAAGCACGGCTGCTGCAGTCTCTTGAATTCTCCCATTTCCCTCAGAGTCTGATATTGCCTACCTTTTTTCGTCAATTACATATTCTTCCATTTTCATAGCTCTCAATCCAATTGTGAAGAATCCTGCCCTGCTCAAAGCTCTCTTTCCATTTCACACTAAGTGACTCTTTTAAAGAGATATGCAATTAAATATATTTTTTATCGCCCAAAGGAATACACAAGTCTTAGGGTAATGCCTGCACATACTTTATTGATGCACTGAACGCGGGAGATGATATTTTTACCTTTTACTACGTTGGACTGTTCGATCATGTCACTCCAATTGGCTATAGTTCCCATTACAGTTCTCCTTGTCCCACGTTTTCCAAGAATCACATAGATTCATGTGCCCAAGCAATGAAGGCTACTCTGTAAACCTAAGGGCAGATTAAATTCTATCTTCCCCTGTGGAGGACTGTTAATCCTGGTTGTCTAATTCTGTCCTTATATCACATTCTCCTTTGGGGTCACAATCAAGAGGTGGATTAGCTTGAAAAGTAAATGTCAGGCAGACTCTGTTCAACTGATTGGATTGCTGGGCTGGCAGTTCATAAAGTACTTAGTCTCTCTGGATGCCATGCTGAATCTACAATTGTTTATTTTATCTTTTCTTATCCTATATATATTTTTAGCCATTATTTCCTATTGAGTTTATGTTTTTCTTTGAGAATTGGTCTAGCAGCAACCTACTGGCCAGTAAATACATATTTTGTTAGTTGGAAGTGACTGGGTCATCTGGAAACATCCCTTATTCATTGGAGATGGAAGTTGCATTTCTCGTATTTGACAAAGACTGTACCTTAATGCAAATCCCAGACAGTTTCTATCATCTTTTATGGTAGTTATAATGGTAACAATAATAACCCCTCATGCTTGTTTAGTGTTACCATAGCCAACGACCTCAGAAATAATATCTCCATAGAAACCAGAGTCTACCTTGAGTAATCTACAATACAAATTCAAACTTCTAATGTTTTAAGTAAATGCAATGGATTTTGTAGTAATAAAAATTACAGGGCTTTTCTGTTAGCTGGAACTAAGAGCTCCAGAAAGGTGCGAGGTTACGTAAAGGTAGGGGTACTTTTCTTTTATTCCAGAGGAAGTCCACACAGCAGGTGCCCTATTTAACATTCACGGCACATACTTAAACATTTCTCACATGTTGGGCACACAGGACACAGAGACAACTGAGGCACAGTCTCTGTTTCAAAGAACCAATAGATTACCTATTGCAATCCAAGTTAGGTAAGCTTTCTGCTGGTACCACCTGGTATTGGGAGAAATATTTCTCCTTCAAATACTGCATCCCTTGTTTCATGAACACATGTTGTTTGTCTTCCCAGCGTAGGGAAGATATTTGTGTTTCCAGTTGAAAACTACGCAATAAGATTCTAGAGGAAACTCCTGTAGGTTATCAGATTCTGATTCTGTGGGAAGTGTTTTATAATGCTGTGAATTATAGGTACCTGACAGTAATGTAAAATAATTCTTGTCTACAATTTTGTCCTGTCTGTTAGAGGTTGAATTGACTTCTTTCCCCCCTCCTTGGAAAAAAGTTTTGCCTCCATTTGCATATTCATTTCAATCTTTTTTGAACACGTTATATCATCCATCTGTCCCCTCATTGATTAGTGCACAGAGTAAATCTTTAACACATGTTCTTTTATAGCTCTCTATATATTAGACTTACGATTTTTTTAATCATCTTGTAATACTAGTATCTTCCACGTAAGGGGTCCACCCTTTCTTCATTCCATGTGTTTTGGGAGGACCAGAAGGTTAACACAACCTTCCAGTCCACAGGGTGGGCAAATGACCCGAATTTCGTCAGAGAACTCCATTATCGCCGACCATAGTGATTGGTTTAGGGATGGGCACATGATCAAAAGTGGCCAATCAGAGTTCTCCCTGGACATCTCTGTTGGACATTATGGGAATAATGTTACGGCTTTCTTGGCAGCCTTAGGTTCTAAGAAAAATGTCTATGTTTTTCTTGTATTCCTCATCGCCCCTAGCTGCATGAAGGAAACTAGTATAGGAGGGAAGGAAGCCAATGTATAAAGAAAAGCAGAGAAAAGAAATGAAGAAAAATAACCCTGTAACCATGGTTTGTGCCTTGGATCCACCCATTCCTAAAATTTTTAGTTATATGGCAAGGGGCAGGGGAGGAGGGACAATCTCCTTTTTCGTAAACTAGTTTGGTTAGGTTCTGTCACTTGGATCTCAAAGGTTCTAAAAAGCAAGGCTGAGTTCTGACTTTTCCTGATTTTCCCTTCTTCTCCAACAGCAATCTATCCACTTCCGAAAATGTCTGTGAGCAACCAAACTTATTTGAGCAGCTAAGATCATTTTAAGATAACAGAGGTAAGTGAGATAAAGGACTAACACGCTTCTCATTTATATTAAGACAAGTTTAAAGCAGAAAGCAGTCTCTTCTGGGATTTCTTGCTACTACACACCTTTCAAGGCTGTAATAACTTCCTCTGGCAATTGACCCCTGAGTTTATAGTTCTTTTCTATCGTCCCAGGCAGAAGAGCACATCTTCAAGCACTGTCCACCTCCCTCCCAGCCCAACAACATGGGGTGCCTATATGAGTCTCAGTTCTCTGGAGAAATAGAACCCACAGGATATATGTAGGCCTTTGATGACAGACCAGAACTTAGACCATCAGTTCTTTTGGGTCTCTAGCTTGCCAACTGCAAATCTTGGATTTAGCCTCCATAGTCCTGTGACCCCATTTCTTATAGTAAATCAATCAATTTCTCTTTTTCTTTATGAGAGTCGTCTTCTCCTCTTAGTCTTGCCTCTTTCATAACAGATTAATTGATGTATATGTATATATAGATTTATGTTCTAGATTTATATATAATATATAGATTACATAGATATAGAGAAAGATCATAGATTTATATAGATTATATAGACATATATATAGAGAGAGAGAGATGGAGAGAACGAGAGTTTCAAATATAAATCAGAATAAAGCAGAAATGCTCAGATATGCTCAGAAATAATGTTTATCTTCATGATAAAAACTCTCAACAAAGTGTGTTTAGAGGGAACATACCTCACCAAAATAAAGGCCATATATGAAAACTCACAGCTAACATCATACTCAGTGGTGAAATACTAAAAGCTTTTCTTCTAAAATCAGGAACAAGACAAGGATGCCCACTCTCACTACTTTTATTTAACGTAGTACTAGAAGTCCTAGCTCTAGCAATCAGACGAGAAAAAGAACTAAGGAGCATCCAAATTAGTGGGAAAGAAGTAAAACTGTCACTATCTGCAGATGACATGATATATAAATAGAAAACTCTAAAGACTCCACCAAAAACTACTGGAACAAATAAATGAGCTCAGTAAAGTTGCAGGATACAAAATTAATATACAGAAATCTGTTGTGTTTATATACACTAATAATGAAGTAGCAGAAAGAGCAACTAAGAAAATAGTCCCTTTTACAATTGTATCAAAAAGAATAAAATCCCTAAGAATAACTTTAACCAAGGAGCTGAAAGACTCTGTACTCTGTACTCTGTACTCTGAAAACTATAAGACATTGATGAAAGACATTCAAAATGACACAAATGGGGAAAGAAAAAAAAAACACACACACAACACAACATACTCATGAATTGGAAGAATTCATGTTGTTAAAATGTCCATACTACCCAAAGCAAGCTACAGATTCAGTGCAATCTCTATCAAAATACCAATAGTATTTTTCACAGAACTAGAACAAATAATACTAAAATTTGTATGGAACCACAAAAGACCTTGAATAGTCAAACTGATCTTGAGAAAGAAAAACAAAGCCTGGAGGTATTACAATCCCAGATTTCAAGATATACTGCAAAGCTATAGTAACCCAAACAGTATAGTACCAGCAGAAAAACTGACCTAGAGACCAATGATATAGAATAGTGAGCCCAGAAATAAGCCCACACTTAGATGGTCAATTCATCTCTGACAAAGGAGGCAAGAATATGCAAGAGAGAAAAACAGCCTCTTCAATAAATGGCGTTGGGAAAACTGGATAGCAACATGCAAAAGAACCAGGCAAAAACTACACCAAAGGAAGCCATCAACAAAACGAAAAAGGCAACCTATCAATTTGCAAATAATATAGCTGATGATTAGAAGCTAATATCCAACATATATAAAGAACTTCTACAACTCAATGCCAAAAAAATAAATAATCTGATTAAAAACAGGCAGAGGACCTGAATAGACATTTTTCCAAAGAAGCCATCCAGGTGGCCAACAGACACATGAAAAGATTCTCAACCTCTCTAATCAGCAGGGAAATGCAAATTGAAACCACAATGAGATATCTATCACCTTAGAACTTTCAGAATCGCTAGCATCAAAAAGAGAAAAAACAAAAAAACAAAAAAACACGTGTTGGCAAGGATGTGGAGAAAAAGGAAACTTCATGCCCTGTGGTAGGAATGTAAATTGGTATAGCCATTGTGGAAAACAGTATGGAGTTTTCTTAAAAATTACAAATCAGAATACCAAATGATCCAGTAACTCCACTACTGGGTATTTACCCAAAGAAAATGAAAACACTCGTTCCAAAAAATATACGTACGCTTATGTTTATTACAGCATTATTTATAATAACCAAGATATGGAAGCCACTTAAGTGTCCATCAATAGATGAATGGATAAAGATAGGGTATATAAATACAATGAAATATGACCCAGCCAAAAAAAAGAATAAAATTTTTCCATTCATAACAACACGGATGGACCTAGAGGGTATTAGGCTAAGTGTAATAAGTCAAACAGAGAAAGATAAATACCATCTGATTTCATTTATATGTGGAATCTAAAAAACAAAACCAATGAGCAAATAAACAAACCAAGAACAGACTCATAAATACATAGAGAACAAACTGATGGTTACCAGAGGTGAAGGGGATTAAGAGGTACAAGCTTCCAGTTATAAAATAAATAAGTCACAGGGATGAAAAGTACAACATAGGGAATATAGCCAATAATATTGTAATGACTCTGTGTGGTGCCAGATGGTAACTACATTAAAAAAAAGAGGGAGGAGGAGTAAGAGGAGAAATGTTTAACCAATATCTGGGTACCCTGTAGCCCAATCAAGTTGACACAGAAAATTATCACAGAGCCCCACTCACATGCTCCTATAGCACACTGCCGAATGGAATCAAGACCAAGAAAAATGAGCCAACAGTGAGTGCCTCTTCAAATCAATAATTAATTATTAAATAGAAGAGAAGCCATATGCTATTGTGGGGGAAGAGTAGAGAGGGAAAACCTCTTGGGGTAGCCAACAATTAGCTTCTCTTGTGTTGCCTGTGAGCGGTTCCCCTGTATCCGATTCACAATCCCAGTTCAGCGAAAGGAAAGCCCCAAAGACAACCAGGCTCACCTCCTTAGAATGCAATTTCGTGATCCATTATTAGTATTCAAGCTGACTCCTGAGGTGTCTCACTTACCCCACTTCAAGATGCTTATGAATATAGTCCTTCAATCACAATCTCACTCCTGTGAGTTTTAAAAACACAACTTGTGCCATTTTGTACATGTTCAGTGATGTTTAACACCCTGCACAGCTATAATACTATCCCTTGAGTCTAGCTCTGGCTCTCTGTATTTCTCCTACAGACATTCCTCTTATGCTGTGTTGTAATTGCCCACCTACTTCTCTATATCCTGATAGACTGTAAAGTCCATGAGAACTAGCACCATCAGCATATGGCATAGCCTGGCCAGTATCAGATGTTCAATAAGAATTTGTTGAATGGGTATGAATGTGTTACTTCTAGATTTTAAGCTCCCTAAAGGCAAGGATCTTATCTGCTTCACCTCTTTCACTGGAGATTTATCAGAGCAGAACCTGACACACAAAAATATATATGTGTGGGTGTGTGTATATGTTATTATTCCTCCCGACTTTCCCACAGGAAGTCTCCAACAAACCACCCTCCTGACTGTGGGCATTTGCCTTATTTGGGTTTTATAAACTGAATTGCCCACCCCCATGGGCATAACGATTTTTCCCTCACGATTTGACAAATATAGTTTACTTATTTTCGAATAGATTGTATGATAAATATTTTCTGGTAAATTATGCTCATAGGCTATAATCTCTAAAGTCATTTCTTTTCTCTTTGTTTCCTTTGTTCATCATTTTGACCATATCCTCTAATGAATTGTAGCCTTCCATCGATTTCCTATTACACCGTGAGCCAAAACACAAATTTCCAAGTATTTCTTTCAAAGGCTCCTCCCAGGTAGACCCACCCTTTCTAACTGTTTTCATCTCCTACTCTAACCTGGCCTTCACCTTCCAGACCAACTAAATTTATTGTCATGTGGCTCCTTCCACTGGTTCTTCCTCTGCTGGCTGTGAGCCTTTGTTCAATTTTTTCCATATCTATGGAACAACAACCAAACCACAAGTTTCTCCTCTTTAAATCACAGCTCAAGGACCAACTGCTCCAAGAAGTTTTTTCCCCACCCATCTTCCAATCCATCAGATCATCACGGACCCTGACTTCTACCACAACATAACCTTGAAATGACTGAATTTATAAGTATGGTGTGGCTGTAGTCCAGCTTTTGGCTTACGTCAATACTAATGGCCTAATCTCACTATTAATCAATGTTAGATTTAGAAAGAACCAAAAGAAATGTTCAATAGTCATTAAATCAGCACTGTAAAATTTAGCATTTTGGGGTGAATACAATTAGGTGTACTTCATTTGAGTTTAATGAATTTATTCCTGCCTTGTTCCATGGGAATTTGAGATTACAGTAACACATAGCATGCAATGACAATTAAAAGTAGTATCAAGAGCAGGGAAAATGTGGATAGAATAAAATACCAAGATTATGGGGAAAACTGCAAAAATAATCAGGCCATAAACTCCTTCATGGTTATTAAAGTTGAGCTGTTCATTTAGCTCTGATCCTTGCACTAGACAATTAATCATTAAGCCCTATTTCTTACTTAATAGTTAAAATTAATCCATCCTCTTTGAATGATGTGAAAATAGTCAGGTTACTAGTACTTTTCAGGGTTGATAACTGTAGCGTAAATTAGTGTTTCTAAAAATGTTTTGCCTGAAACATAGTCCCAAAAGACATGGCATAAACGTGGCATAAAAAGAGGGTCCTGTGTTCAGTTTGGGAAGCTTTGAGTAATTCTGTAGAAAATAATCCTATTTTATGTTGTTAAAATCCAGTACTTCCCAAACGAATTAGAACACAATTCCCCAAACTTTGCCTCACATAATACCTTTTCCCATACAACACCCCACAGAAATAGCTTCCAAGTGGCTCACTTGGAAAAAGCTGGTATAGGACAATACCAAAAAAATCAGAACCACCACATCTTAGGATGCTTCAGCTGTATTTGTAATGTTTCAGTTCTTAAGCTGGGTAGTGGGTATATAGGTATTAATTATATAATTGTACATTCTTTTTGATGTGCTTGATAGATTTCCTAATTGCAAAAACAAAACAAAACAAAAAATCCCTGGGCGCCTGGGTGGCTCAGTTGGTTTAGTGACTGCCTTCAGCTCAGGTCATGATCCTGGAGTCTTGGGATCGAGTCCCACATCGGGCTCCCTGCTCAGCAGGGAGTCTGCTTCTCCCTCTGACCGTCTTCCCTCTCATGCTCTCTATTTCTCATTCTCTCTCTCTCAAATAAATAAATAAAATCTTTAAAAAAAAAAATCCCTGTCATAGAACTCTAGGTTCCAGCAGCTTCCCCGAGGCAGGGCGGCACGAAAGGGCTGCTGACTTCACCTGCGGAATGGCCCCAACTGCATGCCTCCATCATTATTTGGAACAACAATAAATCAACAGTAACCATAACAGCAGCCAATACTTACTGAGTACCTACTATGTGCCAATCATTCTTTCAGGGCTTTATTCCTATGAATTCATTTAATCCTTATGACGCCCCTTGCATCAGTCTTATTATTCACATTTTACACGTGAGGAAACCAAACCATAAAGAGGATTTAATGTCTGACTCCTGAATTACATATTTTACCAGCACCCCATCCTGTATAAACCTTATGTTATCCAGGGTGGTCAAGATTTTCTACTTTTTAAATTCATGTATCTCCAATATGTCTCCCACATATGGAGACACTTGAGCAAAAGCCTGAAGGAATTAAGGGAGAGAGATGTGTGGGTATCCGGAGGAACAGCATTCCAGGCAAGAGGGAATGCCAATTGCCCATGGGGCAGGTGTGCCTGGCGAGTTTGAACAACTCTATAACAATATACGACCCCACGTAATCAAAGACCTGCCGACCTCCGCAGACATGTTTTTTTATTCATTATTTCTAGTTCCCTCGATGCGCCTTTTATTCTCTCTTGCCTCTAGAATTTTTCTCCTCTAGAACTACTCCTCTTCTCCAAGTCCCCATGTCCCTGTCTTTGTAAAGCTAACTTCTTTGGGTCTTATGTTGTAATAACATCTTGTTTGGCTTCCCCACAAGTGGACTGTTTCCTGTATATCTCATACCTATGGTTTTCCTAGCTAACATGTATTAGGTACTCCCCACGAGCCAGGATTATGGTAAGAACTTGGCTGGCATCATATCACGCAAATTTCATGATGGCCTAAATGAAATAGGCTTTGTTAGTGTCCCCGTTTTATGAGTGAGTAACCTGAGGCTTAAAATCAAGCAATTCACCCAAGGTTACACAGTGAGAATGCAGGTCCAGATAAGGCCAAACCCTTGCTCTAAGCATTCTGCTACAGAGCCTATTGAGCACTTACCACACTGCTCTCTAATTTCAAGTTCACATACCTGTCACTACCAAGCTCCTTGAGGCAAGGATTACGTCATGTTCTTTAGTGCGTGGAATGGCTTCTGCTACATAGTAAGTTAAGTAAACATGACTAAATAAGCGGAATAGAGCAGCTCTCTTCATAAGCAGTGCCTCCTAGACTTCGGGAGCACAGAGGCTAGGTCCGCACACTGGGATCTGAGATTTAATTCTAATGTTTAGCAGAGGCACCATCCAGGCATTCTTTCTTTGGCCAAACCACACCAGGTATATTTCAAATTCTGCATTTTTGCCCACTCCATCTCTCCTGCTTGGATACCTTGACCACCCTCCCCTGTTTCTCAGGGTCCAGCAGAGATGCCAACTTTTCCATCCACCAAGCCTACTCTGACCAGCCTGACCCTTGGTCAGAGTCTCACTCAGTACATGGCAGTCCTTGACAATGTCTCCAACAATCCAGAACTTTGTCAACATCGCACCTTCCAGAACATCCCATAGATGACTTCCTTATTCCACTGAACGCACCCGATCTCGTCTGATCTCCTTACTCCACTCCTAACTCAAAGCTCTTCTCTGCATCCCTCTGATTTCTGTACTTAGTTTATACTGTACATATTTTTACTTCTGGTACATTACATCATAAAAGATTTTTCAGTTGTTCTGTTTCCCCAGTTAAACAACATGGTGAGCAACAATCAATGCTTTAAAAAACCTCAAATGGCATTTGGAATCCTTGTTTATTAAAATGACTTTTAAATTTTAACCATATATTGCTTAATTCAAGAGCTATTAAAACTTTACTTAAAAGGCACTGATGTACAAGAAGTTATTTTAAATATTTTGGAGTAGGAATAAACTTTATGTAATATTTGAATTATTATACCCTTTTAATTACAACTCTATAACAGGTCTTATTCTCAGTCAAGCTCATTTTCTTGTCTCTATTGTGAACACTCTGTTCCAGGATGGATCTCTAAGGAAGAAGAGACTCTGGTATCCATATGTGATCATCATTTCTTCAAAACAACAACTCCTAAATAAGTTACTGGAGGCAAATGTCAATTATTCAACACACAGACATACAAAGATTTAAAGAAATCACACCACTGATGTGGTGGAAGATTTTTGAGTAATGCTGCTTTGATAATTATTGACCTATTTCATGAGGATAGACTCTCTCATTTGTAATAATGTTAGCTAAGATTGCTTAAGCCATTTCTTACAAACCAGGTACTATAAGTGCCTTGTATGCATTATTTCATTTAATCCTTCAAAATCCCTACAGGTCAGTAGGGTTTTTACCCGTTTTGCAGATGAGAACCATTAGACTCATTTGTCCAAGCAATATGTATCTAGAAAGGTCATAGTCAGAATTGGAAGCAGACAATCTAAATCCAAATCCTCTCTCTGTTTTGTTTGTTTGTTTGTTTGTTTGTTTATAAAATACGGATTCATTCATAAATTGAGACATCCTTTGGGAATTTAAAAAGTAGAAAAGTTTGCTACATAGTTTTTACAACTGATAAACAAGAAAAGGAAAGGGGAAAAAAATCCCAGATGCATAAGGTATGATTTTGAAATATCTTACATCAGTTTGATATGTAAGGTCTATTTTTTCTTCTGAAAAAAATTAACATTTCCTATTAATTATAACATAGTTTTAAATTATGGGATAAAATCCTTACTTACTTTCTTTCATATTTAAAAATTATTAATTGGCAAGTGCCACCACAGATTTTCTTATAATAAAATATTCTTTTTTGAATCTCCAAGTATACCATTTTTGGTCCCTGAGGATTATCTGATCATACACTTTAGGAAGTTTCTAACTGCAAAATAACAAGTTGGCAAAGAAAATATCAAAAATTTAGCCATGATATCTAGATCTAAAAAATCATTACTTTTATAAAATCTCTAGTGTCTTTTAATTACTAAATATTGACATTTAAAAAACCCTAACCAACAGAATTTCTTATTGTGAATATGCCATGTTAATATAAAATTTCCAGATTTAAAAAAAAATTTTTTTCCAATTTAAACCACATACAAGAAAGCTGGAAGGGATTTAAAGAGATCACAAGGTTCATCCTCCAATCACTTGCAATCAAGACTAGGATATAGAGACATACTTTAAGGTTATTTACTAGAATAATATCAACCATATTCCTAGATTGGGCTGTGCTTATTTGACACGAAACAAAATGTTATGGGCATAATCTTAATTCCTGTTGACCACTTGGAAGCTACCACCAGGTGGCAGCACAGGAGACACTCAGCCTCTGAACTGATCTTTAATTGGCATGACTGGAGGTAAGCCAAGCAAGAGAAAGGTATAGAATTCTGTTATAAATTTCAAATTGTGTGGCTCTGCAGGCTACACCCTTTATGGGTTAGAGAAGACAAGAACAAGAATTTTCTTTTAATGAAGGGAAACAGACACCCATAAGCTAATTCTCTTTAGTTTTTTCCTTCGTATGCATATTTTTGCATAGTTGTAGTGAATACTTTTATATTCATTGAATCCATTTTCCACACTGAAACTTATTTTCTATTTTCTAAATGTAAATGGAATCATCCTCTATCCTTGCTTTAAAATTTTCGACGGCTTCTCCTTGCTCCTTCCAAATGGCCCTGTCTTCACCATGTGGCCTTTACTTCCCCAAAGTCACCTTCCCTCTGGCTGCAGCACCGAGCACAGTGACAAGTACTCAATTCATATTTACTATTTTACAAAATTGTTTAAATTGGGGTAAAAAACACATAATATAAAATTTACCATTTTAACCATTTTAAGTGTATGCTTGAGTAGTGTTAAATTATATTCACACTGTTGCGACAGAACTTTGTCATCTTGCCAAACTGAGACTCTATACCCCTTCAACAACTCCCCATTTCTCCCTTCCCCAGCCCCCAATCACCACCATTTTACTTTCTGTTTCTATGAATTTGACTACTTTAGATACCTCATAAAAGTAGAATCATAAAGCACGCGCTTTTTTGTGCCTGGCTTATTTCACGTAACATAATATCTTCATAGTTCATCCAGGTTGTAGCATGTGACAGGATTTTCTTCCTTTTTAAAGCTGAGTAATGTTCTATTGCACGTACATATATCACATTTTCTTTATCCATTCATCAGTTGATGAACATTTAGGTTGTGTCCATGTCCTGGCTACTGTGACTAATGATGCAATAAATATGGGGGGGTGGGAATATCTCAAGATTCTGCTTTCAGTTCTTTTGTCCATTTTCTCCTCTTTGGAGAAATGTCTATTCAAGTCCTTTGTCCACTTTTTAATCAGATTGTTTTTCTACTGTTGTTGTGGAGTTCATAGGAATTCTTAATATTTTCTGGATATTAACCCTTCATCAGATATATGATTTGCAAATATTTTCTCCCACTCCATAGGTTGCCTTTTCACTCCGTAGATTGTTGTTTGTGCACAGAAGTATCAATTTTTTATAAAAGGAAGCTCCATAGTCTTTACAATTATCATTCTTTATGGCAGTCACATCCTTCCACCCAGCAAGTGGAATCATAATTTACTTAACCATTCTTCTAATGGGACATTATTTCCTATTCTAAATAATGCCATAAAAATAGTATTAGTGATTATTTCCTTAGGATTTATCTTGCCAGAAGTAAAATTATTGGATCAATTAATATAAACATTTTATTTTTAACTAATTGCTTATGGTCTTGTTACTTATTGCTAAATTTTTTTCTTTCTTAATTTATAATACCAACAGTAATATTATAATAGCTACTGTTTGTTGAACAGTTATTACATGCCAAGCACTCAGCTAGACTCTTTGCACATAATATTAGTCCTCGTATCAATGCTACAAGGTAGGAATTATCACCATTTTATAGTTAATAATACAAATTCTGGATTGTGTTAGTTACCCAAGATTGCATAGCTTATAAGTGACAGAATTATCATTTGATATTAATCTGCCTTATATTGATTGTCTATGCTTGAGAATATACCACTTTCACCCTTCCTTCACATCATCTTTAAGACTTATAATGTTTGCTAATTTAATAGATGAAGAACAGGTAATTATTAAGGCACACACCTTCGATTACATGAATGGATGCATATTTTTTCACATTTTGTTTACACTGCCCCTTATTATTTCCTTGCCCTAGACTGAATGGATATTTCTTTATTCTGCACAACCACAGCACATAGCCTTTTATTTTTTTTTAAAGATTTTATTTATTTATTTGACAGAGAGAGACACAGCGAGAGAGGGAACACAAGCAGGGGAAGTGGGAGAGGGAGAAGCAGGCTTCCCGCTGAGCAGAAAGCCTGAAGTGGGGCTCGATCCCAGGACCCTGGGATCATGACCTGAGCCAAAGGCAGACGCTTAACAACTGAGCCACCCAGGCACCCCTTTACATATTTGTTTTTAATGTGGTCATTTTTATATTGATCGTTTAATTTGTGGTTTCTTCTTTTGTTTCTAAGTATAGAAATTTATTTTATCTCCATATATAAATACCCAATAAATATTTATTTCTACTTTTTTGTTCTGCTTTCTCCATGATTCAGATTTGATGTTTAAATCTTTAATCCCTCTGAAATTTATTTTGAAGCACAGTGTAGATGTAAATTTATTGCCTTCTCAAAATTGTAAAGTAGAATGGTCCCCATGCCATTTATTAAATAATCTTTCCTCACTGTTCTTAATGCCTTAATTATATATTAAAGCCATTTATACGAACTAATTTTTAATAGTGAGTTTATTGAAACATAATTCACACTAAAGTGTACAACTCAGTGGGCTTTGTACATTCAGAATTGCACAACCATCATCACAACCTAATTCCAGAATATTTTCATCATCCCAAAAGGAAACCACCTACTGTCAGCAGTCACTCACCATCATCCCCTGCCCTAGCCTCAGGCAAAAACTCATCTACTTTCTGTCTCCTTGAATTTGCCACTTCTGGATATTTCATGTAAAAGGAATCATACAAAATGTGGCCTTTTATGACTGATTTATTTCACTTGCTTCTAGTGTTCATCCATGTTGTTGCATGTATCAGTACTTTTTACGACCAAATAAGATTCCAATATATGTAGGGGCGCCTGAGTGGCTTGTCAGTTAAGCACCTGCCTTAGGCTCAGGTCACGATCACAGGGTCCTGGGATTGAGCCTGGGCTCTCTGCTCAGCAGGGAGTCTGCTTCTCCCTCTCCCTCTGCCTGCCAATCTGCCTACTTGTGCTCTCTCTCTCTCTCTGTCAAATAAATAAATACAATCTTTTTAAAAATGTATTTTAAAAAGATTCTAATGTATGTATACACATTTTGCTTACACATTTATTAGTGGATGGACATTTGAGTTACTTCTACTTTTTTGGCTATCATAAATAATACAACTATAAACATTTGTGTACAGGTTTCTATGTGTGTGTTTATATAGACATATAGATATTTTTCCTCTTGGATATATACCAAGGAGTAGAATGTCTAGATCACATGGCTTAACTTTTCAAGGAACTGCCAAACTATATACAAAGCAACTGTATCATTTTACAATCCTACCAGCAATGTACAAGAGTTCCAGTTACTCCAAATCCTCATCAACACTTGTTATTATCTGTCTTTTTTTATTATAGCCATGCAAGTGGATGTGAAGTTGTATTTCATTGTGGTTTTAATTTGTATTTCTCTAATGACTAATGATGTTGAATACCTTTACATGTGCTTATTGGCCACTTGCCTACCTTCTTTGGAGAAATGTCTATGCAAATTCTCTACTCATTTTTTAATTAGACTATTTGACCTTTTGTATTTGAGTCAAAAAATTTATTTATAATATTCTGGCTTCCAGTCCTTTGTTTCCTCCCAATCTGTGGGTTGTCTTTTCACCTTCTTGATGATGTCTTTTGAAGTGCAAAAGGGGTGTTGTTTCTTTAAGGAAGACCGATTTACCTATGTTTTTCTTTAGTTCCTTGTGCTTTTAGTGTCATTTCTTTAAACTATTGCCAGATCCACAGTGGCAAAGATTATGCCTATGTTTTCTTTGAAGAGTTCTATACTTATAGCTCTTTCATTTAGGTCTAAGCTCCATTTTTAGTTACTTTTTGTATATGATGTGAGGTATAGGTCCCACTTCACTCTTTTGCCTGTTGATATCCAGTTGTCTAAGCACCACTGGCTAAAAAGTCTATTTGTTCCCTACTGAACTGTCTTTGACAAATTTCTGGGCCATTTATTTGTTCCAGTGATTTCCATGTTCTTGAAGGTCTACTGTGCCTTAATTATGTTTGCTTTACAATCTGTTTTACACCTGGAAAAGCTACCCTTCCCTTATTATTCACCTCCATCACCCACCCTCCTCCCCAACACACATACTCGAATATTCTTTTTGATTTTCACCCACTTATTATTGTAGATCAGTAGTTTACAAACTTGCTTTTCCAGACAACAAATTCAAAGCTTATGGTTCACTGCTTGCATTCCTACTTAGTGATCATTTCCTTCCTCCTTGAATTGCTGTTGCTAATGATTTATGTATTTTTCTCCATCCGTTGTTCTCCTCAAACAGGTATTACCTCCATTTAAAAAAGTAAATAAATGTTTATAAATAGATATACAGCTCAATGGAGTTAAATTCTGTGACTTGACCTAGTTCACCCAACTAGACAGTGGCAAAGACATTTGACTATCTCAATTGCTATAAAGTATATTTCTGAGACTGTTTCCACTTAAATCTTACTGCTCTTGATCTAGTAATCTGGGTTTTTAAGAAAAATTGAAACATATGTCAGTTGATCTAACTGTACTGGTTTATTGTTTATATCACCACACAGATTTACAATTTGATACTCTCTGACCTGTCAAAGCAGCTGCAACTTAGATAAAGCCACTAGCTGTTGGCTGTGTCCAACTGTTGTTCCAGTTTTAACTTAGAAGTATTCCCAAGGGATAGACAGTATGGTACCCTACTGGGTAGACACACGTAGTTTAGGATAAGCAGTATTTATATTGCTCTTCTAATACATACTACAGTTAGTAAAGCTCAATAAAATCTTCAGAGCTGGGAGAATATACCAAAGATTGAATGAGAAAATATTGTAGTGGACATATATCTACCTGTCCCCCAAAAATAAAAGATAAGACACTACTTTGGAGAATAATGTTGCATCTTTTTCCATCTCCAGGTCTGTATAAGCCAAAAAAAAAGTTATGTTTGCCAATGATTGGGCAATGCAATCTGCTGCCTTTCAAATATACAGATCATTCTCCTCGTACCAAAAAAAAACTACCCACAAATAGTCTAGGTCAGCACTTTATAATAGGAACAAAGTGTGAGTCACATATAGAAATTTTAAAATTTTTAAATTAAATTTTTGAATTTTCTGGTAGCCACAAAACAGTAATCAGAAACAGTCAAAATTACTTTTAATATATATTACTTAACCCAACATATCTAAAATATCATTTTAACACATAATTTTTATGAAAATTATTGGTGAGATATTTTCCATTCTTTATTCATACTAAATCTTTGAAGGCTAGTGCGCACTTCACACTCAAAGCTCATCTCAATTCAGACTAGCCATGTGTCCAGCGCTCCATAGCGACAAGGGGCTGGTGACTGCCATATTGGACAGCGCAGGTCTAGACAGAAGACCTCAGGAACCTCTCCAAGCCAGAGGGCCACCAGGAGAAGGGAGGCATGGGAAGGAAAGGAGAAAAGATGAAAATTGGCAAAAGGAAGAAAAATGGAAGGAGAGGAGGGGAAATGAATGAGAAAATAAGAAAAAGGTAAATGAAAGGCGAGAAAGGGAGTGAACATTTTCTGATGTGCCAGCAGTTAAGTATAATGGGAAGTGCTCAGAAGCTACTTGGAAATAATCTTCAGCATCGTCCGTGTCCTCAAGTAAGGAAGTCACGTTGGTAGCAAACTATTATTCCTGGTGATGACTCAGTAAGTTAGAAAAGTACTTTAACACTCAGTCATGGGAAGATGTTATTCTGGTTCACATGCTCATGGTACGCAGACAAATCTGCCTCTGGCCTGGAACATAAACCACTGAGAGGGCTGCCTTTGAGAGAAACTGTTTCTCACACTTTTTTTCTTTCCAAGACACCAAGACACAATACCAGACATCCCCTCAGAGGAGATCCAGGCCAATGGAGTTTGCAGTGCAATGGAAATGGAAAGGCGGTTGAAGGAGGAGAAAGAAAAGAGAACTCTATCTGTGATTTTAGGGAGAAGGGGATTCTTGGGCCCACTCTATAGGTAAGGAATAAATGAAAATTGGGCCTATACTGGTACATAGCACTTTCATATAGACTCCCCATTTTAAGCATCGTATAATAGTGAACTTCTTCTCCTATTTGAGTGGGAGAGACAGGCCAGGTTTCTGCCCTAGATTTGGGTCCAAGGAACTTTGTCTGATTTGGGGAGTGCGCAGAGTTGACCTTCAACTGTGAGGCAAGAGCAAATGGTAACTGAAATGTATTCTCTAAGTGAAGATGGTCTGGAAAGCAAGAAAACATCTACAGCATCAAAACCAAGGTGGAGAACAAGACAAGAATCCAAAATAGAAGTTGGCAAAAGCAGAGAGGCAGGCAAGAAGGAGCAGGCTTGCTTCTACAGCGGAGCCTGGAGGCCATTGTTATACTTGTGGAAAGACCTCTGGCTGAGTCTATGAGGGGAAAGAGCTTGTAAAGGACATAATACCATGTCTCCACTCCAGTTTAGTGGATAATATGTGAATTTCTGGCAAAAATATTAAGTATCAGTTTTTTTAAAAATAGATTTTATATATTCACCAAATAACTTAATAATAGTCCCAATACATCTGCCAGACATATACTTTAAATGCCCCACACAGATGAGTTGCAGTGAACTGAGCAAACCAAAATTTTCCATGCTGATTTAATTGAAGCCTAGCATCTGGGTAGGGGCTGTCTGTAGGATTAGCGCATTGTAAATTCATGTTGTTTTTGCTCATTCCCTCAACTGGAGCCATGCTCCTTTCACCCCCATCCAACTCTGGAACATGGAAGTCCTTCCCTTTGAAGGACTAGCCTTCAAAGATTTAGTATGAATAAAGAATGGAAATTCCACCCCAATCCCAATGGAACAAGCTGAAGCACTCCCAGCCAGTGGAGCTACTGCTTTAAAAAACACTCAAGACACTATTCATAATAAATATGGAGACTTTTCTTCGGGGTGTTTTATTCCTTTTTTTTTTTTCAGAGTCATTTATATGTGCCCTTTTTACTTTTGCAAACCTTTCCGGAAGCATCACTCAACTCTTTGTTGATTTAATCAAGTTGGAATTTTTTTCATGTACATCTTCAGATATTTGCCGTCTTTCTTCTTGGGAGGCAATGAAGAGCCCTGTGACCAGCAATGGCCTGTAATCACCTGGCAGTGCTGTTCTTGACAAGAGCAAAGCCTTCAGAAACCAGCCCTCCAATAAGGCGCCAGTTCTCTTTCGTGCCTGAAATCTGCTTTGAGGATGTACAAGGAGTGCTGTCATGATTTAAGCCCACTCTAGGCTCGATGCAGGCTACCTGAACGACCGGCTTTGCTCTCGAGCCATCATGAAACCGACACATAGGTGTCTGTGAACTTAGAAGAGTAAGAAAAAATATTGATGTTCTGTGTGCTTTCGATTTTACTTTTTTAGACTGTTGTTTTTAGTTAACATTACCATTTGGTTCTTTAATTCTCTGATGGGAGTGAAGGACTGCAGGTGAGGAGTGGGGTGGAAAGAAAGAAAGGAGGAGGAGTCCTGTAGCGCCGGGGAAGAGGCTGAAGAGGGAATTTAAGGCAAGGCGGAATGGTTGAGTGATTAACACCATGGAATTAAGTCATGGTTTCAAATCCTGGCTTTCACACTCTCCAGCTGGGTGGCTTGGGCAAGCTACTGCCTTCTTTACGCTTGTTCCCTCGATTGCAAAGTGGGAATACCTACTCAAATCTACCTCATGGGGTTGTTTGAGTGAACTAATTAAAATAAAGCATGTAAAGCAATTAACAAATGTCTGGCACGCAGCATTCCCTAAGTGCTACGGATTATTAGCACAATTAGTAGTAGTAATATAGATGGGATTACACAGAATGAAATAACATCAATGCTACACTTCATTCTACTCATTCCGTTCCTCCCATTTTTTCACACTGATTTTCTCTCTTTGGTGTCCAGGGAGAGATGTGGTCGTGGACATTGGATGGGTAAGAAAAGTGCTTTCAGGGAGCAAATTTACAAGGCCATTCAACAAGCACCATAGGGCTACAATCACACCATTCAGGAATAGAACGTCACAAAAGAAAAGTAACAGTAGGGCACCTGGGTGGCTCAGTCGTTAAGCGTCTGCCTTTGGCTCAGGTCATGATCCCAAGGTCCCGGGATCGAGCCCCGCATCGGGCTCCCTGCTCCGTGGGAAGCCTGCTTCTCCCTCTCCCACTGCCCCTGCTTGTGTTCCCTCTCTCGCTGTCTGTCTCTCTGTTGAAAAATAAATACAATTAAAAAAAAAAAGAAAAGTAATTGTAAGAATGTATGTCTTTGCAATTACCTCTCTAAGATCTTTAACCAGAGCTTTCACTCTCATTTCTACAAAATGGAAATAAAAATAATTTACAGAACTATCTTTCATTTGACAAATCTCCATCCCTGACACGATCATCTCTCCCCTCCCCTATCTCATCACTCCCAATAGCTGGGGGCAGGTCCACGGTGACTGTTCTGGAGGTTAATGAACTTCCATTACCCCTGACCTTGGCTGCCCCCATCTTGTGGTAAACTATCTGAACAAAACTGGAATAGGAAGGGATGATGGCAAGAAGGCTAAAAGAGAATCTTGATCCTTTTCCAGAAACCCTGCAGTTTCTGGCAAAAGCAAATTCTGAGTATATTTTATTCAGATATTAACTGTAGTGTTGATTTTCTTGCCTTTTAGAAAGGCAATGTCCCAGTTAAAGAAAAGCAGCCTACAGCATCCCACTCAGTGAGTCTGAAAGCAATGAACCTGTCTGGGTGTGAATATTCTATTGAAACTGACAGAAGCGGTTAAAAATATCTTCAGTTGGGTTACCTACAGATGTTCCAGCTCCTCTTCCTAAGGTGTTCTTTTTCTGGCAGCATCTGTTATATGTTGGAAAACTTAAATGAATAGAGGTAAGCTAGATGCAGCCAACTGTCAGGGAAGTGACATGCCAACCATCCACACATGCTGCTCAATTAAATGTATCATTCACATAGCTACACACAAATACATGTCGTCCATGGGTCCACAAGAAGATGCTCTTCTTAACTTCTACCACATGTGAGAGTAACACAATGACTATCTTTACAGAATAAAAAATGTCTGTATATTACTTTACTGAACAGCATGTATGAATGTGTGTATATACATGTGTGTATATATGTGCATATATATATATTTCATACATTGTAACATACACTGAAATATACTTAGTATATAACTAGAATGTAAGCTTCATGAGGCAGGAGTTTGTCCATCTTTTTACAGCAGATGCCTGATAAATCTTGCTGAAAGAACATATAATAAATTATTTCATTTGGTCCTCAAGGCAACTGTATGAATTAGGAATGAAAAGTAATATTACTGCCAATGTGTTATAGGTGAAGAATAATTTGGAGTGGCTTGTCCAAGGTCACCCAGGTGGAGAGCAGCAGAGTCAGACTGCAGCCCAGGTTAAGGGTCTTCTCCTCTCATGCTTCACAGGGAACAGATCTAACGTCTATCATGTGAGGAAACAAAAGTTGCTTGTGTTCTTCTTTTACCGAGTAACGTTGCTAGGCTAAATCCATTTCACCATCTGTCCCTCATTTTCTTGGATTGGATTTAGTGGGCACCTGGGGTTGAGAGAATTAGCGGCCAGTTCTTTAGGGGTTTTCATTCTTCTCCACCTCTGAGCCAATCCAGAGCCCCCAGGACCCCCAACCACTTCTCTTTCCATCCTTCCACCTTCTTCTTCCTCCTTCCTTGCTTTTGTTTCTCTGTCTTCCTTTCTGCTCTACTGACTCAAGCAGTTACGGAATAAGAGAAAGTAAACACCCTCTTTTGGTGGGAAAGAACCATATGGAATCCTATCTCTTACTTCAAACCCTTGAGATCTCTTCCTAATAAGCCACAGTGAAGAAAAAAAAAAAGAAAAAAGGAAAAGAAAAGCTCCATTTACAGGAAAGGAGGGAAAGCTTAGTTGACACATTAGTTGCTACACATACACATATGTGCCCACACGCGCACGCATGTTCCACCCCCCACACGCACACACGCTCATTAATCCTTAAAAAACCTTGATCTTGGAGAGAGATGTTTGGATTTAGAGTGAATCCAAAGCTTCCCATTTCTTTCTTCTTTCCACCAAACATGAGGAACACTGGATAATGTGTCCAGTCAGTGTTTTTTTGTTTTTTTTTTAACCGCTGAATGTTTAAAAAAAAAAAAAAAAGTCCATGTATTATATCCACACACCCACTCAGGAGATAAAAAGACGATGGACAAGAATTGAGGATTTTCTTGAAAACATGTCTCATTTTAGGGGAGTAGAATAAATGTCTCTGAAAATCCTGATGTCTGCAGGTATGAATACCCACTTAGTATTTAGCATGTTCAGTTCCTTGCTTCCAGGCCCTCCTGGCCAAATTTATTGCCCATGGCCGAAGAAAGGATTTTTTTTCCCCCCATGAAACTTGTTTTGGCTTGAAGTAAAGTTCAAATAATATTTACCAAGATTATTAAAAAACTCTAAAACTTTTTTCTTCTTCAGCATTCAGGGATGGAATGTCAGAAAGTGTTGACATTAATTTTTAAATTAATATTTTTGGAAGAATTTTCTTTAATAAAAGATCAAATAATGACCACAATGCTGGAAATGGGCTTCTGATGGGTAACAATGCTTGTCAACAGCAAAGTTCAGAACTTTAATGCAAGTTCTCCCATGGGTTTGCACACAATGGAAATACAAATTATCTTCAATAGAATTTTTTTTTGAATTTTCATCCTAGCTCATCTTCAGCTCTGAGGCTGAAATGCTGACCTCAAAAACATCTTTGCTTCTAGCAGGAGAAAGAGCGTTTCTTAACTGAACCATATAGTGTACATTCGTTCTCTATTGGCATATGCTAAGGAATTCTGTCACTGCCCACCAGGCAATTAGAAAAGACTTCTGAATAAGAAACTGTCTTGCCCTCTTCCTTTGTTTCAACACACAGCTATGGCAGAGAGGTATAAAGAAGAAAATGAGCAACAAAAAGCTAAAGATTTTAATCATTTATTTTATAAAATGATGGTGATAACAGATGGTAGGGTTTTTAAAAGTCCTTTAAAAGAAAAAGTTGGCACCTCAAAAATGGAAAAGAAAGAATGAGCTTCATTCAAACAGAGCTGGTTTACAATTGAAGTTCCACTGCTCAGCTGTGTGCCTTCAAGAACTCCTCCTGGCCTCCATTTCCTCGCCTGAAAATTTAATAAGAATACCTTTCTCACAGATTGTATTGGCACTCCCGGTCCCCACTTTTTTTTCCTGGAAGCCTGTACCTGTACCAATCCCCCCCCCCTTTTTTTTTTTTACTTTATTTTTCTCCATGACAGTTATCAGCTGATAAAATCCTCTATGTTTTTACTTAGTTCATTATCTATGCCTGCTCCCTCCCGTTAGAATGTTAAGACCCAGGACAGTGACTTCGATTCCTCACGGCTGTATTCTATCCAGCCTATGGTAGGTACTTGAAAACTATTTACTGAATGTTGAATAAGTGAAAATAAAGTCCCAGCACGGGGCTGGGGCATAAGAGCCCCTTCCTCCGAGCACACCAATGAACCCACTCTTGTCACTGTGAGGGCCATAAAGGGAAATCAGAGGGAGCTTTTCCAAGAGTACTTGTTTTTCTTCCGTGCCCCTCACCCTCCTGCTTTTTGTCACAGCGCACCCGGTGGAGAGCTCTGCTTTCTCTTCCTGCTTCCCGTAGCCGTCACATTGCCAATGTCTATAGAAGCCCTAGAAGATTCTGAATCAGCATGGCACCGTTCTCGGAAGAGAGCGAGCTAAAGTGGCCACCTGCCAGCCCAAGTGGCCCCATCTGACCTGAGTTTCCCTCTCTTTCCTTTTGATTTATTTTGACTTTTTTTTTTTCTGAAAAGCAATATTCTCAGTTTCTTGAGATAAAATAGGGGGTTTTGTCATTCTTAAAGCTTGGTGTCGTGCCCAGGTCTGGAGACCATCTGCCCTGAATGATCTGACACCTTTGCCTGGACCCCACAAACCAGGGACACTGCTTCTCTAAATGACCCCGCACCAGGAATGCCCACAGAGTTGAATCCCCCCGGAGAAACTGGCTCTTGTTTTTACTGGAGTACATCTGGGGTGCCTGAGAACAGAAGCAAAGCAAACCATGAGAGGAGATACAGACAAACTTGATTTCGTGGTGGACGAAGTCAGAGCCTTAACTTCCCTCTGTCATTTCAGGATGAAAAGATCACAAGCTTTGGGAACAGCCAGATCTTGGCTAGAATCCCATCTCTCTACATCTAGGCATCTATAAAATTGCAATTTCTTCATGTAAGATGGAATGGTAACACCTATCTCCTAGGGTTATTATAATAATTCAATGAGTTAACACCTGTAATGCATCTGGTACAGTATTTGGTACCGTGTCCCATAAATGTTCATTTGCTCCTCCTTTACTCACTTTCCTGGCCCAGTTTTCTCTTATTAATTGTGTGACCCCAAGTAATTCGTGTCATTTTCCCAAGCCGCAGGGTCCTCAGTTCTCAAATGGGAGTCAGTCTTACCCCCTAGGTGACAGTAAACATCACTGTGTGGTTATGGTCTAGAGCATCATAGGTGCTCAGCAGATGCCAGATTTGCCGATTATGGCCTGCTCTTTAGTAAACACCGACTTTGCCGCATGACCACACGACTCGTCCTCCAGGCACTTTAAGTATGTGACCTTGTTAACTTAGTCTTCAAAGCAACCCTGACTGTGAGGTAGGTGTCCTTATTTTTATACTAGGGATGAAGAAATTGAGGCCTAAACTGCTGCGTGAACTCAGTCAGGATTACAGATATAAGTGTCTTCACTGTTACTTGAACTCGTGTCTTCTTGACTTTCAAGCCTGCATTCTCCCCTATAACTATGCCACAGTGACTCCCAAATTATCACCATTTTTATTATTGTCCCTTCTCTCTATTCATCTTTTGCTAGATCAGACCTACTTGATTCGACACATCCATCCCTAGGGTCCAACCATGTCACCTAAGTAGTGTATGGCTCACAGGGCCTAGAATACCAAGTCCTAATGCCTTTGGCACTGGAGAGCAGGGTACAGGCTACATTGTGACTGTTCACTTCTTGAATTTTCATCTTCCTTGCGAATGCCTTCTTGCCTTGGAATATGTAATAGAAAAAGAACATGCAGAAGGCTAGCAGCCATCTCCTAGATGCCTGCCTAATGATTAGGAATGCAGATACCAGCAAAACCCTGTGGCAGGTAAGAGTAGCATAAAGCTAGAGCAAACTCCATTCAGAGACCTAAGTGTCAGCTATAGGGAAAGGCAGTTCAATGGCACAATACAAATACCCAGGCTTGTTCAAGAGAGTCAGGTTAACGCTGGTAGGGAGCAGCACTGGCCTGGCAAATGGCAAGCATTCAGTACATACTAGTTGGATAGATGGAGGAAGAAACCATGTTCATTACATCAACTGATGAGCACTGATTCTTAAAAGCACAAATAGAGAGCCTAGGTCCTTTGCGTGATGGTCAGAGCCTGGGTGTGTCCCATCCTGAACCCCCCCCACTCACACATTACCGATCTTTCCTTGAGTCCTCAGAGTTGACAGTCATGACTCCCCTAGCCATACTCCACTATTGAAGGGACCTTGGAGATCGTGCATTATGTTTGGCCTCCTGGTATGTCTGTTCCAAAGTTTCTAAGTCAGAAGTGAGATTCAGAGGAACCAGGGTAATATGAGAGATGCCAGAGGAGGAACCAACACAGGGCCACCTCCATTAGGGGATGGAATGCTTGAAATTAATGACTGTCCTAAAAAATCCCAACAGGTTGTCACAGTATATATAACTCTCATCCTTCCATACTAGAAAAAAGGAGAAGGGAGATGACTTCTCAGAGAGAGAACCTTCCCTTGGATGTAGCTCCATCCTGGCCATGGAGCCATGTTAACCTCTTCACGCTGCTCCCACCTGCAGGCCTGGGCGCACTGTTCTAGATGCTGCATTTTGCCTTGGCAAGAGGTATACCTGAGGCTTCTTGGCAGAGGCAGTTGTCTTGGTTTCAGGACATTCCTGCTGCTGGTTCCTGCTGCCTTGTTCCTGACTCTCTCTCCCCGCCCCATTTAGCCTTCACCTCATGAACCCAGAGTTTCCTGGCTTCTGCCTAACTCCTGGCTCCAAGATCTGTTGTGCTTGCCAGATTTCGGGCACTCCCAAATCCAGCCAGCTGCCTTGTCTGGCCCTGAGCTTTCCTCCCAGGCTTCCCCTGGCTCTTTTGGTCTTGATTCTCCCATCTCTGGCTCATCGCCTGTCAGCCCTTTACAGCTCTGGTTGAACACCCTCTCACCCAGCAGCCAACACCTTGCCTATGCCCTATAGCGCTGTTTTATTAGAAACCTAGAACGGAAGAATCGTGTACTGTGACCTTCCTCACTACACCCAGGTTAGGATAAACCTAGAGGGGATGCCAAGAGTTTTCTTTGTGATAAATAGGGGGCCCAGGAGAATTATTTTGGGAAGTAGATCCCTAGACTTTGAGGTCTTTGTAAGGAAGATCTTCCATTATCCGCCCCTCTCCCCTGAGCACACCTCTTCCCTCTTAAGGGAATGTCCATTTTAGAGCAACCAGGCATAAACGTTTTGGGCTAAATTCATTCACATCACCTTTCAGACCTGATTTTTTCACCACTGCTCTCTACAACACCAATAATTTTAACATTTTAACTATTTCCCCCACTCCTTTGTTACATATTAATTCTTTTATTCATTTAACATACATTCTTTATGTTCTAAAATATGCAGTTAATGGCGTGAAATCACCTGTTTAAAAAAACAAACAAACATTTCTTTGATCAACAACAGACATTGTCTTTGAACCGATGCTTGATTGAGCTGGGGGAGTATGGACGTGGAGATACAGAGGCACTTCCAGGGAGAGACCCAAGCATTCCACCTAAAGGGGTGAAAGCAGACAATGTGTCTGTTTTCACCAGGCAAGGCACCGCTTAGCCATCGCAGTGCTTCCTGAACTTTTGAATGTACTGGCACATGGAAAGTTGGCAATATTTTGAGGGACATTGAGGTAAACAGAGCAGACCACCTACAATAAGACACAGCTGTCCACTTCTGCTGCTGCCCCTGTCCAGGTCTTCTGCTGCCCCAGACCCTGGCCAGCTGCCTCAAGGGCTGAGGGTGTCAACATCTCAGCACATCTCTAACCCATTGGTAGTCCATCAGAGTATTGTGACGCAATGATGGGTAAGCTCTAACTTCCAGTAGTGGCCGTCCATTCACTCATTCCCATATTTCTGAGTTCCTACAAATATTTTGAGTGGTTCTGCTAGTTGCTATTCAAAGAACTTGGTCTATACCAGTAAACAAAAAAGAGAACGATCGCTGCCCCCATGAGCTTTGATGCTAATGCAAGGAAATTAAGCACAATACATAAATAGGGGCCATAGTCGTGAGAAGAGATGAGTGCTATAAAAGAAGCAGGGTGAGGGGATTGGAAGTAGGAGGAAAAGGCAGTTTGCTGAGTTAAATAGGATGTTCAGGATAGGCCTGCCGAGAAAGTGAGCAAAGACCTAAAGAGAGTGAGGATATTAGCCAAGTGGATATCTGGGGCAAGGGCATTCCAGGCAGTGGGAACAGTTAGAGCAAAGGCCCTGAGGTAGGAATGTACTTTGTGGGTCCTGGAAACACCGAGAAGGTTAATCTGGCTGGAGACAAGAAAGTGAGGCGAGAGATATAGGATCCAGGTCAGGGAGGCACAAGAGGTCTCTGCTTTTATTTATGTGTGTATGTGTGTGGCAAATATCTCCCCTGGGCTATAGCTCATCTTCTTAATTACGTTATGCATCTTTGCTTTGCCTTACAGAAATTTTAAGTATAACACAGTCAAACTTACCAACTTTCCAGTTTTGGTGTGCAGTCTTTTGTGTCCTCTATGAAGAAAGTCTTCTGAATGGAACCACTATTATTTTATTTAGAAGCTTCAAAGTTTTGATTTTTCCCCATTTAGGTCTTGAGTACACCTGGAATTGAGATTTTAATATGGTAGTAAGCAAAGGTCTTACATTATTTTTTCCACAAGGATAATCAATAGTTTTAGCATTTCTTCTTGATAGTCCATATCTTCCTCCATTGGTTTTTCATGCAACCCTGTCATTTGTCCCTCCTTTTAGATGAAAGGTACTCTTGGTCTTGCCCAGCATATCACCGAAAGGCAGAATATTGTCTGCCCTTGCCCTGCTGTCCTACCAGTTAGGACACTGAAACAAACTATGAAATGAGGCTTTTATAGTAAAGGGGCAGGAAAAAAAGCAGCAAAACATGAAGGGCTTAAAAACTGGGAATATCTGACCTAACCAAATTCATATAATACAGATGCTTTGTAATGGGGAGTTGCCTGACTCAAACAATGAAGAGGTGGCTAATACCCTGGCCCAAATCTGAAGGTCTACTACTGTCCCACTCAACCCCGTGACCGACCTCCTCTGGATCAAGTCCAATAGATAAAGGGAAGGCTTCTGACATGACAGGAGCAGGTGAACAGTTACTTGACATATGGAAGTCAGCAGGAAGACTGAGGCACCCTGACATATTGGGAAGAAATCTCAGGGTTTCTGAGATTCTGCTCCCCTTGCCAAAGTTTTTCATTTTTAAATAGAATGCCATATACCTTTAGGATTATGACCGAGAGTCATTGGTTTAATTTCTTTAAAAAAAATTTTTTTTGAGTATCGTTGACACAATGTGACATTAGTCTCAGGTATACAACAGAGTGATTCACTATCTCTATATGTTATGCTCACCACAAGTATAGCTAACATCTGTCACCACACAACGCTATTAAGACATCATTAACTATAATCCCTAAACTGTGTCTTTTATTCCCAAACAGTTTAATTTCTTGAAGAGTATGTGAAGTTCAACTCCAGCATCCTGTCCCAAGACCCAGGGCAAGTCCCCAGCTCAGCATTCGGACTCCCCGAAGCTCATGGTTCTCTCATCCCCCAGGAGAGCAAGGGAGTTAGAAAGGACACAGAAGATGTTTCTCCCCAATGTGAAACCAAGTGGTAGGGTCATGAAATCTGGTCAGGTTTCTGTCACTCGATTCAGAAAAGCCAAAACAGCTCTGAGCAGGGGAGTGATTACAAGAATGTGACGTTCATGTCTGCCTTGGGCCGCTGTTTGCCGGTCTGCAGTGTCTGGGAAGGAAGCACGATGCTTACAGCATTTATATTTTCCATGCTGTGGTGAATTTGGAACCTTCACCCAGCTCAAGACAGAATAAATTTACTCCAGCGCAAATCTCTTGATCCTTTCTCCTTCAAATGTGGGAAAACAGCACTGAGCATGTGGAAAGTGTAGAGCACATCATAAATCCAGAGACACAGGCACTCGGAGCGCTGCACGGAGCACATAAAGGAAGCTCTGTGCTTTAATATTATTTTCTGTTTAAAATCGACATGTGTGGTTTCGGACAAAGGCCTTTTAGTGTGCAGGAGAGAAGGTTCAGTGTTTCTCTTTTTGAAAAGCAGAGGAGTGTCTGGGAGAGACAGTGAAGAGATGTGCTCTGGGGTATAATCTGAAGTAAACTAAAAATAAAACGCCTGTACTTTCGAATAACTGCCCTTAGGAAATAAAACCGTGAAGCTGGCTTCCCAGGACGTGAGGATGTGTCTTCGCACGCCAGTGATATCTGTCTCGGTGGGAACAGGTGTTTATTGATGAAATCCCCAAGTTGGGTCCATGTGGGAGGGATGATTAACTGTCATTCAAAATGTCTCTGTTTCCATTGCTCCCTCTCTCAAACACAGAACAATCAGAGCCCCGCATTTTCTTTAAATATTTTGTTACAGAGTGTATTTTGTTATACAAATTTCAGAAGTAGATGGCATGGTGGATGAGAGTGCAGCCTGACCCACACTGCCTGGGTTTGAATTCTTACTTTGTTACATATGGCACCAGCTGTGTGGTCTTGGCTAGGTTACTTAACTTCGCTGGGTCTCAGTTTCCTCCTCTGTAAAATGAGATTGATAGTAATGCCTACCTCTTTGGGTTGTTGTGGGAAGTGAATCAATATATGGAAAGCACTTAGCATAGACTGACGCATCGGGTTATATCATGTTTGCTGTTCTTAATCAGTGAATTTTCTTGACTGCCTGACCTTGAATGTGAACCCTAATGTCTTAGCTTGCTGTGTTTAAAAAGGGGGGAGGGGCACTACTCTCACTAGACAGAAACTTGTTTTTTAAAAATGAGGAGCGCCTGGGTGGCTCAGTTGGTTAAGCAGCCGCCTTCGGCTCAGGTCATGATCCCAGAGTCCCGGAATCAAACCCTGCATGGGGCTCCCTGCTTTGCGGGAAGCCTGCTTCTCCCTCCGCCTGCCATTCCCCCCGCTTGTGCTCCCTCTCTCTCTGTCTCTCTCTGTCTCTGTCTCTCTCTCTCTCTCTCTCTTGCTCTCTCTCCCTGTCAAATAAATAAATAAAATCTTAAAAAAAAAAATGAATGAATGTCCCGGGATGCTTGGGTGGCTCAGTCAGTTGAACCTCCGACACTTGGTTTTTGACTCAGGTCATGATCTCATGGGTTGTGAGATCAGCACCCCCGCATCAGACTCTGCGCTCAGTGGGGAATCTGCTTAAAGATTCTCTCCCTCTCCCCCTACCCACATAGGTGTGCACATGCTCTTTCTCTAAAATAAATAAATAAATCTTTTTAAAAAAATGAATGAATGTCCTCATTTGAATCTACTTATTTCTCAACTCTGGTGGCCACTGTGGATTTTGCCCACTTAGCATGCAACACCTCCTCTTTTGATTATAGCATCATGATTTTACTTCAGAGAACTCCCCTTTGCTTCTGGATACCTACTGCTTGGGCTTCCGTCAAGGGACCTAAACACCCCCTCCTGCCAGTACCTCACCTCTCACCAGTGAAAGAATGAGCCTATGACCCAAGCTTGGCTCATCATATTCTCTTGCCTTGGCATTTGTATCTTGAGCAGAGTAAATCAGAGACTGGGGAAAATGGTGGCAGTATCTTATCAGGCCACAGTGCCTCAAGGAGTCTGTACCTTAGTTCCTGCTGCCCAGACCCCCAGAACTCCTTTGTTTAGCTTTTCCTTTGAGCTACTCCACATCCTTTCAATGAATTCCTTTCCCCTATGTTAGCCAGAAAGATCTCTTTTTTTCTTGCAACCAAAGATCCTAAGTGATGCATCTCTTGTTCCCTTCAGATCGCTGTGGCCTACAAGGGCCTCTACTCATATAATTCTACTGCAAGCTCATTAGTTCATTGTTCTTGATTTGGGAGTTCTATGTAGCTAGAAAAAAAGTTACAAGGAAATAAATACTCTTATTCCTTTTACTCAGACACAAATTTTTAAAAGCTGACAAGCATTAGGATGCCACGAAAGTCCAAGAAAGCCATGTTTGTTTGAGAGGTGATGGGCTACCCTGCACTCTAGCAGCCGTGGAGTTGCCAGCAGAGAAGTACTAGGCGTATGTGGCGGGCAAAAGTGAGAAGAAAGTACTCCTGCAGGTCCTTGGTACAAAGAGTTGGGGAAGCTGGTGATACCAAAGCAATCGGAAGGGAACCAGGAAAGAAGGAAAAGTAAGAAGGATGGATAATGAAGAGGAGGGTGCAGAGTGAAAATGGGAGCAATGGGACAATTATTAAAATGCAGATGCCACAGAGGGAGAGCTCAGTCTCGTTATTTCTATCTCAGTGTTTCCCTGAGGGCCACAGCCCCTCTGTTCTCAGGAAGCTGTGATGGGGGAGGGTAGGAAAGCACTTTGGACAGTGAGGAGGGGGATGGAATAAAGGGGAGGGAAATGGCGCCCAAGAGGAATCCTTTAACTTCACACTTGGGCCTTGGGCTGCCTCACAGGTGAGTGAAGCATGGTAGGGAAAGAATGATGTGACAGAAGAAGGTGGGCAAAGGCAGAAATGGGGAAATGGGGAAAATGGCAGAGAGGAGAGCAGAGAACTGAAGTAGGAAAAGAAGTATCCGAGTGGCATGAGCACCACCAAGAACCAGACAATGCTGCCAACACGGCCCTTTCTTCCCAGTTCTGGGTGAGGAGCTTCTTTCAGTAGTAGGGTGTCTCTCATATCCCTGCTGTGAGGAGAACAAACCTCCCCATTAAGGAATGACCAAGGTATTCATAATAATGGCAGTGAAATATTAGAAATGCTTGGTTCAGTGGAGATTTCTAGAGCATTAGCATTAATATTCTGCTTTTACTCTACTTAGCACTGTCTAAAACCTTAATGTTTCAGAAAGCCCATGAGACCTTTGGATTTTCTCCTGGCCTACCAATAGGTTCTCTCAACTTATCTTGGCATAATATCTGAGACAAGGACCCAAAGTGAAGGTTAGAAGAAAAGTGGCCATGCAAAGAGCAAGAAATACAGCAAGATTAATTAGAGGATGCAGGGCCCACATCCCATTTGGGGAGGAATCTGGTCCAAACAGAGAGGGCCAAATTAGGCCCCAGGGAGGCCAAAGCTGCCAGGGAACAGATGTTCTTTTATCCTTTTAGTGTGAGGACAAGTCCCCCACACAGAATGGCATGAAGCATGGGCAATGTGGCATATTTTCCAATTATTAATGATGCACATGGTATCCACAAATCTACCTTATTGTGCCACTGAAACAGTTACGTGGATTATAAAAATTTAAGCTTTTTTTCCCTAAATGCTTTTCAGTCTCTCTCTCTCTCTCTCTCTCTCTCTCTCTCACACACACACACACACACACACACACAATCTTCCTGCTGGATCACAATAATAGAACAGAGCTCGGGGTAACATTATCTGCAGCTATTATGATCCCTTTCTCCTAGCAGTGAGAGCAGAAACTAAAACAGAAATTAGAAACAGCACAGTCAGGAAATATGCTATATGTAAGAATTTTCATTTAAAAAAAACATTTAGACATTAATGCTCTGCTGTTTTTAACCTGGCTTTATTTATCACAGGTTTTTAAACTAGATGTACAAATATTTCATTACCAAGAACAAAAATTATCTTTTGTTCATGGGACACATAAAAGCCACTTTTCCCTTTGAAGGGAAAAAATAATTACCCTGTGTTGAAAGGAAGAAAAAAAAAAAAACAGCTACATTCTACAACATGAAAGACAATCAGAGGGCTACCGTTCCCCTGATTGCCTCCCGTCAGATTTCACTTGAGACTTCTCAGAAGGATGCATGTCTGTTCCATTTTTAAGATGCCCACAGTAATCTTTTCTGGTAATCTGATACTTAATAACCTTTTATTTCCTAGGGCTTTTGTCCCTCATTCAAGCCTAAATTCATCCCTCTCCTGTTATTTTTTCTTACTATCTTCTTTGTAAAATTAAAATATAATATGGATCCCTAACTATTAGCATTTTACTTAGAAAGTAATAATTATATTAAGATAAGCATTAATCCTGTTCATAAAAATGTCATGTTATGCCATATTAACTGACATATTTGTTTTATAACTAATTTTTTATTGCATCACCATTTTCTACATTTTTTATTAATGAAAAAAAGTCAAAATACACAAAAGTTGAGAAAATGTATAACGAAGCTCAAATACCCACACCCAACTTCAACAATTATCAACTCATGTTTCATTTATGTTCCCACATCCTCTCTCCCTGCACTGATATTATTTTGGAGTAAATCCCATCCATAATATCATTTCATTAGTAAATATTTCAGTCTCTATTTCTAAAAGATAAGAACTCATTTTTAAAACATAGCCATAATCATTTTCTAAAGGAAAATTAAAAGTAATTTCTAAGAGAAATTAAGATATCAATCCCATTTATAATTGCACCAAAATGAAGAAAATACCTAGGAATAAACTTGACCAAGAAGGTGAGACACCTATATTCTGAAGCTATAAAACACTGATAAAAAAATTGCAGATGACACAAACAGAAGAAAGATATCCCATGCTTATGAACTGGGAGAATCAATATTATTAAAATGTCCATACTATCCAAGGCAATCTACAGATTTAATGTCATCCCTATCAAAAGACAAACTACACTTTTCACAGAATTAGAACAAATAATCCTAAAATTTGAACCACAGAATACCTCAAGTAACCAAAGCAGTCTTGAGAAAGAAGAACAAATCTAGAGGTATCACAATTTCAGATTTTAAGATATACTACAAAGCTGTAGTGATCAGAACAGTATGGTAGTGGCACAAAAATAGACACACAGATCTATGAAAGAGAATAGAGAGCCCAGAAATAAACCCACACTTATATGATCAATTAATCTATGACAGAGGAGGCACAGATAGAGAATGGGGAAAAGGCAGTCTCTTCAATAAACAGTGCTGGAAAAACTGAACAGCGACATGCAAAATGAATGAATGAATGAGTGAAATGAAGAAATGAATGAAACTGGACCACATTTTTTTACGCTACACACAAAAATAAACTCAAAATGTAACACCTGGAACCATAAAACTCCTAGAAGAAAACATAGGCAGTAGTCTCTTGGGTATCAGCCTTAGCAACATGTTTTTAGATATGCCTCCCAAGGCATAGGAAACAAAAGCAGAAAATAAACTATTAGGATTACACCAAAATTAAAAGCTTTTGCACTGTGAAGAAAATCATGAACAAAATGAAAAAGCAACCTACTGAATGGAAGAAGATATTCACAAACGATATATCCAAAAAGGGATTAATACCTGCAATATATAAAGAACTTATACAACTCAACACCAAAAAAAAAAAACCCAATTAAAAAATGAGCAGAGAAACTGAATAGACATTTTTCCAAAGGAGACATACAGATGGCCAACAGACAAATGAAAAGATGCTCTACATCACTAAGTCATTGGGGAAATGCAAATCAAAACCACAGTGAGATATCACCTTACATCTGTCAGAATGGCTAAAATCAAGAACACAAGAAATAACAAGTGTGGTTAGGATGTGGAGAAAAAGGAACCCTGTGCACTGTTGGTGGGAATGCATACTGGTGCAGCCACTGTGGAAAACAGTATGGAGTTTCCTCAAAGAATTAAAAATGGAATTGTCATACAATCCAGTCATTCCACTACTGGTTATTTACCTAAAGAAAACAAACAACAAACAAAAAATTAATTTGAAAAGATACACACAACCCTGTATTTACTGCAACATTATTTACAATAGCCAACATATGGAAGCAACCCAAGTATCCATCAGTAGATGAATGGATAAAGAAGATGTGGTACATACACACAATGGAATATTACTCAGCCATAAAAAAGAATGAGCTTGCCATTTGCAACAACATGGATGGATCTAGAGGGTATAATGTTAAGTGAAATAAGTCAGAGAAAGACAAATACCCCAACTTGGCACTACTGTGAGAAGCCATCCCAACTCAGTGCTTCCTGTGGGCTTGGCAGAGACCTTGCTGTAACTCCAATCCAGCCCAGGGTTTTCCCTTCCCCTACAGGTGTTGATCCCAGGAGGAATCTCCAATAAATTTCCTGCATACTAATCATTGTCACAGGGTGTACTTTCCAGAAAATGAAACCTGCGCTCAGATTTCTATCTCATAATGTCATAAATGACTTTTATGTTCATTTGGTTTTAACAGATTGTTCTTTTGGATTAAGATCCAAATAAGGTCCACAGTGCAATTGATTAGTATGTCTTTTAGGTCTCTTTCAGTGTATAGGTTTCTCCCTCTTTCTTTTATCTCCCCTTGCAATTTATTTGTGGGAGAAATAGAGTCATTAATCCTATAGTTTCCCAAAGTCTGGAACTTGCTGATTGCATCCCCATGGTGTAGCTTAACAAATTATTACTTGTATTTCCTATAAATTCTAGTTGGATCTAAAGGCCTGATCAGATTCAACTTCAATTCTTTTGGCAAGAATATTTTATAAGTGGTGTTAAGTTATTCCTTTAAGAATTATATAATTTCTGAGTGTCTCTCTTTTTGTGATGTTAGCCACCTGTGATGTGGAATGGAATGCCTAGATCCACTAACTCATTGGGAGTTACATAGTAGGGATACTCTAATTCTATCATTTCTTCTTCATTTATTAATTACAATGTTTCTATTTGGTTACATAGTAGTACAATTTACATAGGAAAGTCCAGATAAGTGTTGGATTTTTTTTTAACAGTTTTTAAAATAATGGGGCGGTTTTCTAACATCCTCCAATGGTGAGCAATTTTTTTCTACAATGATTATGAACTAAAAGTTCAGCATACTTGCAGTCATTATTCTTATTAATACATAAATTACATCTATCTAATAGCAATCTCTTCAATGTAGCCCCTGAGTTGACAGCTTCTCTTTGCTTTTCCAAGCAACAGTTCTCCAATTGTCTGGCACCAAGTGAAGGTCCTATAGTTCTATTCAACCCTGGCACTCCCCACAGCTAGTGCGGACCCCACAGGTTAAGAACTCAGTCCCAGAAGACTGCCCCCACTTCAAATGCCAGCTGCAAATGGGGTCCCCAGACTATCCAAACTTCTGCCCAGCTGACTACATATTCAGGCGTTCCCATGACCTTCCCCTCCACACTGTCAGCTTCAAAATTTTGCTGGAATGACTCACAGAAGGAGGAAAGCACTGTTGTGTATAATGATAATTTATTATCAGCCAGATACAAATGAACGGCCAGATAAAGAGATGAATAGGGCCCAGGGGGAGGGGCACAGAGTTTCCAAGCCCTCCATGGGCATGCCATCCTCCCAACCCAGTGGCTCCCTTACCCTAATTCTTTCCGTTTTTATCTATGTTTCATTATGTGGGCAACACTGATTAAATCGTTAGCCCTTGAAGAAAGAACAGGATCTCCAGCCACCTTCCTCTCCTTGGAGGTCAGAAGGAGGTGGGGTTGAAAGTGCCAACCCTCTAATCTTGTGCTTGGTTCTCTGGCAATCAGCCACCATCCTGGTTCTATCAAGGAACCAAAGAGTCAGCTCATTAGCATAAACTCTGGGGTGGTTGAAAGGAACTTACCCTGAATAACAATAGACACTCCTATCAGGAAATTGCAAAGGTTTTAGGAGATTTGTGCCAGGAACCAGATACAATGACCAAATCTATGTATATATTTTTTGTCCCATAACTTACTTCCTTTCTTTCTGATATAACAATATATTCTAGGCTTGTCTTATACATTGCCTACCCCAGACTTGCATTCAGACATTTCTACAAGGGGCCAATGTTCCTTTTAGTGGGAAATGATATATAAAAACAACAATCTGGGCACTAAAGGTGTTCCTTGCTAATAGGTTAGCTACTGTTTCTAGGCCTTGTAAGTGGACAAAGCTGGAAAAAAATCTTTGAAGATAAAATTCCTCATGAATTCAACTAATACTTCTAATTTAAATTCATAAGTATTTTTACTTAATCTCTTATATCTCCGAAGCTGAGAAACCTAAAATTTGATTTAGAATGTCACATAATTATTCATTTGCTTTGTCCCAAAATACACACACAGCCATCTCAGGTGAACAATAGGACTCTTGCAAGCTATTTATAAAAAATGTTCTTCTCTCCTCTGCTTAGGATATATCCCACTAGGGATGTATTGTCCAAATACCAGGTTTAAATCACTTACTATAGTTCCTTTCTGCCAACAACTGATTACACAGTAAGGTTAATTTTGTTTTGTTTCCTCTTCACTGTCTAGGGATTGTTTCTTTTTTATTTTTTACTATTTTTCTTTTTAGATTTATAACATACACGTTTATTTAGAAGAAGAAAACAAATAGTAGTTTGACATATGAAGTACAGCTAGATAAACCAAACACTACCCAGCAAAGAAAATGCAAATGGAAAAAACCCAAAAAATTCGGACAATAGCAGCATAGTCTCTCCTTTTCATAGATTCCATTTTGATCTGTGTTACCACAATTTATTTCCAGCTGTAAATGGCATGCTAAAAGGCTAGGATTCTATATGATTTTTAAACTTAATCTTGTTTTACAATTATATAAAATATTTTCACAGTTTCAAAGTCAAATAAATAAAACAAGGATATTCAAAGAAGCCTGGTTTCTCTCTCTTTTCCACTATATTCTCTCCCATTCCTTAAAGAGAAAACATTTTAAATTACTTTATCCTCTCACTGTTTAAAATCATACATATGTGTGTGTATACCCCTTTCTATAAAAAAATTTTACTCATCTTAATTATAAGGGTTTCTAAGTTATAGAATTTTGTGTTTTGGGACTGCTGTCACACCCCACCTTGGAAGGAAGAAGAGAGAAAGGGAGAACGGAAGGATACTGATATTTATAGAACACTTGTCACATAGCAGACACATTCCCAGTATATTTAATCCTCATTATAACTCTCGGAAGCATTATAATCCTTATTTTATAAATGAGGAAACTTAGGTACAGAGAGCGTTGTCCAACGTAACTTGCCCAGCTAATTACAGACAGAACGGATATTGGACCCCAGATCTTTCTCACTCCAAAGGCATGGTCTGTCAATACACTTTCTCTGATATTTCTGACCTAGATTTCTCCCCTTAAGGCTAAAGAATATGCTTTAATATTCATTCTTTCTCCTCCACCATTCCGAGTGTGCTATGAGATAATGCATTTAATTTCTATTTCCATGTGCATGGTGTATAGTTTCACATATTTCAAATATTTCTTTTATAAATAAAAAACAAAGATGTAATACCAAAAAGATTTGAAAAGCCCTGCTGACAAGTATCAGGAGTACCATACACTTGAGCAGAAGCTTTCAGACTCAAGATGGAAAAGAAATTATGTTATAAGAAAAATTCTATTTTTAATTTCAACATGTCAAATCGGTATTCTACAAGATTTTGTATTTTTAGGTTATTGATAACAACATAATAGTAATATCATCAGTGTCATTTTAATGTAAAAGAAAAAAGAAACCAGGATTCCTTCCTGGAGGAATTCTTGGCAGGAACAGAAGAGTGTGTGCAGCAGATATGGGCAGCCTGTTTACGAATTAGATTTGGCCTACGTGGAGGAATCCTGCCAAAATTTTTTCCAAATCTATCAATTCTATGTGTTTGCCTTTGGAGGAGCTTGTTAACAGGCCTTCTTAGATATGTAAAGTTTGGCCCAGCACTGAGGAAGAAGGCCAGAGTTAAACCTCTCCTTTTTGCATGGTAACAGGGACTTAAAGTTTTCAGATGGCACCTCTTGAGAGAATGGATGAGAAACCTGGGGACCTCGCAGCAGATAAGGAGGTTGTAGAAATTATCTTGGTCGAGCAAGGGTGTCTGACTGAATGGAGGCAGTGGGACCTAAGGAAAAGCCATCCCCCAGATGCCCTGCTGTGATCCCCCTCTGGATTCCCCAATTTTCCACAGCTTTGCTGTACCGGGCTTTGGGAAAAGACAGGGAAGGGGCTGGAAGCAAAGCCGTATGCACAGAAAGAAGCAGTCAGAGCCAAAGTCATGAGGAGGGTTAAACGTTCACATGGTGTGGGGACTGAGAACCACTCATTCCCTCAAAGCTGGAAACACATACCCCATTCCCCAACTCCCATCTTGGGCATCCTCAGGATCCTTAAGAAAGGCACTGATCTTCCCATGTGACATTTTATAGGGATATTATAAGAAGGTAGCTCCAGCAAAGTCAGAGGCTAAAAACATTAAGATTATAAGAAAAGTAGAAAAGTAGAAAGTCAAAAAGACTGTGTCATGTTTTTTTAAAAATTGAGGATTAAAGGTATAATTATCTTTAAGATTATAATACCTATGATGAAGAATATTTGTTACTTAAAGAAAAAGAGAGGCCAATATTCATTTTCATAACTGGGAGCTACAATTGATTTACTCCAAAATATTATTGTGAAAAGCTGCAAACTGATCAATCAAGAGAGACAGAGTCTAAGCAGCATACAAAGTTCTGGGATGAAGTGGTAGAAAGACGCAGAGACATGTAATAAGCAATTCAAGGCAGTAAATTACTTTATGCTAGGTTCAGTAATGATACCTTTAAGTACTGAATACCTAAAGTGAGATTGATCCATCCCTTTAAAAGCAGAATGGGCTGCAAAAAGCTCAAAAGATGATGATGTTTACTAAGTACCCACATACACGATCCACTATACTAGATGTTTCCTTGATCCTGCAAGGAATAAAATAGATACTTCTTCACCAACCAATGGAGCTGTTAACACGTGTATCTGTAATTCTCAGAAATGGCCTATAAAGGGGAGCCTGGGTGGCTCAGTTGGTTAAGTGTCTGACTCTTGATTTTGGTTCAGGTCATGATCTCAGGTTTGTGAGATGAAGCCCTGCATCAGGCTCTGTGCTGGGCATGGAGTCTGCTTAGGATTCTCTCTTCCTCTCCCACTGCCCCTCCCCCCTAAAAAAATGTCCTATCAAGACATATTCTAAAAATATTCTCTTGTGCCTTTAAGAAAAAGTGGGGCTATTTGGTTCCTAGACAGATCCTTTCATAATTTTAAGGTTTCCAACAGTGAAAACAAATCTGTTGTTGGTCATCATGTACTTGCTATAACATCTTCTGTTTTGTTTCATGACAGTTAAATTCATGTCATGCCATGTATTTCTTATTATTAGGCCATTCCAAATCACTGGAGCCCCTCTTCAAAGAAACTAATTTTCTATTTTTATAAGTTATTCTTTTAAATGTTTTTCTTTTTTTAAAAAGATTTTATTTATTTGAGAGAGAGAGAGAGAGAATGAGCAGGAGCGAGGGGCAGAGGGAGAGAGAAAAAAGAGAAGCAGACTCCCTACTGAGCTGAAGGCAGATACTTAACTGACTGAGCCACCCAGACGCCTCTAAATTTTTTTCTGAATATAACTTAAGGATCCCTTTTCTTTGTCTATCTAAGTCAAATCCCATCTTTGTTGCCTAGAATTGCTCAACCAGATTAATAGTATGAGTTAAATTTAAGGGCTAAAATAAATGGCATACTCTCTTGGCACAAGAAGGCTTATTTGGCATTAAGAAGTGATAGTCTAAAAATGAATTTTTCCTCGTGCAAAAAATAGCCTAAAAGTTTGAAAGGACATTATAAATCATCTGATATTCTTCCTATCTAATGAAAGAATCTGGCATATAATATGGTTGGCAACTAATAAATGCTCATTCATTTATGCAACCATTCATTTATTAAACAAAATTTATTGATCATCTACCATGTGCTAAGCATCATGCTAGTTGCTGGGGTAAGATAATAAGGAGCAAAAATAGACTTGGTCCTTCCCTTTCTAGGGATCGCAGTCTAGTGGGAGATAGGGGCAAAAACTGCCTATGGTAAGAGCTATAAAGGAAAGGTACTTGACAATGTGAAAACCTAGAATGGGGAGATTTGACCCAATAAGAAGGTTGAAGAGGGTTTCTCTGAAAAAAAAAAATAATAATAATGTTAGAGATGAAATTTGAAAGGGCAGTAGCTTTTTATGGTGAAGAGGGAAAGGAAAGATGTTCTAAGTAGAGGAAATCAAATGTGCCAATGTCCTGTGGCAAGTTTGTTTATTTGTTTGTTTGTCTTTTTAAAAGAAAAAATCAGGAGCACCTGGGTAGCTCAGTGGTTAAGCATCTGCCTTCGGCTCAGGTCATGATCTGACCTGATTGAGGTCCACATCTGGCTCCCTGCTCAGCAGGGAGCCTGCTTCTCCCTCTCCCTCACCAGCTCCCCCTGCTTGTGCTCTCTCTCTCTCATAAATAAAAAAATATTTAAAATAAAAAGAAAGAAAGAAAAAAATCAGTGTGGTTGGCATGGAGAAAGCAAGGGGATGAGTCATGACTGAGAGGCTATGCAGGACCCCCATGCGGGGTGAAGGCAGTGAGGAGCCACTGAGGGAACCTAAGGAAGGATACAGTGAGGCCAAACTAGCATTTGAAAAAAAAAAAAAAAAGGAGGCCTCTAAAGGCCAAATGCAGCAGAGTAAAAACTGTAAATTGTTCAGTGGCTTGAAAATTTGGAGAGCCTTGCCCCGTTGGCAAGAGCAACTTCATTCTAGTTTCATGGAAGAGGAATGAATAGGATCTGAGAGTTGGAGAGAAGAGGGTAATAATACATTAATATTTAATAATTTGGGGCCTGGGTAAGAATAGGAGAGATGGGGTTCTTCTAGGAAGGCTAGGGATAGAGGGAAGATTTGTTTTTAGGAGAGAATGAAGAGAAAGGAAGTAACAAAAGTGCTGTTCCCATCACCACCACCTTTGTTAGGACGGTCACTTACTCAAGGTAAAGATACATTGTCTTTTTTTTTTTTTTAAAGATTTTATTTATTTATTTGAGAGAGAGAGAATGAGAGATAGAGAGCACGAGAGGGAAGAGGGTCAGAGGGAGAAGCAGACTCCCTCTGAGCAGGAAGCCCGATGTGGGACTCGATCCCGGGACTCCAGGATCATGACGTGAGCCGAAGGCAGTCGCTTAAGCAACTGAGCCACCCAGGCGCCCCAAGATACATTGTCTTTAGAGCACTTGGCCACAGTCTTATATAACAAGCACTGTGCTAGAAACCTTTCTGAAAGCTATGTAAATTGGGCATATCTATTTCCTTTTTTCAATAGAAGGTAACTGTTGCCTAGAGGTCACTCAGGGAGGAGGTAATAGACCTAAGGTTTGAACCCTGGGACAACTGACTCCCAAGTCAAACTAACAATGACTCCAAAGCCCATGTTCTTTCTAAACACCACTGTATGTCTTATTTAGAATGGGAGAAGTTACCAATACAGAAAAGAGGAAGGATAACTAACCTTATCCATCTATGTTGTTGCAAATGGGAAGATTTCATTCTTTTTTATGACCAAGTAATATTTCATTGTAGAAATAAACCACATCTTCTTCATCTATTCATCTATGGATGGACACTTGGGTTGCTTCCATATCTTGGCTTTTGTATACAATGCTCCAATAAACATAGGGGCATATAGATCTTTTCAAATTAGTGTTTTCATTTCTTTTGAATAAATACAAAGTAATGGAATTCCTGGATCATATGGTAATTCTATGTTAATGTATTCTATTTTATTAATATAAGCATGGGTTTGTTTCTGGGCTCTCTATTCTGTTCCATTGATCTATGTGTCTATTTTTGGATCAGTACCATACTCTTGATTGCTACAACTTTGCAGTATATCTTGAAATCTAGGACTATGATACCTCCAGCTTTGTTCTTTTTCAAGATTACTTTGGCTATTAGGGGTCTTTTGTGGTTCCAGGCAAATTTTAGGATTGTTTGTTCTAGTTCTGTGAAATATGTTGTTTGTATTTTGATAAGGATTACATTAAATCTGTAGATTGCTTTGGGTAGCATGAACATTTTAACACTATTGGTTCTTCCAATCCAATGAGCATGGAATATATTTCCATTTGTGTCATCTTCAATTGAATATATGTATTTCATCAATGCTTTATAATTTTCAGATACAGGTCTCTCACCTCCATGGTTAAGTTTATTCCTAGGTATTTAATTCTTTTTGGTGCAATTATAAATGGAATTGTTTTCTTAATTTCTCTTTCTGGTACTTCATTATTAGTGTATAAAAATGCAACAGATTTCTGTATATTGATTTTGTATCCTGCAACTTAATTCATTTGTCAGTTCTACTAATTTTTGGTGGAGTCTTTTGAGTTTTCTATATATAGTATCATGTCATCTGCAAATAGTGACAGTTTTGTTTTTCCTTTCCAATTTGGATGGCTTTTATTTATTTTTCTCATCTGATTGCCACAGCTAGGACTTCTAGTACTATGTTGAATAAAAGTGGCAAGAGTGGACATCCTTATCTTATTCCTTATCTTAGAGGAAATGCTCTCAGCTTTTCACCATTGAGAATGATACTAGCTGTGGGTTCTTCATATATGGCCTTTATTTTGTTGAGGTATGGTCCCTCTTAACCTACTTTGTTGAGAGGTTTTTCTCATGATTGGATGTTGTACCTTGTCAAATGCTTTTTCTGCATCTTTTGAAATGATCATATGGTTTTTATCCTTTGTCTTGTTGATGTGATGTATCATGTTGATTGATTTGCAAATACTGAACCATCCATTGCATCCCTGGAATAAATCTCATTTGATCACAGTGAATGATTTTAAACACGTTGAATTTGGTTTGCTAACATTTTGTTCAGGATTTTTGCATCCGTGTTCCTCAAAGACATTGGCCTATAGTTTTCTTTTTTTGTAGTGTTTTTATCTGGGTCTGGTATCAGTGTAATGCTGGCCTCATAGAATGAGTTTGGGTATTTTCTTTCCTCTTTTATTTTTTGGAATAGTTTGAGAATAGGTATGAACTCGTCTTTAAATTTTGGGTAGAATTCACCTGTGAAGCCATCTGGTCCTTGACTTTTGTTTGTTGGGAGTTTTTTGATTACTCATTCATTTCATTGCTAGTAATCAGTCTTTTCACATTTTCTATTTCTTCATGATTCATTTTTGGAAGGTTATATGTTTCTAGGAATTTATCCATTTCTTCTACATTGTTCATAATTCTCTTACAATCCTTTGTATTTCCTTGGTGATGACTGTTATTCCTCCTCCATCATTTCTGATTTTGAGTCTTTTTTAAAAATGAATCTGGCTAAAGATATATCAGTTTTGTTCATCTTTCCAAAAAATCAGCTCCTGGTTTCACTGATTTAATTATTTTTTAGTCTCTATTTCATTTATTTCTGCTCAAATCTATATTATTTCCTTCCTTCTCCTGGCTTGGGGCTTTGTTTGGTCTTCTTTATGTGTTAAGTTAGGTTGCTCGAGATTTTCCTTGTCTCTTGAGATGGCCTGTATCTTCCTTCTTAGAACAGCTTTTGCTGCATCCCAAAGATTTTGGACAGCTTTGATTTTATTTTCACTCATTCCTCTCCATGTATTTTTATTTTTATTTCCTCTTGTATTTCTTGGTTAACCAATTCTTTGTTTAGTAGCGTGTTTTTTAACCTCCATGTATTTGTATTCTTTCTAGATTTTTTTCATGTGATTGATTTCTAGTTTCATACTGTTGTTGGTCAGAAAATATGCATGATATGAAATCAATCTTTTAAAATTTATTGAGACTTGTTACCTAACATGTGACCTATTCTGGAGAACGTTCCATGTGCACTTGAAAAGAATGTGTATTCCACTGTTTTTGGATGGAATGTTCTGAATATATCTGTTAGGTCCATCTGATCCAATGTGTCACTCAAAGCCACTGTTTCCTTATTGATTTTCTGTTTGGATGATCTATTTATTGATATAAGTGGGATTTTAAAGTCCCCCACTATTATTGTATTACTATCAATTCCTTCCTTTATGTCTGTTAATAGTTGCTTTATATATTTGGGTGCTATATGTTGGATGCATAGATATTTATAATTGTTATTCCTTCTTATTGGATTGTTCCCTTTGTCATTATGTAATGTCTTTCTCTGGTTTTTTGTTAGGCTTTGTTTTACAGTCTATTTTGTCTGATATAAGTATTGCCGCCCCAGCTTTCTTTTCACTTCCATTTGCATGGCAAATGTTTTTTCCCTGCTGAGCAGGGAGCCTGATGTGGGACTTGATCCTGGGACTCCAGGATCATGACCTGAGTCAAAGGCAGTCGCTTAACCAACTGAGCCACCCAGGTGCCCCATCCCTTTGCTTTCTATCTGCATGTGTCTTTAGGTCTGAAATGAGTCTCTTGTAGAGAGTATTACATGAGTTTTGCTTTTTTATCCATTCAGTCACACTGTCTTTTGATTGGAGCCTTTAGTCTATTTATATTCAAAGTAACCACTGATAGATATGTACTTATTGCCACTTTGTTATTTGTTTTATGATTGTTTTTATAGTTCTTCTCTGTTTCTTTCTTCTTCTCTTGCTCCCTTCCTTATGGTTTGATGGCCTTCTTTAGTGATACACTTAGATTCCTTTCTCTTCTATCACAGGTTTTTTGATGTGTGGTTCCCATTAGATTCATATATAAGATCTTATGCATATAGCAGTCTTTATTAAGTTGATGACTGCTTAAGTTTGAACCCACTCTTTACTCCTCTCCCTCTATGTTTTAGATATATGGTATCATATTTTACATCCTTTTATTTTTTAATCCCCTGACTTTTATAGATACACTTAATTTTACTGCTTTTGTGCTTCTTACTTTTCTTACTCCTGCTTATGGTCTTACCTTTTCATTCAAAGATTCCCCCTCAACATTTCTTGTAGGGCTGGTTTAGTGGTCATGTATTCCTTTAACTTTTCCTTGGGAAACTCTTTATCTCTCCTTCTATTGTGAATAGAGGGGGTAGAGTATTCTTGGTTGCAGGTTTTTTCCTTTCAGTACTTTGAATATATCATGCCAGTCCTGGCCTGCAAAGTTTCTGCTGAAAAATCAACTGATAGCTTTATGGGATTTCCCTTGTAACTATTTTATTTTCTCTTTCTGCTTTTAAAATTGTCTCTTTATCACCACTTTTTGCCATTTTAATTACTATATGTCTTGGTGTGGCCCTCCATACAGTGACTTTTTGGGGGCTCTCTGTGCCTCCTGGATCTGGTTATTGGTTTCCTTCTCCAGATTAGAGAAGTTTTTATTTATTATTTTTTCAAATAAATGTTCTGTCCCCTTTTCTCTCTCTTCCCCTTCTGGGATGCCTATAACATGAATATTGTTACACTTGATGATGTTGCTGAGTTTCCTTAATCTATTCTCATTTTTTATTACTCTTTTTCCTTTTTGCTGTTCAGCTTGGTTGCTCTCCATTACTCTGTCTTCCAGGTGGCTGATCCATTTTTCTGCCTCCTATAATCACTATTTATTCCCTCTAATGTATTTTTAAGTTGTTATTGAATTCATCTCTGATTGGTTCTTTTTTATGTTTTCTCTTATACTGAGGTCCTTTGCTCTTTTCTCAAGTCTATTACTTTGAATTCTTTATTAGGTATATTGCTTATCTCCATTTCATTTAATACTTCTGCTGTAGTTTTGTCTTGTTCTTTCATTTGGGACATATTTCTCTGTCTCCTCATTTTGTCTAACTCTCTATGTCTGTTTCTGTGTATTGGGAAAGTCAGCTACATCTCCTGATCTTGAAATAGTGGCCTAATGAAGAGGAGGTCCTGTGGTGCAATGTGCCCTGTTCACCAGAACCAGGTGCTTCAGGGATATTTCCTATGTGGCTTGTGTGCACCCTGCTGTTATGACTGAGCCCTGTTTGCTTTCCATCCATTTGGCTGCAATAGCCCACTTTGCCTGTTGTGGGCACATGGGGTAGGGTTTGTTCCCTGTGCAGTTAAGGGGCTGGTCTGGGGCTGCCAAGGGCTAATAGTTGGGTAGTGCAAGCAGTCAGACCAGACGACTGCCTTCAGACCATCTGCTGGGGTTGTGGTCACACCCATCTGCGGGGCACTCTCCCTGCATTGTCCCCTAAGAGGCTTTCATTATTAGGCAGGACTGGAAACCAGATCAGATGCCTGCCCCCAGTATCAGTTGGCACTGCTTGCAGGATGTGTGGGTAACAGAAGCCACTTTGTAGGGATGCCTGCCAAGTGGGGTGAGCTGGATGGGATGGATCTGCAGGAGACCAAGGGGGCAGGGCATGTGGTGTTATCAAGATAGGTGGAAAGTGTTCACACTGATTCCCGAAAGTGTCCAGCCATCTAGGCTGGGGTGGGGGAAAGAAATGGCACCTGCCAGATCTTTTGTTCTTGGAGATTCTAAAGATCTAAAGATCTAAACATCCCTGCCCCTCCTGCACATGTTTTGAGATTAGTAAACAAATCTCCTTCACATATACCCCAGGCAGTTTTCAAATTGCTGGTTTTATGCCTTATCTCTGTGAGGTTGATTATTATGCTGTCCCGTTAAGGGCAGGGACTCAGTCCTATCACCCTCTGGTTCTTTCAGAGATAAGCCTGCTGATTTTTAAAATACCAGAAGTTAAGCACCACTGATTGCAAAAACTTATGAAGTTAAGCCTGGTGGTTTTCAAAGCCAGAGGTTACAGGGACTTGTCTTCCCAGTGCAGGTCCTCAGGGCCTGGTGTGGGGTCTCCTCCTTTCCTTTCTCTGTGCCTGTGGTTAGTCGCACCAGGAAGTTGGTTCCTGACAGCATCTCCACCCCACTTATCCTATTCAGTGTGGCCTCCTCTCTACAATTATCTACGGAAAGTCTGTTCTCCCCATCTTTGGTCATTTTCTAAGTTAGTTGCACTGATTTGGCTGTTATGTGTGGGTGTGTCCATGGGAATGAGGTGAGCTTAAGATCCACCTACTCTGCAATCTTCCTAGATTCCTCCTTCTTAAAATGTCTTTCCCCCTTGGATTCTTTCCCTGTTTCCTCTGAGTCCTCTTCCCACTCCTTCTCTGTTAGTATTCCCGAACATTTATCCCAGACCACTTTTCTTCTTACTCTACACACTATGCCTGGACAATCTTATCCACTCTCATCTTCCTGTATGAAGACAATACCCAAATACAACACATAACTTCCGTTCTGAACTCACCCCAGAGCTCTTCCTATCTACTGGAAACACTTTAGAGCGTCACCTTTTCTGCCCTCAACTCCAACACACACGTATGTGCATGCACACATACACATACACAAAATCCTCCTTGATCCTTCCTTTATATCTTCTGTCTTGGTGTGTGGAACTAATTGCAGACATTTTATCTGTATCTATTGAGTGCTACCAAGTACTTGTATTCATCTAGCCAATAATCAAAGCTGGAAATTCAGGCACTCCAGCTCCTCTCTCCTCTCATTGCCCAAATCCAACTGTTCATCAGGCCCTGTACATTCTCTCCCAGGAACACATCTGGGACAATTGACCCCTTTCTTTCTACCCCCTACTGCTCCTGCATTAGTTCAAAGTTTCATTGTATTGTAAACACCTCCTATATTCCATCTTCGTTATCTATCTCCTCCACTCCGGTCCGTGTTCCATATGGCCACCAGAGTTGGCCTGACAATGTAATTTAATCAGGTTACTCCCTTACAGAAAAACTTCCACAGACTCTCCATTGCTGAACCAGAACCTACAGTATTGCTTTAAGAGTGACTTGCAATTGGAATCCAGCCTCATTTTGTTTCATTCCCCTACTCCAGATGCCTGAGTTACTTCTCATCATTTTCTAGAATATGCTGTGCTTGGTCAATTTCCCCTACTACTCACATTATAAGACATAGCTCCAGATTGCCTTCTCTGGGAAACTTTCATCAGGACTTCAAGTAGAGTCCTCTTTTCTTCCACTGTCCCAGACCCTTTTCAAACTCACATTCTAGTACTTAATAGGACTCATTATAGTTATTTATTTATATGTTGGTCTCTCTCACTAGACTATGAGCTCCTTGCATACAGGGGCCTTGCTTACTTATCTTTGTACTTCCAATGCCTCACACAGGGCCTGGCATAGTGTAGATTGTCAATAAACATTTGCTGAATAAATGAACCAAAGAGTGAAACATAAATTGCAGGTAGAGACAACAGCATGTCCAAGACTCAGAAAAGGCATGTTGTGCTCTGGGCATGTCTAGCAACTCAGTACGGGCTAGTGCTTGTGACAGTTGAGAAAGGATGTAAGAAAAGAGTTTGGAAAAGTAGGTTGGGGCCAAATTGTGAGGGAACTTGTCTATCAGGCCAAGCTTGGACTTTATCCCATAGGTGACTGAGAGCCTGTGATGAATCAGCCTCCAAATTTTTAGTTTCAAATTCTTACTGTATGATTTTTATGAGCTTATAGTTTGAAATTCCTACTGTATGATTTTATTAGATTTTTGTAGCTGAAACAGAAACCACTCTAACTTAAGCAGAAAGGAATTTATACTACAATTTTAGGTGGTTTACAAAAACACTGAGGGAATTGGAGTAGCAGGCTAGACAGAGGACCCAGCTAAAACATCCAGGCCCCCAATCACAGGAAGCAATGCTGCCATCTCCTACGCAAACAGTCACCAAGTCAGGACATTTCCACCATGATCTACCAGGATCTGCACCAACAAAAATGGATGCCTTGCCTCAACTCAGTTCTTAATTAGAGTTTCACACAACTTGACCTGATTGATGGAACCTAAATTATATTTGAAACCTTAGCTGCAAGAGAATCTGGAAAATGTAACTTTTAGCTTTCCCAGATTCTATAATACTAAGATGAGGTTGGAATGGGTGATGAGTGAGACAAACCACAGTTTTCACGTTCCTAAGGATGTGTTTTACTTTGGTGTCAATGAAAGCCCATCACACCCTATATTAAGATGGCACATTAGTCATCTATTACTACAACTATGTCAAGTAATAAACAACAAATATCTCAGTGGTCAAAAACAACAGACATCTCTTTTCTGACTCTCAGGTCTGCAGGTCAACTGGGGGGTTCTCATTGAGGCTACAGCTGGGATTTGGTCTATTCTATAAGTCTCCATTTTGAGGCCCAGGCTGGAAGGGCAATAGTACAAGGAGCATGTTCTTCCCATGACAAATTGTAGGAGTGCAAGCAGGAAAGCCAAACCTCATGAGAAAAATAAGAAACAAAATATCTAGTAGATTCATTCCTGAATGTCAGAGAAGTAAAACACTGCCTTTCACACAGAAGTAAAGGAAGAACTAGAAAGCAAACACAAACTGCCTTCAGAATCAGACCAGCCCTCAGAGATGGAACATGACAAAGACAAGATGCAGACTGAGTCAGAGCCTGGGACTCCTGTGAGAAAAGAAGCTAGGATAGGATCAGAAACATGTCCTTTGGATAATGCTGGGCTTCTTGTATCATCTTTGTTTATTGTCCTGCTTTCACATAATAAACAGGTATAACGCACTCCTTATGTACCAGGCGGCGGGCTGAATGACCAGGAATCCACAATAAGTGAGAGAGATGTGTTCCCTGGAGTGTGGAGGCCGAGACCATCAAACTGCGGGGCAATTACAATAGTGTGCTAAGTGCCAAGGTATGGGGAAGTACCAGTTTATAGGAGGGACACTCCAAGCAGACCAGAAGGGTGGGTGAGAATTAACCAGAAAAAAGGATGAGCATTCCAGATACCTGGAAAAGTATGTGTGAATGCCAGGAGCATGGGGAGAGAAGAGAGTGTGGTGCCTGAGAGGCCACTCAGTTTCACATAGCTGGAGACGAGGACACAGGAGCTTGAAGGGTGAGCTTGCAAACAGCCCACAAAGGGTTAATGAGTTTTCATTTCTTTTTAGTACTTAGGAAGGTATTTTTGAAAAAGGAGATTTTTGTCTGGTGTGATTAGAGCTTTGATGAACCAAGTTAAGGGTCTCTCTCCTTCTGGTGCCTTAAAGCAATTGTTCTCAAAGGGAGTTGGGTGTGAAGCATGTTGTCTCCCTCCCTCTCCATTAGGAGGTATATCAAAATTACACTGTGGGTTTTTACACACATATCCTAGTTTTACCTCATGCTTCTTCTCTCTCTTTTCCCCTCAGCCATTGGTACTGTGAACATGCCACTTCCTTCAGGTGTGTCTGGGTAAAGAAACAGGTGAAGAGATACCACCACAGAGGGTCTGTGCTTTATTAGAATACAGGAGGCAATAGAAGAACTTTAAGATGTGCGTCTGGGTATGCCAGCATGTGTGCGATTTGGGCCAGAGTTGGATACACAGCCAGATTTGTATTTTAGAAAACAGCTCTGCTCTTTGGGACAGAAAAAAGGTAGGCTGATCAACCTGTGCAATAATTAAATCAAGTGAGAAAAGATGAGACTTGTATTTTTTTTTTTAAAGATTTTATTTATTTATTTATTTATTTATTTGACAGAGAGAGAGATAGCGAGAGAGGGAACACAAGCAGGGGGAGTGCGAGAGGGAGAAACAGGCTTCCCACAGAGCAGGGAGCCCAATGTGGGGCTCGATCCCTGGACCCTGAGATCATGACCTGAGCTGAAGGCAGTCGCTTACCAACTGAGCCACCCAGGCACCCCAAGATGAGGCCTGTATTAATGTAAAGGTAAGGATGGAAAAGGAAGCCACATTGCACAGTCATTTCAGAGAGGAAGAGAAGGAGAGAAACTGAGGAAGATCCTGAGGCTTCTGGCTTGGGCTGGTGGAACCTAGTTCCATGGTGCTCCCTGGCATCTTCTCTGTGAATGCCGCTGCCTCACCTTTCTGAGCCCAAAGATCCCCAACTCCTCCTATAACACTGGGGACCCTAACGCATGTGTAGAGTTAAGTAACCATCTTACAACATGAAAGAGAGATCTACTGTACAAGTTAGTACCTAGAGTAGGTCAGTCAAGTTATTACTGGCTCTAATTATCACCCCCATAGCTGTTAAATTCTTTACCTGCAGCAGAGTAGAACTCCAGAGGTGAGAAATTCTTTCCTGCCTTTGAAAATGCCAAGGAAAAAACCCAAAGGAGTAACTTCCAATATGAACCTTAGAAATCAAACCTACACTGTACATGAAGACAAGGTAGGCAAAGGGAAAAGCACTAGCAAACATGGAAAATAACTTACTGGAAAGTCAAAGGTCTAATGTTGATTTTATTTAGAAATTACCTCCTACTGTGACTTGGGTGTGTAAACTTGGAAACTGTAGCCCTCAAAAGCAGCAAACAGTGAAAAGAAGAAAAAAAGAAGAGTAAAAAGAAGTCAAGGATTGCCAGTCCTGATGGTATTTTTCACTCATTCATCTCTAAGACATGAAGAAGGAAAGCTGAGCTATCCATCAGACACGTGGAGAAACATAAGGGATAGAAGTGAGGAGGTGGTACATGGAGAAGACAAGATCCTATAGAAGGGCTCTTAACCAAAGGGAGAAAGCTGCTTTGGTGATTACCATTATCTTTTAGAGAGGAAAGATTAGGGTGGATGCTGTAAAGGGAAAAAGAGCTTTTCCCACCTTGTCTGTGAATGGCCCACCTTAACCAAACACTCATTGTCTGAAATTTCCATTTAAAAATCAATCTCATAGGAGATATCAGCATTTTAACTAAGTGAAGAAAATATACAGGGTCAACAGATTCCCCAGCTAACCAGAGAGCATTCATTTTCAATGAATATCACCCATGGTCGTATAGGTGAAATTGGTTTTTAGTGTTAAGGTTCGGACATCTTTATCCTTTTGCTTTCCATGTCCACTTATGCCTGCAGTAGGGACTCAGGGGATGACTGGTGAATCACATTAAACATGATGAGAATCATTTGAGAAAGGTTGAAAGCCAAATCTCTGAGCTCACACTCCCAGATTCCTGAAATATGATGAAGAGATTTCCCAGGAGGCTTCATCCTAGAACTGAATACACACACACACACACACACACACACACACACACACACACACACACACACCGAGGAGAGGAACAACAGAGAGAGAAGAAAAGCAAAGATATGTCTTTTGATGGCACATTCACAAGGGTAAAAATTAGTTATGTGTGTGCTGACATGACTCCAAATCTATATTAAAGATTGGATTAGTTTTTTAACTATGAATTTTCTAAGAGTCAAAGCTTCACCACCATGTAGCAAGTGACCCTTCTGTTCTTTCCTAGTATACTTGTATTTCTATAAGGAGCTCAATCTTTGCGTGTGTCTATCCTAGAAGCACTTATAACATCTTTCAAGAAATCAAATACAGAATAATATTGGAAAAGAGCATATATGAAAATTGACACCTTGGAGGATTCTCTACTGAGAAAGGTAACAATGTCATATGTTCTGGTAGCAGATTGTCCCTGGATGCTATGCTCACATAGCATCCCCAGGCTGATTACCAAAGCCATCTGAGTCTGTGAAATGCAAGTCAGTATGTGCCAATTGACTCTCTGAATTTATATTTAGGGTTATAATTAGGTCATTTCTTCTTCTAATTTTTCTGATTTTAGTAGAGGGAAAAGCCCTTATATCTATTGATTTGCCATGTAATTAAATTTATCATAAAGATCTAAAGTGTCTTCTGCGTCCCAGTGTTTAAAATCCAGAAATGATAATTAACAAAAGCAATTGTATGTTCTTATTTCCACATCTCAAGACTGAATGGAATGTAACAGAGTTCTTGCTGCGAGACAGGAGATTGAACAGAGGATGATGAGCAGCCCTGCTCTGGCTGCATGCTAGTGACCACTGCAACACACAGAAAGTTAGTGTTAGTGGAGAGCTGAAACACCCAGAAAGGGATACGAAAGACGGCTAGGACAGCTCACAGCATGAACTTGGATGTCATAGGGCTTGCTTCTCCATTTCACTCACTGTGTATGGACCTGGGGAAATTACCAAATTTTTCCAAATTCAGTTTCTTTATTTGTCAATGTTAAGGTAATAACATTTACTTTATTGGGGTCTTAGAAATAATCAAGTAATCTCCGTGAAAGTCATAGTTCCTGGGCCGTGGTATATGCTCAGTATTAGTTATTATTACTATGTCAGTAATCATCACTATCATCGGACTCTTTCCAGGGTTCTGGAAGGTAGCAGAGGCTCTATTTGAGGAGAGTCCAATAAAGGGACTTTTCATCAAGGCAATAGGAAGGGTGTAGGGAAGGCATGGCAGATTGAGCAGGGCTAGTAATGGTTGCACTTGTTACTCCTAAGCCAGCCCTAATTCTGAAGGAACCCATGGAGGGAAGACTGTGTGGAAGGGACTGTCTAACAGGAACTGTGATTCCCCCTAAGGAAGAAGCTGAGGAATAGACATCCAACCTCTCTCTTCCCTCCCTCCAATGTCCTGCTGGTGCATTTCATTGGTCAACACAATGGAAGGCCAGCAGATGAAAACATCCTTCCAATGTAGTCTATACAGTTCAGCCCCCCAGAACTCAGACCAGGATAAAGAAGGATGAGGGGGCAAATAGAATTATCATAATAAATACATATTTGTGAGGTTACAGTGTGAAATGACCGAACTTGGTCATTTACTGGGTGCCTAGGGTATTGTCTAGCACATGGCAGGCACTCAAGAAATATTTTTAAATAGTTTAATATATTATCCTGTGAATCACATTCTGGTTCCTTTATATATATATCCTACCTTTTCCGTATGTATGACAGATAAATCATTTATCATTTATCTCATACTTTAAAGTTAAGTGTAAACTTTAGTCTGAAGATATCCCCAGCTGTACTGTACATCTGGAAGTAGGGTACCTGGATTTAGAAAGCTAGATATTTGGATCCAGAGCTGTACAGAGAGGTGGATGATGAATCCTATACACACACACTTGGCTGACAATGTTGACAAAGCCCGGGTTGTGTTCTCAGCCTCTCAAGCCATAACATGTGTGGATGAAGAGTCATCATGGTTACAACATCTGAGCAAGCGACTGAAAATTCAAGCCTACTCAGCTCACATTTTCCTTTGCTAGAACATGAAGGGAAAAGTTGCTGCTGACTTCGGAGTCAATGCTGACAGACTATTTCGCATGAAAAAAACAACACCCATGTAATGCTATAGCTTGCTTTGGGGGACGAGGGAGTAAAAACATCACTCGAGAAGATAAACAAGCAGGGCTAGTTGTACTACTTGGCACAGACAGGCGAGTCATACTACTTGGCAAAAACTAATAAAGTGCTACACAAAGAAACCCATACTTACTTTGAGATGTATTTGAATTCTACACATACATTAATCCATGACTTAAAATGTTTTTAAAGTTGTCACACAGAGTACAACTTTGGGAAGGGGTTGGGAGTGGAGATGAATATGAAGAGCACAACAACTAAGCTTATAAGTGGACCATATTTCCTGGTAACATTCGTAGTCTAAACCCCTGCAACTCAAGGAGTGTCCCTGTCCCTTTCCTCACCTGACCAGAGCCATCTGAAATTCTCAAACTACATGAAGGAGTCCTCCTAAATTTTAGGGGTGGGGGGACTGAAAAGAAATATATCTTGGGATCTTATCATCTATAAATCAAATACCAGTCAACATTGATGCAATCTCTACAAGCAAATGACTGGCATAGGAGGAATCATATCTTTGAATATCCCCAACCTCTAAGCCTTAAAGATAAAAAATGATGCAAATGGGTCAAGGACAGTCTCTTTAAAAAATGGTATTGGGAAAACCAGACAGCTACATGCAAAAGAATGAAACTGGACCACTCTCTGACACCATACACAAAAATTAACTCAAAATGGATTAAAGACTTGAACATAATACCTGAAACCATAAAACTCCAAGAAGAAAACATAGGCAGTGTCCTCCTTGACAACAGTCTTGGTGATATATTTTGGATTTGACATCAAAAGCAAAAAATAAACAAGAGGGACTACATCACACTAAAAAACTTCTACAAAGCAAAGGAAACCAACAACAAACTGAAAAGGCAACCTACCAAATGGGAGAAAATATTTGTAAGCCATATATCTGATAAGAGTTTAACATCCAAAATATATAAAGAACTCCAACAACTCAATAGCAAAACAAAACAATCCAATTAAAAAATGGGCAGAGGATCTGAGTAGACATTTTCCCAAAGAAGACATACAAATGGCCAGTAGATACATGAAGAGGTGCTCAACAAGTCATCAGGGAAATGCAAATCAATACTGTGATGAGATATCACTGCACACCTGTTAGAATGACTATTATCAAAAAGAAAAGAGATAACAAATGTTGGTGAGGATGTGGTGAAAAGGGAAATTTTGTACTGTTTGTGGAAACATAAATTAGTGTAGCCACTTGGAAAATAGTATGGAGGTTCTTCAAAAAATTAAAAATAGAAATATTATATGATCCAGTAAGCCCACTTCTGAGTATTTATCCAAAGGAAATGAAAACACTGGGGCACCTGGGTGGCTCAGTCGGTTAAGCATCTGTCTCTTGATCTCAGCTCAGGTCTTGATCTCAGGGTTGTGAGTTCAAGCCCTATGTTGGGCTCCAAATTGTGCATGGAGCCTACTTTTTTAAAAATAAATAAATAAAAAGGAAATAAAAACACTAACTCAAAAAGACAGATGAACCTCCCTCCATGTTCACTGCAGCAGTATTTACATGAGCCAAGACATGAAAGCACACTAACTGTCCATCAATGGACAAATAAAGAAAATCTGTTGTGTGTGTGTGTGTGTGTGTGTGTATACACAAAATGGAATATTATTCAGCTGTATATAAGAAAGGGTATTTTGCCATTTGCAACAACATAGACTTTCAGAGCATTAGGCTAAGTGAAATAAGTCAGAGAAAGACAAATACCACAAGATCTCATTTAAAAACAAAACAATACAAAACAAAAACCCAAACAAAATAAACAACTGAACTCATAGTTATGGGGAACAGATTGGTGGTAGCCAAAGGCAGGGGGTGGGGAGTGGGCAAAATATGTGAAGGAGGACAAAAGGTACAAACTTCTGGTTATAAAACAAGTCCTTGGGATGTAATGTACAGCATAATGACTATAGTTAGTAATACTGTATTATATATTTGAAAGTGGTTAGTTTTTAACTTGTACAATAGATGTGGAAAATAAACAATTGCAAAGTAGTGAGTTCCATGTTGAATTAAATTAGAGTTATAACTTTGAAACACTATACCTAAGTTCCTGAGGTTTCAAAATTAACTTTAAGAAGAACAAGAATTCAACCAACAACCAATTTTTCATCATAAAGACTGAGATAGTATGAAAAATCAGAATCTAAAGTTTTTTCTTTTGTAAAAATCTCTCCAAATAAACTTTTTAAATAAAGTAACAAAAAGGGGCACCTGGGTAGCTCAGTCGTTAAGCGTCTGCCTTCGGCTCAGGTCATGATCCCAGCGTCCTGGGATCGAGTCCCACATCAGGCTCCCTACTCCGTGGGAAGCCTGCTTCTCCCTCTCCCACTCCCCCTGCTTGTGTTCCCTCTCTCGCTGTGTCTCTCTGTCAAATAAATAAATAAAATCTTTTAAAAAATAAATAAACAAAAATAACTGATGAGAATAGCACATTTTTTAAGGGGTAAGGAGTTTAAAAATGGTCAAGGAAAGGGAAAAACGTAAACTACCTAAACAGTAAATAAGAAAAGCTTTTTAAAATGTTTCTCATTTAAAAACAAAATTAAACCATACAGAAAAATACAAAAAAGTATCAACAGATCTGAAACATTAATACCCAGAGTTAAATGTTATTAATATTTTGGTGAAGGTCTTTCTAGACAAGTCTCTCTAAATATGTTAATGAGATCACACTATTCATATTGCAATTTCCACTTAACATGTTTGGGTCATTGTTTTTCAAAGTAAATAATTATAGATCTTTAACAACTTTTTAACATTGCATAGTACTTCATTGTTAGCTATTTAACATAATTTATATAACCAGTTCATTTTTGTAGCAGAGTTTTTATTTTCTTTCCCTTTTTTTTTTTTTGCTACTAAAATAATGCTGCAGGGGCACCTGGGTGATTCAGTCAGTTAAGGGTCTGACTTTGGCTCAGGTTGTGATCTCGGGAGTCCTAGAATCAGCTCACATTGGGCTCCCTGCTCGGTGGAGAGTCTGCTTCTCTCTCTGCTTCCGCCCTTCCCCCCTGCTTCTCTTTCTCTCTCTCTCTCAAATAAATAAAATCTTTAAAAAATAATGCTGCAATTAATATTTTAAATGGACATCTTTTAGCATACAATTTCCTAGAAGATAGGAATTTTTTATATTTTACATTTGCATCTTACATTTACATTTAGGTACACATTTCCAAAGGGGCCTATTAGAAGAATTCAACCAACAGCCACATACCAAGTCTTTTAAAAAAGACGTGTGAGGCGGAGGACCACTCTGCCCTAGGTGTGTGGGATAGGTCTCTTTATGATAATCACCTGTGATCGACAAAAGAATAACCAGCCCCTAAAACGGAAGTAAGCCCCTGAAGATGTTATCAATAGAGATGTTAAAAGGATTTAAGTTACCTGGTTAGCTTTCTATAAAAGACCAACCCTAAAGGCCTTCATTGGCAACCCTGTCGGGACCCCTCTGGCTCTTGAAAGCTTTTTCTGTATCTTCACTTAATAAACTTCTATTGTTTTACTCAAAAAAAAAAAATGTGCATTAGGTTGTTAGGGTCTTAAGATAGAGAATGGAGTATAAGGTTTGATAGGGTAATACAAACAGTTTGACTTACCTATTTCTTGCCCACTTCTAAAATCAAGTTATATTAAATGGCATTAAGTAGATACAACAACAACAACATATAGCCTTCAGTTTTATTCCCAGGACAGGTTAACACAATGGGAGGTACAGATTATAACGACTTGCATTTGGACTGCACTTGGCAGTTACAAAATACTTTCACCTTCATTATGTCATCTGATGTCTCAAAAATTCTGTAAGATAGGCCAGGCAGGAATCATCATCCTTATTTTACAGTTAAAGAAACAGAGACCATGGGAAGTCACTTCTCAGTATCACACCACCAGGAGGTTAGCTTTGGGCCCAGCTGTGGTCCTCTGACTGATGGACCTGTCTTCCCATCGGGCCATGTTTGCCTTTGTAACCCAGCACTATGCTAACATAGAGGTGGGGGAGTAGGTCAACCACGCTGGAGCTGGGGCCCACAACTTAGACTGTATATCTATAGCCCTTGAAAGATCTGGGTATTCTTCTTTCCCAGTGTAGGTCCGAATGAGTGCTGTGTGTCAATAAAGTGATTGCAAGGGCCTTCTTTGTAATAATCCAGCTTCCCTTTAGTCAGTGGCTTTGCGGTTTCCCTACTGACTAGGTATAGAAATAGGGCAAAGAATCGTGGCTTTCCATTATAAAGGCAGACTTTAGCTTTCTGTTCATCCTTTCTTGATTTCTTTGGCTCACACATATTAACCAATACCCTTCTGGGCTGTGCAATAAAAAATACCATACTGTAGTCCCTCTGAAGACGCTATTTTATTATTTATCTCTATAGATCAATGAATCAGTCCTCCTGGCTGCCATTCCATCCATGCTGCCCATTATAGCAATTACTCCCATTTCCTTCTGAAAGTTAAATGCAGCCTCTTGGCCTCTGTTATTTTGAAATGATTATCCCCATAGTTACCAAGGAGTAGCATCTCCTATCATCAGCCCCAGCCTATAGAGTAACATGACCACTGAGCTACTCAGCAATGCCGGTCCCCCTCCAGTACAGATTGGCTTCAGCGTTGTCCCTTGGAGAAGCAACTGTACCATTGAGGGCCACCCTTCTCTCTGCAACCTAGAGGCAGGGGTCAAAAGCTTTATGAAACCCCACTTAAGTCAGTCTTATTCTATTCAAGCTGCTATATGAGAATACTACAGACTGGAGGTTTACAAACAACAGAAATTTATTTCTCACAGTTATATAGGCTGGGAAGTTCAAGAACAAGATGCCAGCATGGTCAGGTTCTGATGAGAGCCCACTTCCAGCCATCTTTTTGCTGTGTTTTCACATGGCAGGAGTGAAGGAGCTCCCTGGGGTCTCTTTTATAAGGGCACGACTCCCATTTAGGAGGGCTCCAACTTCGTGATCTAATCACCTCCCAAAGTCTCCCCTTCCAAATAGGATCACATTGGACTTTGGGATTTAACATGAATTTTGGGAGGATGAAAACATTTGGTCTTTAACACACATAGTCATTGTCTGATGGCTGCCTCTTATGTGGGAGAAGTATCACCTTCTAGGCCAGGCAACTGCCTAAGAGTGGTTCGCCAGAAAAAGAAGATGTGTTCTGTTAGCACAACTAGGGTTAGGTACACTATCTCAGGAAAGGGATCAACAAGACCCAATACATTCTTAGTAGTCCCCTTTGAAAAATGCTGGGAAACCCACACTATAATTTTGAAAACTGGTAAATAAAGGCAAAGTAGCTAAGCATTTATTCTGCTTTTCCTATAAGAATTGTACTGGAAGTGGCACCTGGGTGGCTCAGTCTGTTAACTGTCTGCCTTCAGCTCAGGTCATGATCCCAGAGTCCTGGGATCCAGCCCCACATTGGGTTCCCTGCTTTTGGGGAGCCTGCTTCTCCCTCTCCTCCCCGCTCATGCTCTCTTTCACTATCTCTCCCTCTCTCTCTCTCAAATAAATAAATAAAATCTTAAAAAAAAAGAATTATACTGGAAAATCAAATATTGATGCAAGTAAGATTCTCTTTAAAGAAGTATTCTAATAAATGAAGAGAAATGAAAAAATAGTATATCACCATTTTGTAACACCTAGTAAACTAATGGATCTTGATATTCAGCATCAAAGCTGAAAACTTCATGAAAAGAGTGATAATGAGACATTATATACCTGCCAATGAATGTAATACATAGTTACCTATGAAGTATTCTTGCCAATAACATTGATCCCAACTTTGATGAAGCTTCTAGATACAACTATAGATTTATGGGAAATACAGAGAACCTAGGGATCTTAAATAATCTCACCAAAATTCAGGACATGAAAAAATATATTGGATCAATGAAACCTTTTTTTTAAATAAATTTCAAGAAAAAAAATGGAAGGAAAATCTTTTTATTTAAAGGGATTTAAGATCATATCAACTAATCACAAGGTATGAACCCTATTTCAATCCTCGTGTCAACAAGCAAACTATAAAAAATAATTATAGCCAATTATAAACAATTATTGACAATATTGTTTCATTTTGCTCCAACCACCCCAGGCTCCTTGCTAGTCCTCAAACAGGCCAACTTGCTATTACACTTGCTATTCCACCTGCCAGAAATCCTCTTGCCTGGACACCTGCATAGCTACCTCCCTCACTGCTTCAGGGACTTCTCTCAAAGTCATCATCTCAAGGAACCCTTCCCCATCTCCCCACCTAAAAATTGAACACTTCATTCTCAACATTTCATATTTTCCTTGTTTATCGTTTCTCCTTAGCATTTATCACTAAGGAATATTATTTATACTTATTAATCTTCTTTATGGTCTGTCTCCCCAACTAAAATATAGGAAAGAAATGTTTGTGTTTGTCTACCTAGGAAATTCCTAGTTCATATGAGGTCCTCAATAAATATTTGTTGAATATTGAATGAATCATAGCAAAATAATATTTAAAAAAAAGCAAATCCCAGGGCACCTGGGTGGCTCAGTCATTAAGCATCTGCCTTCGGCTATAGAGTATCGGCTCAGGTCATCTGGGATTGAGCCCTGCATCGGGCTCCCTGCTCACCGGGAAGCCTGCTTCTCTCTCTCCCACTCCCCCTGCTTGTATTCCCTCTCTCGCTGTGTCTCTCTCTGTCAAATAAGTAAATAAAATCTTTAAAAATAAATAAATAAATAAAAATAATAAAAAAGCAAATCCCAAAATATATCATTTTATAGACTTAACTAAAACTAAAATATATGTATGTGATAAAAATATATATGCATGTGTGTGTGTACCTACATGCACACACAAGAAAATGAGAAAAACTAAACTCAGATGGTTATTAACAAGGGTAGAGATAAGGCATGGGAACAGGTAGATTATAATAACTTCATAGGAAGATGTAAGTTATTCTTTTTTTTTAAGATTTTATTTATTTATTTGACAGAGAGAGACACAGCGAGAGAGGTAACACAAGCAGGGGGAGTGGAGGAGGGAGAAGCAGGCTCCCCATGGAGCAGGGAGGCCAATGCAGGTCTCAATCCCAGGACCCTGGGATCATGACCTGAGCTGAAGGCAGACGCTTAATGACTGAGCCACCCAGGCACCCGATATAAGTTATTCTTAATATTTTTTATTTCATGTTGACAGTAGATTCAGATCTTTATTATATTTTTGATTACTTAAAAACCAAAGTAAAATCAGCATAAAATGATACTAAATCCTAAGAAAGTAATCTTCATTAATAATTTTGGAACAATATCATTTACAAATACTATTACAAGTCCTAAAGTGCTATGAAAAAAAGAATCTAACAGCATATGAACTAGGAATTTTCTAGGTAATTTCTTCTCTTTTAATCTTGGCAAATGCCTTATGGTCTCTGTAGACAGATCTGAAAGAAGAGAATTTTACTCTATATACTTACTTATAAATGTCTAGTATGCCTCTGGAACAATATAAAAAAAGCTGTCTCTAACAATAGCTCCCTCCAAGAGGACAACTAGGTAGATGAGGGAAAGAGGTAGGAGTTACCTTTCATGATTTACCCTTTTGTTTTTGTGTACCATAGACATGTATTAAATTTTCAGAAAATGTTATGGTAAAATCCTTTACATTTATTTATGACAGGATTTATACACACACACACACACACACACACACACACACACACACAGCTCTTATAAACCAAAAAACAAAACATAAATAACCCAATAGAAAAAATGGGCAAAGAAAAGTCCAGATAGTTCAGTGAAGAAGAAATAAAAGGACCAACAAACATAACAAAAAATGCCCAACCATAATCATAATCATAATCAGGATACAAATAAAATTAAGGAAATACTATTTTTCATGCCACAGGCTGGTGAAGATTAAACATTTAATGACACCCAGTGTTGGAAACACTATGGAGAAACTGCCATACTCTACTGACTGGGTATAAATTGGTGCAGTGTTTTGGAGGGTGGTTTGGCAATATATATAAAAGTTTTATATGCATATATATACTCTATGTCTTAGCAATCTTACTTCTAGGAATTTACCCAAAAGCAGCTATCGCACAAAGGCTTAAAAATATATGTTCATAGAAAAACTGTAGGAACAAAAACTCAAAACAGCATGAATGTTACTAGGTAACATATGTAACAAACATACAATTTGCTATATCCATACAATGAAATATTTTGTGCCCTTTAAAATTGTAAGTATATCCATATATATGGCTATGCAAAGATCTCCAAATATATATTAACTGAGCTTTATTGTAAGAATACAGTATATAATACATATACAAAATATGTGCTAATTGACTGTTAGCAATAAGTCTTCCAGTCAAGAGTAGGCTATCAATAGTTAAGTTTTGGGGGAGTCAAAAGTTGTACATAGATATTCAACTGCATGGAGGATCAACACCCTTAAACCCCATGTTATTCAAGAGTGACCTGTAGATATATTTAAAAGCGTATATATACGCTTTTAAATGCACAAAAATTTCTGGAAAGATACATCAAAAACCTGTTAAGAATGACTACTTCTGGAATGTGAAATTATGAATCAAGTGGGAAAGGCAAGAGATTTACTTTTCGTTTTTTATCCTTCTGTGCTACTTGACTTTTCTACCACTTGTCTTTTGTACGTCTAATGTTAAATCTATGAAGAAGAAAAGGAGGGGAAAATTTTACATTTTTCCCAGGATCTAGCTTTGCAACAAAAGAACAATTTCATGTCCTCTCTGTCACAAATAATCATTGTTTCCAGACATATCTCAGCTAAAGCTAAGAAATAAAAGATAATACCAAAAATTCCACCAAATGGATTAACTTATTTCATGGTATATTTTGCCACTAAATCATCTTGGTAGGTCCACTGAGATGCAAAAATTCCATATGACCCATCTTAGGCTAATTTATGGGAGAGGGATGATAAATAACTCCTATACTCACTATTTTTCTGACCAACATCCAATTTTCATTGTTTAACAGTCTAGCACTCTGAGATTTAATGCAGTATTTATCCAAATGTAAATATATAAGTATTTCTTAATTTAAAGAGCAAAAACAACAACAAATGCCTTCTTCGCTTCAAATACAGTTATTCTTTACAAAGGTTGAATGTTTCCAAACCCGGGCAAAAAGTATTCTGTACATAATCAAAACTCTGATTTTTATAGCTAACTGTAACTCCTTCACCTACATGCCTGATATCTAAGCATATGAGAAACACCTTTGTATTCACCATGAAGAATGTCTCCATTTTGGACTGCACAACAAGCTCATCTCTAATTTTTTGTTGTCTAACCTCAGTCAAGAGCTTCTCTGAAATGTCTATATTCTAGAGGATTAAAGGACATTTCTCTAAGCCATGTCCAATCATACCTTACCTGGAAAATATTGTCCCAGTTACTACAAGAGTGTGGTACACACACAAATCCACAATCAGATCCTCCTTCAAGGAAGGTCTTGTTGCCCGGCTGCTGGGAGTATCAACAGCAGTCAGCCTCCAGCTGTCAAATGTTTCAGGGACCCCTGAGCTCCAGATTGGCCCAATGTCATACCCTTTCAGGAGCAGTCCACATCCAGTTACTGATTGAGGCAAAGAGAGAAAGTCCTAGGCATTCTTGATAAGTCATTTTAACTCTAAAACTCCCCAAGTGGGTGGTCTGAGGCTGAAGGGACTGCATCCCAGTTTGACTCTTCTTCTAGCCCCATCCTGTGTTCAACTGCTCTCATCTACAGATGTTCATCCCAAGGACATACTCAATAAACATTCTCAACACTATAGGCTGTCCTCAGAGTCAGCTTCCTGGACAACCTAAACTGTGTCTCCTGGAATCAATCTGACATTATCCCATTGATTTTCATCCATGCCCAGTATATGAAAGGGTCAAGAATGATCATTATTTTTTTTTAATTCATTAATGAACCACCACAGTTTCCTCAAGGCAAGACAGAGAACAAACCCTGGTGGGAGACCTTTTGTAAAGAGACAGAGTACCCATCATGATTCAGGCAAAGTCAACATATAGGACCAGGAATAGAAACATATCCGATAAGTTATATGCCACAGTGATGAAGAATTTGGAGCAGAAATCCATGGGGGATGTCAGCCCAAAAGTAATAGTGTTAACAAAGAGCTGGAATTTTGGAATGGAGCTAAAGTTCAGAGTAAGGAAGAGCAAAAATAAGGCAGGACCTGGTCTTAAGATTGATTTAAATTTGGAAGAATAGCTAGGGTGCCAAAAGTCACCTCAGAAAAGGGAGACAAGGCAGAAGGCCAACTATAGTACTGATACAGGGATCTGACATATCAGCTCAGGTACTAAGTGAGGCCACCACAAAGTAGATAAAAGCTGGGACTTAGAAGCCCTTTGCTTAACACTGGGGCACCATGTCCTTGGTTAGAAACATAAAAAGCAAGAATCTATACCTGATAGGGATGCTGTTAGGAGTAAAGGTCAATGTATGGGCCATGGTAAACACTGAAAAAAAAATGTTAACTTTTAAACAGTGGTAGTTATCATAGTATGGTTTGAGACTGTCCAAGTGTTCCCATCCTGAAATCCTTATTGCTGTGTCAATCATGGTGCTTTCTCAGCATTAACAAAAGACCAAGCCTAGGTGAGGAGCCCAACAGCCTTAGCCATCAGGGCTAGCACAGGCAGGGACAAGTGAAAGGCAGGTACTCACAATCTCTCTCTTGATAAACAAAAGAAACCATTTCCTCTTATTCCATACTGAGATGCCACATTGCCTTGTTGTTTCCGCTTTTGCTCAGTTGCCTGGAAACTTAAAACCAAGCTTAATGCACATAATAGAGAGGCTGTCCCTTCCTCCCATCTAATTTCTTATTCTCTCACCAACACCTTTCTAACTGCTTCAATTTTATCCCTTTATCACTCATTTGTGACTTGTGTCAAATCCTTTTGAAAAATAGAAATAGGGAGACAAGTAACTCAAATAAAATTTTACTTGCAGTGAAAAAAATAATCTCTTTCATGGAGAAAGCTCCCCTATTTAAAATATTGTTGCTATATCACCTCACACTTGTCAAAATGGCTGAAATAAAAAACACAAGACACAATGAGTGCTGGTGAGGATGTGGAGAAAAAGGAACCCTCCTGCTCTGTTGGTGGGAATGCAAACTGGTGCAGTCAGTCTAGAAAACAGTATGGAGGTTCCTCAAAAAATTAAAAATAGAATTACCATATGATCCAGCAATTCCACTACTGGGTATTTACCCAAAAAGTATGAAAGCACTAATTCAAAAAGATATATGCACCCCTATATACTACAACATTATTTAAAATAGCCAAGTCGTGGAAGCAGCCCAAGAGTCAATCCATAGATGAATGAATAAAGAGGAAGGTGTCATATATATACAATGGAATATTAGCCGTAAAAAGAATGAAATCTTGCCATTTACAACAACATGGATGGATCTAGAGAGTATAATGTCTAGTGAAATAAGTCAGAGAAATAAAATACTATATCATTTCACTCATACATGAAATTTAAGAAACAAAACAAAGGAAAAAAAAGACAAACTGAAAAACAGACTCTTAACTATAGAGAACAAACTGGTGGTTACCAAACTGGAAGTGGGTGGGGGGATGGGTGAAATAGGTGAAGGGGATTAAGAGTACACTTATCTTGAAGAGTACTAAGCAGTGTATAGAATTGTTGAATCACTATATTGTATACCTGAAAAGATTATAACACTGTATATTAGCTATCATAGAATTAATTTTTTTAAAATTGTTGCTAAAGATTTTTGTAACTAACATGCTTTCCATAACTCTAGGCATAAGCTAGCTTTAAAAATTCATTCATTGATTCATTCATGTATATACTGAAAAAACATTGTTGACCTGTTAAAATCCTGTTGTTTTTAAAGAAATGAAAATACCCATCCTAAAATTCATATGGAATCTCAAAGGACCCTGAATACCCAAAACAATCTTGATAAAGAAGAACAAAGTTAGACGTCTCATAATTCCTGATTTCAAAACTTACTACAAAGCTACAGTAATCAAAAGTGTGGTATTGGCATTAAAATCAGATATATAAATGAATAGAATAGAACAGAAAGCCCAAAAATAAACCCTCACATACATGGCTAAATGATTTTTGACAAGAGTGCAAAGACTCTTCAATGGGAAAAGGATAGTCTTTTCAATAAGTGGTACTGGGAAAACTGGATATCCACATGCAAAAGAATGAAATTGGACCCCTTATACCATAGACCAAAAATTAAGTCAAAATATATACACCAAAAAGTAAGTCAAAATGGATCAAAGACTTAAATGTAAGACATAAAATTCTGAGAAGAAAACATAGCAGAAAAGATTCAGGGCCCTAAATTTGGCAATGATTTCTTGGATATGACACCAAATGTTCAGGCAGCAACAATAACAACAAAAATAGATAAACTGGACTACAACAAAATAAAAACCTTTGTGCATCAAAGAACACTATCAACAGAATAAAAAGGCAACCCATGGAATGGGAGAAAATTTTTGCAAATCACATATCTAATAAAGGGTTAATATCCAGAATATATAAATATATATTTACAAAATATATAAAATCCTACAACAAGGACAAAATAACAACCCTATTTAAAAATGGGTAAAGGATTTGAATGGACATGTCTCCAAAGAAGGTATATGAGTGGCCAAGAAGCACATGAAAAAATACTCACCATTGCTAACCATTAGGAAAATGCAAATCAAAACCATAGTGAGATACCATCTCATAACCAATAAGATGGCTATTATCAAAACAAAAAATGGCAAATGTTGGCAAGGATATAGAAAAATTAGAACCTTTGTACACTGCTGGTGGAAACATAAAAATGGTCAAGCTGCTATGAAAACCACTATGGAGATTCCCTTCAAAATTAAAATTCCCATATAATCCAGCAATTCAACTCTAGGTATATACCCAAAAGAACTGAAAGCACAGATTCAAACAGGTAATTGTCCACTTGATTTAGAGCAACATATTCACAATAGTCAAAAGGTGGAAGCCACCCAAGTATCCGTTGACAGAAGAATGGATAAGCAAAATACGGCATAGAAACACTAGGGAATACCATTCAGCCTTTAAAAGGAAGGAATTTCTGATACATGCTACAACATGGATGAATCTTGAGGACATTATGTTAAGGGAAATATGCCAGTCATGAGGAAAAAAAAAAAACCACCAATTACTGTATGACTCTACTTATAGGAGGTACCTAGAGTAGTCAAATTCATAGAGACAGAAAGTAGAGTGGTGGTTGCCAGGCCTGAGGGGAGGGAGATTGGGGAGTTGTTGTTTAATGGGTATGAAATTTTAATTTTTTAAGTTGAAAAGTTCTGAGGATGGATGGTGGTGATGATTGCAGAACAATGTGAATGTACTTGATGCCACTGAACTATACACTTGACAATGGTTATGATAGTCAATTTTACACTATGTATATTTTACCACAATTTGTTTTTGGAAAAATGCATTTTTTTAGTAACCAAGTGTTACTAGCTCTGTACAAGACTCAGATAATTCAGAGTATAGTAAGAAAGAAAGAGAAAAATAAATTATCACAAAACAACAGGCACCATAATGGAGTTATTCACACTTTGGTAGCCTAGGGAAGAGAAAGAGAATCAAGGATGGAGTGCCTTATGTTTCATTTTATAGAACTAGCTATGTCCTGAATATACTCAACGATTTGTTGTTCAAAAAAGACTTACTAAACCATTGCGTGGAAATTACATTTTCTGTGAGAAAAATAAGGAAGAGCCACATTTGCCCTGGGGAGCAGAGATCTGGACTCCTTGTCCAATTTGTGGAAACAATAGAAGATATTCCAGAATCTAACCCAAAGCCATTTTTCATGTGACCCCCTGGAAGTGGGAGCACACTTTGAAAAATTCTTTTGGTAATACTCATTGCCTAGATTTTGAGATCCAAGAAATAAAACTGACTGCTCTTAGACTTACAAATTTTTCCTCCCCTAAGAACAGTTAACTTATTTAAAGTTCACCTTTTCCACAACAAACCACTCAGTATTATAAACCAGTGCATCTTAGCATTAATGTACATTCAAGGCATCTGGGGTTCTTAACTTGCAATTGCTGATTCAGTGGGTCTGGGACAGTCCTAATAAGCTTCCAGGTGAGGCAGATGCCGCTGGTCCCTTGACCACATTCGGACCAGGTCATAGATAACAACTGCAGATGATAGACATCCCCTCCCATCGCTGAAATCACAGTTCCACACATGGGTGCTCTTTGTGCTGGTTAAAATTGGTGTTGCTCTGCCTGACACTAAGTACAAAATCTTGCAGCATTTGTGTAAAAAAAAAAAAAAAAAGTTTCCAGGGGAAAAAAAAAACTTTTTAAGTTTGGATGGACCTCTATTTCTAATTACAGGGCTTTCATAAAGAAAGCCTTAAGGGTAAGATTAGTTTTAAGTTCATCAACTGCTTTCACTCAAGGAAAATTAAGGGTTGCCTGAGTTTGACAGGTACTTAATTGCATCATAACAGAAAGAGGGTTTGATTTCCCCCCCTAGTCCATTATAATTAAATCCTTGCATATTCTTCAGCTTGTAAAATGTCACATGAGGAAGCTGAATTTGTAAGTGTTGTACAGGGTTTTTTCTTCTTTTTCAATTTAATAGAGAAAATGAATCAAATTGTTTTGCTTGGAAACAAATGTATCAGCCCCCCAAAGAGAAAAATCAGTGCATGAGTACAAAAGGGCACTGTATAATTCTCATAATTTGTCATAATGAAAACTCTGCATAATTTGCCATGTTTTTGTTTGCCCGAACTTGTTACATGATAAAAAATTATTAAATCTTTTTCTTTAAAGATTTTATTTATTTGACAGAGAGAGACACAGCAAGAGAGGGAACACAAGCAGGGGGAGTGGGAGAGGGAGAGGGAGAAGCAGGCTTCCCACGGAGCAGGGAGCCCGATGCAGGGCTCGATCCCAGGACCCTGGGATCATGACCTGAGCTGAAGGCAGACGCTTAACGACTGAGCCACCCAGGCGCCTAAAAAATTATTAAATCTTAACAGATTGATCTACCCTTGTCAAAACCCACATTATGCAGAGCAGGCCTTCCCAGAAAAAGAGGACTCTTCCTGGAAGATATTATGCAGTTTTAGGAAAATGTTATACACTCCAAGACCACATCAATACTTCTAGGAAGCAAAGACTATCTGTGATACATACAGTTTTGTTGTTTCCTGATTAAAACTTTAAGTCTTCGCATCAAGAATTGCAATAAGCAAAAATGCAGTCACAATTGTGCTCCCATGAGTTACAAAAAGATCATTAACTATTGTACTTAGTGTTTCCATTTTGAGGGGTGAACCAGAAATTCAGAGGCTAATTCTCTATCATTAAGCTGTACTTTTTCTTCCATTATTTCATAATATTTTGGTCAAGCTGTCACCAGAAGCACTGTCCAATCCTACATAGGTTTAAATTCAGGCCTGTAGATGTAGCTGAGATCAAGGTATCAAGATTCCACAAATGGCATTAATCCAGTCTCACATTTTCCCCTGAAACAAATCTAGTTCCAGAAAAGCCCACAAGATATGTAGCAAATTCCTATGTGACCACAAATCTCTTCACTAACTCTTCTTGTTAATCCTTGAAAACTCTTTGGACGGCCAATCGAGAGAGAGAGAATATATTTGTCCAGCTGGTAGAGAGATGACTTATAATTGTGACAGCCTCTTATTTCTTTCTGTGACTTTAACTGAAATGGTACTTTTATTGAAGTCTGCCATTTTTTTCTGACCAGCCATGCAAATAATTATACTGTCCGGGATATTAAAGGAAACAGGCCAACCCAAAAGGAAATCAGGCAGAGACTTGAAGGAATCTGACCAGGATTCTAAACACAATAACCTCTGCCTCCCCACTTGCCATCTTTCTCTCAGGTTTCTGTGAGAATCTGTCTTCTAGGTTTATAATAACCCAAGAGAGAAGCAGAACGGGCAGAATAAGTGACACAATGAAAATAGGATGAAGCAAATTTTCTTTGGTGGCCCACAGATTGGCTATGATATGTGACCCTGATTGGCCCTTGAGGGCACCAAAATTTTCCCATATGAAGTCCTCTTAGGTCTATTTCTTCTTCCCACTGGCTCTCTGAAGGGCCAAGAGCCAGGACAAAGGGCAGTCTTCTAACTTACTTTTGCTTAGGGACACCCCAAGAACACTTTTCCTCCTGAAGGAAACTCAGCTGCTGACGGACTCTTCTCCAGTAGTTGTGCAGCAGACCAGGATCCTGCCTAAGAGCCTCTGGGTAGAACTTTATTGGAAGATCCCAGTTTTTGCAGATGCAGTCATTAAGTCATTTCTCAAAAACAGTTGTTGCTTTCTTAATTTACTTATGAAAACTGGAAAGCAGGGCCACAATCCCCATTTCCCCACCTCTCTTAACACCCTCACTTCTTAATTGGCCATCTTTCTCTCCGTAGCTATAGAAATCTTAAGAAATATTTTCTATCTCTCTGTTAAAAGTCGGAATTTTTCAAATGATAACCAGGATCTAGCTGTACACAGCCTCTCTCTTCCATCAGTCTAATAAAAGTTATGATTCAACAAAGGAGCTCTTCCTAGCTAGAATTAAAATCCCTTAGTTACATTAATTATACCAATAAATGCAAAAAGAAGGTTTCTTATTCACTAAGAATAGCCTAAAAGATAAGGACCACCCTCCCCAGTACAAAGAGAGGGATTTTTCCATTTAAAGGTTATTTTCTTGAATAGTTTAACTAGGCATTAAACCCAGAACTTCCAGAGCCTTGGCCTCCAGAGGCTCCCTCCTTCACTCCTGCTGTCCAGAGCTTTGCGTCAGTCACTGCGGTCCTCCTACTGGCACAGGAGACTCAGACCTCGGCTTTCTCCCAAGCCTGTCAACACTGCTCCCAATAACTGCCAGAGAAACCATATGGTCTTTCCACACCCTCCCCTTGGGGCCAAGCTTATTATCTCCCCAACCTACCCACAGCAACACGGAGCAGGAAAGGAGAGGAAGAGCAAACTTGGGGCCTGAACTTGGGCTGTTCCTATTTTTCTGCTATTGAATCTCCATAGAGAGAGGTAGTGTGGGGCATGAGAGGGAAAGAGAAAAAGGGAGGAAAGAGAGAAAGAAAGGAAGGGAGGGAGGGAAGGAAGGAAAGAGGGAAGGGAAGGAAGGAAGGAGAGAAGTATTTGAAGAACACTTGGCAAAAAAGAAAAAAAAACACTTGCTATGAAAGAAGTTTAGCTCATTTGTAATTCAGTTGTTGGTTTAGTGCCATTCAGTTCTGTATTCATGTCAGAAGTGCCTAGGAAATGTCTTCTAATTCTAATAATGTTGTCTTCAAAATAATTTCTATACTGGTGTTAAACAGCCTCTTAAGAGTATTGTGCTTTTGGGGCACCTGGGTGGCTCAGTCAGTTAAGCGTCTGCCTTAGGCTCAGGTCATGATCCCAGGGTCCTGGGATCAAGTCCCACGTCCAGCTCCCTGCTCGGCGGGAAGCCTGCTTCTCCCTTTCCCACTCCCCCTGCTTGTGTTCCTGCTCTCTCTCTCTCTCTCTCTCTCTGTCAAATAAATAAATGAAATCTTAAAAAAAAAAAGAGTATTGTGCTTTCTTTATTAATATCTTCACCTCAGAGAAGAAAGACTGCATACAATCTGGAAGCATTTCTGGAAGCTGCTATTCAAATATGGCATGGTACCGTAACTTTCTAAGTTAAAGAGAAAAATGTTACCTGAACAAAATGTCGCCAGAGTTTTAAAAATCATTGTGATTTTCCTATTTCAAAAAAGAATTCTGTATAATTTTTTTTAAACCTGATCATTAATTCCTTAAACATGACACTCAGCTCAGATTCAGAAAGTAGGTCTTCATAGGAACCAAACTCCATCTGAAAAACGACTATTGAATATCCATCTACCCATCTAGTCACTTTTATTTTTATTCTAATGCATACTAAACTGTGATCCCTGGCTATCAAAATTTAATTTTGAAAAGAGATATTTATACTCTGTACTAAAAAGACAAAATTGGAGGTCTAAAATTATTTTATGAGAAAATAATTCACATGAAATTCTGGATGTCTGACCAGACCATTGCTTTGGGATTTGACCTGGACTAATATTTCCACCCCCTACTCCTCATCATCCATCCCACTCAACACCTCATACACTGAGAAATCCTTTTTTTTTTTTTAAATGCCGTGTTGAAGGGACTTTTCTAAAATGCCAAGAGACCACAAACTGTATCTGGTTGGCCTGTCTGTTCCCCATACTCCCCTGCTTCATTATGAAAAGATGCCAGAAATAGCATTCCTACAGGATTTCCAGTACAGAAACCACAAGAATGCTCTTTCTCATGATATGGCAACTGTGCAACAATATGGCGTCATCTGGAAAATTACAGTCTTAGAGACAAATATTTTTCCCCTCTCCGATGATTTAAAATAGACAGGGTGTCGCCCAAAAACCATGCTTTCCCTTTTCCAAGATGGAGGACTCTTCTTACAACGTTCCTCCTGGGGGCAACAACCTTTGCTGCTGGAACCCCTAAAAGACAAACTCTCACACACAAAAGTCCTTGGATAGTCCTCAAAGGATTTTGGAAAATATTCAATGTGCATCCACTGAAATGGAAATCATTTTAGAGTATATCACTAAATAAACATTTCTTTTTTAACTTGACATTATAGCAGATCACACTTATAATGAACTTTCTGCAGAGCTTAAATTTGCATATTATGAGAAGTATCAGCATTATTATGTCAGTTATTTTTTTGTATGACATTTACTTTGGATACACTCTGCACAAAGAAAGAACAGTAATCTAAAAACTAGTAATCTAATTATGAGGCATTATACAGAGGGCACTTTTAAGGAATAAGAACATAAAATATTTCCAGAAGTGTAGATTGTGAGTTCCATAAAGACATGTCTGCCTGACTCATAGCTGTAATCCCTGGACCTACTCAAGTTGAACTCATAATAGAAACTCAATAAACATTTGTGCAAAAGAAGAAAGAGAAGGAGACAATGGGGCAGAGGGAAGGACAAAAAAATAAATAAATAAAGAGTGCAAGGTAGCTGAGCTCAACAGGGGGCAAATGAAGCTAATGTATTAGAAAACCATCTTTGTTATTTGCTTTCATTTGAAGAAGGAGTTCTACTCTCCTCATTAAAGTGGGAGTTGTTTTTCACTGTGATGGCAAATAAGCATGTGGGCTCTCGGGAGAGCCCACCATCCAGATTCTCAGGGCATTTTCTATTTCTGTTTCTTCCTACACAGCATCAAGTCACCACGCAATTATTTGTAATTGCCTAAAGACCGCATATGAATATCCTGGCTCTCGATTTCCAGAGTCCACTCTAATTTTGATTGTGTTTACATGGGTTAGACAAAGTTGTTAATGTTTAAAAGGTCATCAACAATCAACAAAAGTGTGTGCGTGCTGTTTTCTGTTTGGTTTTCGGGAAAGAGAGATTCTTACTTCTAAAAAAATGAGAGTTCATGAGAAGAGATTTATTTCTGATTTTTAGCCCTTTGGCTACCCATTGCTTCTATATTTCTTGAAACCCCCCAATGGCAGAAAATTTATTGAGCTCACACAAGCAAAAATACAAAAGCCAAAATGATTGGAACAAATGCAATGCTAGCTTACTCAAAAGTAGAGACAAGTGATGATCCAGATAAGCCATTTGAGTCCAGTCCCTCTGCAATGTGAGACACACACACACACACACACGTGCGCACACTTCACAAAAGCCTCTTGAGTTTCAGAGGGTTCCCTGTGTGAAAATAGCCTAAAGTCTTTAGAGTTAGTACTTCCTATAGGCAGTTTCCCCAAACACCATCTGAAGTCTCTGAGGAATGACTAGATGGACAGCTCCAGAATGGCACCATCTCAAGTTTTTTACCTTGATATCGGCCAAGGGGAAAGAGGAAGTTATTTAATGACTGGGAACCAAAAAAAAAAAAAAAATCAAGTAACCTAAAATATATTTTCTGGCAAAATTTGCCTTCTACAAAGCAGCCAAAGGATGATAACAGGGTGTGGAGAGTTGGAATCAGCAGTTAAGTGGATATCCGTCTGTCACTTAGCCTTCATTCCATAGTCTTAGAGACCAGCATCTGGCCAGCTTGGCACTCTGTCTTCCCACATTGCCTCACTGGCAAGATGCTTCCCCAAGGTCCATGGCCTCTGGCCACACCACTCTGGCCTGCAGTTCCATCACATCTTACAAACTGTAAAGGGGCCGGACAGTACTTGGATGAGATCAAGGGTCAATCTGGACTGGATTCAGGTCTGGTTCAACAAGGCTTTGCACACTTGTTCCTCCATTTATTTCCCTCTTCCCTTAGCTCTTTACCTTCTGGGCTTCCTATTTCAAGCACCTCCCTCACCCCCCTGATCCAGATGAGCTTCTGTTTTTCTAAATTCTTCTCACCCTTACCATATCCCAAAGTCTTCCTTCCTCTGTCTTTTCAAGATTTCCTCTTGCTGTACTTATATTTCTTTAAAACCAACATGAACTGGCTGGAAGCAAAATAAACAGATGCAACTAACAGAATCATAAATCACCAAGTTGGAGAGTGAGATTCTTCCCAATACAGGAAACAACCTCTCGGTTGGTTTCAGAAAAGGAGATAAAGGAACAGAGCTTTAGTTTCACCAAAATGTCCTGTTCCCTTAACAAGTCCCCTGGGATTAAATAGGAAGTGTGCTAGACAGATCAAATATTCAGACTGAGCATATATAGTGAATCAAAACCCTCTTTACTGTATGAACCTTATTTAACAAATATGGAAAATAAATACAACTCTTATACATTCTGAAGTTATAAAGAAATATTAAAAATGACCTCCACATATTTGGATACATAACAACAGTCCCACACCAGGGCTCGCCAAAGCCATTTTGCAGCAAAAGTCATTGTGAATTCTAACTTTCCTCATAAAGATGGAGCTGTCACATACACACAAACATACACACACAAACAGACACACAGACACACAGACACATTACTCCTATTCCACAATACTAACCACAGAAAATGGCCCTCTCATCTACCCAGCTATGCAAGCCACACCCTACCAGTCATCAGCTTCTGTTGAGTGTACCTGCAAAATAGTTCTCGTTTCTAAAGTCTCTCCCCACTGCCACCACTACCTTTGGTTGTGCAGGAGTTGTAAAATTCTTTCTGTAAAGAGCCAGATAATAAATATTTGAGACTCTGTGGGTCAAACAGTCTCTGTTGCAACTACTCAACTCCATTGTTGTAGTGCAAAAGCAGCCATAGAAATATGTGAGCAAATGAGCAGGCAACAGGTGGGATCTGGCTACAGTTTCTAATGGCTGCTGTGGACTACGAGCATCTCTCATCCACATTTCTGCAACACTTCTAACTGGTCTCCTGGGTCCAGGCTGGCTCTTCGCTAACCCATTCTCTACTTTGCAATCAAAGATCTTTCAAAAACATGGAGTAAGTCACTCCGTTGACGGGGAAAAAAAAAAGTTCACTAGCTTCCCATTTCCCTTAAGATAAAAGTGAAAATCTTTAACATGGCCCTTTTTATGCACTCCAGGATAGGCTCCTATCTACTTCTTCACACTCTATGATCCAGTCACACTGTACTTCTGCACTTCTTTCTGCTCCTCACACATATATCACGCTACCTGTTGCCTCTAGTCCTTTGCAAAGGCTGTTTCCTCCCCGAGTGGGCACTCCATGCCCTTTATCATTTAGATCTCCTCTTACAAGGTATTTCCTCTTGAATGGTCCCTGCCCACCACACTAGACCTACTAGGTCAGTCAGGACTCCTGCTAAATGTTCTTAGCACCTTGAGTTTTCATCGTACTTGAATATTAATTGTGTTTGCTGCTAGACTGTAAGCTTGGTAAGAAAGAAGCATGTCTGTCTTTTATGCCACTGTTTCTTCAGCATCCAGTAGAGTACCTGGCATGTGGTGTATGCTAAAGAATGTTTGTTGAGGAAGAGGAAAAGATGGTGGAGGAGTAGGGGACCCTATTCCAACTGGTCCCCGGAATTGAGCAGGATATCTACCAGACCACTCTGAGCACCCACGAAATCAGCCTGAGATGTAAGAAGATAGATCTGGATCTCTACAAACAGAATATCACAGGCGGTTGGTTTCAAGGTAGGAAGCAGGGAGCTGTAACTCCAAGGGCAGATATTGGAGGATAAATGGCAGTGGGAGGAAGCCTGGCCATTGGGATCCTATACCGCTGGTGAGTGATAGCCTCCCGAGTTGGGAACCTGGCACAGATTCGCAAACCAGTAGCAGTGGGGAAAGGACTTTGGGGCAACCCCCTCCCCAGACTGAAACCCGGAGTGGCGGGGCCATGCAAGGGAGCTGGGGGCGGCTGGCAGTTTTAGAAGAAGAAAGTGCAGAGAGGAGCCCAGACCGGGAGGCAGAACTGGGAGTGATGCAGAGGGGCGCACAACCCAGGACGCTGCAGTTTATAGCAGCACAGACAGAAACAGAGATAGTGTGGCCTGGAGAGCTCACTGAAGAATAGACTGTGATCTCTCCGCTCTGAGGCAGAGGGTTGGAAATGGTCTCTTCTGCTCTGACTCTTGGAGAGACGTGGAAAACCGCCAAGGAAAGTCGCCAGAGAACAAAAGCCCCCCAAAAAATGGCTTTCACTGAGCCCATCCCCCACCACAGGGGGCAGGGCAACTCTGCCCAAAGAGGGTTGCCTGAGTAACAGCACAGCAGGCCCCTCCCCCAGAAGACAGGCTGGGAAAACAAGAGGCCAGCAACTCTAAGGTCCCTAGAAAACAGGTGCATCTTGCTTGGGTTGTGGTCAGTAATTTGGACTCTATACATTCCCTCAACCACCCATCAACAGAATGACTAGAAGGAGGAACCCCCAAAAGAGCAAAGACTCAGAGATTATGACTTCTGCCACAGATTTACAAATGGATTCAGATATAACCAAGATGTCAGAGATGGAATTCAGGCTAGCAATTGTGAAGACGATAGCTAGAATGGAGAAATCAATTAATGGCAACATAGAGTCTCTAAGGGCAGAAATGAAAGTTGAATTGGCAGAACTTAAAAATGCTATCAGTGAGATCCAATCTAATCTAGATAATCTAACAGCTAGGGTAAGCGAGGCAGAAGAATGAATTAGTGACCCGGAAGACCATTTAATAGATAAAAAGGGAAAAGAGGAGGCCAGGGAAAAACAACTCAGAATCCATGAAAATAGAATCAGAGAAATAAGTGACACCATGAAGCGTTCCAATGTCAGAATTATTGGAATCCTGGAGGGGGTGGAGAGAGAGAGGGAGGGGACTAGAAGATAATTTTGAGCAAATCGTAGCTGAGAACTTCCCTAATCTGAGGAATGAAACAAACATTTGTGTCCTAGAGGCAGAGAGGACCCCTCCCAAGATCAAGGAAAATAGGCCAACACCGCGGCATGTAATAGTAAAACTCACAAATCTTAGAACCAAGGAAACTGTCTTAAGGGCAGTTAGGGGGGAAAAGATTCTTTACGTACAGAGGGAGGAACATCAGAATAACGTCAGACCTATCCACAGAGACCTGGTAAGCCAGAAAGGCCTGGCAAGACATATTCAGGGTACTAAACAAGAAGAACATGCAGCCAAGAATACTTTACTGGCAAGGCTGTCATTTAGAATGGATGGAGAGATGCAGAGCTTCCAAGACTGGCAGAAACTGAAAGAATATGTGACCACTAAGCTGGCCCTGCAAGAAATATTAAGAGGGGTTCTATAAAAGGAGAAAGACCCCAAGAATGATATACAACAGAAATTTACAGGGACAATCTATAAAAACAAGGTCTTCACAGGCAACATGATGACAATTAATTCATATCTTTCAATAATCACTCTCAACATGAATGGCCTAAATACTCCCATAAAACGGCACAGGGTTGCAGATTGGATAAAAAGACAGGACCCATCCATATGCTGCCTACAAGAGACTCATTTTGAACCTAAAGATACATCCAGACTGAAAGTGAAGGGATGGAGATCCACCTTCCATGCCAGCAGACCTCAAAAGAAAGCTGGGGTAGCAATTCTCATATCAGACAAATTAGATTTTAAACTAAAGACTGTAGTTAGAGACACAGAAGGACACTATATCATTCTTAAAGGGTCTATCCAACAAGAAGATCTAACAATTGTAAATATCTACACCCCCAACATGGGAGCAGCTATCTACATAAGGCAACTGTTAACCAAAATAAAGAGTCATATTGATAACAATAAGTTAATTGTAGGAGACCTTAATACTCCACTCTCAGCAATAGACAGATCATCTAAGCAGAAAACCAGCAAAGAAACAAGAGCTTTGAGTGACACACTAGACCAAATGGACCTCATAGATATATACAGAACATTCCACCCTAAAACAACAGAATACTCATGCTTCTCGAGCACATATGGAACTCTCCAGAATAGACCACACACTGGGTCACAAATCAGGTCTCAACTGATACCAAAAGATTGAGATTATTCCCTGCATATTCTCAGATCATAATGCTTTAAAACTGGGACTCAATCACAAGAAAAAATTTGGCAGAAATTCAAACATTTGGAAGCTAAAGGCCACTCTGCTCAAGAATGTTTGGGACAACCAGGAAATCAAAGAACTTAAACAATTCATGGAAACCAATGAGAACGAAAACACATCCATCCAAAACCTATGGGATACTGCAAAGGTGGTCCTAAGGGGAAAATACATAGCCATCCAAGCCTCACTCAAAAAAATAGAAAAATCCCAAATTCACCAACTAACTCTACACCTTAAAGAACTAGAGAACAAGCAACAGACGATGCCCTAAGCCATGCATTAAAAGAGAAATAATTAAGATTAGAGCAGAGATCAATGAATTAGAAACCAGAAACACAGTAGATCAGATCAATGAAACTAGAAGCTGTTTCTTTGAAGGAATTAATAAGATCTATAAAGCACTGGCCAGACTTAACCAAAAGGTAAGAGAAAAGACTCAAATTAATAAAATTATGAATGAAAGGGGAGAGATCATGGCTAACACCAAAGAAATAGAAACAATTATTAGAAATTATTATCAACAACTATATCAACAACAACAACTATTATTATCAACAACTATATATTGAGATTGCTCAATAAACTGAGCAATCTGGATGAAATGAATGCCTTCCTGGAAACCTATAAACTGCCAAGACTGAAACAGGAAGAAATTGACAACCTGAATAGGCCAATAACCAGTAACGAGATTGAAGCAGTGATCAAAAACCTCCCAAAAAACAGGAGTCCAGGACCTGATGGATTCCCTGGGGAATTCTACCCAACATTCAAAGAAATAATACCTATTCTCCTGAAGTTGTTTCAAAAAATAGAAACAGAAGGAAAGCTTCCAGACTCATTCTATGAGGCCAGCATTACCTTAATCCCCAAACCAGGCAAAGACCCCATCAAAAAGGAGAATTTCAGACCAATATCCCTGATGAATATGGATTCCAAAATCCTCAAAAAAATCCTAGCTAATAGGAACCAACAATACATTAAAAGGATCATCCACCACGACCAAGTGGGATTTATCCCTGGGATGCAAGGGTGATTCAACATTCACAAATCAATCAATGTGATAGAAAACATTAATAAGAGGAGAGAGAAGAACCATATGGTCCTCTCAATTGATGCAGAAAAAGCATTTGACAAAATACAATATCCTTTCCTGATTAAAACTCTTCAGAGTGTAGGGATAGAGGGAACATTCCTCAAGTTCATAAAATCCATCTATGAAAAACCAACAGCAAATATCATCCTCATTGGGGAGAAGCTGAGAGCCTTTCCCTTAAGATCAGGAACACATCAAGGATGCCCACTCTCGCCACTATTGTTCAACATAGTACTAGAAGTCCTAGCAACAGCAATCAGACAACAAAAAGAAATAAAATTTCAAATTGGCAAAGAAGTCAAACTCTCTTCACAGATGACATGATACCTTATGTGGAAAACCCAAAAGGCTCCACCCCCAAATTACTAGAACTCATACAGCAATTCAGTAATGTGGCAGGATACAAAATCAATGCACAGAAATCAGTTGCTTTCTTATATACCCAACAATGCAACTGTAGAAAGAGAAATTAGAGAAACGATTCCATTTACACCAAAAACCATAAGATACCTCGGAATAAACCTAACCAAAGAGGTAAAGGATCTATATACTCTAGGAACTACAGAACACTCATGAAAGAAATTGAAGAAGATACAAAAAGATGGAAAAACATTCCATGCTCATGGATCGGAAGAATAAACATTGTTAAAATGTCTATGCTACCCAGAGCAATCTATACCTACAATGCCATCCTGATCAAAATTCCAATGACATTTTTCAAAGTGCTGGAACAAACAATCCTAAAATTTGTATGTATGGAATCAGAAAAGACCCTGAATTGCCAAAGAAATGTTGAAAAAGAAAAACAAAGCTGGGGGCATCACGTTGCCTGATTTCAAGCTATATTACAAAGCAGTGATCACCAAGACAGCATGGTATTGGTGAAAAAACAGACATATAAACAAATGGAACAGAATAGAGAGCCCAGATATGGACCCTCAACTCTATGGTCAAATAATCTTCGACAAAGCAGGAAAAAATATGCAATGGAAAAAAGACAGTCTCTTCAATAAATGGTGCTGGGAAAATTGGACAGCCACATGCAGAAGAATGAAATGCGACCATTCTCTAACATCATACACAAAGATAAACTCAAAATGGATGAAAGACCTCAATGTGAGACAGGAATCCATCAAAATCCTAGAGGAGAGCATAGGCAATAACCTCTTTGACATCGGCCACAGCAACTTCTTTCAGGATACATCTCCAATCAGATGGAGGAGAATAAGTATCATTTCTTCTTTGAATGTTTGGTAGAATTCCCCAGGGAATCCATCAGGCCCTGGACTCCTGTTTTTTGGGAGGTTTTTGATCACTGCACAGCAAAGGAAACAGTCAACAAAACAAAGAGGCAACCCACAGAATGGGAGAAGATATTTGCAAATGACACTACAGATAAAGGGCTGGTATTCAAGATCTATAAAGAACTTCTCAAACTCAACACCCAAAAACCAAATAATCCAGTCAAAAAATGGGCAGAAGACATGAACAGACACTTCTCCAAAAGACATACAAATGGCTAACAGACACATGAAAAAATGTTCATCATCATTAGCCATCAGGGAAATTCAAATCAAAACCACATTGAGATACCACTTTACACCAGTTAGAATGGCAAAAATGGACAGGGAAAGAAACAACAAATGTTGGAGAGGTTGTGGATAAAGGGGAACTCTCTTACACTGTTGGTGGGAATACGAGTTGGTACAGCCACTTTGGAAAACAGTGTGGAGGTGCCTCAAAAAATTAAAAATAGAGCTACCCTATGACCCGGCAATTGCACTCCTGGGTATTTACCCCAAAGACACAGACGTAGTGAAAAGAAGGGCCATATGCACCCCAATGTTCATAGCAGCAATGTCCACAATAGCCAAACTGTGGAAAGAGCCAAGATGCCCTTCAACAGATGAATGGATAAAGAAGATGGGGTCCACATACACAATGGAATATTACTCAGCCATCAGAAAGGATGAATACCCAACTTTTACATCAACATGGATGGGACTGGAGGAGATTATGCTAAGTGAAATAAGTCAAGCAGAGAAAAGTCAATTATCATATGGTTTCACTTATTTGTGGAACATAAGGAAGAGCATGGAGGACATTAGGAGAAGGAAGGGAAAAATAAAGGGGGGGAAATCGGAGGGGGAGACGAACCATGAGAGACTATGGACTCCAAGAAACAAACTGAGGGTTTTAGAGAGGAGAGGGGTGGGGGGATGGGTTAGCCTGGTGATGGGTATTAAGGAGGGCACATACTGCATGGAGCACTGGGTGTTATACGAAAACAATGAATCATGGATCACTACATCAAAAACTAATGATGTATTGTATGGTGACTAATATAACAAAATAAAACAAAATTAAAAAAAAAAGAATGTTTGTTGAATGAGTAAATAAGTGAACCAGAATCCAAAATAGCAATAAAATGTTCCAAATTGTTCTGTAATATTATACATAGTTGATTACTGATAAGAACAATAAAAGCTCAACAGGCATCAAAAAAAAAAAAAGTAAATGTTCCCCAGTAAAGAATAATAATTTAGTCTTTAAAGAGATTAGAGTTCATTATATAACTCAATGATTTGGTTAAATATTCATAGTAGTTCATTAAAATTATGAAGTACTTCAATGTATATACAGGTATAATCTTTATTACCTTCTCTTCCTATAGGTAACACTATTGGTGATCACTGTCCTCAAATGTGAATAGTAAGACATGGAAACTTTACAACCTCACTATAATAATGATTTTACTATCTTTGACAGGCAAAATAACATCACTCCAAGCCTTTTTAACAGCCACAGATAGAAGAATTGCAAAACTTTTCAGGGTTCTAAAAACCACTCATATAAATAAAATTTGATGAGAAGGAAAAGTGAATACTTACTTAATTGTTCTTGGCACTCTAAATCTGGGTAATTTTTTTTGAAGTATAACTGAAATACATTAACACAATATCCTATTAGTTTTAGGTGTACATCATAATTATTTGGCATTTTTAGACATTAAAAATGATCCCCATGATAAGTCTAGTTACCATCTGTCACCATACAAAGTTATATTATTGACCATGTTCCCTATGCTGTACATGACATTCCCATTACTTAATTTATAACTGGAGGTTTATACCTCTTAAGCCACCCACCTCACAACCACTCTCCTCTCTGGTACCCAACAACTTGTTTCCTATATCTATTAGTCTGTTTCTATTTTGGTTGGCCGGTTTGTTCTTTAGATTCCACATATAAGTGAAATCATACAGTATTTGTCTTTCTCTGTCTGACTTATTTCACTTAGCATAATATCCTCTAGGTCCATCTGTGTTGTCTCAAATGGCAAGATTTCATTCCTTTCTATTGCTGAGTAATATTCCATTTTAGATGGATAGATGGATAGATGATAGATAGATAGATGATGATAGATAGATAGAGAGAGAGAGAGAGAGAGAGAGAAAGATACCACTTCTTTTTTAATCCATTCATCTATCGATGGTCATTTAGGTTGCTTCCTCATATCTTGGCTATTATAAATAATGCTGCAATGAGCATAGGTGTGTATATATCTCTTCCAGTTGGTATTTTTGTTTTCTTTGGGTAAATACCCAGCAGAGGAATTGCTGGATCATATGGTAGTTCTATTTTTAATTTTTGGAGGAACCTCCATACTGTTTTCCACAGTAGCTGCACCAATTTACATCCACACCAACAGGGCAAAAGAGTTCCCTTTTCTCCACATGCTTGCCAACACTTGTTATTTTCTGTCTTTTTGATAATAACCAATCTGACAAATGTGAAGTGCTATCCACTGTGGTTTTGATTTGCATTTCCCTGATGAGTAGTGATGCTAAAGACTTTTTGATATGCTTGCTGGCCATCTGTATGTCTTCTTTGGAAAAAATGTCTGTCTTCTACCCATTTTTAATTGAGTTGTTTGGTTTTTTGAGAAATTGTGTAAGTTCTTTATACATTTTGGACATTAATCCATTATCAGATATATGATTTACAAGTATCCTCTCCCATTTTGTAGGTTGGATTTTGGTTTTGTTGATTTTTAAAATTATTTAATTTTTTTGGCTGTGCAAAAGCTTTTTAGTATGATGTAGTCCCATTTGTTATTTTAGCTTTTGTTGCCCTCATCAGAGAAGACTGGTCCAAAAAAAAATATTGCTAAGACCAATGTCAAATAGCTTACCACCTATGTTTTCTTCCAAGAGTTTTATGATTTCAAGTCTTATATTCAAATCTAATCCATTTTTAATTTATTTTTGTATATGGTGTAAGAAAGTGGTCCAGTTTCATTCCTTTGCAAGTAGCTATCCAATTTTACCAATACCATTTATTGAAGAGACTATCTTTTCCCCACTGCACTTTCTTGCCTCCTTTGTCATAGATTGACTATATAGATGTAGGTTTATTTCTGAGCCCTCTACTCAATCCATTGATCTATGTGCTTGTTTTTGTGTCAGTATCCCACTGTTTTGATTACTATAGCTTTGTAGTATACTTTGAAATAAGGGAGCAGGATACCTCCAGCTTTGGCTATTTGGGGTCTTTTGTGGGTCCATACATATTTTAAGATCCTTTGTTCTAGTTTTATGAAAAGTGTATTGGTATTCTGATTGCTTGAATCTGTAGATTGCTTTGGGTAGTATAGATATTTTAACAATATTTATCCTTCCAATCCATGAACACAGTATGTCTTTCCATTTATTTGTGTCATCTTCAATTTCTCTCATCAATGTCTTAAGAGTTTTCAGAGTACAGATCTTTTGCCTCCTTGGTTAAATTTATTCCTAGGTATTTTATTCTTTTTTATGAAATTGCAACTGATTGTTTTGTTAAATTTTCTTTCTGATAACTCAGTATTAGTGTAGAGAAATATAACTAATTTCTGTATGTCAATTTTATATCCCATGACTTTACTTAATTCATTTATTAGTTCTAATAGTTTTTTGGTGGAGTCTTTTAGGTTCTCTCTATATAGTATCATGTCATCTGCAAATAGTGACAGTATTTTACTTCTTCCTTTCCAATTTGTATGCCTTTTCTTTTTTCTTGCCTAATTACTATGGAAAGGACTTCTAATAGTATGTACTATGTGTCCAATATCTTGAGTAAAGTTCCTACTACGTAATTCAGAGGAAAAAAAAGTGGAGAGGGTAGAATCCTTGTCAGGTCCCTGGTCACATGAAAAAGCTTTCAGCTTTTCACTGTTGTGTATGATGTTAGCTATGAGTTGTCATATATGGCCTTTATTATGTTGAGATACATTCCTTCTATACCCACTTTGTTGCGAGTTTTTATCATAAATGGATGTTGGATTTTGTCAAGTGCTTTTTTTGCATCTACTGAAATGATTACATCATTTTAATTATTTGTTTTGTTAATGTGGTGTATCATGTTGATTTGCAGATGTTGGGCCATGCTTGCATCCCTGGAATAAATCCCACTTGATCTTGGTATATGATCCTTTTAAGGTATTGTTGAATTTGGTTTGTCAATATTTTGTTGAGGATTTTTGCATCTATGTTCATCAGACAGACATATTGGCTTGTAATATTCCTTTTTTGTGGTGTCTTTGTCTGATTTGGGGATCAGAGTAACTATGGCCTCATAAAATGAGTTTGGAAGTACTCTTTCCTCTTAAATTTTTTAGAATAATTTGAAGATAGGTACTAATTTCTTTAAATATTTGATAGAATTCACCTGTGAAACCATTGGGTCCCAGACCTGTTTTCTGGGAGTTTTTAAATTACTGATTCAATTTTACTATTTGTAATTGATTTATTCAGATATTCTATTTCTTCATGATTCAGTCTTGGAAGGTTGTGTGTTTCTAGGAATTTATCCATTTCTTCTGGATTTTCCAATTTGTTGGCATACAATTGTTCATAGTCTCTTATGATCTTTTTATATTTCCATGGTGTCAAGTGTAACTTCCCCTCTTTATTTCTGATTTTATTTATTTGGGCCCCCTCTATTTTTTCCTTGATGAGTCTAGCAAGAGGTTTATTGATTTTTGTTTATCTTTTCAAAGAACCAGAGAGCTGAGTAATTTTTAACTTGGTGTGCTCACTTAGGATTTTTCTCAATAGCTCTAGAGGGACAGAGATATCTACATTTTTAAATAGATTCTAAATGACTCCAATATGAATCCTCAGTTGAAAACTTGTTCTGAATGGTAACTTTTTGAGGGCAGCAGCTGTTTCCCGTTCATTGTTTTATCCCAGACCTTGGCTCAGAGCCTAACATGTAGTAGGTGCTCCATGGATATTTATTGACCTAAACCATAATAATTGTTACCTGGGTTAGTGGTAATTAGTGAAGATTTTTAAATTTATACACCTCTGTATTATTTGGAGTTTTTTTTTTTAATAAGCATGTACATTTGTTTTCTTTTTTTTTTTTAAGATTTTATTTATTTGAGAGAGAGAGAATGAGAGAGAGAGCATGAGGGGGGGAGGGTCAGAGGGAGAAGCAGACTCCCCGCCAAGCAGGGAGCCCGACGCGGGACTCGATCCCAGGACTCCAGGATCATGACCTGAGCCGAAGGCAGTCGATCAACCAACTGAGCCACCCTGACCAGAAGAGAATAGATGGTCATTCAAATTTATATTAACATATATGGAAACAGATTAAGGTAAAATACCTATTTTTAAAGCACAGAATTAGACTCATATTAAAAGTACTGGTGAATAGGATCATTTGAAATTAATAAACTGTTTCTATCCAAAAGATTAAAATGCTCTAACTATAAAAACTTTTAATAGCAACCATGAAGGAACACATTTCTGAGCCCTGCCCATAAGTCATCACCAGTCACTGTAAGTTAGATCAAGTGGTCTTTAAGTCTATACTTGATGTGTCCCCTATCTTGGGTAGAACTCCTACAACTTAAAGAAAAATCTCTAAAAATAAAAGAAAATAAAAATTGAAGTATTTTCCCACCAGGGCAATTATTGAAGAGTTTACCTTTAGGCTGCTAATACTGCAACTCCTTCCAAATAACCCACAATTGTGCCTTACACTGGTCCACACTGGTAGGAGAATAGAAACTGCTTACTCTGGAAGCTTGATCATACTGCTGCAAAATCACTTGCATACTATATTTTTATTCCAATGGGATGAGCCACCTCCTAACTATATTCTCTTTTATTTCCCTTGCTTTTTTGATCCCACTCATTGTTTTCATCTTCCCATAATTCTTAGTTAATTGATTTTCCAATCTATTTTTCCTAGAAACAAATTTAAGAAGTGTTCACACCAAGTTGGGGCATTTAATGGCTTTCTCCTGGGCCACACCCAAAACCACTACCACCCCATAAAAAATTGCTGCCATTACCTTCTCACCATTCAAGCTATTTCTCAACTTTGCCACTTATTCCCTGTTTTGGACTTTCATTCTAGTCTAATCTCCCTGGTTTTCATCTCATTAGCATGTACACAGATTTTTCCATGATTTCCCAGCCATTTCAAATGGACAACTCATTCGGAAAGTCGGCCTCAGCTTCATCCTCTACTTAAGACGCTACATCTTGTATTAATCCCCTTGACTCCACACATACAACCTATCCTCAAGAAATATGCTTGGCTCAGGCCAGAATCCCCAGTAGAAACTCATTCTGGACCACAGGAACCTTGATTCCCTCTTGTCTGTGAGGACTGATGAGATCATTTGGAAAAATTAATCTTTAAAATTTCACTAGATTATTTCATCTGGGCTCAAATTTATCATCATAAACCACATTTTGTCACTGAATTACCAGTCAGTACACTCAGGATTTTAATTTGATAAAAGAATACTTATACTTTGAAAAATTTTAAGGGAACACAAAACAAGAAAGATAATTCAATGCTGCACCCCTCCCACTCCCCACCTCCCACCCCATCTTGTTCTAGGTCTACCTTGGCATTAGATTTGATCAGGGTTAGGCCTGTGTGTCTGACCTTTTAAGAAATATTGCATGGCCTTGAGAAATAACATAGAAACTAGGTTTTTTGCTTGAGAATACCCATTCATTGTTCAAATAATTTTGTGATCCAACATGTAAGTCAGCCAGTACTTAGCAAGTATCTACTTTGTGTGTATTATAGTCCCACGTTACTCCACTTACACCTCTAATGGACACAACATATTAAGATGATGTGACAAGCTGGACCAAAACTATATTCCTCAGGGATATAATATATGAGGTAGGGAGAGGACAGGAGGGATGCACAAACAAAACTTTAATGTACCCCTGAATAATAAGGGCATGTGGGAAAAGCCTTGAGGATAGCCGCCCAACTCCTCAAGAGATGTCATGGTCTAAATTGCATGTCCCAGTTCCTCAGCCCTTTCCATCTGTCTGAGCTGGAGGTGGTCTTGGATTCTGCTCTACAAGGAGCTGTAGGGCAAATAAAATAGAGATGGTTAACAGCACTTGAATGTTCAACACACAACCCCTTTTTTAAGAAATAGGAGTTCAAAATCCAGGGCCTTCCAGCTGGGCTGAGTACAGCTGTTGTACCCTGAGTCCATGCCATCCCTTTGAAACAAAAAACAAAGCAGCAGTAATAAAAATAAAATTCATACTTAAAAAAAATGTTGGTCCCTTCCCACTCATGTTTATGTATAAACCAAACACCAGCAAAACAAACTGGTGGTTAAACTGGCATTTTAGTTATGAGCCATTGCATTAACCAAACAAGCTATGGGACACCCACAGACATCTCTTATTTTTATGGTGCTGGATGGCAAGAAGGTCCAGGTAGGTGTCCAGGTATCCTACTGCTCACAGAGAGGCCTCCAGCCTTCACTGTTCCCACAGAAATTAATCTTAACAAAAATCATAAGAACGTTTGGAGTCTTTAGGAGGAGAAACTCCTTCTAAGCTTAGACATCAAAATTAGGAGAGCAATAAAAACTCCAAAGCATGACTTTATGGCTGAGGTGGTTTGGTGCTATTTTAAATGACTGTTTCCCACTCTGGTCCCTTAACCCAATTTATTCTCATCTCCCCAAACTAACCCTTCCTACTAATGGCAGATACGAATGGGTCAAGGCCTATTTGAAAACCAGTTCTTTCTAAAACTGCATTTGTTTTTGCAGAGCACTAGATGAGGGGATTTCCTAACTGACTTAGGAAAATGTAGCTCAAGCTGATGAAACCATGTTCTACTTATTATTAGGCCCAGAGCACTGGAGAGAAAGTGTGACAACCTACAGCTGTCCACAGCTAGCCTTTGAAAAACAGCTTCTTGAAATTAAATACAGCGCTGCAAGCGCCTGGCCAGAGGCATTCTGGGAAAGCACCTGTGTCAAGGCAGAAACCAGGAAAGACTAAAGGATGAGTACTTGGGAGAAGTGAATCTGTGGTTTTGACCGGCATAACCAGTCTCATTTGGGTTAAGAAGTCAATGGAAAAATGATCCTTCCTCAGTTACTTTTATTTTGTTTTTGTTAAAATTTCTTTTGGAAAAATTAAACATCTGGACCTCTTTATGGAAATAGTTGTTATGGTCACTGGGGAAAAAAAAGTATATATTTTTTTTCATAGACTTTGGATCAATTTGGTCAGAGAAGGCCTAGGGGTGTAGAAAGCCCCAACATGGGGTGGCTGCTTCTCCAGCCTTTAAACATTTTGAAAATAAACTTTCTGCTGACTTCATTCTGGGGCATTGGATTAACAAAGCATTTGTTCCACAGTGTGGAGAAGCAGCACTGAACAGTTGTCTGTAACAGGAAGACCTGACTATACCCAGCAAAGAGGGAGCTCTCCTCCCCAAGCAGGGAAATTCCTCTTAGGTTTGAAGTTGGTTGTCTGTGTTGTTAAGTTGCTGGCATAACATTTTTTCCCTTAAGTTGGTGTTTCATGTTTGGGGGAGGACAAGGAAAACAATGTGTTTGTGCTGTTTTTCAATCAATATCTTTCTTTGGTAGAGCACATTTTAAGGAGGACATATTTGGGAAGAATTTTCTACCCTCTCACCTTCATTATTTTCGAAAAGAGATTGGGGAAGGACGTGGCTTCTTTATGCTTTTTAAGCACTATACCCTTTCTTCCTGAGTGTAGGGCTTAAGGAAAGGGAGATGCCTTTTAAAAACTCTTCTTTGGAAATGCAGCATTTTCTTTAACTCAGGCAGACACTCTAAATTACAAACAGATCTGAAGTCCCCACCTCTCCTGTGGGCCGATTTTGGAGCCCATTTTGAAAGCTGGAGTCTTCTTTCAACTCCAAGATAAAGAAAAGGTATCACAAGTAAGCTCCAACAACACAGGGCATGTGGTCATCTGTTAGCATTCTCTGTCTGCCCCTTACAAGTGCCTTGCACACAGGAAATGGTCAATAAGGCTTAATCTAAAACACACAAGTTTAATTCATTCTGAGTAATCAAATGTACAGATTTTTTTATGTGGGATCTCCCCCATCATTTTTGGTTCCATTTTTGTTTTTTAAACTTGTCTCTGAAACAGAAATAGCTGGAGCTACTTGAACCTAGGCTTTTCCTCTTGAAAGTTCCCCCATCAATCAGTTTGAGACATGTAGATTACTAAATGGTTGAATACTATTTTTGATCAAAAGTTCTTATCTGTCTATGACCCTGTTACTCAATTTCATTTCTTTGGATTTTCAGTTTATAAATGTGTCCTATTAAAATGCAAAAACTCGGGGCGCCTGGGTGGCTCAGTCCTTAAGCATCTGCCTTCAGCTCAGGTCATGATCCCAGAGTCCTGGGATAGAGCCCCACATAGGGCTCCCTGCTCGGCGGGAAGCCTGCTTCTCCCTCTCCCACTCCCCCTGTTTGTGTTCCCTCTCTTGCTGTGTCTCTGTCAAATAAATAAAATCTTAAAAAAAATGCAAAAACTTCTGGAGAATATAAAGCCATATTAATAATATTAATAATCACCCCTTAAACTGAGATTGGCCAAAAGATGATTAAGAAAAAGTCACTATAGGAAGGAATAAGGTAGGTGAAAACAGAAATGAGGCTGCAAGAAGGGGTGGGGTCCAGGTGCCAGTGTGCAAGGGAGCAGAGAGAAGGCCACTTGAAGGGAAAACAGAACAGTTTCTAAAGCCCAATTTCATATAATTTGCGCTTTACATAATTTACAGTTGTATTAAAAGCCAGTACTGTTCTTACCCACAGGGGATTCATAAGGAACACTTTGAACTCCTCAGAAGGAAGGATTTAGTAAATACAAAATATGATTATCATTACACTTGTTTCCTAGAATAGATGAGGGACTTTTTATCCAGGTGTCTATTATCCCTTTGTGTCTTTTGGGTCAAGAAGGTTCATTTATAATTTCATGTCTGTTTTGAGAGATTATAGTTGGGTAGCATCGAGAAAATGGCATAGGATAAGACAGAAAATATGGCAGCAGATGAGAAAGGATATAAGCAGTTTATACATTTCAAATGGTTTGCCCTCAGAAGACCAGGAAGAATAGGAAGGCTGGCTTAGTTTGGATTCCCCCAGAAGCAGATCCTTAGACAGGGATTTGAGCGCAAGTAGTTTACTTGTGAGGTGATCCCAAGAAGTGCTAGTGGGGAATGAGAAGAGTACAAGGAAGTGCCCAAAATCAGTAGTGTATAAGGGAAACTGAGGGTCACTCCTGCTGGGTAACTCTGGGACATACAGTGGAATATCCCTCCAAGTCATTCCATAGGAGGAGTAAGGAATCTGGGATATTTATCTTTTGGTATTCATCCTTCATGGCTGAGGGCTGCTCCCTGCTGCTTCTGGTCTACCTTGGCGTGGACTGACAGGCAGAGCCACACGTGCTATGTACTGGAACGGTGAGTGCTGAGGAGATGTGGTGGGGGCAGCGGTGTGTGGGCATTCAGAGGCAACTAGGGCCCATGAAAGTCATGATAAGGCACTGTGGCACTTACAGCATCATATACAAAGGCATAACAAATAAGTGGTTCTCATCAATTCAGGATCTTCAAATTCATAAAGAAGTTTATATTTTTTCTGGTCTCCTTGAGAATCTCCTCTACTTACTTGGCTCCAACTAACACTGCAACAGTGACTCCCAGTGACTCATTTCTGCTGAATCCTTGTTCCATGTTTTCAACTGCTTAAAGAGCATCTCCACCTGGAGAAGAGCCTCTCAAACTTAACACACCTTAAAATCTCTTCTCCCAAAAATCCACTTGTTTTCTTGCCCTTCCTAACTCAATCAAAGGCACTCCTATCCACTGAATTAAGTTTAATTAGAAACTTTGAAGTCATCTTGAATCTTCATTCTCTTGTACCCTACAAATCCAGTCAACTCCTGATGGCCTCTCTCCTAGATATCTTTTAATCTACTCTCCCTCTCCAGCTCCTCTACCACTGTGATTTTTCTATGTCATCATCATTTGTCACCTACTTATTACAACCTCCTCCTAATTGCTCCCCCCCACATCTTCATTTCCTCCCTCTCTCCAATCTATTCTGTATACCGCTATCAAAAAGATCATTTTAAAACCCTCATCTGATTACATGATTCTAATCTACCTCTCCAGCTTCATCTTGTTTCTCTGCATTCCTCCAAGTCAAGGTTCTCAGATGCATGTAACATAAACTAACTCTAGATGACTTAAGAAGTAAAATAATTTACTGAGAGAATATTGGGAAGCCCATGGGATCTCTGGCAAGGCTAGAGAACCAGGCTCAGAAGAGAGGTGGGAACAAAGGGAGGCCAGGCAGCCAAAACCACAGCCAAAACCATACTCCCAAGCCAGTCCCTGGAGAACAGCTGCCTCTTTCAGCAAATACTAGACACTGTAATGGCACCCAAGACAGCTGTGGGCCCTAGGAACTGCTGCTGGTTCCTCTGTCACTGTCTCTCCCACAAGCTAGATATTTTTTTTTAATTTTTTTATTGTTATGTTAATCACCATATATTACATCATTAGTTTTTGATGCAGTGTTCCATGATTCATTGTTTGTTCATAACACCCAGTGCACCATGCAAAACGTGCCCTCCTCAATACCCATCACCAGGCTAACCCATCCCCCCACCCCCCTACCCTCTAGAACCCTCAGTTTTTCAGAGTCCATCATCTCTCATGGTTCGTCTCCCCCTCTGACATATTCCCCTTTTCTTCCTCTCCTGTTATCTTCTTCTTTTCCGTTTTTCTTAAAATATGTTGCGTTATTGGTTTCAGAAGTACAGATCTGTGATTCAACAGTCTTGCACAATTCACAGCGCTCACTGTAGCACATACCCTCCCCAATGTCTATCACCCAGCCATCCCATCCCTCCCGCCCCCCACCACTCCAGTAACACTCAGTTTGTTTCCTGAGATTAAGAATTCCTCATATCAGTGAGGTCATGTGATACATGTCTTTCTCTGATTGACTTATTTCACTCAGCATAACACCTTCCAGTTCCATCCATGTCGTTGCAAATGGCAAGATCTCATTCCTTTTGATGGCTGCATAATATTCCATTGTGTATATATACCACCTCTTCTTTATCCATTCATCTGTCGATGGGCATCTTGGCTCTTTCCACAGTTTGGCTATTGTGGACATTGCTGCTATAAACATTGGGGTACATGTACCCCTTCGGGTCCCTACATTTGTATCTTTGTGGTAAATACCCAGTAGTGCAATTGCTGGATCGAACAGTAGCTCTAATTTCAACTGTTTGAGAAACCTCCATACTGTTTTCCAGAGGGGTTGCACCAGCTTGCATTCCCACCAACAGTGTAGGAGGGTTCCCCTTTCTCCGCATCCCCGCCAACATCTGTCGTTCCCTGACTTGTTAATTTTAGCCATTCTGACGGGTGTGAGGTGGTATCTCATTGAGGTTTTGATTTGGATTTCCCTGATGCCGAGTGATGTTGAGCACTTTTTCATGTGCCTGTTGGCCATTTGGATGTCTTCTTTGGAGAAATGTCTGTTCATGTCTTCTGCCCATTTCTTGATTGGATTATTTGTTCTTTGGGTGTTGAGTTTGATAAGTTCTTTATAGATTTTGGATACTAGCCCTTTATCTGATATGTCGTTTGCAAATATTTTCTCCCATTCTGTCGGTTGTCTTTTGGTTTTGTGGACTGTCTCTTTTGCTGTGCAAAAGCTTTTTATCTTGATGAAATCCCAATAGTTCATTTTTGTCCTGGCTTCCCGTGCCTTTGGCGATGTTTCTAGGAAGAAGTTGCTGCGGCTAAGGTCGAAAAGGTTGCTACCTGTGTTCTCCTTTAGGATTTGGATGGACTCCTGTCTCACGTTTAGGTCTTTCAACCATTTGGAGTCTATTTTTGTGTGTGGTGTAAGGAAATGGTCCAGTTTCATTCTTCTGCATGTGGCTGTCCAATTTTCCCAACACCATTTGTTGAAGAGACTGTCTTTTTGCCATTGGACATTCTTTCCTGCTTTGTCAAAAATAAGTTGACCATAGAGTTGAGGGTCCATTTCTGGGCTCTCGATTCTGTTCCATTGATCTATGCATCTGTTTTTGTGCCAGTACCATACTGTCTTGATGATGACAGCTTTGTAATAGAGCTGGAAGTCCGGAATTGTGATGCCGCCAGCTTTGCTTTTCTTTTTCAGTATTCCTCTGGCTATTCGGGGTCTCTTCTGGTTCCATACAAATTTTAGGATTATTTGTTCCATTTCTTTGAAAAAAGTGGATGGTATTTTGATGGGGATTGCATTGAATGTGTAGATTGCTCTAGGTAGCATTGACATCTTCACAATGTTGATTCTCCCAATCCATGAGCATGGAACGTTTTTCCATTTCTTTGTGTCTTCTTCAATTTCTTTCCTGAGTATTTTATAGTTTTCTGAGTACAGATCCTTTGCCTCTTTGGTTAGATTTATTCCTAGGTATCTAATGGTTTTGGGTGCAATTGTAAATGGGATAGACTCCTTGATTTGTCTCTCTTCTGTCTTGTTGTTGGTGTATAGGAATGCCACTGATTTCTGTGCATTGATTTTATATCCTGCTACTTTACTGAATTCCTGTATGAGTTCTAGCAGTTTTGGGGTGGAGTCTTTTGGGTTTTCCACGTACAGTATCATATCATCTGCAAAGAGTGAGAGTTTGACTTCCTCTTTGCCGATTTGGATGCCTTTGATTTCTTTTTGTTGTCTGATTGCTGTGGCTAGGACTTCTAATACTATGTTGAATAGCAGTGGTGAGAGTGGACATCCCTGCCGCGTTCCTGACCTTAGGGGAAAGGCTCTCAGCCTTTCCCCATTGAGAATGATACTCGCTGTAGGTTTTTCATAGATGGCTTTTATGATATTGAGGTATGTACCCTCTATCCCTATACTCTGAAGAGTTTTGATCAAGAAAGGATGTTGTACTTTGTCAAATGCTTTTTCTGCATCTATTGAGAGGATCATATGATTCTTGTTCTTTCTTTTGTTAATGTATTGTATCACGTTGATTGATTTGCGGATGTTGAACCAGCCTTGCAGCCCAGGAATAAATCCCACTTGGTCATGGTGAATAATCCTTTTAATGTACTGTTGGATCCTATTGGCTAGTATTTTGGTGAGAATTTTTGCATCCATGTTCATCAAGGATATTGGTCTGTAATTCTCTTTTTTGATGGGGTCTTTGTCTGGTTTTGGGATCAAGGTAATGCTGGCCTCATAAAATGAGTTTGGAAGTTTCCCTTCCATTTCTATTTTTTGGAACAGTTTCAGGAGAATAGGTATTAATTCTTCTTGAAATGTCTGATAGAATTCCCCCGGGAAGCCGTCTGGCCCTGGGCTTTTGTTTCTTGGGAGATTTTTGATGACTGTTTCAATTTCCTTAGTGGTTATAGGTCTGTTCAGGTTTTCTATTTCTTCCTGGTTCAATTTTGGTAGTTGATACATCTCTAGGAATGCACCCATTTCTTCCAGGTTCTCTAATTTGCTGGCATAGAGTTGCTCATAATATGTTCTTATAATTGTTTGTATTTCTTTGGTGTTGGTTGTGATCTCTCCTCTTTCATTCATGATTTTGTTGATTTGGGTCATTTCTCTTTTCTTTTTGATCAGTCTGGCCAGGGGTTTATCAATCTTGTTAATTCTTTCAAAGAACCAGCTCCTAGTTTCGTTGATCTGTTCTACTGTTCTTTTGGTTTCTAGTTCATTGATTTCTGCTCTGATCTTTATGATTTCTCTTCTCCTGCTGGGTTTAGGCTTTATTTGCTGTTCTTTCTCCAGCTCCTTTAGGTGTAGGGTTAGGTTGTGTATTTGAGACCTTTCTTGTTTCTTGAGAAAGGCTTGTATTGCTATATACTTTCCTCTCAGGACCGCCTTTGCTGTATCCCAAAGATTTTGAACAGTTGTGTTTTCATTTTCATTGGTTTCCATGAATTTTTTTAATTCTTCTTTAATTTCTTGGTTGACCCATTCATTCTTTAGTAGGATGCTCTTTAGCCTCCATGTATTTGAGTTCTTTCCGACTTTCCTCTTGTGGTTGAGTTCTAGTTTCAAAGCATTGTGGTCTGAAAATATGCAGGGAATGATCCCAATCTTTTGGTACCGATTGAGACCTGATTTGTGACCTAGGATGTCCCACAAGCTAGATATTGCTGTCATTGCTGCTACCTGCAGAATAAATTCTCTACCACCTTTCTCATTTGCATCACTTGGTGTAGATTCAATATCTTGTGAGTGGGATTGATTGGCTGCCATGTGAGGTCACATCACTGGACCCTGACTTCCAGAGAAGCCAGAGAAAAAGTGGGTGGTTTTCTCAACCTTGTAATGGGAGGCCGACTCAGCTTCCCATCAACCTTCATGAGAAAACAAAAAATGAGCTTATGTGAAAGGCAGCTGCTAAAAAATGACAACTGTCGATGAAAATAGATCTTTCCATTTTTAAACTACAAAGAACAAAAATAATTTTTCTGTTTAACAGAATTCAACTGTTCCTACATATATCCACAAATATATTCAGGCACTCTGCAAAGGGAGACAACCCAAAACCACATTAGCACTGAATCTAATATTGATAAAGCAAGCTACAAAGTATATGGTCCATGGAGTGTGCAGTGTTCAACCTACACAACCTGACAGAAGCATTCTTTCCTTGTTGTGACAAAAGTTCTAAAGCAGCAAAACCCTTAGTTTCAAGGACAAGAGTACCCAAAAGCTAACTTAAAGCTATTTCTCAAAAGGAAAAAGTTATTTGCTAAAGAAAGCATGACTTATTCCAAGTCTCTTGGGTTCCTGCTGTGGTCAAGGTTTCCCATAGGTTCCATCCTAGCATTCTGGTATTCACACATCCACTAGAAGAAGGGCCAAGTGACAGAGCTGCTTGTACTGCACCCCAGACTAGCTGGAGAGCCTTCCTGCTCTGGGTTCCATTCCAAATTGTTAGCTTTTTGGGTCCCTTGGTAAATAGTTGTAAGCCACACATCCAAAGGTGGTGCATGTTCTCTCCCAAACCCAAGAGGCCCCACCAAATATTGTGCCTCTGATTTAATGGATATCTCCTTGGGATTCACTGGAAGAGCTAGTCTAACATGCCCACTGACCACTGGACTTTAGAAAGGACACTGAGTGTCAGTCTTTGTGTTTTCATGGGAGTTTTCTCCCACACTGCAATAATATTATATCTTGTTTCCTCCTTCCCTCTGGGATAGTCAGATGGTATAATTGATGTAGCAGACCAGTAGATGTTGAAGGATGGTGAGACTACAAAGATCCTTGGGGACTAAACTGCGCCATAGAGTCAGAGTTGTTATAATCTTAAGGCAACCAGAGGAAAGCTGATGTTTTCTCTGATGTTGTATGCTTGCTGGAATCCAGGAGTAAACATCAGATGGCTTAATAACTGTGTAACAGGTGTTAAGGACTACATTATCCAGAAAAGAGGCATCACCAGTAACAGCAACCATAATTAAAGCCAACACCTACATAAGCTTGCTCTGCCTTTCTTCAAAACCCATCCATATTCTATGCAGGCCAGATAGGCAAAGTGAAGGGATATATGCATGTTAAATTTTCCCCGGGATGCAGTTTTTTTTAAGTTTTTTATTGTTATGTTAATCACCATACATTACATCATTAGTTCTTGATGTAGTGTTCCATGATTCATTGTGCATAACACCCAGTGCTCCACCCAGAATGTGCCCTCTTTAATACCCATCACCAGACTAACCCATCCCCCCACCCTCCTCCCCTCCAGAACCCTCAGTTTGTTTTTCAGAGTCCGTTGTCTCTCATGGTTCGTCTCCCCCTCCGACTTACTCCCCTTCATTCTTCCCCTCCTGCTATCTTCTTCTTTTTCTTTTTTCTTAACATATGTTGCATTATTTGTTTCAGAAGTACAGATCTGTGATTCAACAGTCTTGCACAATTCACAGCGCTGACCATAGCACAGTCCCTACCCAATGTCTATCACCCAGCCACCCCATCCCTCCCACCCCCTACCACTCCAGCAACACTCAAGTTTGTTTCCTGAGATTAAGAATTCCTCATATCAGTGAGGTCATATGATACATGTCTTTCTCTGATTGACTTATTTCACTCAGCATAACACCCTCCAGTTCCATCCACGTCATTGCAAATGGCAAGATCTCATACCTTTTGATGGCTGCATAATATTTCCCCAGGATGCAGTTTTACTTTTGACTTATTATTTGCTACTGCTATTTTACTTTTCATTTGAAATTTGTCTGGTCTTTCATACCAAAATAGCCCATGTGAGAACTCTGCCTGATGTTAAGAGTATTTGTTTTGGTAATTTATTGATGATCTAGGAAGATAACCTGGGGGGGAATTCAGGGTCCAGCTAGACCTAACATTGAGCATATTCAGGTCCAGCTCCATTTTTCATCTGATGCCTATAAGATTTCACTCTGGCTGGTAGCCCACAGTGGTGTTATAAGTCACATAAATTGGTGTTAGCTCAAAGCCAGTGTCCAAAAACCATGAACAGCCTTGATATAATCCTTTCCCTGATTCACAATTACCCAGTACATGGGAACAGTGCCCTTTAAGGAGAAATAGTAGGAAGATTCAGAGTATATTTTTGTTTGTTTGTTTTTAATATCCACCTTCAAAAGCACTAGCCTTCTCTTTACTCAGGGGCTCTCCATCTACAAATTGACCCAAGCATGGGATTGGAAGAAGCAGAGTGCTCTCTGCCAGGGTGGTCAGGTCAGATCCCTATTCATTAGTTTTTTTCTATTATACAAATCAAGCAGAATATTAGTGGGCTGCCCATCTATGTCAGGAGTGGGGACCATATGCTCATCAGTTATCCTGAGGAACATTCTGGTGACCATGTTCCCTGTGGTAAGTGACTTTACTTGGCTTCTGCCATCCTGAGCTCCTCCCATTTTCATGGAAACCCAGGAGCTCCTTTTAAATATAGAATCTCCCACCAGCACTCCTGGACTATAGAAAACATTTACTAAAGCACCGTTCAAAGTAAATAAAATGATATATTTACTAAGGTCTTGGAAAAGGAAACATCTTCTGGGCTTTCTTGTGACAGGTAAGTCATTTATGATGAATCCATTCCAACTTTTCTTATCTTCCTAAACCTTAGAATTCCTTCCACTATATTAATACCAAGGAATTTATGACATCTGCATTTAATCCAAAATAGAACATCACTGTGTCTGAGTTTTACTCACTCAGGTGAGCAGTCAATCAGAATTCACCCAGTTGTTCAAGCTAGTCAAATTGAATTTGAATTCCCTGGGAATTGTACCACCTTAAGAAATTAGGCTGACTTAAAATTATACTCATCTCTCCATGGTTTAACCCCTTCAGGATCCATACCCACACATATTCTCCAGATTTTTGCTGATAAAATTTTTTAATCTTACTTTATTGGTGTGTAACACTCTTCTCCAAGTGTGAGTCTATATTTTGCTATACTAGGATGTAACTTTGCTTATAGATCCAAAGAAAATAAATGATAGATAAGGCAGACATAAGGATAAATGGTTTCTCCTTGTAAATTAATCCCTTAGGTGAAAGAGTTATATGATCTAAGAAGGAACAGCCTTATCAGAAAATGGAGAAGGAACTTCTTTGGGTTGTATATTTTCTATTGTCACTGTAATAAATTACCAAAATATATTATCTCACAGTTCTATAGGATAGAAGTCCAACATGAGTTTCACAGAGCTTAAATCAAGGTATCTGTATTTTCTTCTGGTGACTCTAGGAGAGAATCCATTTTCTTGTCTTTTCCAATTTCTAGAGGCTGCCCCCACTCCTTAGCTTGTGATCCCCTTCCTCCACATTCAAAGTCAGCCGTGCTGCAGCTCTCTCTGACCCTTCTTGCATGGCCCTGTCTCCCTCTCACCACAGCTGGGAAAGGTTCTTCACATTTAAGGATTCATGTGATTAGACTGGGCCTCTCTGGATAATCTCTACATCTCAAGGTCCTTAGCCTTAATTATATCTGCAAAATCTGTTTTGCTATGTAAAGTAACATATTCGTAGGTTCCAAGATTAAGACGTCTGGGAGTATTATTCTATCTACCACAACTAGCAAATGGAACTTACTTGAAGTTGGATGACCTTTCTTTTAAATTCTCTGGATCCCATTCTTTCCCAATGTACATCTTCATTATTAAATAAAAGATCTGGTAAGGTTGCAAATCCAACTGATTTTGTAATTTAGCACAACCCAGATCAAATCTGTTTAGTCTATAGTAATCTCAGCTCTGTAGCTGAAGGAGATAAGGAATTATTTCAGCACAATCATAGAAATTCCCTAAATTTCAGGCTGCAGTTCTTTTTTGGGGGGGAGGGTATAAAAGGTATTCTTTTTTCCAGCTTTATTGAAGTATAATTGACAAATAAAAATGGTATATATTTAGGGTATACAACTCGATGTTTTGATATATGTATACATTGTGAAATAATCACCACTATCAAGGTAATTACCATATCCATCACCTTAAAGAGTATTCTTTTTTAAAAAACATTTTTTAATTTAAATTCAATTAATTAACATATATTATTGGTTTCAGAGGTACAGGCCTGTGATTCATCAGTCTTATATAATACCCAGTGCTCATTATATTACATGCCCTATTGTCCATCACCCAGTTACCCCATCCACCCACCTCCTCCCCTCCAGCAACCCTCAGTTTGTTTCCTATGGTTAAGAGGCTCTTATGGTTTGTCTCCCTCTCTGGTTTCACCTTGTTTTATTTTTACCTCTCTTCTAAGCTAATAATTTAGGAGCTTGAACTTCACATTTTTTCTTGAAGCCATTCAGAGCCACTAGAAGTAACTCTCTAATATTTTGGCTGTTGAACTTCTCATGCCCATCATCCTGGTCTATGGTAGTGGCCTTCAATGCACACTTTATTACCCAATAATATAAGCTATAATTTAGTTATTTCTTCTTTGTATTTCATGTGCTACAGTTTGCCATCCCTTAAATATTGCTGGATTTTTCACTGCTTTTAGTCCAACAAGACTCAAATTCCCCTGCACTAATCTCCTTGACGGTTTGCGGTCGCTCCTTATACTAATAGCTGGGGTGCTTAGTTGTAAGCCACACAAAGCATTTCTGATCTCAGCCAAAAATAAAAATGTATTAAGACATAAGAGGTTGCCCCCAGAATTGCTGAAGAGTCTTTAGGACAAACTCAGTAAACTAGTAGGAACAAAGAGCACCAAAGCAGCCAGGGTCACAGCTAGAATTACCCCCAGAGGACCAGTCTGGTAATAAAGATAATAGTACAGCAGTCAACACCAGCGCTGGTCAATGGATGTTGCCACTGACATTCTTAGCACTGCAATAATTCTGCCTAAAATGAATTCTTTCTTTCCTAGTTTCTTTGCTTCACTAAATCAAGATCTCAAGTCCTGAGGAAAGACATCTGACTAGCCAAATCTAGACATTATTGTGTCCTGGTTTCCTGGAAGAAAAACAAGCAAGGAGCTGGCCTCTTTGGATCAACGCAGTGACGGATTAATAGTTCTTGTTCATACTTCTAAATGGAGTTCTTATCACATTGTATTATAATCTGTTCATCTTCCCCACTATACTGACACTAAAAGATAGGTACCATGTTTTAACTTGGTGCCTCCAGAAGCAACCACAGTACCTGGCACATAATAGGCTCTGAATAAATGAAATATTTTAAAAAGGAAATTTATTCCAGGATTTTCTTCTTTTGATCTTTTTAAAAAAGAACTGACCAGGGAAATAAGGAATCAAAGATTGAGGGTATGGACGGTAATAAGGAAAGGCAAGTCTGTTTGGTGGAGGTAGGATGGAGAGAGGGGAGAGGAATACATGTGGGGGGGGTATCATCATATGAGTGTGTTAGAGATGGAGAGAGGCAGAGACAAAGTAAAAGAAAGTAAGAAACTGAAAAGAGCAAATGAGCATTACTCAGCCAGCATGCTAAGTATTAACACAGCTCCAAAAGTCTAAGTGACCTGGAAAAAAAGTCCCACAAACCTAAAAGAAAGTATTATGTAGGGAATTAATAACAGCCCATAGCACTGATACAATCTGGGGGACTAATGTCCAATATCCTCAGTTGAGTTTCCCTAAAACAATGGTTTCATCATGTAACTCCTCACTCAGAAACTTTAAACAGCCCTCCAGTGACAGAGATTGAAATCAGTATTCCTTAATGAGGTACTCAAGGGCCTACCCAATCTTCCAAAATGAGGAATCAACTCTTTTTCAGAAATGCCTTTCTTGTTCCTATCTCTGTGATTTTTGTTAAGCTGTTTTCCCAATCTGAAAAGACCTTCCTTGCCTCTTCCAACTATACAAATTCTAATCATCCTTCGAGATCCCAATTAAGACTCTCTTCCTCCCTCAACTCCTTCAACCTCGTCTCTTCTTAGAACTGTAGTAATAATCTCTAGTGCCACCCTTTTCCCCTTAATCCCATAGACCAGCAGCACTGTAAAGTTATTCAGCTTTGGGATTATGTATGTTACCACTGCCTTAAGACCAGAAAACCTAATTGCAAGACTGTGACTTCGTTTATATTCTCATGTTTTGATAATGCTAAAAATTAGCTTTAATAAATGATAGTATTGATACAATTCTATTTGTATACATGAAAAGGAGAGAAAATAATTCTTTACATGGGAAGATGATTTAAACCTATGTGTAAAACTTCAGTAGGTATAGATTACACAGTCTGAGAAATGATCATTTCTTCCAACCTGGGCTGAAATTTCAGCTCTCCCAGAAAGCCCAGCAAACCTCTCCTCACATTATCTTTGTATCTGGACCTAGGGATGGGGTGAGTATGCAGGTGTGAGGTTAAATGAACAAAATTAAGGTCTTATTAGGAAAGAGAAAGGAAAATGGTGCTGGGCAAATAACTAAGAACATCTGCAGTCAACCACCCTCACTATGATCGACTCTTTTTGAATACTTAAGTTTGAGTTCCCAAGGATTATATTATAAACTCAAAAGACAGACATTATTTCTACTCATAAGTACCCTAGGTCTTAAAACCTATCTTGATGTTTAATAAAATGCTTACTAATTTAAAAAATTGGAATTTCAAATAAAACATCCACCCTTTGTTTTTAACCCAAGTCTTGCAATAATAAATTGTGACTCTGAGAGGCCAGTCCCCAGCCCTGCAGTGCTCCTTTCTTTAATATGAGTAATACTCCCGGGCTTGGCACAATGCTTGACAACTTTACATCGGCAAATCTGATTCTCCCACAACCACATTTTACTGATAAAGAAATTGATGCTAAGCTATTGCCTAGCATCCCATGACTAATAACTCCTGGGCCCCAACTAGAACCCAGATATTCTGATAGAACAAGAAGTGGAATGGAAATAAGTGGAGTTTGGGGTTTGCCTGAACTGGGTTCAAATCCTAGGTTTGCACTAAAAACTGTGCAATCTTCAGAAGTGACTTACCTCGCCAAGGCTTTTCTCCTTTGTAAAGAAGAATAAACAAGGTGTATGGAATAAGGACAGAGACAGTATGTGAAAACTGCCTGGTGCTCAGTGGGGTCTGGTTAAAAGTTAGATTTTCTTTTTTTTCTCCACAACCTTGTGTTTCTTTCCAGTCACCTGCAGTCCACCACAGAGGGCTCCTGTAGGGTGATCACTTAAGCCTCCAGAATGAGGAGAGACGTTCGCTTAGCCAGATGGCTGTAGACGGTCAAAAAGCAAGACCTTTGACCTCTCCACCTGTCCCTACTGGCCTCCCTTCCAACAGCAACAAAGTCAAGAGGGAACTCTAGATTTTGGCTTCCTGGAGGGTTTACTAGGGCTGTGGAAGGACTTCAAGATGATTCTCATAAAAGCTGTTTTCCTTGTGATTAAGTTGTATTTGCCTGTTAACTATGTGGTAAACAAACCCTCAGCTCCCACCTCATGGTTCTAGCATAGCCGCGTGTTAATTGGGACTTGGAGGGTAGCGGGTTGGCAAGGCTACCAAGGACAGGAAGCCAAGAAGCCCAATTTGGTTATCAGTTCTGTTGACACGAGCTGAGCCGTATGTGGTTGTGTGGCATGTCCAGCAGGTCTAGCAGGGGTTTTCCCAGCTATGAAAGGCCTGCTGTTTGAAATGCTTGGCCTGCAGTCAAACAAGGGCTTCGGATCAGGATTCTCAACTGCCTTCAGCCCCATCAGCTCCACCGGCCCGGTCTGCCACTTGGGCAGGGGGAAGGGCAGACCAAACATGTCTGGTCCTGTACTTGGTTCAGAAAAGAGGAGAGAAGGCAAGATATGAAACAAGCTGCACCTGGAGCTAATCTGCCCTTCTTAACACCCCACCACAACCCCAACCCAGGCAGAAAAATATCCCTTTCCCTGCAAGAAGCATCAGCAGCCCTGAATCCTCTCCCTCTGTGTCACTTATCAGGGCTGACCTCAGACACACTCAATCCCTGAAATAAGACTGCCAGGGGATCAAATGGGTGGGACAGGCTTGCTGGGAAATTCCTCCCAGCCAGTGGATACATGACTTGAGAAGAAATTGGGGCAGTTCCCAATGTAACTTGCTACCCCTCCCCCAGGGGCAATCACTGTCAAAAATGATTTATTTTAAACATTTTGTAATTATTTTAGCCAATGGGGTGTGTGTGTGTGTGTATGTGTGTGTGTGTGTGTGTGTGTGTGTGTACAGAGAGAGAGTGTGTGTATGTGTATTTAATCATTTGTGGTTAAGTCTGCATTCACAAGAGTCTTTGAGTTCAGTAGAGCCCAACCACCAAACCCACACCGAAATATTTTGTAGATAACAGAAGAGCCATTGCCGGGTTATACTTGTATGTACACAGACAAGCTCTGTGGCAGAGTGGTGAGGACCCTGAAGTGGGACTTGGGATGTGAGGACTTTGCAGTAAGAGCTCCAGCAAGCCATTCAGCTGCATCTCAGAGAAACAATGTTTTTAGAAACTTCCATGAAAACCATTCATTCTGCTTCTTAGTAAATGAATATAATTAAGCACCTAATGGGTACCGTGACTGAGTTAAATACTCTTGAGCAGGGTTAGCATTTATTATTAGGGTGATGGTTGCTCTTATTCCCCATGTTAAATGCTTATAAGACCGGGAGCAATTATGCCAAGATGTTAAGTGGAGTTAATTCTGTGGGGTGGGACTCTGAGTGAACGTTATTTTCTCCTTGTACATTTCTTTTTTTTTTTAAACATCACAAATATGATTTTTTTATTTGTCACCATTAAATGTCTGACTTGTAAACAGATTCTTGGACTGGTGGCTCATATCCATCAGCTCGTTCAACTTTAGCACTGGTCTCATCCCCAGTAGCTTTTCCAGAACTACTACCTTCACCATGAAGCTCCATGAGCTTTCCCAATTCAAACTTGGGCTTCTTCAGCATTTTTACTTTTCTAACGAAGACATCATGAAGTGGATAAATAGACTGACAAGCCTTTTCTATATCTTTTCCGATGCTGTCTGGAATCAATTTATTGACCACTTCTTTCAAGTCATTTGTTTGCATCTCGTGGGTCATGATTTCCATCATCTTTTTCCAAATTTGACGGACCTGTTGGTGCTGAGCATAAGAGGTCTTCTGAATCTGATTATTGCATTTTTTAGTAAAACCAACACAAAATAGATGAAGCAAATAACCATCGGTAGTCTTGACATCAACATGAGCTTCGATCATGGTCTGCCATTTTTTGACCATGGAGCACATTTTGTCACGGGTAAGATCCATGCCATGGAAATTAGTCAGGCAGTTTTTGCCCTGAACATCCTCAGTAATTAGCTTGAATTTTCTAAATGCAACTTCATCATTCTGCAAATCAGCAAGGCTCACTTCAAAAACCCGACTCTTGAGGCCATCAGATGCGATTTTGGATCCTTGAGTTCTTGTGACTAATGTTTTTCCATATATTGAACATAGCTGGTGCTTTCACATCATACCAATCTTTCTTAGAAAATGGATCAACCACTTTCTTCTTGGCTCCCTTTTTGCCGTCTTTCATAAGGCGCTTGTTCTTACCGACCGCCATGGTGCTGCTCAGGGAGCCAAAAGGCTCTCCTTGTACATTTCTATGGTTTAGACATTCCCATAAATAATTTTGAATGCTTACTGTATGAATGAATGAACGAACAAACCCAGGTAGGTCTACTTAAAAATAGGCCTAGCTTCTGCTTTCAAAATGCTTCTATTCCTAAAGACATAGGATGGATAACAACATTCCCAAGCATCTGTTTCTATGGGCTTTTTGTGTTTGTTTGCCTTCTACTTTCTTTTCTTTTTTAGGGTATTAGAAGAATAAAAAACAAGAGGCAACGTACACATTTGGGGTAGCTCAAAAAAGGTTGAAAAGTTGTGAAGAGAAAAGAAAGCCAGATTATAATCATTTAGTTTTAATAAATGGCTTCCTTTAAGGAACTTGGAAGGCTGCAAATGGGCAACAGAGGCTTCTGGCCTGTCAAATTCACAGGTAAAAAGGAATATACTACATAAGTCAACATTCACCAGAATGTAAGTTCTATCAAGCAGGGACTCCATTTGTCCCCACTCAATCTCCTGTGCCTAGAATAGCATCTAGTGCACAGAGCCTACTCAATTAATAATATTTAAGTTATGACAGAATGCATTTCCTTCGAAATCTAAAGAGAGGTGGAAATAGCTTTCAAATTGTAAGGTTTAGATAAGGTGAATAGAACGTATTTCTTACTATGAACACTTTGCTACATTATCGAGGGTATCAGTGTAAACAATGAGGATTTCTGACCCCTAGAGCTTTATAAGAAAAGAGACTAAGATATTACTGTTAAAGATAGTGGCCGTAAGGTTAAAAAGTCCTATGTACAAACCAAAGAGACTTCTGTATTCCTGTCCTTGCTCTTATTTTAGTTTAAAAGTGGTGCTAGGGCTATCTTGGCTATTGCCCAAATACTGGGGTGATGACTGGTTCATTGCAAATTGGTTCTTCTCTCAACCCATATTTTGCAAAGGGCCCCAAGTTAAATCTTTACCTTAATGAACTTGACAGAATTATTTCAACTCCAACAAGCTATACAGGATCATGTAAGGCTTTACGATTTCTTTAGTCAGTAGAATGTGGTCAGTTATACATAAATTTAAAACCATACAAGACTAAGCTGTCAGAAATGTGATTGAAAGTTTTAAAATAAAGGTACCTGGTTACATGGTTTCCTAGACCATGGGACACATGAGGACATTCTACAGTGTTCCTCTTAAAAGGTCTTGCCTGAGCAGTTCAAGTTTGTGAGGACCATATACAATGGACATGAGGCCTGCTGTTATGTCTTTAATAAGTCCCCAGGACCCACTTTGAAGTGATGACTCACAGAGACTATTTTGTCAGGCCAACTAGGCCATAAAAATATTAAGTGTGGTTTTAAGTGGTAAAGGTTTTTATTATCCTGCTCACTTCCTGTCATGAAATATTGCACTAAATTGTATTTTAAAGGGATTAATGACCTGCATGCTATGTTTCACAAGAAATTCATTATTGTAAATATTCTAGAAGCATTGATATTAACACTAGGGTTAGTAAAAAAAAAATTGGAGGTGCTCAAAAATATTCACTGATCCAAATTGGGACACATAAAACGTAACAGCATGATAATGTTGAGGCGAAATTCATTTGAATTTGTTTTTATCCAGAAATTATCAGAAATCACCCTGTCATCACGGAATTGTTGAGGCTAACATCAGAAAAGGACAAATTCCTTACTTAGGACTTCTTACAGCTCAGCAAGGCAAGGTACTTTATTCCAGGTGGTTGCAACCCAAGGTAACCCCCTCTTTTAGGCCACTTAGCTGACAAAACTGATCAAACCCCGTCTCAATGCCATTGTCTTTTAAAAATCCAGCAAGAAAAACAAATCTCTTCCTATCTTCCGTACATTTGTGCTAACTGGGAAATCTCCCTGACGATTAATCTACGTTTGTTCTTGGCTGAATTCAGTCCATTTCATTCAGGTCACAATATCTTCCAAGTAGGGCTCAGGGGCCATGTCACATCCAATGGCAACAACAAACTGAAATCATTTTGGTGCCTGCCTAATTCCTTCCTTAGATTCGATACTTGTCTCTCATGTTTTCCCTTGCTAGCTCAGCTTCCTTTTCTAGAAAGTAAGAATTATACTATGGATTGCTTGGGCTACCTAAGATAAAAAATGTTGTACAGCAATCTGTCAACAGCCTAGTCTTTTGAAAACAGCTAAATAGGTCAGCGTGTATTGCCATTCTTGAGCCCTAACTTTGGCACCATTTCAAACTCAACATTTCTATTTGTATCTCAACTGCTGGTTGGCTGAAACATGTTCATTTGATTGGGGAGGTTTGGAAAAAAGACCTGGTATCTGTTAAGTTCATATTGTATTATTCTGACTTTTTGTAGAAAAGACGTGTAATAGTACTTCCAGAAGAGGGCAATGTTCCTGAGGTTAACTTTGCTAATAAATTTTCCAAACACCAAAAATTCACACCAACTCCAGATTATTTATTCAAAAGCACTCTCATGCTGAAGTCTGAAAAGTGATGACTTTAGGAAAACACTGGATTTGTTCAGATTCCCCTTATAAATATTACTGTAATTTTCCCTTTCTCAAGAAATCTGAAACTGTTCTATCTGTTTGACATAACTCTTCTCTGGGGCCTAAAGTTTCTGGGAAATGTCTTTGGGCTATGCCAGACTCTTGGTTTAATTATGCTGACAATTCACAAACGTTTGGGACTGGTTTGCCCCTTGAGACTGAAATATTGATGTTATTTTAGATGGGTGCCTGGCTACAAAGATTGCCATTTCATCTGCAAAGAGAAGGACTTAGGAAAACATGCCTGATTGTTCTTCCCTCTCTCAAACGACCAAGTCAAGCTGACTCCTAAAGCTTTGGGTAATAAATTGCTCTGTTGACCGCCCCGCAAATTTGAAATGTGTGACCCTGAGCCCTCACAGGAACCTGGAGTAGAGAGCTACGCTTTCTCCCCACTGAAAACTGTAAGATTATATCAGGGACTTTTCCTAGAAAGGAACTGTTCAAACTTGAGTGAAAAAAAAAATTAACTAATTAATTCAAATAAGTCAATAAATCCCTCTCTTCCTAGAAAGATTCCTTAATTCTGCTCCAAAGAATTGTAGCCCTAAACAGTCTATGGAAACCATTTCAAGAGGTCTTCCTCAGCAAATTCTGATGAGTTTTTGGTGGCAAGTGCCCTGTGTCTCTAAGTTCACAGCCTGTAACAAGCAGGCACATTGTAATAAAAGTGACCTGCCAGTAGCCCTAGCACATGCCAAGGAGAATTTTGCCTGAAAGATCTCAAAAAAGCAAAGCCAGCTTCCATTAACCTCTCCAACCCTATAAAATTATCACCTGGGTGGACATCTATTTATTTATTTGCTTTGTTTTGCCTGCCAACAACCCTTCTCCTTCTTTTGGCTAAGAATGCTCATGCAATGGGCTTGTGATCCTGGTTTGGACAATCAGATTTTTTTCTGCTTGGAATCTGACTCTTGAGTGAAGTGACAACAGAACAGGGGTGGTTGGGGTGCAATCCTCTCAAAACCACCCAGGGGCTCCTGCTACTTAGATGCTTAGAGCTTCCCTAGTCTTGGCCGCTTCTGAGACCTGGCCGCTCAGCTCGTCCTTAGATTTTGCGAGCTTAAATTACCCGTTCTTTGCTACCAAAGAGCCCAAACCAGAACAACTCCTGAAAATAAAGAAATCCTATGAATCCCTATGGGTGAAGGACCACTGGACCATCACACCATAGGCCGCAGGCCAGAAAATAGAAACAAAGCCTTTAAGGGAATATAGTCGATTGTACTATAATAGTGTTGTTCGATGACAGATGGTAACTACACTTGTGGTGAGACTAGCATAGCATAGAGAAGGTGCTATTCATCTGAAACTAATGTAACATTGTGTGTCAACTATACTTAAAAAAAAAAAAAGACTTTAAAAAAAATCTATAAAAGGCATCCAGTTCTAGGTTGGAAGAACAAAGCTACAATCCCTTCTCAAAAATCATCTCAAAACAAGGCAAATAAAAAGCAAACTACTATGTATTTTTGATGAAACTAAAATCACCTATAGTCCTGAATCAAAACAATGATAGTGAATAGGAGAACTGCAAATGACTTAGCGTTGGGGAAACGTTAAACTCAGAACGTGAAATGGTAAGGCAGGGGGCGTGTGGAGGGGAGATAGGGCTTTAAGAAAAAACTCCTGGAAAACTTCAGCATTCAAGGCACCTGTTAGAGATGAGGCCAGTGACTGAAAAGAGAGGGCCTCTCTAAAAGTCTACATAAGGAACACTTAGGCTTTGTTCTTGCTCCCACTACCTACCCTACCAGGGCGCTCTTCCCCTCCTATCCCTGCCATAGAAGGTGTGGGTTGTACTCTGGCAATGTTTTCCCCTGGAGAAACTGATCAGGGAGACTCCAGACAAGAGGTTCAGAGAAGCAGTGGGTAATGTACACAGTAAACAGATGCTGCCTTCAAAGCCTTCCCCCTCCAGTGGAGCTGAGAGGGAAGGAAGTAAGGAAGTATCTGCCAGGGGCACCTGGGTGGCTCAGTCAGGTTAGGCGTCTGCCTTTGACTCAGGTCATGATCCCAGGGTCCTGGGGTCAAGCCACATGTAGGGCTCCCTGCTCAGTGGGGAGCCTGCTTCTCCCTCTCCCTTTGCCCCTCCTCCTGCTTGTGCTCTCTCTCTCTCAAATAAATAAAACCTTAAAAAAAAAAGTATCTGGCAGGGTTGCTGTGCAGGAAAAGTACTGATAAGCTTTCTGTGAAGCTATTGGGAGTTAGAGGGAGACTTCATCAGGTGTTCTTAGAAAATTAAACAGATGAAATGATGTCATTATGATAATATTACCTTCAGGTAGAAGGAAAAGTTGTTCAAAAGGAAAATAACCATAGCCTACTACTAGGCTTAGTGGGCAAATATTAACATGGTCATAACAATGGAAAGACTGTTATGTTTGAGCAGAAATTGAGGAGTATACTGAAGGAAGTCAAATAATATATAAAATTGAGAAGCCTTTGAAATTTAAGATAATGCCAAAAAATACATATAAAAGAGTTCAAAATTATTGCTTCTGGGGATCAGGACTGGGTAAGGGTGGAAAAACAAGCAACTACTGTTTTCTATAATAAGCCATTTAACATTATTTGACTTTTCAAAACTACTTGTCGATAATATTTTGAAAAAATTTAATTTTTCAATCCACTAGAATTAATAGTGTCATGGGAAGATTAATAGTGTCATGGGCTCTAATGATTTTTTATGAAATAGCAAGTATAGATTATTAAATTATACCAATAACTATATAAACATGACCATTAGTATCCCACATGTATCCCACAGCTCCTGATTTCCATATTGGTAATATGGTGATGATAAAATTCTTTGAAAACATATTGTACTGACAGATCTTTTTTTTTTTTTAAGAGAAAGAGAGAGAGCCCACGTGAGCAGGGGGAGGGGCAGAGGGAGAGAAGATCTTAATTAGGTTCCAATGGCCAGCATGGAACCAGTTGGGGGTCTGGATCTCACCACCCTGAGATCATGACCTGAGCCAAAAATAAGAGTCACACATGGGGTGCCTGACTCTTAATTTTAGCTCAGGTCATGATCTCAGGGTGGTGAGATCGAGCCCTGTGGAGCCTGCTTAAGATTCTCTCTCTTCTCTCTCCAGAGGTGCCTCGGTGGCTCAGCTGGTTAAGCATCTGACTTAGGTTCAGGTCATGATCTCAGGGCCCTGGAATGGAGGGCCAGGGGCCCCCTATATCTCCCTTTGCCCCCACAACCCCACTTGTGCTCTTTCTCTCTCCCAAATAAATAAAATCTTTAAAAAATTCTTTCTCTCCCTTTGCCCTTCCTCGCCCTCTCTCTCTCAATCTCTCTAAAAAAAAAATAAAAGTTGGATGCTTACCCAACTGGGCCACCCAGGCACCCCTAACAGATATTTTTTAAACTTTGAATGCAAATTATTTGAGTAGTGGATTGAGCCTGAAATAATTTTTGAAGTCAAAGCTCTTTTAAAAATCAAAATTAGCATATTTCTGAGCAGAAATCAGTATTGATTACAACATGGGACAAAATGACTTAAATTGTACTTAAATTATCTCCTATAAAATGTCAGTAAAACTATAAAATACATTCAAATAGAACATTTATAAACTAAAATCATCTCCTGTAAAAATTTATTTATATAAATATAAACATTAAGTATACATTATCATTCTAAAATAAAGTACTTTCAAATAAATTCATGTTCAAAAATGAAGTCACTGACATGAAAATGAAAACATGTAATGAACAGTAAAAAGTTAAGAAATTGCTATTATTTAATATTCTTCAATGCTGTTTTAAAAAAAAGCAACTTGTCATCTTTAAATCACACATCCATTTTCATGAAAAATTTTCCAGCTTCTGAAAAAAGCTTTTTCTGACTCTAATAGTCTGAAGATTAGAGAGAAGATAATTATGAGCCAGCATCAAATATTTTCCTTTGCTTTTTACATCTTCAAATACTATCTCCCATTTAATAATTCTAAGATCTTTTTTGACCTTTTTTTTGTAAAAACTGTTTTATTGATACCAACCTATAGCTTTTGTTTCAAAGAATGAATTTATGGCTTGTTTCATCTTCTTTGTTTCATCATGTTTAGAAATCAGTACTCCTGTGTTCATATTCCACTGGCTTGAAAAACCTTTCAACAAGAATGAGAAATATTCTTGCAACAGAACTTTTCAACACAATATAGTTGCTTCTTGCGTCTTCCACAAAAAGATCTGTCTAGACTTGTAGACTGTGCATCAGATTGTCTTTTCCTTTCAGTTGAAAAAGTGAGTCATTGCTCCTGATCCTGAGACAGAATTGATTCAGATTTCAACTATTTTAAATAATAACATACTACACCAAGTAAAATGTGATAATTTGGTACTTTAAAATAGTACAGTACAACAGACTACCAAATACTGAAAACTGATATGTAATCCCTAACAGAAAGTTCAAAGAATTCTATACATTGGTTTTTGGTTTATCAAAACAATATTTGAACCATTCATCTTCATTCATAATACAGTAATTTTCAACAGCTAATTTATATATGTCAGTTTGTATCAGAAACAAATATCTGATATAATTAGAAATTCTCAGAATATACAAATTGGAGAAAGAAATATATGTTTAATATCTGATCATAGAGAAAGCAGTAATTCAAAATTCTTGTAACCATAGTGGGAGTGCAGAGAGGTGATTTTGCCAGTGATCACGCAATACTAATTTGCTAACACCTCGTGAAAAGCCTTCATCTAAGAGTCTGAGATCTACTTCCTGGAAATCACCAGGTAGGTGTTAGGTCACACAACAGAAAGAAATTAGCTTAAAAACCAGTGATGGTGGCAAACAGGCACATGAAAAGATGCTCAACACCACTAATCATCAAATTCAATTCAAAGCCACAGTGAGATGTCACCTGTCAGAATGGCTAAAATAAAATTAAAAAAAAAAATGACAAGTGTTGGCGAGGATGTAGAGAAAAAGGAAGCCTCCTGTTGGTGGGAATGCAAACTGGTGCAGCCACTGCGGAAAACAGTGTGGAGACTCCTCAAAAAGTTAAAAATGGAATTACCACATGATCCAGTAATTCCACTACTGGGTATTTACCCAAAGAAAACAAAAACACTAATTTGAAAAGGTATGTGCACCCTTATATTTACTGCAGCATTATTTACAATAACCAAGACATGGAAGAAACCCAAGGGTCCATCCATAGATGAAAGGATAAAAAAGACGTAGTATATATAAAGAATGGAATATTACTCAGCCATAAAAAGGAATGAAATCTTGCTATTTGCAGCAACATGGATGGACCTAGAAGGTATTATATTTATGCTAAATGAAATAACTCAGAGGAAGACAAATATATCATTTCACTTATATGTGGAATCTAAAAAATAAAGCAAATTCATAAATAAGCAGAAACAGACCCATAAATACAGAGAACTTGATGGTTGCTAGAGGGAATGGGGTGGTGGATGGGAGACATGAATGAAAGGGTGGGAGATACAGGCTTCCAGTTATGGAATGAATAAGTCATGGGGATGAAAGGCACAGCACAGGGAATATAATTAATGGTACTGTAATAGCATTTTATGGTGATAGATGGTAGCTACACTTGCGCTGAGCCAGGCATAATGTACAGACTTGTTGAATCACTATGTTGTACACCTCAGACTAAAGTAACATCGTGTCAACTATACTTCAATGTAAAAAAAAAAAAAAAAAAAAAAACACTGATGGTTTCCATGAGAAACTGGAAGGATCCTCCCCTAGAGCCTTCAGAGAGAACATGACCCCACCATCTCCTGATTTTGGACTTCTAGCCTCCAAAACCATGAGAGAATACGTTTCTGTTGTTTTAAACCTCCACCCTCAAAAACAAACAAACAAACAAAAATCAGTGATGGTTTCTAGTCTCTTCTTAGTCTCTAAACTCAGTTCCCTCAATTTCCTATGTGTTAATTAGTGGAGAAGTTGCCAATTTATTGTCCACCTTTATGTCACACAGAGATAAAATACATGAAGCTCTGAGTAGGCTGGTATACAAATGATCTGAGTTGACAATTCTCTAGTAGATTTTAGAACTCACTGTAAAAGTCTACCCTTCAAGCAACCTTTGTTAACTAAATGCCACCAAAGTCCATCATTAGACATTTTCTGCTGGAGTTAAGCAGTGTCCTCTGCACTCAGTACTCTCTCTACCCTGAAGCCCCTGGGAAGGAAGAAACATTCCACCACTGTTACCTTAGTATGGACTTGTGTTTCACATGATGGCAGGACAGAGACAGCACACAGAACTGCACTCTGTGTGAGAGGAACAATGCAGAAAGGTGGAGAAAAAGAGACCAAAGATCTGGCTTTCAGGTTTTTTCCCCGGGCCCAGCTTTATCTCCAACTTCCTAGTTCCGTGCTGCTCTCTACATTAAATCCCAGCCCTATTTATTCTAGGTTAATCTCCACTCTGGTTATATTTGGAAGGGTTAACTGCCCACTCCTAACTCTGAACCAACAAAACCCTGCAGTTAATGATCACAGATCACAACAGGAAAAAGAAACCATTCTGAATACTAGAACTGATAAGGCTGAGTACAGAAGGAAAGCACCACAAAATGAACGAACGTGCAGAGCGGTGAGTTCAGGGTTCGATAACGACACACTTGAAGTCCGGAGGTTAAAAATACTTGTCATGGATGTGCCCTGGCTTCCAGTCTGTCTCAGTGCTTCCTGTTTTATACATGTAGGCTTTGGAGCACCACAGTTGGACCTCTCGAAGAGGTACAGAAAGTAGAAGATATGCCCTTTTAACCCTCTCCCAATTAAACACCCCATCCAGCCTAAGGAGCTGTACCACTGCACAGAGTTCACTTCTAGGGACTGGCCTGAAAGACAAAACGGAGACTCACAAATCAGTCCTGATTTCCATAAGGTCAAAAGGGTGGCAAAAATTTGCAACAACATGGATGGATCCAGAGGATATAATGCTAAGTGAAATAAGTCAGCCAAAGAAAAGACAAGTACCATATGATTTCACTCATATGTAGAATTTAAGAAAACAAATGAACAACAACATAAATGAGACAAAAAACAGACTCCTACATATAGAAAACAAACTTGTGGTTGCCAGAGGGGGGTGGGTGGGGGATGGCTGAAATAGGTGATGGGGATTATTACGGAGTGTACTCATCCTGATGAGCACTGAGTAATGTATAGAATTGTTGAATCATATTGTACACCAGAAACTAACATCGTATGTTAATATGCTTCATTTAAAAAATGAATTTTTAAAAGGGTGGCAAAAAATTATTCATTTTTGAAAAGGCAATTTTGCACAACAGACAAATCCATGAGAAACATTTCCATCTATGTATTCTGTGCAGCACTGTGCATAAATCTCTCTGGGTCTCCTCAAGTTTGTTGTCCATTATACATACAGAGTTACATAACTTGAGTCTGAAATAAACACTGCTCAATGAGATATTTCATTCTGTTTCATCATGTGGTTCCAATTCTAGAAATAATCATCAGAGCATTTTACTAGAATCATCCGAAGGGGATATGTGAATAAAAGGTGTGGGAGGAAGACCTTGGCAAGGTGAAATATCAAGGAAGACCTTTAACCAGGGGGTTGGTCAGAAAGTACTCAGGGAAACTGCAGACCCCTGAAGATGTAGGGTAATCTTATCTAAAGCTGGGTCAATTTCAGGGTCAAAGAATTATCCTGGATTTTAAATCTCTGGGAGGAAAGAGAATCCAAACACAAAGTATTAGGCAAGCACTCAGTTATCCAGTGGGCACCAGTGGGTAAATGTCACCATATACCAAAGAGTCTCTTTAGACTCCATGGGTGAGGGAGGTGGGAACACTGAATTACCCACATTCCCTTTCAGAGTAAAGACATCAGAGTTGTCAGAGTTATAGGAGGAAGACCTTGAGTTCCCCATATCAAATGTGGGGCATAGAGCCTAACCTCAATTACAGTCCCAGCAACATGGTTGTAACTCACACAGTGAGGCCCCCCACTGAATGACAGAAAATGAGTTTCCACCAGTTCTGATTTCCTTCCTTCCTTCCTCCCTTCCTTCTTTCCTTCCTTCCTTCTTCCCTCCCTCCCTCCCTCCCTCCCTCCCTCCCTTCCTTCCTTCCTTCCTTCCTTCCTTCTTCCTTCCTGTTGTTGTCACTAATCAGGCTTCTTACTTTAAGAATAATCAAAGCAAAATGAAAACTGGGTGGTCATAAGATATTTGAACTGCTTGCTCCTAGTTCTCTACCAGTGTCTTTTTGACAGCTTTCAAGGCTGTGGCCCAAATGTTGCATTTCATCAACATCACTCCTTCCAGACCCAGGCTCTGAATTTACAAACCAGGCAGAAGTGTTTCTTCGTCTGGGGATTCACAGGATGCCAGGCTTGGCCAAATGGGAGCAGCTTTCCTTCTCAACCACAGTCTTGTGGCCCACCTTGGAGGCTGAAATAAACTTACTGTACTCAGCCTCCCAACCTCACCCAAGGCCCACTAATAACATCTGCTTTATAGCCGACGTTCCTGCAACCTGCTCTCTCCTTGGTTCTCCTGCCCTCTCGGAGAGGATGTACTCTACTATGCGGCAGGTCTGGTGGAAAGTTGACAGTCTCCAAGCCAAGAGCAAAGCCAGCCAGCACTAGATAAATGACTTGAAGTGCTTTCTCAAGGGACCCTTTCCAGGTACAGGAGCCCTTCTTAACCAGATTTGGCCTGAGCTGGCAGACAGCGTTGCTCGGGAGTACATTAAAAAACCAAAATACAGACACCGTTTGGAAAGCATAGAAAGCTTGACTCTAACATCTTATGTATTAAAACATTGTTACATGAAAATGACCGCAAAGCTCCAAATTCATACTTTCCTACCTTGTAAGACCAGTTGCCACCAGGAATAAACCCGTGAAAGTGTGAGGCTGACTGTGGAGCCTCAAGAAGCCTGGGGACAAGGTTGGAGCCACATGCCAAGCAGGATCAATGCCCTGGCCCTTGAGGGCAGCCCAGCCTGAAGCGAAGTGGGTGAGCTGGTGCCCTCATCCCACCACCCGGGTCTGGGGGCAAACACCCAGCCTGAGGCAGGCTGCAACTGATAGTCTCTTCCGAGGCCCCCTTTCATCTACCTCATAAAGCCCCAGACAAATTGGCACAGCTCACAGTTTTTAATGAAGCGTGGGCTCCTAGCTGGAGCCAAAGGGGCATTACAAACTCAGAATGAGGTTCTTTCATACCCTCTGAGATGGTGATATAGAAGGCCAGACTTCTGGAATAACTTTGTGCTGAAGAACTCAATACTCATCATATAACTCATTTCATTTTTCCTTGTCAAATCTCCATGACACCCAGAATGAATCATTTCCTCTTTGTTTTGAAGCATATCTAAAGCAGGGCCTTGACTATTTGAGGTAACCAGCCAACCCTGGGGCTACAATACAAATCTCCTGAGTAGCAACTATATGAGGACATTTATAGAAAGCTTACAACAGGCTGAGCTATGCTAAGGTTTACATGTATTGCCTCATTCACTCATGACAATACCCTCTGGGAAACCCACCATTTTCCCCATTTTTTAGAGATGAGGAACCCCAAGTTCAAAGAATTTAAGGTCATATATTTAGTCTCATTTTGCCCCTCCTTAGTAAACATAAAGCCTTGGACATTCATTCAAATGTGAATGAATAAGGTGTGATGTGCTGGGCTGGACACTTGGAAGAAGAATTATTTTGAAGTCAGTTGAACCTTGTTTAAATCTTGACTCTACTAATTCTTAGCTGTGTGATCCTGAGAAATCAGAGTTTCTTCATTTATAAAATGGAGCTATCTATAGACCAGGGCCTCTGCAGTGAAAAATAAAAACAGTGGAATACAACCTTTTAATGGTGCCACCTAGAATTGTGTAATTTGATGTTTCTGTTACGACTTCAGCAATTCCACATTGTTTGTAAATTGTTTGCCTTTTTTCTTCCAGTGAGAGCATGGCACTATGAAAAGATGTGCTTTGGAGTTGATTATTCTCTGGTTTGAGTCACAGTTCTTCCACAACCTGGCTGTGTGACCTTGAGCAAGTCATGACCCCCTGAGCCCTCATTCCCCAAACATGTTGGGAATTGGGAATAAAAACATTCTTCTGAATAACTGTTACAAAGATTTTGTTGTGTGGAGTGGAGTACCAAAGCAAAATCTAAAATGTGGGAATGGCTTTGGAACAGAACAGTGGGTGGAAACTGGAAAAGCTGTAAGGATTTTGATGAAAGTGTTAGTAAAAAATTAAAGTGCCTTGGATATACCGTTCACATCATATTGGATTTTGAGGACACTGTCACTGAGGACTTAAATGAAATTGAAGAAAATCATATTAGAGGGGCGCCTGGGTGGCTCAGTCGTTAAGCGACTGCCTTTGGCTCAGGTCCTGATCCCAGGGTCCTGGGATTGAGCCCCGCATCAGGCTCCCTGCTCAGCGGGGAGTCTGCTTCTCCCTCTCCCAACTCCCCCTGCTTGTGTTCCTGTTCTCGCTATCTCTCTCTCTGTCAAATAAATAAATAAAATCTTTTAAAAAAATCTTATTAGAAACGAGATGACAGGACATCTTTGTTAGGATAGCGGCAGGAAGTTTAGCAACACTGTCACCTGTAGCTACAGGGGAAGTAGAAACAATGAACTGGGGGCTCTAGCTGATGAGAGTTCCCGCCAGATTGTTAAAGTGATACCTGGTTTCCTCCTGCTGCTTATAGGAGGTAAGGCTGTTCTATAAAAGACTATTAAATTGAACACACTGGGAAACCATTAAAAACAATGGATTTGAACTTTCCAGATGACAAACCATGATAAATTTGAGAAAGGGCTTTCAAGCGAAGATCAAATACAGAATACTTCCAGGAAGACATTGTGCCTCAGAGTACTGTTCATTCAGACTAAAGGCTCCATAAAGATTTTAAGAGTTTTACTCACAGATTCATTCAAACCTCAGGACTTTTAAGATGCTTAGGGACATTGTCCCTCACTAGAAGTTTAAAGCAATGAAGGGTGTCTCTTGGAGAGATTTATGGATTTTTATTTAATGAATTAAACCCCAATAGCATTCATAGAAGGTCCATAAATTTTTTTAAAGAATGATTTCAGCCTTGACTAAAGAGAGAACACAGAGAAGAGGACAAAGTGAAAAGAGGTCATTGGACCCCAAAATCTCTACTGACAAGAAGCAGTTGAGAAAAACATCAGCTGCAAACGCATGCTAATTCTCATGAAAAAAGGAGGACTGAGGGTACAAAGCCAAGAGTCCAGAAGGCAGAGCCAAGAGTAATGTAAAGTAACTCTAGTCAGAAGCATGACTGAATCCTAATCAAGGAACTTCCACATTTGCCCGGTTGGATTTCAGTACTGCTAGGGACTCCTGGGTGCCTCCCACTTTCCCCATTTTTCAGTAGAAATATCTATAGTGGTTATCCTATACCTATGTAAACATTGCATGTTGAGGGTGTGGGGCAGATAGCTTATCTTTTAGTTCACAGGTATGCAAAGAAAGAGGAAGAGCACTCAAGAAGCTATACAAAGGAAACTATACCTGACAAGCTTCATCTGCACCCAGACCTGATTTAGATGACAAGATTCTAGACTTTGAGTGAATGCTATGATAGGATGAGACTTTGGGGGACCTTAAAAGCAGGATGAGTGTATTTTGCATGTGGAAAGGATGTGAATCATTAGGACCGTGGTGACCAGATTCCAGGATGGCACCTCATCAATCACATCCAAGTACAATCTCCTTCTACATTGTACCAGAATTTGTCTGTGTGACCAACAGACTATAGAAGGGCTGTTATATCACTTCTGGGATTAGGTTATAAAAGACACTGTGGCCTCTGTCTTGCTCTGTCACTCTTGGATCACTCACTCTGGGGAAAGCCAACTGCCATGTTGGGAACAGCACCATGGAAAAGCCCATGTGGTGAAAAGCGGAAGCCTCCAGCCAATAGTCATGTGACTAAGCTTAGCAGCGGATCCTTCAGCCCAGTCAAGTTTTTAGACAACTGCAGTCCCAGCCGTCATCATGACGGAAACCTCACAAGAGGTTCTGGGTAAATATTACCCAACTAAGTTGCTCCTGGATTCCTGAACATCATAAAGTGTGTGAATAATAAGTGTTGGTTGTTTTAAGTTGCTAAGCTTTGGAGTAATTTGTTATGCAGCAATAGATAACAAATAAAGATAGCCAATACAGAAGAATTTCTTTGAAGTGTCACATTAATGTGGCTAAAAACGAATGTCCGGGGGCACCTGGGTGGCTCAGTTGGTTAAGCATCTGCCTTCGGCTCAGGTCATGATCCTGGGGTCTTGGGATCGAGCCCCGCATCGGGCTCCCTGCTCAGCGAGGAGCCTGCTTCTCCCTCTCCCTCTGCCTGCTTCTCTGCCTGCTTGTGCTCTCTCTCTTTCTGTGTGTGTCAAATAAATAAATAAAATCTTTAAAAAAAAGTCTGTGTGGTCAAAAGGATTTATTATCTAAAGATGCATTTTACTAAAAGATATGGAATATAATCATTTGCTACATGTCACTCTCTGTACATAAAGGACATAAACATACAGAGTCATGAACATCTAGAGTCAAGGTACCACCTCTGGAGAAAGGAACACAGGCCCACAGCCCATTAGTCTTCAGGTAGGTAAAAATCCTTTGCTTTTACTGGTGTGCCAAAATGTCTAATGAATAAACTCCTCTTGATATACATTTGGTGCCAGAACAGCTCTACAACTGGAAAACATACTAGTGTTTATTATTTTGCATGCTTCCAACCTGGGAGTAAAGGGGAGACTGGATTTTAATCCACTTAAAAGAGCCCAAGAAAAAAATATAGGAGTGAGTGAAGGCGGGAGGTGGGTGTTCTAATTGCCATAGCTCAAACTCTGGATCCCCAACCTCAGGAAAGGGTTTTCAAACCCAATGTGACAGACAGTCAGGGTGGAGCCTGGGAGAGGAGAGACAGGGGGCTGGAAGAGCCTAAAAAGAGTAAATTCTCTGAACCAAAGTTTCCATTCTATTGAGGATAACGGAGGCATCTCCCTAGTGCCTGATGTGACAAAACAAGCTGTAACTGACTGTAACTAAATAAAGCAACAGGAAAGGGAGGACATGCTTGTCAGCAATCCCCAGTTTCAGCGGGATGTTTTGACTACAGAGTGAGTAGCTCTCGTCACTGAGAATTGACAAGAACTGATCTTCTTCCCGGTCAAAAATGCGTTCCCCCTTGGGTTCTTTTATTTTAGAAAACTTCGTCTCCTGCCTCATGCTGACCACATTAGAACCTGGGACTGCGGAACCAAGTTTGTTTTTGGTCCTATCCATGGAGCAGTTTAGAGGTCTTTCTTTTTCATTGCTTTCTTTCTCTCTTTCTTTTTAATGGGAGTTGAGTGCCAGTAAGAGGAACCAGATGGAAACTAAAGCTCTCTGTTTATGACTGCACAGGTACACCACAAACAGCAGTGTAAATGTTCCACCCCGCTGCCTCCCACACACCCAGACTGCCCCAAACCCCACCTGGAAGGACCAGCTTCTAGCACGGATAGGACAGTTCCATTTCGATGCTTATTGAGCCTGGTAATATTTGCTTAAGGACAACATTTGAATAGAGGCCCCTCAGAAAACTCACATTTCCATATTTACTGGGGGATTTGTTTATTATAAATGAGGTTCAGAAACCATTCTGTATACTTGCTAAGTGAAAATAAGCAGACTACAAAAGAGCATGCCAGTCAGCATAGAATTAATAGCCATCTGTTAGCATTTACTATACATCAGGACCTGTGCTAGGACCATAGGTCTATATAGATGAGTATATATGAGATGAGCTTATAATGCCCATTTGTGCAAAAAGGTGAAGTAACCAGTCCAACCAAAGATGACTACCTCTGGGGAGTCAGGGTGAGAAGTACAGTAAGATGCATCATGTATTCTTTTACACTATTAGAAATGATATACTGTATCTTACTATTTGATGCATTTTAAGTAACAAGAAAATCATTCATTTTTTTAAGTCTTTGCTTAAATTCACAGGGCTGTAAGTGGCCCAGGAAAACAAAAGAACTGGTTTATTGGACTCCTTGGCACATAGACTCCTCATCCCTCTGCTATGACCTTTTGTTGGAAAAAGGAATCTAGAGACATTGACTGACATGAGCATGTAGTTAGCTCTGGGCAAGAGGAGAAGGAGAGAATGGCCACATCAGCTATTGTCCGAAAGGCAAACTGTTAAGAGCAAAGGAGGTGCTAACTGGACTGGGACAGTCCCAGGCGCACTAGGACGTATGCCCTAACTGTGGGCTACAGGTTTTATTATGCTGCACATACACCAAATGTTCTGCCTTGAGCATGTACCGTTTTAATAAGAAGAAGGACAGCGCGCTCACCATTTTTTTCAGACAAAGACACTTTTAGTTATAACTCTTGTGGCCATGCATTCTTTTCATTTGAATCATAAATCAAAATTCACATCATTCAAATTATTCACCACCACAATCGTCGAGTGCTGACAGCCGTGAATGTGGCCATCATTACTGAAATGCGATGTGGAATAAAAGTGCTTGGAAACCACTGTGTAAATCACCCCTCCCAGCAGCGGGCAGCAACCCTGGCTTTTACTGCACAGGTGGCAAACCCAGAGGTTAGGGGACACCTCCCCCGAGGTTACTCGGCAAGTTAGTCACTTCTGCTCCACCTATCACCAACTTCCGCTGTTCCTCCAAGCTGCAAGACGGTTTCCAGTTCTCCGCAGCTAGTCATAACTTTCTCCAGAAAAATACAAGCCAGCTTCGGAAGAACATACGTGTTACCTTGGCCACATCGTGCACCAATACACAAACACCATTTACATCCAGGCAAGACTATCAGTAAATAATGTAACTTGACTCAAAACAGAACATGAACATTGCTCAGTAGGGGCAGGCTCGTCTGGACCGAGTCAGATGACTAAGGAACCTCAGGAAGTGGAACCATGAATCAGAAAGCGACCTCCTTTCCTCTGACTCAATGCTGAGCTCATGAACCTAGGTGGTGTCGGGGATAGTGTTCCTGGAGGTGCTGAACTCCTCGCAAATAGACAAAAACTAAGTAAAAACTTAGGGCCTTGGCCATTGCTCCCTGAACAAGGCTCTGTGATCACATTGTACTAATCGTTTTACATATGTGAATCTCATAACAGTTCATGTTCCATATCATTATCCCATTTTTAAAAAAATGAAGAAACTGAGGCTCAGAGAGTTTGCCAAAGCCCTCCAACCAAGCTGATGCATTACCAGTTCTCTTTCTATCATATTCACTGCCTCCCAATAAGAAGCAGTAAGGAGGAATTTAAATGGCTTTAAACATCCTGCGGGTTGCCTACTCCTGATTTTTACTATGATCTGTCACTGCAATTTAGATAAGCTTTATCAGTAGTAATAGCTTTTAAATATTTCTTTCATTTCTTCTGTTCTATTTACAAACTTGGGAGGGTACTACATAATTTTGAGTGCAGTCATGATAATTAGAGTATTATCTATTTTTCTCCCATACACCGAGAGGTCTAACACATACTAGTGAATTCTTTAATTTTTTTTAAGATTTTATTTATTTATTTGAGAGAGAGAATGAGAGAGAGAGAAAGCACGAGAGGGGGGAGGGTCAGAGGGAGAAGCAGACTCCCCGCTGAGCAGGGAGCCCGATGTGGGACTTGATCCCGGGACTCCAGGATCATGACCTGAGCCGAAGGCAGTCGCTTAACCAACTGAGCCACCCAGGCGCCCCATACTAGTGAATTCTTAAGGGAATAAGCAGCATACTTTTCCAAGAGGTGAATTAACTCCAGCCTCAAAGGCAGTGTGTGAGTAGCCCACATTTCTTTGGGTCCACTGACCCCAGAGAGGAATGATAGAACCTCAGGTGACCACCCATGGCCCCTGTGGCTACATAGGCTGGGATTTGTCTGGCTAACCCGTCAAAAGCGGTTTGCAGCCTCCCAATGTCAGCGTAATGCTTGCAATCCAGATTTTTACCACTAGGTGGATGGTAGTGCTTTGTATGCTAATGGTTTCACTGAAACAGTAAGCTTTCCGTAGAAACTGATAAACATTTAAGTTTATAAAGTCAGTTTTGCCAGCTTTAATTAAAAAAGACTACGAACTCCACTGGAAAACAAGACTTCATAATTTAAAAGGGGTGTGAGAACAATAAAACCATGTAGAATAAAAAAAGGCTCATTTATAACACCAAATCCCACTTAATTATGCTATCTGATACAAGCAACCTCTTGCCTAAGTAAGCATAAGAACTAATCCAATTTTGGACAAAGAGAAACTTTTTGCAAATTGTTATAATTTGGTGCCTTTCTCACTAAAATTCAATTATTGCTGATTATTGTCGAATCTAATCTTGATTTTACTTTTTCAATTTTTAAGAGGGAAACTCTAACCAACCCCCCCCTTTTTTTTTATACACGGAGTTTCAGTTGTCAGGAGAGTCTCAGACTGTAAATGTGACTGAGGTTAGAAGCCACTACAGCCTCTCACACTGAGGCTAATCCACATCCTGCCAACTCCAGAAAGATCTTACTTCCCAGTCCCTCCTCAGTCTTAGATGATCACTGTGAGGCAGAAGGCTGCTTTAAGAAGACACAGGTGACTGTCCCCATGACTGCCCTTTATCAATCATGAACAATTTCTTTCTCCAAGAAACTCCTTTCCGTTCTATTTCCTAGACCTTTGAATTCTAGAACCAGCATAAAACTATAACAATAGTAATAAACATAAGTAATGCCGACATTGGGCTTAAAATATGCCGGGCACTACGCTAAGCGTTTTATAGATCTTAACTCATTTTAAGCTATGACACATCAAGTATTAAAGACTAGCTATAAAACATCCCTAAATAGCTTCATACCTCCTTTTTAAACGTTTTTGCAAAACATCTATTGAATGATGCCATTTTTAAACAGAGATCGTTTATATATTCATGCATATCTTATACATTCATATACATAAATATTTCATCACATAAACACACCTCTTCTCACCTCTTTCTGGTATCTTGCTTTCCCAGGTGGCTTGTGGCTCTCTAAAAGGTAATCTTCCCTTTTAGCTCCATCTGTCATTCCTGCACTACATCTTTCTACTGGAGAGCCTGGGTCTCTCACCTGCAGCATCTGTATCAACTAGGATCTTATTAGAAAAGCAGAATCCAAGTTCCATCTCAACCTACTGAATCAGAATCTGCATTTTAACAAGATGCCCAGGTGAATTAGATGCACATTAATGTCTGAGAAGGGCTACCCTTGGCAATACATCTGATGAGGAAGACAATCAGAGGATTAAGGAGTTAGGTATTAGGAGTGACTGCTTGCAAGGACAGAAGAAGTTGACAAGGGACAATGGAGTGCCAATTTAACAGTCAAATGGGCCACTGATGCAATATTGCTGGTACATTAAGAGGAATCACGCTTCTCTACAGTGAGTAGTAAGTAGTAGAGGTAGGACCTTTTTTTTTTTCTTTTGTGGTCTTGGGGGTAAAGTAAATCTCCTTATCCCAAAGCGAAGGAAAGCATAACATGAATAACAGAAAACAAGAAGTATTTTCCTCAAACATCTGATCCTATGGACAAAATAGTATACATCAGCAATTTACCTCTTTCCAAAGATACCTGTTCAAAGTTATTCATTTGTCTCCCCTTTTCAGATTAATCCATAACTAAATGAAGCAGGAACTATTCATAAGTGGTCCCATGTCATGAATGGCATATGTTCCTGCAAACATCTCCCGTTTGGACTCGAACGCTTTAATTTGGAAACGTGAAGTGTAAGGGTGGGAACTGCAGTGCTCCTTGAGCATGTGGTCTCTGGCTCATCAGCAACGGCAGCAAACTAACTGCTTTACTATTTGAGGTACTTAATTAAAACCAAAGAGTACTAAAATGCATTCGTTAGATGCCAAGAAGCAATGTGTGTTTTTAGCAGCCGTGGAAGTATGGGTTTGTGAAATTAAGACTCGGAGAAGGAGGTGATTTGCAAGAGGGTCCAGGTGCTGCCACCCTTGCTCCCACTGCCCTCTCTCCAGAGCGGCTGTTGAGTCAGGGCTGACAGTTCTGAACTGCGGCAGACAGAAGAGAATCCACTGGTCATAAGACGGTGAGCGAGAAGGGGTGAAGCGTAAGGGGAGTGTGCAACTATTCCCAGCCCTTTCTTTACACTGTGGGCAGAAGCCTGGGGGGTCTCAGGTCGAGATAACATCTCTCTGGAACCTGTTTGATATTCATCTTACAAAGTTAATGACAGGAATTAGAGCTAATATAGGTTTTTTGATGTTCTTAAGTCTTGTTAAAGGCAGGAGAAGAAAGGAAGAGGGTGAGAGGCATCTGCAGTAAATGCCTTTGCTGCCTTCTTGACTCTCTGTGAAGGAGAAGAGGTGGGTTTTACAATAAGCTTGCATTGTTATTATTTTCTTTTTAAGAATGTTTTTAAACTCAAGTCCTCACAGTCTCTACCAAAGGCTCTTTACTTTTGAAGGAGCAGCCTGCCTTCCAACTAACCAGCCTTTGCCTATTCCTCTTGGCAAGTCGATTGGCTGATCCATCTGCTCCAAGTTCCCCAGAAATGGGAGGTGTCTACACACTAAGGTTAGTGTGGCCTAATCTCCGCCTTTTTATCACCAAAACTGCTGAGCAGGACCAGGGATTCTCGATGGAGACAATATTGCCCCACAGAGGGCATTTTGGACACTGGCGGGGTGTTTTAGCTGTTCACTTTCGTACACTTAGTGTACAACAGTCTCATTCAATGAATTGTCCAGCATCCTTTGAAATTTTGTGTGGTCCAAAGACATCCACAGGTGAAAAATTCTGTGTATAATTTTCTTACCTAGAATCTAAGTTTACTTTACAGGTAGGCATCACTATTTGTTGCATAGTAATTCAGTAGTACAGTGAACTTTCTAGGAATACATCTACTGTATAAATCAAGAGAAGATGGTCCTTTTCTTCCACTCAAAATTTTGCCAAGAGTTGTTTACGGTTGTGGAAATCCGTGTCCCCAGCTGCAAGGCATCACAGGTGTCTGAGTCATGGGTACAACACACCTTCATCAGTCTGCATTTGCAGCTGTCACAGGGCAAGGACTGTTGGTAGGTAGAATTCTCTGAGTGCTTCACTTCAGAATGCTGACATTGAGAGGCTGCAAACCGCTTTTGACGGGTTAGCCAGACAAATCCCAGCCTATGTAGCCACAGGGGGCCATGGGTGGTCACCTGAGGTTCTATCATTCCTCTCTGGGGTCAGTGGACCCAAAGAAATGTGGGCTACTCATACACTGCCTTTGAGGCTGGAGTTAATTCACCTCTTGGAAAAGTATGCTGCTTATTCCCTTAAGAATTCACTAATATGTGTTAGACCTCTTGGTGTATGGGAGAAAAATAGATAATACTCTATATAATACCTTTCACATCATGTTCATTCTCTGACTGCTTTGCCCCTTTAGGGCAGTTGTGCCCCAACCTTTACATGTTGATAAACATTCTTTAATTATAAATCATTTCCCTTTCTTTCTTTCTCTTCCCAAAAGGGCATCACACTGAATTTTAATGAAGTGGGTAGGGTGGCTATATTCTACTACATCTCAAAGTAGTAAAGGAAATATTACAAAATACAATGCAAAAGAAGTGTTGAGTCTAATAGAGTTGGGGCCACAGGTATAGGCTATTTCTCCAGAACCTAGGATCCAAAGGAGAGCAAAAGACCAAGCAAATGTCCAGCAGAAAAACTAGAATAAAGACTTGAAAAGGAGGATGTGCCTCTGTTCTGTGGACAGGTGGCCCTTGACTTCCAGTCTCCTTCAATGCCCTCTTCTGCCTGCCGCCTTGTTAAATGTAGGTGTTCCCAGTGTTCTCTCATTCTAATCCTCATCTTTGCAAGATGTATCCATTCCTAAAGCTTCACCCACCATTTCTATGCAGCTGATTCCAAGTCTACACTCCAGGTCTGACAGATCTGAGCATCAAATACAGCCTTCAATTTCTTTTTTGGATGAGCCACATCTATGTTGTGTTATACCCCAGATACATGAAGCAAATCACATTCATCATCTTTCCCCTAAAACCTGGTCTCCCGTGGGTGTTCCCACTATTGGCTAACAACATCCTTATCCTCCCAGTCACTCAGCGTTACAACTTCAGATAAGAAATTCAGAGTGATCTTTAACAACTTTTCAATCCCGCACGCACCTTAACCAATTATCAAAGCCTGTCTATTCTACCCAAATGTCTCTCTCAAATCTTTCTCAGTGGTGTGCTAGTAAAATGACTTCCAAAAAAAATGAGATTTTTTAAAGCCCTAATTTGTAGTGTTTGCCAATTTCTGTGATGCAAATATTCCCACCATGGCCAATTTAAAACTACCAAAAGTTTAACATCTGGCTCGTAAAATTCCTGAAAATTTCACAATAAGCTCTTGAGAGCCAGTGCTCCTTTATAGTTCTACTGCTGCCACCCTACTTCAGTCACTTGTCGTGTATTTTCTGAGCTATTTAGAAGCTTATAAATTAGTCTGTGTACCCCTACTCCAATTACATGTGTGCATAAAATTCTTTTACATTTCTTTGTTGCATATAAAATAAATGCCAAGAACCCTAGCCTTGTGTGCAAAGCCTTCCACAGTATGGCCCTAGTCTGTCTTTCTCATCTCCACTATGCCCCTCATCCACCACCACCTTCTACACACTCACTGACACACAGCTGCACAGCAATTATGCTCCAGCCCCATAGGGACACTCAGCGATCTCTAAAAAAACAATGCACAGTGCAGTTCGGTTCATCAAACTTTTACTAAATGCCTACTATGTACCAAATACTTTGCTAAACTGAGTAAGACATGCCCTCCAGGAGCAAAGAATCCCATGTACTTCAACTCTCTTGTGGTTATGTTTGTACTGTTACATTAGTTAGAAACTCCCAACTCTGTCTGTATTCATTCAGAAAACATTTACTGAGCACCTACTAAGTGCAAGACCATGCTATATTCTGGAAATGCAACAATGGAAAAGACACAGTCTCTACCTTCTAAGTAGGTGATGTGCAGGTGTAGTGGAGAGACACCAGTTGTCTTCCCTGTTGGATTCAAGGAAGGATTTGCTGAGAAGAGAGTTCTGGAACTGAGAATGAGTGAAGGAAATGTGGCTCAAGAAAGAGGCAAACACCAAACTGCAAAGGACTCAGTATACCACGTTTCCCAGCTGACACTCCTTATAAGTAGAGAATTTATCTTGCTCAAGCAGAGAATTGCCTATGAGGATACAGATGCCTCTCACAGAATCCAGTGAAAAACTGAGCAGCCAGACCTCAGTAAGGACTGGAAATTTCCTCCAGGAACTCAGTTGCCGAAGTTCACAAACCTTTACTTCAAAGCTCTGGAATTAATGTGACTCAACTCTCAATAACCTATTCTTGTGTCTCTCAGTTTAAATGCAAAGAAAATCAGATTGGTCCAGTTTGGGTCAAGAGTGCATTCCTGGTTCAACCAGCTATGACCAGAGCTGAACTGGTCGTTTTCATATGCCAAGATGCTCAGAGAACATAGATCCCAGTCTCAGTGGACATCCTTAAAATTGTAGTAACTACTAACATAGTTACTCAGAGCTGAGGGCAGAAAAATCATGGCCAACTGTATCAGTTAGGAATGCTTTGGGCTGCAAGTACCACAGAACATGCTACAGTGGCTTAAACAAGTGAAAATGAATTATTCCGACATACCAAGAAGTCCAGCTATATGTATTATTAGTGTGAGTTGAGCAGCTCACCAGTCCTAAGGCTCTGATCTCTGTGATTCTCTTGGCCTCTTGCTCTCCTCGGTCCTGTGCTGCTGCGGTTCCAGTTATCACATACACATTTGAGACTTTAAAAGGAGAAAGAGTGATGCCAACTGTATCCCTTGCCATTTATGCAGTAAGCCCAAAAGAGTTCCCAGAACCTCCAAAGAGACTTGCGCTTAGTTGTCATTGCCATACAGGGTTCATATGACCCCTTCTCACAGCAAGAGAGATTGAGAAAGCAAGAAACAGTACCACAGTTAGCTTAGATCAACCATGACCTAGAACTAGATACATGAAGATCCCCAACAAAATTGAGGTCATTAGGTATGGTAATGAGATAACCCCCAAAGATCCCCACCTTCTGATTTTTTCACTTTTGTGTAATTCCTTCTCCTTTAGTGTGGGCAGGACCTGTGACTTGCTTCCAGCCAATAGAATATGGAAAAGTGATGGATTGTTAGCTCTGTGATTACGTTACATCATATACGACTCTATCTTGCTAAGACTCATTCTAGAGACTCTCTCCTCCAAACTGGCTTTGAAGAAATAAGTGGCCATGTTAGGAGGCTCACATGGCAAAGCGCTGAGGACGGTCTCTAGGAGCTGAGCCAGCAGCAAGCCAGGATTCTCAGTTCTACAATCATAGGAAATAAATTCTGCTAACAACCTGACTGACCTTAGAAGTGGATTCTTCCCCAGTCAAGTCTCCACATATGAATGAAGACAGATAACACCTCGACTCCAGCTCTGTGAGACCCTAAAGAAAGGACCCAGCTAAGTCATACCCAAACTTTTCCACAGAAACTGTGAGATGATCACTGTGTGTTGATTTAAGTCACAAAGTTTTTGGCAATTTGTTACACAGCAACAGATAACTAATACATCAAGGGAGAATTGAGGAATATTTATGGTGGAGGTAACCAACAGCTTCTACCATACCAGTCATGTTTGATTTCATTTCCTTTGTATATAGAGCATTTTTTACCTTCTTCCATGTTTTATTATCTTCCTTATGTCTAATCTCTAGGCCTGAAACTTAAATCCACAGAGATCATGAATTCATCTTCTTTGACACCACTCCCCTTGGAAATCCCTTTCTTGACTTTGACACTGCACTGTCCTTGTTTCTTTCGACCTCTCCTCCATGGGTATCCCTAAGGTTCACTTCTTGACCTGACACTTTTCTCTCTAGCTACATTTATCCAGCTCCCTGTTGACAGTCTGCTGTTGTTTTAAAGTCAAAGTGGCTGAAACCCACTATTCCTTCTCTCTCTGTCCCATAAACCAAATTTCCTCCCCAGCCCTCATTCTTTATTAGTAACACTGCAGCACTTTTCATCTTTCAGAGTCAACATCTTGAAGTAATCATTGATTCCCCTGTCACCCCTCAACAAATGCTGGAGATCTTCCCTCATAATGTCTCCAAAAACATCCATTTTCTCCACTACGTTCCTGTTTCAGGACTTCAGAACCTCTTGTGGGTATTACCTCAAAGCTTGCTCAGTGATCTTCCTGCCTCCACTTCTCTACACTTCAATCAATTACACATCACATGCTCAGAGCTTTCATTTATCTTCTATCTCAGAATCCCCTTTATTGTTTATGCCAGTTAATTTTGAGTTTTCTCTGATAGTCAAAAACATCTTGGCAAATGCAGTCCACATTGCACAATTAACATACTTTTCTAGGCTCTACTGCACCCATTTCTGGATCAGAACATAATGCAAAAATATGGACACTCTCTTTTCTCTAATTGCATTAATGTCCATGTCTGCCCTGAACTAGGTTGCAAGCTGCTCTTAGGAGATAGGCTTCTATTTAGTTTGTATTCCAATGGCAGTCATGATGATAATATAGAGTTGACCCTTTAATAATGCAGGGGTTGATGGCACTGACCCTCCTCCAACCTCACATGGTCAAAAATGTATGTACAACTTTTGAGCCCCCCAAAACTCAACTACTAACAGCCTACTGTGGCCTGGAAGCCTTACCAATAACATAAGCAGTCAAATAATATATGTTTTGTATGTTATACATGTTACATATGATATTCTTATAGTACAGTAAGCTAGAGAAAAGAAAAGGTTCTTAAGAAAATAAGGAAGAAAATACATTTACAGTGCTGTACTGTAAAAAGAAAAACCTGTGTATAAGTGGACCCACACAGGTCAAACCCGTGTTGTTCAAGGGTCAACTGCAGTTGCAACAAATTCCACATGTTGCTTAGGAATTTACCATATTTGAGTTAGGACAAAATATGCTAGAACTTAAGACACCGACAGCTTTGGAATAATTAAGTATCTAGGGAAAAAGAGCCAATTTCTGCATTACATGGTCGAATATATATATCCTCACCAGTTGTTCTGGGTTGAATTATGTCCCCCAAAAAGATATGTGGAAGACCAAACCACCAGTACCTCAGACTACGGTCTCCTATGGGAATGGGGTCATTGCAGACGTAATCAGAAAAAATAAGGTCATACTAGAGCAGTATGGGCCCTTAGTCCAACATGCCTGTTGTCATGAGAGAGAATGCCATACGAGGATGAATGTAGTTGGAACGTCATAGCCACAAGCTAAGGAATGCCAAGGATTTCAGGCCACAACCAGAAGTTCGAAGGGGCAAAGAAGGATTCTATCCAGAGTTGTAGAGAGAGCATGGCTCTCCTGAGATCTTCATTTGAGACTTTTAGCCTACAGAACCAAGACAAAATAAGTTTCTGTTGTTTTAAGCCATATAGTTTGTGGTACTTTGTTACAGCAGCCCCAGGAATATGCAGATTTTTAAAAATCATATCTAAACACCAATTTTAAAAAGCTTACTCTATCTCAGTGTGACCTAAAGCCTTGCATGTGCTGCCTGTCCCCTACACCTGCTTATCAAGCCAAAGCCCGCTCTGTCCTTTCCGCTCCCCTAATTCACCAAGGCCCTACCTTCCTCCAGGCCTTCAACATGCTGTTCCATCCGTTAGGTAACAGAATCTCTTTTCCTGGCTGGATCCTTCTCATCCCTCAGCTTCAGTGTCCCTTCCTAAAAAAGGTTGATTCCCCTCCTATTATCCACTTTAATAACATGGTTTTCTCTCACCTTATAGCATCGTTCACAATTTGTATCCCCACCCCCCCCCCCAAGAGTCTACCCCCAAGGGCTGATGCCACGTCTGTTTGGGACACTACTGAAGGTCTGACACCCAGCAGAGCACCTGGCACTTACTAGGACACCCCATGTTTGAGGCCAAGATCCTGAGATATATGCCCAATGTCGGGTGCCCAGGTATCCACATACCTACCTCTGTGCACTGAAAATGGCTATAGTTCCTAATGTGATGGGCACAAATACATTGCAGTAAACCTTTCACAGCTTCTTGCTTTCCCAACCTTTCAAGGGAGTTCTTGGGCCTGGCCATTGGGTCCCTTTGGTTCTGAGGAGGGCCGTGTGTGGAGCTATTGGAAACATCTGAGGCAGAGGCCAATTAAGTCATGTTAGTAAGGGTATGGAGCTACCTCTTGAAGAAGAGATAAGAAGGTGGGAAAGAGAAGGGAGACTGAGGAATTGGGGAGATTAGAAGGAGACAGGTGAGATCAGGACACAGGACTGCCAGGTGCCACCCTGGCAGAGGCGACGGTAAAGACAACAGTCAACGTTTCACGGTGCCTTGTATGGTATGCTCCTTCCTTTCTCACTCCACCTCCAAGAATATCTATATTAAAGATTTTCATTACTATTCTTATTCATCAAGGATTTTGGCGTCATGTTTGTGATTCTTCTGGAAAGGCTACCACCTACACAAGAAATCTCAGATTAATCCAACTGCTTTAAAAATCATCCCTACTCCAGGGGTGCCTGGGTGGCTCAGTCAGTTAAGCGTTTGCCTTCAGCTCAGGTCATGATCCCAGGGTCCTGGGATCGAGCCCCGAATCAGGCTCCCTACTCAGCGGGAAGCCTGCTTCTCCCTCTCCCACTCCCCCTGCTTGTGTTCCCCTCTCTCACTGTGTATCTCTCTGTCAAATAAATAAATAAAATCTTTAAAAAAAAATCATCCCTATTCCAACTTACTCTCCATCTGCTCACACCTCTCTTTCTGTTGCCTGAGCATCAATCCTTTGTTTTTATCAGGAAAATGCATCCCAGACCCCTCCATTGCCTCAGACTGAGCAGTTCCTCTGGGAATCACATGGTAGTTGAGATGATGGGCTTTGGAACCAGACAGGGGTTCAAGTCCCAACTCTGTCGATTAGTAGTGGGTATAACTGGAAAAGTTATTTAATAATATGCATCGTTTGGAGTATATTGTGATGATACAGAGTGTGTAGCACCATGCTTGGGACACAATTAGAGCTCAGTGTGTGACAGCTATTCTTTTGATGCTCCTTATGACTAATAAGGTGACTTGAAGCATCTCAGCATCACCTCTACAATTTTCTCCAAAAATTTTCAAAGAGCTGGAGGTCCTCAGAGCCATTGTGGAATTCTGAGGGTGAGGGGAAAGCATAAAAAGTAATAGGTCCAGTTAAAGGAGATTTTTGGCACACAAAGAGGACTGGGGGCCCCATGACTAATGAAACCCCAAGTCCTAACTAAGCTTTAAGAAATGGAAATACAGAGTCCTCTTTTGACCACACCCTTGCTTCTCTCCACTCCAACAGGAAGAGGGACACAGAGCAAAGACACACTGAGGGCAGAGCTCTTAGTAGGGGAGCAAAGGGGCCAAACCTCTCTCCCTTCCCCTGGACACACTCCATCCTCCTCTCTTGCACAACTGGATGAGGGGGAGGGGGGGGCTTCTCCTTGGGTGGCTCCCTCCACATTAAAACAACTTGGACTAGCAGAAAGACAGCTTGAAAAGCTACTTGACTACAGACCTCCAGCTGATGGGACAAAGATTTCCAGAGCAGGAAAGGAAGTAGGGGCTCAGGGTATATGGTCTGGCCAAGGATCCCAATCGTGAGAGACACTAGTGTTCTCCACATTAAAGTGTTGTTGTTGTTTTTAATTTTATTATGTTATGTTAGTCACCATACCATACATCATTAGTTTTTGATGTGGTGATCCACGAACCATTGTTTTTGTATAACACCCAGTGCTCCATGCAGTACGTGCCCTCCTTAATACCCATCACCAGGCTAAGCCATCCTCCCCACCCCCTCCCCTCTAGAACCCTGTTTATTTCTCAGAGTCCATAGTCCCTCATGGTTCATCTCTCCCTCCGATTCCCCCCCTTCATTTTTCCCTTCCTTCTCCTAATGTCCTCCATGCTCTTCCTCATGTTCCACAAATAAGTGAAACCATATGATAACTGACTTTCTGGGCTTGACTTATTCACAAAGATAAACTCGAAGTGAATGAAAGACCTCAGTGTGAGACAGGAATCCATCAAAATCCTAGAGGAGAACATAGGCAGTAACCTCTTGGACATCGTCCATGGCAACTTCTTTCAAGATACATCTCCAAAAGCTACTGAAACAAAAGCAAAAATGAACTTTTGGGACTTCTCCACATTAAAGTTTTGCAAGAATCTAATCCTGGCCACAGACGCCTGCAGGGAGTTAGGTCTCACCGACCTCTGCTTCCAACACATTCAACACATTCGGGGGGTTTAGTGCTTTGAGTCAAAGACTGCAAGTTCCATATTCTAAAACCTATTTTTCTTTTCTTCCATAGTAATAGATCCTATATTGTTTTCATTTGTTGTATAACAATTTACCACAAATTTAGCAGCTTAAAACAGCCCCCATTAACTAACTCACAAAGCCTGCCCAACCTGGCTGACACCTTGATTTTAGCTCCTAGATCTGCCTGCATTCCTTGCTTCAGAGCACCCCCCTCCCCCAATCTTCAAGCCAGCAATGACAGGTTGAATCTTTCCCATGCTGCTCATCTCTAACTTCCTCCATCTCTGACCTCTAGACCCGATTTAGAGGTCAGGCCTACCTGGATCATCTCCCTATCTTAAAGCTGATTAATTTGGAACATAACATAATCACAGGAGTGGTATCATATTTGCAAGATCCACCCACACTCAAGCGGAGGAGATTATACAGGGTGGAGAGCCCTGGAAGTATCTTATAGCTCTGTCTACCACAGACCCCTACCTTTAAGCTTGATGGGTGGATCCGCAAATGAAGACTACATTTCCCAGCCTCCCTTATAGCTAGGTACAGCCATCTGTCTAAGTGCTGACCAAAAAAGTGTTGTATAGCAGCTTCCCAGAAACCTCTTTAAAATACCACTGCTGCCCAATAGTGATACATCCCCTCTGTTGTTGATTCCTTCTTGCCAGCTGGAACGTGTAATTTAATGTCCGGAACTTCCGCAGCAACTTGAACCATCAGAATGGGAGCCACATGAAAGATGGTGGAGCAGCAGGATGGAAAGAACCGGGGTCCCTAACCCTCTACAGAACCGTACCCAGTGGTGTGCTGTTAAATGTTAAACCAGGGGCTCTCCGGAAGGCAAAACCCTGATTTGTAGCATTTGCCAATTTCTGTGATATAAATACTCCACCCTGGCCAGTTTCACGCTGCCGCTGTGACGTCACTGAACTTAGAGTTGGGCAGGGATGCCAGCAATCGGTTCTCAAAAGCTGGAACAAGCCAGCCCCAGCCCACCACTGGCTGGAGCAGCTCTGGGCTGCCCACCTCCAGCCTTCTGTTTCTTTCTTTTCTTTCTTCCTTTTTTTAAAGATTTTATTTACTTATTTGACAGAGAGAGACGCAGCGAGGGAGGGAACACAAGCAGGGGGAGTGGGAGAGGGAGAAGCAGGCTTCCCGCCGAGCAGGGAGCCCGACGCGGGGCTCGATCCCAGGACCCTGGGACCATGACCTGAGCCGAAGGCAGACACTTAATGACTGAGCCACCCAGGCGCCCCTCCAGGCTTCTGTTTCGTCAGAGAAAAAAGAACCTCCACCTTACTTGCGGTACTGTTATTTTAGGGCTTCTGTCGCATGCAGGCAAACCTGAGCCTAGGGGGATTTTCTCCGGTCTTCTCTGTCAACACTGAGTTTTTCTTGTCGTGGGTTTTTCTTTGTGCTGGATGGGTCCGGCCCTAAACAGAACTGGGGGCTACGGTGCCACGGTTTACCCTGCGCGCGACCCCAGCGGGGGCTGCTTCATCCCAGCCGCCTCTCGGTAAGGTCCGCCCCAGCTCCTTGGACAGCAGAGCCTGACTCACCCTACACACCTCAGGAGGACACAGCAGAGTGACTGCCAGAGAAACCGGCATCGCCGTGCTTGACAGAGACCTCGGGGCGGGCCCGGTGACAGGAAACATTTGAAGCCACGCAACAAAGCCAGGACTATGTGACAGGAAAGCCCCTCTTGACAAAGCTGCCTCTGACGACCAGGGAAGCTCGAGACCCACGACAGAGCAGAAGAGGCTGCAGAACAAAAACACGTCAGCACGACCGGGAAATACCTACTCGCCTCGGTGAAAACACCAGAGGCCGAGGCTTGTTCCTCAGATTTTAGCAGCGCAGGATCACGGTGCATGAGTCTGCCGCCGCGGAGGGGCTGGACATCTACCCACCAGCCCGGAGCTAGCCCGGGAGCGGCACCCCCTCTCTGCAGCAGACGTTTGTACCAGGGGCGCGGGGCTGCTCTGTGACACGGCAGCCTGAGGTCCTTACCTGGACCTGGAACCCACCAGTGGCGCCGGCAGTCCCAGCACACGCAGTCTCGTGCACTGCTTCCACTCGCTGCGTTCCGGCATCTCTTCAAAATAGACCGTGGAGCTCGAGGTCCTCCTCCATCTCTGTGTCGGAGCTGTTCTGGAGGAATGGCTTTCACTACATATGATCCACCTGGCCTTCCGCATCAGACCCCTGCTGCAGATGTGTCAGGTCATGGAAGGGGTCACGTCATCAAGTCTTCAGCCAGATTTCCTCCAGGGGCCCCTTCCGGGGGGCTGCGGCACTCACAACCCAGGGAGAGTGGTCGCAAGAGGTAGGTGCAGCCGTCCCCTGCGGAGTGTCTGCCACATGGGGGAGCCTGTGGGAAGTGTGTACATGTTCTCAGGTGATCTTGATAAAAAAAATCAGTGAGGACCTCGTATCATTACCTGCACCCCACAAATGAGGAGACCGAGGGCGGTGGGGCTGAGGCCAGCTCGCCGGCTGTTTGCATGCGGGCTTGCCTGAGCACAGACTTCTCGGAAAGGGGCCGGCTGTGGCTTCCGGATCCTTCGCAGAGCAGGGCTGAGGCGGAGAGATGAGGCGGGCCTGTCTCAGACTGAGCGAGCACTGGGCTGACCTTCCCGAGAGGCACCCTGGGCTCAGTGCCACAGCGCTTTTAGAGGCCGATAAAAATGTTTTACTTGTAATTTCTTTTGATATCAGAAGACATATATAATAATGACTCTATCCTGAATTATATTTGTCTTTACACCCACGTAATCAAAAAATATAATCTTTAATATCCTTTACAGAAAAGGAGGCACGTGAAGGCAAAAGTGCCAAGGACCTATGAAAGTCATTATGCGGCCCAGACGAAGGTAGTAGAAGTAGATGGCATTGCTGTGGGCACCGACCAGATGGAAAAAGTTCAAATGTTCCCTCACAATTGGGCGCTTTGGGTTAAAGAGAGTGTGTTCCCAGTGAAAGTCCCAGAAGACTGTCAGAGTTTGGGCTACAGAATATTCCAGTGATGATGATAATAAACAGGGTTGATGAATACCCCTTATCTGTTCTTTATCCCCTGATTGGCTATTCAGAAAAGAAAACTGAATAAATCAGCAGCCATTGTTAGGACATCTAACATGCTAAAGCCCTGGTATTGGATCTGTTTCTTAAATTTTCTTAAAGTAGTTATGGAACAGGCCTCTGGTGACCTCTCTTTTCCCGCGAGTGCCTCCAGAGAACTAGAGATTTACCATGTCTGGTACTCGGAAACATACGACAAATGTGTCAGATGGTTCCTAGGACGGGAACAGGGCTGCCCTGACTCCATTACCTAATAGTTGGTTTTATTCTGGAGAATCACCTTCTCACCCCGGGCACAGTCTTGGTAGAACTTTCCTTCAAGGTGCCTTGCCCTGTCTTGCTGTGGGCACGGGGCTCCAGCTGGACAGTCAGGATGCTCACTCCTTGAATTTCCATGTCGAGCTGGTGATGTGGGTCCTGAAGTCAATTAGAGTTCCTCTACCTCCCGGGCGGAGTCCTGAGGACATTGTGCTTGAGTTCCCAGTTGCCAGAGCTGCCACAGTTCCACAGCTTCTTTGATTTCCTTTTAAATATTGAGCTGACCCATATCTTTTTAGTAATTTTTCTTTCTTCTTCTCCTCCTCCTCCTCCTTCTCCTTTTTCTTTTTTCCTCATCTTTTTCCTCTTCCTCTTCCTCCCCTTCCTCTCCTCCTCCTCTTCTTTTTCTTCTTCCTCCTCCTCCTCTACTACTTCTTCCTCCTCCTCCTCCTCCTCCTCTTCTTCTTCTTCTTCTTTTCTCCTCCTCCTTTTTCCTCTTCCTCCTCCCCTACTACTACCACTACTATTACTACTACTACCACTACTAACACTACTACTACCACCACTACTATTACTATTACTACTACTAACACTACTACTACTACCACTATTACTACTACTAACACTACTACTATTACTACTACTACCACTACTACTACTACCACTATTACTACTGTTACTACTACTATTAACACTACTACAACTACCACTACTACTACTACCACTACTATTACTAATATTACTACTACTAACACTACTACTACTACCACCACTACTGTTACTACTATTGCTACTACTATTAACACTACTACTACCACTACTATTACTACTACCACTACTACTACTACTACTACTACTACTACCACTACTACTACTACCGCTATTACTACTACTACCACTACTATTAACACTACTACTACCACCACTACTATTACTATTACTACTACTAACACTACTACTACTACTACCACTATTACTACTACTAACACTACTACTACTACCACTACTATTACTACTACTACTACCACCACCACCATTACTACTATTAACACTACTACAACTACCACTACTACTACTAACACTACTATTACTACTATTAACACTACTACTACTACAACTATTACTACTACTATTAACACTACTACTACTACCACCACTACTATTACTACCACTACTACTACTACCACCACTACTACTACTACTACTATTAACACTACCACTACCATCACTACTATTACTACTATTACTACTGCTATTAACACTACTACTACTACCACCACTATTACTACTATTACTACTACTAATACCACTACTACTAATACCACTACTATTACTACTATTACTACTACTAACACTACTACTACTTCTTCTTCTCCTTCTCATCCTTCGTCTTCTCCTTCTCCTTCCTCTTCTTCCTCTTCTTCATCTTCTCCTTCAATTAGCAAGAGTCCATATCTGGTGCTTTAAAAGAAGTCTGATTGGTGGGTACCTTCCAGGTATTCAAGTGGTTAGCAGAAGTTATTCTATGTGGGAAACTGGACACTGATGGCAATAAATTCACAAACATCATGTAAACCTGCTAAGTCATGCACTTAGCTAAGAAAGATACCTTGTTTTGTCACTAAAAATAGAAATCAAAATTCATTCATCAAACAGAAATCAAAGCACGATTAACAGTAGGGGACTAATCTATTCTGTTATTTTAGATTTATGGTTACTAAAAGACGCCCCCTGATGAGGAGGTGGGGAGCTGGGGGGAAGTAGGCAAATCAAAGCAGACCTCCTTTCACGAACTGGGCCCCCTCTCCACTAATAGCATTATGTAGAAAACAGGCGACAATTAAAAAGTTTTAGAGGAAGACATAGTATTTGTTATTGGTTCAATTGTGTTCCCCCCAGAAAAAGATATTGAAGTCCTACCCCCCGGTACCAAGGAATGGAGCTTCTTTGGCAAGTAGAGTTGTTGCAGCTGTAACTAGTTATGGTATGATCACACTCAAGCGGGGTGGGGCTCCTAGTCCAGGGTGACTTCCTAAGGTGGCCATGAAATACAAGGAGAATACCACGTGAGGATGACGGCAGAGACTGGATTAATAAAGCTACACACCAAGGAGCCCCAGGTTGCCAGCAAACCACCACAAGCTGGGAAGAGGCAAGGAAGGAATCCTTTACAGATTTCAGAGGGAGCATGGCCCTACTGAAACCTTGATTTTGGACTTCCAGCCTCAAACTGTCAAGACAGTAAGTTTCAGCTCCTTTAAGCTACCCACTTTGTGATGTTTTTATAGAAGCCTAGGAAACTAATACAATACTTCCCCTCCCCAGACTTTCAAAAATACATTGCTTCAGCGGCAGAAACTTTGATAAAATAACGCAAGCAGGCAAACATATACAAACATACCAGACCATGAGAAAAATCACCTGTAGCCACACACTGCTTGTATCATAGTATCTCTTCTTAGATCCCTTGTCCTCCACCCAGTGCCACCTTGACATCTGCCAGGGCTGGACATGATGTGAGCAGTACACTCTCCATTCCATGGACTTCCTCACCCTTCAGCAAGCCCTTCCCAGGCCCCGGGGTGGGGGGAGTGGGGGCGGGGGGCAGAATCAGACTGCAGTTGGGAAACTGGCCCTCTTTGAGTGAGTCAACACACTTTCCAGCAACAATATCTGTCTAGTTTTCTACTTCTCTTTCCATCTAGTATTCAAATTCCGGAAACTGTGTATTTGTAGCATTCAACTCAGATATTACAAAAAGAAGTCACTTCTCTAAGTGACAATACTATCGCTCAAGCCCTGATATTTATTCCATTCACAAGACGATAACAAAGTGATGGGGCTCAATCCCCCTTTTCCTGCAGTGCTCCTGGGCTCCTAAGTACCAGCACCACTACTGTGTGTGGGCAAATTTCCCTTCCAGCTCCAATCAGAAGCTGAAACTCCTCCCATCTGTTTAATGGGTTATGTACATTAGTAGAAGAGAAAAGTACACTGCAAGGTACTTCTACTAAAAGTTGCTGATCAAAAAAAAAGAAAAAAAAAAAAACCACTAAATTAATTCCTTTAAGGAAATGCTATGGCTGGATACACCAAAACCTAGATTTCTTTTTAGAAAACCCAACTAGGCTTCAAGATCTTCCAAATTCAACAAATATGTTAAGCATCTGCTCTGTACAAGGCTTTGTTGTATTCCCTGACTTAGGATGATAAAAAATGAATACGACACTGTATCATCAAGGAAACTACAATCTAGAACAGGAATAAGAAACATACAAGAACTATTATGTAATTGTCATAAGGAATTATCTTTCATAACACTATGGAGCCAGTACTTCGCTTACTTCACCAAGACTAACAGCTTACTCATCAAGGCCAGCTGCAAGATCTCACTGCAATATGCCCACAAAGTGCTGCGCCCAAAGCTCTCATATCATAAACTGCCCAGTCTCAAAATCTGCCTTAAGATCATCCAGCCCAGGCCTGAAAACCTGAAGTCCTCCTTCTGAGACATGGCTAAGACTCAAGGTGATGTCCCTCCCTCACTGCAGTAAGCATAAAGAGTTTAGCTCTGCTCAAGCAACAGATTGTTCAGATGGTCTTTTCAGGATACAACAGTCGACACCCCTTTCTTCTGGCAGGAGGAACCCCTCTTATCTGGTATTCATCCATTAGCATGTGGTTGAGCCTGGAGCTTTCCCTTCAAGCCCCCAGCAACGGTGGTTACCCTAGGGATGGACACATGACCTGAGCTGGTCCCAACAAAGTCCTGATAAAGAGTCTGGTACTTGGGATGGGATGGTCCAACTATCTAACACTGAAATACAGGACCAACTAAGTAAAAATGAGAGGCAGAATAGGTAGGATTCCCCATCATTATCCTTACGCGAGAAGCAAGGTAGCTGATGATACTGCTCTATCTTGGAACTCAAACCCTTCAAGCCAGTTCTTTGGGAGAAATGACAGAAACACATCAGGATGTTGGAATTTGTTAGCTACTTCTCAATAGCTTCAGTAGGTATTTTAAGAAGGGCATAAGCTGCTCGCCATGCTAGCCCATTTGAAGGTATATAGAAAACAGCCAACAGCTCTGGTAGTCGTAACAGCTCATCTTCACTGAGCACTTCACATGGATTTCCTCATTCAATTTGCACAATAATTCCACAGAGTAGAGATAGTGGTCATCCCTACTTTACAGTTAAAAAACAAGAACAAAAACAAAAAAAGCCCCAAGGCCCAGGGAGACGCAGTTACCTGACCAAGGCTATACAGCTAGAAAGTGGCAGAACTGGGAAGCTGACTCAGCCAGTCTTCCTCTGTTGCCCAGGCTTTTCACCCTTCTGCCTGCAGCCAGGCAATGGCAAAGGGTCAGACAGTGTGTGCCTCGCAGAACTGCAAGAGCCAGAGCCTCTGTTTCCATCAAAGGTGCATGAACAAACAGGAAAATATAGCGGGACTGGGCCTTCGGAACAGGCAAAGAAACAGTGGGAATTCATGCCCAGAACCCCTCCCAAACACCTCCTGCCACAGAGAGGCAAGCATTTCTATGAAAGCAGCATTCCTTGGGATGCACCCTGGCAAGGGCAGACCCCTATTGTTGTAGGTTTTCCCAAAGCTGAGGAAGAGATTGGAGCCATTAAGCTAGGGGTAAAGAGTATGGGCAGGAAGACAGATACCACAAAGATGGGCTTCAAGGTTAAAAAACCAGGCCCCACTAGATCTGGGCCTTTAGCGCATGGAGTTGCCAGAGATCCAGATCAGCCAAGCTCTAACCGGGTTCTTAAAGGGGTTTTGTTGCCAAGGAAATGTTAGTGGCCTGCGAAGAGAGGATCCCCCAGCCTCTACAGAAATTCTCAGGTTCCCTCCACACATCACCCCTTCCAATAACCATTCCAATAGGAAGAGGGCTACCGCATGGGCAGGCCCCCGGAACATCCTGCTGCAAGGCAGAAGCAAGGGTTCCCAGATTAGCTGACCAGGCACCCACTCCACCTTTGGAGCAGGGAGCTCTTGCTAGCCCTTAACTGCAGGAAGAAGTATACAGTTTGGACCAGTGACTGCAGTTTTTCCTTCTCCCTTTTCCCAAATAGGAATGTGTGACCTGCAGTGCCTCAGGTTCCCCGATTGCAACATGGGATAATATTTGTATTTACCACATGGGATTGTTGTGAGGATGAAATCGGTTCAATTTTACAAATGCTTAAGAGTTCCTTACAGAGTAGGAGCTCAGTTCATGCTGAGTGTGGTTGTTTTCGTGTGTCTTGGGTGTGTAGGAAATAATCTGAATTATTCATGACAGATTGTCAGAACTGAGTGGTCACCCATGGGGGTTCCGGATGGACATCCCCTGACAACCCTGGACTTGGGATGCAGGGAGCTGTGATGTCACCTTTGGATGCAGTGGCTGGATCTGATTTTTGACTGCTTCCCTTGGTGTAAAGGTGGGTATGTCGGGTTTCTTATGAGGTAGCAGGGCTGTTTTAAGTTGGATCATTCTTAAAATTGTACATATAAGGAGGGCATGTGTGGGCAGGTGGGTTCCTGCACGTGGGGCAATCAAAGGATGGAAGGGAATGGACATCCATGGGATGTCATCTAGTAACTGAACCCCATTTTGTGATGCTGCCCTGAACCCCAGCTACTCCCCCTACTCAAAAGAAGTTGTGGGGCATCTGGATGGCACAGTTGGTGAAGCCTCCTCTTGGGTTTGGCTCAGGTTGTGATCTCAGGGTCATGAGACCAAGCCCCACATCGGACTCTGCACTACGCAGGGAGTCTGCTTGGGATTCTCTCTCCTCTGTCCCTCTCTTCCCCCTCCCCAACTCTCTCAAACAAATAAATAAATCTTAAAAAAAAAAGGCAAGGAGTTGTGTGTTCCAGTTTTCCTGGAGTGAGGGGTGCTTAAAGGAAACAGTGGGAAACATTAGAAAACAGGGTGGAAGAGATCATGGTGGGCTGTAATTACTGAATGGCGGGATTGAGACTGCAGAATTCTAAGGATTCAGAGATCTTTGTCCCAGATCCCTCTCCTCCAAACCCTAAAGGCTCTGGCACTCTCTGCTACCCCATTTGGCCCATCTTCCAACAGGACTACCGCCTCTCTAGTTGGTTCCCAGATGCTAGTCCAGCCCTCCCAGTGAGTCAGGAGCCCCCCACCTGAGGGACCCATGTCCTCTCTGCTCTGGCACAGCCCTGACCACACAGCTGGTACATGGTACCTAACGGACAACAGTATGGATTGTTAAGATTTTGAACTATTTTATTTGAAGAGATTTTCTTCTATGGTTCTAGTTATAAACACAGAACAAATGCTATTTGAGTGAGTGCATCATAGGCATCATTGTATTTGAATGAATCATACCATAATGTTTACATTTTAAGCCACACTTGAAGACACAATACAACCTTTTTAACAAAGTGTCGGTCATAACAAAACATAATTGTTCATTCTACAGACTATCAAATTTCCTAAAATGACCACTAGATATGAAAACATTGTAGAGACATCTAAAGAACCCCCTAAGATTTTTCTTAGAAAAATGACACAATAATGCAAATTACATTTTCCTTTTCTTTACTAGTAATAAACTACGACATCCATTTGAGAAAGTACCAGCCAACACTACCAAAGTCATCTCAGTGGCCTTTTGCTCCTCAAAATTGACCATATTTTACATTTAATGTGTCCTAGAGGGATGGATAAAAATAGTTATGTCAGGTGCAGAAGTTAGCATTATGTCAACTGGTGTGTATTTTATATCGTGTTCCTAAATCAACACAAGAAAATGAAAAACAGCAAATATTCTTACATGAATGAAACATAAGAACAGGAAACCACCCTTTGATAGTGATCACACAGGCAACATCAACTGACTTTCAGTCAGGACTAGTGTCTTAATGACCATTTAGTAATGCTTTTTATGGAAGTGTTTTAAAGGCATAGGTACAAACACACACATGAACAGCTCGCCTCTCCCCCAATACTCACTTCCCTGACTTTGCTCCTCCTTCTCACGGGATCAAGCTGCTGAGCCCTTAGCCAAATAGGCTGTATGCCTAGTAATTATCTTTAAAGCAGATCACATATCATTTTTTTTGAAAGATGAAGTACAGAGAAGACTATGAAAAGTAGTGAGAAAAAAAGCATACCATTAAAACAGAAACATAGGTTGTGATGTTCAAATTTAGAGAAAAGCTGGTTCATTAGAATTGTTAGTAGATCATGAAGCAGTGGACAGATTGGGTCAGGACTGAAGAGACGGCCAGGCCAGAAAGCCCCAGTATGCCAAAGGTAGCATCTTTGAGGACATGGGTTATAATGATTACGGCAAACATTTTTACAAAGCTGTAAGCTCTTCCAGATCAGGGACATGGTTCATTTACGTCTATCTCCCTAGTTCTTAATATTGTCCTGCACACAACAGACTTTCAGTAAGTATTTCTGGGAACCAGGGAATGGAGCTGAATCAGCTCAGTGCTTTCAAAGCCATTCTGGGTGGTATCTACTCACCTAATTCATTCACTCCTCTGTCTAAGGCAGGATGAGAAAGAGACTTCATTCATCTCATTCTGATGGATGGGCAATGGATGCCCGGCAGCACTGATGACATGGACTGTGGGGCCAATTCCTAGCACAGAGGAAAGGAGTACTACTCATTCATGATGCCACCATCAGAGAATGGTGGCACACATGTTACATATTCCCCAGCCCTGGTCTAGGAAAAAGGCATCCCGACAACTCACCCATATTCCCTTCCTGTCACTATGCTGCCTCACAAGTGCTCTGCATTAAGCCACTGCTCATTAGATGTTGGTTGATCAAGAAGGCCAAGGGCCTTTCCACTCGATTTACCTGTGTGGCCAAACAGGTATGGTCATGACTTTACCTGGAAATCTGAAAACATGGTATTTACAATGCTCATTAAGTAAATCTTTACTGAAAGAAAACAAGCATTTCCTTCTAATTCCCTTCGGAGAGAAAGGGCTTTGTCCATCTCAGTACAACTTTAATTGACATCATTGACATCTAAGGCATTTGCAATTACTTGGGATTTTGGTTCAAAAAAACATGGCCAAGATCAATTCTCTTTGGTATTCATGCTTAATCTATTTGTTTCTTAATAGAATCCATAACCTTCTCAGTACTTCATTGTTATGACTTAACTCACACTGTCGAAATAATCAACTCCTACACTTTCATCAGAAAAACTTTCAAGGATGCTAAGGGGAGAGGCCTCTGAAACCAAGGGTGTTAAGAAGAAAGCCAGGAAGAATGACAGGGAGAACCAACCTCCCTCTACCAATCCACACTCAGGACTCACTCTGCCACTCAGACCATTCTTCGTAAAATAGGTTGCTTCTGGCAAGGTGGCTCCCACTAGCAGGGGTCCTCCCACGAGCTGGGGTCCTCCCGTTAACTCCCCTCACCATAGTGGGAGATTGGCACTCCTCAGAAGCATGTCAGAAAAGAAGGATGAAGCATTTAGAGAAAGGAAGAAAATAGAGGGATATTATCAAAGAGTACTATATTATACACCTGAAACTAATATAACACTGTATGTTAACTATACTGGAATTAAAATACACACTTAATTGGGAAAAAAAAAAAAAGCAAAGTCCTGGGGGATGACAGGGGATTTTCAAAACAACATTCCCTCATTATAGGTAGAGTCTTCACTACAACATTGGCACCAACATGAGAACACAGCTAAATTAAAATTATCCTCAAAATGCCAACATAGCTGATGTGCACAGCAGGAAGGATGACGACCCAAATCCACAGATCTGTTCTTATTGCACATTCCGCCTTGCCCAAGTACTGCTGGCAGTCCAGAGTAACAAAAACTTTGTTAGAAGTCTGTGTATCTTAGAGATATAATATGCCAGGACGTGCGTGCATGCACACGCACACACACTCACACACACACAGATAATAAGCACATACACACACATCAAACCCGGTTTATAAAAAGAGCTTTGTGGATCAGAGTATGCCTTCACTTGGTCCAAGAATCTAATTGTTGGCATGAGGAAAACAGACCCAAAGAATGTAATCAGGAAGAGAACTGGTTGGCAGCAACAATATTACATTTTATATGATGTGGTTATTTACAAGCTAAGGTCTAATTGTCCAGAACTAATTCAACTGGCTAGAATCTTCTGAATATACAAGGTTAAGCTTTAAAAAAAAGTTAAGATCTGTAGCAATAAAAGTTAACACTATCTAAAATAAATTAGATTTTTAAATATATGCAGTGAAATTATAGGTCACTGGAAATTCAATTCCATAATGAATATAAATTAATATAAATCTATTATTAAAGTACCATCCCCAAGAAGATTTCAGTTCAGAGTTTAAAAAAAAAAAGGCTAAGTATTTGAGAACGAATGGGTATGGCTTAGAAACCCTTAAGTAGTGTAAATAGAGTACTGATATGATTATTTGGTGACAAGATCCAAGAGCTGTCTCCAGGTGCACAATAAAGGCTTGCCTCAATTTACTTAATAGAAGTATTCCTGAAAAGTTGTGCAAATAGAATTTTTACAACCAGACCCTGAATTTCACTACTCGCAGGCCATGATTGTCAAGAAACCCTGTAGTGACCTTGTGAGAACCTGGGGAACTCCACTGAAGTGATCAACCCTCTGCACCATGTCTACGCAGCAAATGCCTACAGGAGGTACTGGATACTGTCTGCGGGACACACAGATTTGCCATGATCACTTTTTTTTGTTGTTGTTCTGCGGACGTTCTTAAAGTGAGGCTCACTGTAGCTGGAGTGTTAGAGCAGAAGGATGGACTCCAGCTCCCAGTTTCACTGATTCCATTACAAAAGATCAGAGAAGTTCAGAAAGAATAACATTTCTGTAAGTATACGTTTTTAAAGGGATGGAGCTAGGATTGGCAGAAGCTTTTTATTCATGTCAACTGACTTATTGACTACTGCTGGAGCTGGGTTCCATCTGATTCAATGACCAAGACAAGTAGAGCACCTTACCAAATTTCAAAGATACCACCAGAGGCCATTCCTCTTCTAACGAGCTCCTTCCCTCTCCAGCACCAAAGTTCCACAGCTATCCTCACCTTCCCTCATAAAAGCAAAGCATGAATTAAAAGGCTAAGATTAAATTAGAAAGATGGCTGATCTAAAGGTGATAAAGTTATCTATTTTTACCTTATAAACAGAACTAAGTCAAATACATTCATTAAAAGTAACCTTAAAGGCAATTTTTGTTCTTATTTGGTCTTCCCTTCCCTTCCCATTTAAATCTAAGACTCGATTTAAAAAAAAATATATATATATATATCCATCCTTCTAAACAATATATCCTCTCTTTTAAACAATACGGAATGCCCAGCAATGCAACTTATCTGACCACATAAATTTGCAATCTGCCACCTAAATGAAATAAGAGGTTACATCTGTCTATTCAGTACACATAATTGCAAAAAAGTTTGGAAAAATAGCTGAGAATGTTTTTAAAAAAGGTTTTGGGAGGACTGGATTCTTGCAAGGACTCACTGTAGGGCTCCATCATTGTAAATTTCCTGGAAAGCAGTGTGCAAATAAAATAATTAAACATAGAACCCTATTTTTAAACCACTGGAAGTATATGTGGGTATGAATAGGGGAGAAAAGGGGTGAATGACAGTGTTAATATAAATGTTTGTCAAGTAAATGAATAGCAACAATAAAAATCTCTCCCTTAAGGTATTAATGATATTTCAAGTGACCTAAATAAAACGGATTTTAAAATGATCTTTACCGTTCACGTCAACTATTGACTTTGGCCCTTTACTAAAGCAGACACAGTGAATCTTCTTTTTGATGATTAGTTTCAGTCACTGGCCCAAGGGTACCATATTTGGAAGAAAATATTATCATGGATTTGCTCCCATCATTTAAAAATCAATAATTAAAAAAATAATAAAGTTGGTCTCTTTTCTCCACAAGTTTTCAAGTAATTAGTTCAAGTAAGCTTATTTACAGCTATTGTACATGTGACCTACTTCAACCCACGTTTTCCTTTTAGAAATCGGCCTCCCTGGAAATGGGACACTACATTTTTTTTTCTTTTTCTGCCTTGAACCAGGTTTCTTTTAAATCCTAAGTCAGTTCAGTCATGTCTCTGCTTTATTGGGCAGATAAAGAGAGGAGACCAGCAAGTTGTGTCCAAAGGCTGGGAAACGCCTGAATGCTTCCCAACTGTCTGAGAAGATGTTGTACTTGAGGAAAACTCGATGTTCCAGGCTGGTGGACAGGGTCACATCTCTGCTCATGATGTAGATGCCGTCGTTATGAAGCGCGCAAGTCAAGTTAAGACCTGATTTGGACGTGTTCTCTTTGAGGTAGAGCCACTGCCGCGTGACCGTGTTGTAGGACTGCACGGTGAGCATGTCCTCACTCTGGCTGCTCCTCCGGTTGGGCCCCAGTTCGTGCAGACAGCCGCCCACGATGTAGATGGTCTCCTCAACAGATACCATCTGCTGCTTACGAATGTGGACATCACAGGTTTCCAAGAGTGTCCAGATGTCGGCCGAGGGGCAGTACTGCAAAATGTTCATGTTGCGGTCTGAAAGGAAGAAAGAAGCCAAATGAGGACACGGCCACAAGGAATACCACTGCCCGTCTACGCTGTGATAAACATCTGCCCCCACCTGAAATCTTCTGGTCACACAGAGGCAAAACTATTCCAGAGAAGCAGAGGTTGGGACAACAGTTTTCCAAATGGCTGGGAGGAGATCTGTTTAGAATCATCCCCCTTATCTGCATCAGGTGTGTCCCCTCCCTGGGAGGCCCTCAGAATCAAGAGGGCCAGGCCACGGTCCTCTGTGATTGGAGCATTTTAGAACCACCAGTCTAAGGGTAAAAAGAATCAGAGCCTTGGAAATCTCCTCAATAGCTCAGAATTACTGACTTCTTTTTTTTTTTTTAAAGATTTTATTTATTTATTTGAGAGAGAGAATGAGAGATAGAGAGCACGAGACGGAAGAGGGTCAGAGGGAGAAGCAGACTCCCCGCCGAGCAGGGAGCCCGATGTGGGACTCGATCCCGGGACTCCAGGATCATGACCCGAGCCGAAGGCAGTCGCCCAACCAACTGAGCCACCCAGGCGCCCAGAATTACTGACTTCTTAATACAGATGACAGGCAGAGCCCCAAGGGGATCTACTCTTGACAACCAACTCTACTAAATAAGACAAATGAGCCACGCAAGATCTTCAGGGGCAGTCTAAAGGAAATAACACACAATTCCAAGTCAGGAGAAACCCCAGAAAGTCTCACCTGTGGCCTTCAAGCCGTGGAATCACTTGGCAATTCCATGTCCCAACTCTAACAGCAGAGACATACTCACAAAGGCCCTTCCCTCACCCCCTCTCCCCGTGCCTGCTTCCCAAGAAATGGCTAGTTCTTGTGTGAATAAAATCAGAAAGTCGATCAAAGCCTCCTTTAACATTATCTTGAATTCATAGCTGCTTTAAGGAAAAATATTGCCTACTCTCATTTTGAAAAAACACTTGGGAAATTTAAAGTATCTAGTTTCATTTTTCCTTTTTTAATTGTTCTTTTTTATCCTCTTCTCCTCTAGGAAAGAATAAGTGGCATATTTTAGCCTCAGCAGAAGAAAAAAATGCCCTGAGTTATCAGAAAGAATGAACTTTCTGTTTGTTGCTGTTGTTTAAACAAACAACAAAATCCATCAGCATAAGAGACAAAGTCAGCTTGGGAACAGACATGGAACTAAGGGGTACAACGCTTCCTCCTGACACAAAAGGACCCACCCGAAGTTAGCAAGGCTGAAGGAGCTCCACCACCACCTCTGGTACCAAGTCAAGAGGGCACAGAAAGAACAGAAAGGAGACTGAACCCTGTGTGTGCACATGTCTCCATGCCTGTAGAAATTTCAGAATTGCTACAGCTTTAGGAAACTGTCCCTCTCTTTTCCACCCACACTAATACCTCCCTGTATTTCTTTTTATTGTAGCTATTGTAATAAAACTCATTCCGGAGACAGTCCAAGGGAGTTTGGTTCCAGTTGATCAAAAAGTGCTCCTTAGTAACCCGGCTTCCCACCGCACGAATAAAGGGCTTATTCTAGTGAGGCTTCCCTGTATTTCTCAGTTCCAGGTCTGAAGGTCTTCCCAGGTCTTCTGTAAATGTTTTCTCTCCTCATCCAATAAGGGCTCAGACCATGATGAGGTGGTTTGAGTTGGTGGAATAACCTTTTTGCTTTTACGTTGAGAGGTGATTCTGAACTTTAACAAATCACCCTTCTTCCCTTGAGTGGTTACTATTGCTTTCTATTGAATTTCTTTTAATTTCCTCAGTGCCTACTATGGAATTAATATAGTCAAACAGCTACCATAAAAATCGTGAACTATTACTTCCTAAATTTTAAAAGTCTACCTAACTTAAGAAGTCAGCAGGCCAAGAACCCAACTTTGAGCCCTGCATTTTGTTTTATGACAATTATGATTCCTTATTTTAAATCCAGGTAACTATTAGGAAGTGCTGGGAAGATCCCACGCAGAAGAGGAGGGGTGTTTCAGAGTACAAGGAACTGTCCCGCCCTCTCATCTCAGAAAACCCATTTTCAACCCTTACACAAACATCCATCCATCCACATCACCCAACCATCCCATCACAGGTATTTGGCTTGGGGAATCCGGGGCAGGAATCACCATGGGTGGCCCAAGTGAAGAAGGTACATTAGTAGTGGCTTGAGAAACTAGAAAACACACAAGCAAGGGTTTTCCAGGTCAAATCTAAAGAACATTTGCTCAGCCAGGGTCATGGAAAAACTAGGAAATCTACCAGCAGAGTACTCCTTGGGTTACAGTGCTGCCTGTCAGTGCTTCCCAGCTTCTGGTCACAAGAGAAGCCAAGGGATATGTGTGCATTATGTCAGCCCACAGGGTGCATTCTGTGTTACAAAATCGAGGGAGGAATCAGAATTCTTAGAAATGTTCAAAAGTAAATAACTGTATTTACTTTCCTAGGAGAAGAGGCACACAGACACACACAGAGGTACATATGCACACACAGGAATTCTCTGGGGGCTATGGTTTCATTAAGCACATGAAGTTGACCACTGTACCCAAACACCAAAGTTGAAGGTAAAAGAAATGGCTGCTAGATCTCTCTCTCTCTCTTTTTCAATTATTTGTCACCAAAAAAAGCTGGCAATTACCTTATCTTCAGTGGAAAGTCACTAGAGAGGGGCACTGGGAATAGCTCCACAGGGATGAAAACCTGAGGGTATTTAAAAAAAAAAAAAAAAGCTCACTGCTTCCCATGCACTCCTCTTGGTCACTGCCTCTCCTTAAATGCATAAACACAGCACCTGTACTGAGTTCAACAGTGGCCCCCCAAAAGATATATCTACCCCCTAACCCCAAAACCTTTGACTGTGACCTTACTTGGAAAAAGGGGCTTTGAAGATGACATGAAGTTAAGGATCTCAACATGAGATCACCCTAGATTACCCAGGTGGGCTCTAAAATCCAAAAAGGAATGTGTCTTTATAAGAGACAGAAGCGGAAAAGACAGAGGAGAAGATGTGTGAAGATGGAGGCAGAGCCTGCAGTGATGCAGCCACCAGCCAAGGAGCACCTCAAGCCACCAAAGCTGGAAGAGGCAGGGAAGGATTGTCCCCCAGTGCCTTCAGATGGGATGTGACCTCCCACACCTTGATTTCAGACTTCTGGCTTCTAGAAATCTGAGAGAACACACTTATATTGTCTTAGGCCACCAAGCTGTAGTTGTTTGTTAAGTCGGCCACAGGAAACTACAACACCACTCACCATCCTCCCCACCACAGCAATTGCTTAGAGATACTCTAAGAAGTGTTACTCAGAATCTTTTGCACACACAGTAAATTGGATGCTCATAAAACACTTGACATTTAACTTCTTCCTCTAACATAAATCCCCCAAACAAGACACATTTGGTGAAAAGATTTTTTGGCACCTACACTCTATTAGCATGTGGATTTCTGTCCTTTACAAAGTTACATATCAGCATCCTTTCTCCATACTTATTGTCAGCGGGACAGTAGCTCTGTCCTCCCGTGTTGTACCATAAAGGAGAGAGAGGTTATTTCACTATGTCAGATATAATGGTAACTCTACTACCTCAATGTGACTAAAAGTCCTAAGCGTCCTGTTATACCTTTTCTATAAGTTCTGGGCATTTTTCAGTCAGATAAACCAAATTAAGAAATAAATTTCTTTGGCCAAGGGGGATCTGGGTGGCTCAGTCAGTTAAGCGTCTGTCTTCGGCTCAGGTCATGGTCCCAGGACCCTGGGATCGAGCCCCACATCGGGCTCCCTGCTCAGCGGGAAGCGGGCTTCTCCCTCTCCCACTCCCCCTGCTTGTGTTCCCTCTCTCGCTGGGTCTCTCTCTGTCAAATAAAAAAATAAAATCTTTTTTAAAAATTAAAAGAATAAATTTCTTTGTTTAAGAGGTAACTTGGACACAAGTGGGGGAGAGGGATAAAAGGAAAGACACACCTCTTCCTGGTGGCCCACCCCTGCCTCTCTCAACACAACCAAGCTGTTTATTATCACTATCACGTGAGATGCTTCCTACCAAGAACAGCAGTATAAAACCTACTGGAGAAACTTATCTCCAAATTATTAATACCAAATACCCACCAAAAAAAAGTAGTTTAATACATAACACAACCGCCTCCCACCTCTGGTCAGGAAAGAATTCTCTTACATTCATGTCTCTTATAAACCTCTTAGGATATGTGTACAACAGCCTCGAGCTGAGTTTCTGGAAACTGTCTGATATGTTTGTGCTCAAGAAGGAAGAAAGTGAAAACAAAGATCCACGAGGATGTCCTGGCCCTACATTCCATAGTGTTAAGTGTGTTTGGGAGAAGGATGGCAGTTACCCAATCAAGTCACAAGACAGCTGGTCACAGGGCTGCATTTCCAGAGCAGAAAGAAAATACATATTCTCTTCATAGCATCCTCTACTCCGTTCAATGTTCATGCTCACACAAAGGCATCAAAGGTCCCTCCTGTCCAAACCACCCCTGTAATACACAACTCTCTTCCTTCCAGATATGTAAATATCCAGTATATAATGTATGAAATTACAATATGTACACCAGAGTGTTTCCTTGGCACCCTCCTGCCCTTCCCCAGGCTGCTGAAGCTCACATAGAAAAGGATCACTTACTTGGCCCCTTCACTTACCTCTGGTGGTATATCCTCCAATGACGTAAATTTTTCCCTTACACTCACACGCAGAGAACTCAGCCAAAGGATTTGGTAAGGGTGCCACAAAATTCCAGGCATCCTGCTCAGGATTGTAACACTCAACATTAGAAACGGCCTGCCCACCAATGGCATAGAGTTTTGAGTTAACAGCCACAAGTTTGAAGTTAGACCTGAAAGGGAGATACAAAGGCCCAGAGAGTCAGTTTTTTTAACTTGACTTTTTCTTGACTTGACATTGACTTGACATTCCTGACTTGACAAGAAGGCAATGGCATGAACTGCTAAAGCAGATTGAGGAATGTGCTGGATATCTAAAGAAAATTAGCTCTCCAAGTTGGGTGCCATTCTGCCTGGGGACAGAGGAATGACCAAATGATATCTCAAATTTTACTCCTACCCTAGAATTCACAAGAATGATGCATTTTCCAAATTTTAGCAATTGGAGATAAGCAATTCAATACAACCAAGAGTAGTCTTGCTTAGCCTTATGCCAAGAACCAAAGATATTTTGTATATAGTAGGCTTAATATTTCTTTCAGCAGTGGGAGCAAGTGCGAAGGGAAGAATGCATAACCACCTCCCTCCCTTGTCTCTCTACTCAGAATGCTTCCCATTCTTCCTACCTAGTGGGTAGGCTCTGTGTTAGGTACACACTAGCACCTCCTACACAGACAGGCATATGCTAAGGGTGGTTGCCAAAGGGTAGTTCAAAGACCCCTTTACCACAAGCATACCAGGCAGATCACTTGCCCCCCCGCCCTCCCCTACTCCATAGGAGGGCATCTTTATATTGTTTCACAACATGTAACATACGGCTACATAAGCACTGAACTAAACATATTTTGATCCAGCACTCTTAGGGTGTCTACACATGTTAACTCAACAAATACTTAAATCAACAAATGCTCATTTATCATAATGGAAAATAACTTTAGGGGGCCTGGGTGGCTCAGTCTGTTGAGCGTCTGCCTTCAGCTCAGGTCATGATCCCAGGGTTCTGGGATGGAGCCCCATGTTAGACTCCCTGCTTAGCGGGGAGTCTGCTTCTCCCCCTCCTTCCTGCTCATGCTCTCTTTTGCTATCTCTGTCTCTTTCAAAAAAATAAAGAAAATAATTTTAAAAAGAGAATACACTGGTTTTAAGCCCCATATTCAGTAATACAATTAAACACTGCTCATCAGCTTCAGATGCTAGATTAAAGTCTCATAACTTTTGAATTGAAAAGAAAAAATTAATTTGTTTCAATGTAGTGCACAGAGATTAATGGACTCCTTGAAGACTAGACAGGATACATGTTTAGGCCAGTCTCCCTGATCGGTGCAGCAGTCCCAAGTTTACAGGACTGTGAGCAGAGCACGATGCAACAGAAAGACCTGAAGCAGCTCTCTGACCCTAGCCCAAACACCCCCACTTTGCCATCGCTGGTATGGGGATAATAACCATCACAGGATGGTCAAGACAACTACAGCCAACAGTTTATGAGTAAGTACTACACTGAGATAAGATACTATCAAGATAATTTGAGTTTTCCAGTATTTGAAATAACGAAAGTAGACCAGGTAAATTTTAGAGACCACATCCACTGCCAACATAACAATGTCTTCAAAAGTAACAATACCCTAAGAAAGAATGGGGGTGGAGGCCACATATGCACTTAAGAGGGTAGATAAGGAAGAAACAGGGAATGAGTCGTCCATGTGTGATCTCCTGACAGGTGTGTCTCATCAACACTGACGCACAGTGATGCAGGACATGCTGGGAATAGCCAGCTACTAAAACAGTAAGAGGTTTTCAAAGGTGCCCGTAATGTGTACATTTAAATGAGTCTCAGTTTTGTTTTGTTTTTCCAATCAGAGAGTGAACAGAGCACTCTTCAACAAGAACCTCATATTGTCCATTAAACCTAGCCAGACATTCATATTTCATGCCAACAGACTTCGCTGGGGTGGCAGTTACTGGGGGGTCTCTGCTTCATGTTGCTTACTTTTCCTGCTGCCAATGGTCCTTAAAATCTGACCATGGTGCCCTCTCTGTGTGTGCAAATTTGGGGGAACCAAAGGAAATAAAACTTACAAATAAGCACTAAATTTTACCAGCCCGCTATTTGTTTTTGCTCCCCAAAGGTACAGATAGTAAATTTTGTAAGATCAAAACAGTTTTTAATATTCATCCAGCATAATCATTTGTCCTAAGTAAACATGTAAGGGCTGAATGAATAGGCAGTTAAAAGTAAACAATTCCATCTCTCCAGAGCCCAGCATGCTCAAATTCACTTGAAGAGAAGAAGCTTTTCAATATTGAGTTGAAGATGAAATTGCCACCCCAAAACAGACCACTTAGTGAAGAGGCATACTACTAAGGATTATGAGCCCAGGCTTATACAGGGAAATCTCAGCCCCACTACCCAACTGTTATGTGACCTTGGACAAGTCACTGAATCTCAGTTCATCTGAGGCTAAGTTTCCCGCTCTGTGAAGTGGGGAAAAGCACATATCACACACAGTAAGAGTTGAAAAGGGGAACACTTGCAGAAAGGGGTCACGAGAGGGAATGCTTTTCTGTATGTCATAAGCCTAAGTTTCTTAACTCTGAGTCTGTCTCATTTGTTAACTGCAACAGTCACTGGCTAGAATGTATTCTGGAATTACATACAAAGTGCTCTCTCATCCATAAATTCTCACCATGTAGCACCTCATTTCCTACTCTCTGAACTCTTTCACTCTTCACCTCCTGAATGGTGAAAGTATCAATCCAAGCTATTGATTTTTTTAAAAAAATTATCATCTCTAGTGTTTTCTTGATATTGATCCCTGACATAATACCCTCAGGAGGGTAAAAAGAATTTTTAAACCAAATAATGATGTGTTGTAGCTATATCCTTGACTTACAGTAAATAGAAATAAAAGTGAGGGGGGAAAAAAGATGCTGATTTAATTACTACTTCACTCCGAGGAAATAGAGCTCCGTAAATCCTTAAAAACCAAGTGACATGAAACATGCTGAGCACTGGTACACAGATTAAGCGTAGCTGTATACAATTGTAAGGTGGCAGGTGACACAGAGGTCTGAGTGGCTTCAAGTGCTGACCCTATAACTGTGCAAGCTTATGAAACTGAGCCTCTGTTTCCCCTTTGGGGTGATGGAGCCAATAATACTTATCCCAAAGAGATGCTGTGTGCATGAAATAGGAAGTGACATCTAGAACAGCGTCTACAACCTGCAGCCCAGAGTAAGAGCTCAAGAAATAGAAACCATTGTTACAGCTTGCTACATAGAAAAGTTTGTTGCCATTAGAGTAAATATCAGAGAGAAATGGCAAGATCTTTTCTCACATCTTTTCTCAACCACTCAGAAAAGGCTCGTAAGGTCTGTGGAGCACGGGGGTCTTTGTGTCCCCTCCCTCCCCTTCTGCTGCCTACCTTCTGCCCCTTCCCTATGGATTAACCTCCCTTGGGGACCAGTAGGTTGCTACCTACTAGGTGTCTGAGAGACTAGAGCACACAAAGCAACTACTGGCCAAAATCAGAGGCAGTGCGGTGGTGGTGTTGGGGGGGGGGGGGGGGGGGCGGTTAATGAATAGACACATAATTTTCTTTCCTTCACACTATTCTCTGGCTCCACTGCAACCTTAACCAGAAAGGACAAAAATCTCTCGAGGGTTCCATGACTCTAGAAATGCCCTAAAATACTAAACTTTGGCTCAGAGAAAAAGGGGACAGCTAAGGCTGACAACTGTAATTCCATCTCTGCCAGGAGACTTGTTTAACTCTCTCCCGGCTTTGCTGTATTCACACACAGAACAATTGCAGAGCAAAAGTGCCGGGCAATCAGAGAGACGAGAGACGTCAGAAATGGAAAAATTAATGAACGGATTGCTGCAATAGTGGCCAGTTCCTGCAAGTTATCACCAATTAAAATGAGGAGGGAAGGCAAGCAATTTTGTGGGCACACAGGCTTCTACATGTGACGAGTTATGTCCTGACAACTCCCGAGATCAAATCCACATGCAGACCACTGGGCAGTGTTGCATCCCTGGACTTCAAAGCACCCTCTCAAAGACTGCTATGTACTCATACTGCTATTTTCAAGTGTGCGGGCAGAACACTAATATCTCTTTCTTCCCTTCTTTCTTTTGGAGGGTGGGGGAGAGCATTATTGGTCATATAGCACCATTTTTCTCCAGGGTGCAAAGGGCTTTACAGCATCTCTCAATCCTAGTGTTCCAGCCTGTCCCTTACTATTTAAGATTCTGAGATCAGCACCCGATTCAGTCACTGGGGAATGTGGGCTGCTCTGCATTTGACCGCTTTGTCAAAGTAAAACAGTACAGGTACATCACAAAGGCAGTGAATCAAGGTAGATGTGAAATGCTGTGTAACCAGAGGCCCAAATTTGCTTTTCCTCAAGGTTCTAAGTCTCCTCTGGTGTTTCCAGAAACTGTGTTAGACACATTATCCGGGAACAATCCCATTCTAGGTTTCATTTTTACTTGTTTCATCATCTAAACTCAATTATAAACTCCTTGAGGACCGGAACCATGTCGTCTTTGTTGTTCGCCCAATAGTGACTAGAAAGATGCTAGACATAAAGGCTGTGGTGAAGTTGAAACACACATAATGAAATTTTAAAAAGCAGCACAGCACCACAAAGTATTTGCACTCCACTTCCCTAAAGAAAATAATTTTTAAGAAAATTTTAAAAGTGCACATGAAGATGGTCACTGCCAGTTTATAAGCCAAATTGTAAATACTCTAAATGGTTATATCTATTCGATGGATATTTACATTTTGGTTACTCTACTCATTACACGCCTTAGCAATTTGGTTAACTTTCTATGCCTCAGTTTCTGATTCTGTAAAATGAGAACCTGCCTGATATAGTCTTTGTGAAGAGTAAGTGAGATAATACATGCAAAGCAGTAAGAACAGTACCTAGTACAGAGTAAATGTTCAATTAAATGTTACCTATTATTTTTCAGCTATTCTAAATAACTATAATGACTGTTACAAGATAAAAATATTCACAATGTTACATTTTTAAAAATAAAATCATATATTCACTTTTATTACAATAATGTATGATATATTCCATAATTCAAAACAGTGATGCATTTTAAGCATCTATTATTTACTGGACACCATGTTAGCAATAGGAGTATACAGAAGCACTGAATTGGACCTGATTGGAAGAGAGAGAAACAAACGTAAGCAGAAAATTTCAATTCAAGGTGGAGAGTGTGCTAGAGAAGCACAGGATTTGAATATTTAGTCCAATTGAGAGTTCAGGAAGGGACTCCCAGTTGAGTTGATGTCAAATCTGAGTCAAAGTACGAGAGAGATAAAGAAGGTTACAAATTCCAATATGGCATCCAATTTTAAAATTTGGTGGGTAAAAATATCTGTGTAGAAAAAAAAAAAAGTAACTCTGGGGTGCCTGGCTGGCTCAGTCAGTGGAGCATGCAACTCTTAATCTCAGGGTTGTGAGTTCAAGCCCCACCCTGGGCCTGGAACCTACTTAAAAATAAATAAATAAACAAAAGTTATTTAAAAAAAAAAAAGAAAAAGAAAATAACTAGAAAATACCTGAGAATAACTGCAATAAAAAATATACAGACTATAACAAAGATAATAAAATAAACTTTTCCTGAAGGACCAAAAGACCTAAATACATGGGAAAACAAACCATTTTTCTAGCTGCAAAGTATTATGACACTATAAATCCTCCTCCAGCTTAATTGATAAATACAATGTAATCCCAATTAAAATTCCAACAGAACTTGACAAGCTGATTCTAAAGTTTTTTGTTTTTGTTTTTTTTTAAGATTTTATTTATTTGACAGAAAGAGACACAGCAAGAGAGGGAACACAAGCAGGGGGAGTGAGAGAGGGAGAATCAGGCTTCCCGCGGAGCAGGGAGCCCGATGCAGGGCTCGATCCCAGGACCCTGGGATCATGACCTGAGCCAAAGGCAGACGCTTAACAACTGAGCCACCCAGGGGCCCCAAGCTGATTCTAAAGTTTATCTGAAGGGGAAAATGTACAAAGAACAGCTAAGAGAATCAAAATAAAACAGAAAAAAAAAATGGGTCTCCGTTCCACGAGACAACAAAATAGCTTACCAAGCTACAATAATTTAAAAGTGTGCTATTGGTAAAGGAATGGCCAATCTGTCAATATGGAAACAGGAAAATTAGCATCTGATAACTGGTTGTACAAATCACAGTGAGGATTGAGGCCACCAGGACATTTAGATAACATGTTATAACCTTACATTATACCTTACATAAAAATAAATCCCAAAACACATTCAGATATAAATGTAAAAGGCAAAACCATAAAAGTAATATAGATTATAAGACAAATGAATATTTGTATATTCTTAACTTGTAGAAGCCTTTCCTGTGCAAGATTAAAATTAAAAGCTAACAGGATATACATGACAAATTTGACTCCAAAAACATTTAAATTTCTTCATGTAAGAATACATGATAACCCTGACGTCCAAAACTGGAGGTTCACAATGCCGGTGTTGTCCCACGATTTGTTCAGTCTGCAAGGTCTTTGTTATTGTTGATGTTGGTTTTTTCAATGCAGTAAGTTGCCAGCCTTTATAAATCAGGGCATCTGGCTGTCTGGCAATGCCCTTCCTCACTTCTAGGGGGCAGCAACGAGCTGTGGCTGAGAGAGGAGGGGCCCTCTTGTGGTGGGGGTGGTAGCTCTCTGGTTCATCATCACTCCAACCCACCCCTCTACTCATTGACTTCACCAGCCTGGTCACTTTAGGGATTTCATTTTTGAGGCCTTCCAGTAAAATAAAGGCAGGGGGGAAACAGTGCAACACTGCCTAAGAGACAAGAGATTAATTCTACATATGTAAATAGAATTTCTAAAAAAGAATATGAAAAAGATAAACCAATTTTCTTTTTCATCAGCAAAGGCCACTTATAAAATATATACAAAAAGGCCAATAGACATCTGAGAGGAAAAATTTCTCTTCCAAGCAGAGTCACATCAGTGTTTGCCCATTGGATTGGTAAAAATAAAAAATGATGATAATATCTTGTCTTGGCAAGAGTACAGAAACTGGCAAGCTCAGACACTGTTGATAGGAGAGGAAATCTGAACAATGTTTTAATGGGCAATTTGGCAGGAGCTACCAAAATTTAAAATGTATATACACTTGGGCCCACCTATACAGGGATTCCAGGAATTTGCCATATAGGACTACTGATATATGCCTGCTAAGATAGGCACATATATGCCTAGACGTTCAATATGGCATTTTATTTTAAGATCTTATTTATTTGAGAGAGAGTGAGCGAGTGAGAGAGCATGAGTGGGGGGAGGGGCAGAGGGAAAGGGAGAAGCAGACTCCCTGCAGAGCAGGGAGCCTGACATAGGACTAGATCCCAGGACCCAGGGATCATGACCTGAGCCAACAGCAGATGCTTAACCGACTGAGCCACCCAGGCATCCCAATATAGCATTGTTAATAATGGCAAATAGGAGCAACTTAAATGCTTATGAATAAGGGAGGGGCTGATTACATTATGGTACAGCCATAGGCTGTACTATACAGCTGTACTATACAGCTCTTAATAAGAGTGAGACAGTTCTACATTTGTTGATATAGAAAAAACTCTCCAAGTGGAAACATTAATGGTCATAATAATCAGCACAGTCTAATCAACTCTAAGGTAAAAATACATATAAGATGCATACACACCCCTACATGTACATGCATACGTACATTTTTCCCAGCTAACAATTATCAACATACTTATGTTTATATAAGTGCACATTTACAACATATATTTACAAATGTATAATATATAAATATATATCAATAGATACACATATCTTTTACTCTGTGGTTTTTCATGTCATTCGCAATTTTTCTAAGCATGTATTCATGCATTACTTGAATACCTTTTTTTTTCCCCCGAGGACAGAAAGGATATTCCTATATAGAAAAAGAAAAAAGAAAAAAAGACTACCAAGGCTTTGTAAAGAAAGAAAAGGGGACACCTGGGTGGCTCAGTTGGTTAAGCATCTGACTCTTGATTTTGGCTCAGGTCATGATGTGTCACGTCATGAGATGGAGCCCCGCAACAGGCTCTGTGCTGGACATGGAGCCTGCTTAAGATTCTCTCTTGATCTCTCCCTCTGCCCCTCCCTCCTTCTCTAAAAAGGAAAAAAAAAAAAGAATTCTGTGAGGTGTTAGAGTTCAAGCTGGATGGGGGGCGGGGAGAGCCTACTGAGCACCAGTTGATACAGCTGGAGACATGTGTGTAGAGGTGACAACCTGTTGGGCCTTCCACCCCCAATCTGAGTGCCATCCATAACCACTGAATGGTCTTTGTTACTTCAATTAAAGCTCTTAGAACTTGCTTTAAAAATAACACTTCTGATGCCAAATCTTAAACACAGTATCATCTCAGTGGTATAAATAATACACTAAAAAGGGCTTGGAAGAAAACATGCCAACCTGCACACGGCATTGCCTCTGTGAGGGAGGGAGTAGGAGTGATAGTCTGTTTCTTGATTCTTTTCCATTTTTCCACTTTTCTAGAATAATTATGTATCATTTTCATCATCAGAAAAAAAAAAAAGAACACTTTCCTGAAGGAATTTTATGTTATCGTAGAAATAAGGCCACTGTTCCCCCCTGGCCTCGGGTACCCGTAAGTCAAGTAAGTATGTGTAATGGTCTTCCTATTCCTGTTACGACCTTCTTTGCCTGGTGGTGAGTCCCCCAACTACTTGCTCCACACTCAGAGTAGGGCCCATGTGGGGGTTGAGATGGATACAAGTGGACCAGACGAAAGAGCAGTCTTGTCCTTCTGTGGGTCACACCGATTCTTCTCCCGACTTGGGTGTGAATGGCTCCGGGCCGTCTTGAGTCCTACCATCTTTCTTTCCTACCATCTCTCCCTGTATCTGCTCTGCTCTTCCCCTTCCTTTTCCTTTCCTAGCTCCATTCCCTACTCTCCTTCCCCCTTTTCCTGTCTTCAAGTCACCCAAGGGCATGTTGGGAGGGATTTGAGGATGGGAAGGGAGAAGTCTGGGTGGACTGAAATGTTCTAATTCTGTAGGTGACCACTGCCAGACTCAAATATTGGATCAATGACGAAACTGGGAAGGAAGGGAGATGCAAAAGAGAGGACACAAAATAAGAAAGGCAATCCGATGTACAACTCTAATGGTTATCTCCTGAGCACAGATTGGGGCCCCAGTGTGGAAAGCTTCAAAGTCAATAACAACAACAAAATCTTCTCAAGACAGCATTACAGGTCACCGCCCAGTGTGTCACTGTAATGAGGATTAGAGCCTAAAAAATAAAAAAGGTAAAAATGAAAGCAAACTTTAAAAAAAGTTTTCTTTTAACGTATCCTTTTAGGAAACCACAGACATCTCTTTTTTTCCCCCACTGGGAGAGAGGTAAAATAAAATAAAATAATAAATAAAATAAAATAAAAGGCAGTTTGCCTCAAAGCACAATACCTGCAAGGAGACTACTCAGCTAGCTGACCTCACAGGGACCACTTCTTCCTCGCAAGTTCTCAGTTCCTTGGGACCTTTGCCAGAGTCAAGGCCAGCGACACTCCTGAAGATGTCATTCCCACCTCAGCACAACCTCCTGCGACTGCCCAGTAAGCATCAGGGGAATGAACTAATGAGCAAGTGAATGAATGGGAACGGGAAAGAAGCAGCACGGCTGGGTGCTTACCTCTTCTGGTTCATGGAGGCCACCTGGAGCCACTCGTTGGTGCTGGGGTTGTAGGAGTGCGCAGCCGAGATCTCCTGGCTAGTGATCCTATACCCGCCCACTATGAAGAGGTAGTTGTCCAGGATGGCGGACCCGTAACCCCTGACGTTCACCAGGTCGGGAGGAAGGTTGTTGGCCAGCGGAAACCAACGTTCAGTCATCTCCTCATACCTGAGCATGGATGGGGGCTCCCCTTGGTAGGGGTGAGGGGCCAGGGGCCCCCCCAAGAAATCCCCCAGGGCTACGAGGACGGGAGTCCCGGTCATCCGGGCCTCTCTCAGCCTCTGCTTCAGGCTGACATCCCCGGGGGCTTGAGGAGGAGCCCCCAGGAGGTGGAACTGGGGCTTGCACAGCACCTCGTGGAAGTGGACCACCATGAAGCGCAGGCAGGCCTCCTGCAGGTCGGGCAGCCCGTACACCTGCGCCAGGCGGTACAGCTCCAGGCAGTTGGTGAGCCGCACCTGGGACAGCAGCAGCTGCAGCAGAGACGTGACCTGAAGGAAGGAGGCCGCTTCCACCAGCTCCGCCAGCAGGCTCACCTCGTCCATCTCCTCTTCCTCCTCCACCCCACCGCCCTTCTCCGCCCGCGGGCCCAGGAGCCAGCCTTCGCGGGCCCCGCCGGCGTTGATGAAGTCCAGCACCAGGCGCAGGCCCGGGGCGCTGAGGCCGCGCAGCTGCTGCACCTCGGGGCCGCCGGCCTCCTGGCTCAGGGCCTCGCGCATGCCGGAGCGGTAGAGGGCGCGGAAGTAGTCGCTCTGTTCGATAAGCTTCCTCTTGCTCACCGGGTAGCAGCGGTCCTCCAGGCGGATCTGCACCATCTCCTCGGCCGACATGGCTGGGGGGCCGGGGGCCGCGGGGGTGCCCGCCAGCTCTGCGCGCTCGCCTCCCCGCCCCCACGCGCTCGCCGGGTTCCGGGTTGGGCGCGCCGAGGGATGGCGCCGCCGAGAAGGAGGGAGGCGACGGGCCGCCGCCCGCTCCCGCGTTCGCCCAGCCTATCTGGGTCGCGGCGGCGCCCCCGAGGCAGCCCCTCCTCCTGGTCCCGGGGGCGGCGGCTCAGCCTCGCTCCCCCAAAAGCGGCGGCCCTGCCCGTCTGCTCTCCCTCAGCGCCAAAAAAGGCCCGGCTGCCGCGCGCCGGGCGTCGGGAGGCGGCCGCCGTCCTCGCTCGGATTCTCGGGGCCGCGTCAGCCGCCGAGGGGATCCCAGCCCCCAGCCTGCAGCCTCCTCCCACGCCTCGCCTCTCACTTCCGCCCGCAGGACCCCTGCTGCCCGCCAGACCTGCGAGCGGGATCCGGCTTTCAGGGAGGGCGGGCTGCGGGCCCCGGCGCCCGGGCTGTGGCCGCGTCCGCGCAAGCCTCCCCCGCACGCCGGGCGCAGTGGCTCTGCGGCCTGCGGGGTCCGCGGCGATGCGCCGAGGGGGGCGGGGGGGACCGGAGACGAGGTGAAGCCAGTCTACTCTTTCTTCCACGCTGCTTTACAAGCGGGAAGAGAGAGAGAAGAAGAAACAGGCGTGGGGGGACCGGGATGAAGGGAGTCTGGGGTCCTGGGAGTCAAAATCCACATCTGGGATCGCCCATCTAGCCCAATCCGGCATAGTGTCCCAGGGGAGCTGAGGCACATAGGCCATCTCTGCACACACGGGTGACACCCAGAGCTGATTCTTCGCCATGGTCATGGTGTAGGAGCCATCTTGCAGAAAGAAGGTCCAGGCAGATGGCAGCAGGTTCTGCAGGGCTCACTGGGGTGCACAGTACAGCAGATGAAAAGGGTCGGGAAGCAGAGGAGCTTGTATTTGCTGCTGGGGCCTGTTAATCCTCTTTATGCTATTAAAAGAAAGACAGGAGTGCAACTCAATTTAAGTTACTTCAGTTTCGTTGGGCCAGCCATGACCGAACGTGATCCTTTGGGCAGAAGGTCTGGCCGCTTTTGGTCATACTGGCCTACAGAGGTGGCTTTTCTTGCCACTCTGTGTTCCCCTGCCCATGCCCCCGGCCGGCTGAGGACGACTTAAGGAGGGACTACTTCTTCCCTATCTTCTCTCACTGAACGTTGCAAAGAAATGCATAGAAAGCGCACCCCAAATAATGAGGACCTCGTGTTGCTCATGCGATATGAATTAATCTTAGAAGGGGGTGAGGGGGATACTGTTAGTTTAGCTTTGGGTAGGTGGAGGGATAAGGATTGGGAGGGAGCAGGCGCTTATCCTACAAAAAAACCTTGAAAATTTTCCCAGATCAAGATTCTTCTATCATAGTCCTCAACTTGGGGAGAAGATGTGTTTGGGCTTTATTTTTATTATTACAAGCTTCAGCTGTCTTCTTGAATGGCAAGTTGTTAAATGACACCTTCTTCATAAGTACATTTCCACTTTTTGAAACAAGATACCTCCTACAATGCTGATTAACGTTTTACTTTAGGAAGGGGGAAGGGTTAAAAACCAGAGAAGAAAGTCGTCTTGGTAAAGCATGAAATCCGTTCAGCACCTTTTTGGTTAATTTGTGCTTTTCACTAGGTAACTTAGCTGCCTCATTGTGAGGTGTTGTCCTCCATTATTTTCTTTATAAAACACCATGAATAAGGAACTAAAATTTTAAAGACATAGGAAAAAATCCTAGTAGATTCTGACCTCCCTGAGAAAAGTGAAGGAGACAAGGATGGATCTATGACCTGCTTCATTCATCTTTTTTTTTTTTAGCTCTGTGAACAACTTTTACCTTTTTGCCTTGTTTCACTTGGCCTTTAAATCATTACTGATAAAACTCCATTCTCAACCAGTTTCTCACACTTCTATTTTCAATAAGGGTACAGTCAAGACATTCTAAAGTTCTTAGGTGGGGAGTGACCAAGAATTTAGCAACCTCTTTAGGAAAGTAGTACCACCTCCAGTATTAGGCCTTAAGCGGGGGAATTTTGTTGGAGGGCACACCCTCCATCAAAGAGGCTTGGACTTGGGATTTATTTGTACCTCCATTCGCAACAATGCCAGATTCAGTGGGTCAGCCAAGAACAGGCTCTTAGTCTCTTCTCTGTCCTTTTAGACTCTTTCACCAATGGATGCTTTTGTTTCCAAACGTCATAGATATGCCTCAGGCTGGTATTTTCTTGCCTTCTAAAAACAGACCCGAAAAATCACACTCAAAGAATGATGCACATCAGAAAGGCAATTCACGCACATAATATTATCAGAATAAGATTAGCTTAGGCAGGGAATCTGGGGTGTGAGTCTGACAATACCGGGCACTGAACCTGTAAGCTTTTTTGGCCCTGATATGATAATAATGTCATTTAGGATCGGAAGTATCTTAAAAGATCAAATCACTTTTGTAACTCACATAGTAAGCTTTCTGTTCAGCTGGGAATGCAAAGTCAAAGCAACATAAACTCATTTACAAAAGATCTAAAGTATTATTTCTAAGCCTCATGAAAATATTGCTTATATATAACTGGTGGTATAATTTTATAGATCTGTTATTGACTGAACAATGAATAATAAAGACTGGCCTTTGTGGTACTATGACTCACTTCAGACACTTTATATTATGATCTTTCTACAAAAGACTACAGTAGGAGTCAGACATAGGCTGTTTCTTTAAGAATTTATGGAAAATACATCTTATGACGGAGAATGAAAAAAAATATTTAAGTACAAGATGTTTATCACAGTGTTGCTTTTAATAATAAAAAAATGGAACACATAATGTCTAATAGTAATAGTAGCTAACATTTACTGAATGTTTATTATATGCCAGGCACCATTGGCAGTGCTTTTCATGGATTACAATATTTTTTTATTCTGTTTTACAGCTGAGGAAGCTGAAGTGCAGAGTAAATTTTGGTACATGTGTAGAATGAAATACTGTAGAGCCATTACAACTTTGGATATACATGTAGATCTTTCTTCAGAAACCCTGAAAAATATAATTTTACACTGGATTTTTAAAAAACAGTTTCTGGAGGGGCATCTGGGTGGCACTGTCGGTTAAGCATCAGACTCTTGGTTTCGGGTCAGGTCGTGATCTCAGGGTCATGGGATCGAACCCCAAGTGGGTTCCGTGCTCAGTGTGGAGTCAGCTTGAGATTCTCTCTCCCTCTCCCTCTGCCCCTCCCACTCGTGTTCTCTGTCTCTAAAATAAATAAATCTTTAAAAAACAGTTTCTGGAACAGTATGAATCCATGTATGTAAAATGGTATATATGTATCTATTTTTTACAGAGATGTCTAGAAGGATGTTAACAAAAGTGTTAAGACTATAGGACTGTAGGGGCCTCTGGGTGGCTCAGTCGTTAAGCATCTGCCTCCGGCTCAGGTCATGATCCCAGAGTCCTGGGATCAAACCCCATATCGGGCTCGGCAGGAAGCCTGCTTCTCCCTCTCCCACTCCCCCTACTTCTGTCTCTCGCTGTGTCTCTCTCTGTCAAATAAATAAATAAAATCTTTATTAAAAAAAAAGACTATAGGACTGTAGTTTTTATTTCTTTTTGTACTTTTCTGTACAGTTTGGATTTTTAAAGTGAAATATACATCAATTTAATAAAAAGCAAAACATTTTAAGAAAAATTATTTCCTTTCCAACAAGCAAAACTGAAATATTTTCCTTTCATGAAAGCATATGGGACAATTTAAATGAGTTTAAAGTAGCACAGTTCTTTAAAAATGGCTCAGGGGCGCCTGGGTGGTTCTCAGTGGGTTGAACATGCAACTTTTGGCTTCAGCTCAGGTCATGATCTCTGGGTTGGGACAGGAGATCCAGCCCCCTTCCACTTTACACCCCCCCCCAGGTCAGGCTCCCCGCTCAGCGGGGAGTCTGTTTTTCCTCTCCCTCTTTCTCCTGCCCACCCCATGTGTGCATTCTCCCTCTCAAATAAATACATCTTTAAAAAAATTAAAATGCCTTATATTTAATTCAGATTGAGCATCTTCATGTAAGCAAAACTTCTATTTTTTTTCAGTCAGTGTTACATCAGTAGTGTTTTCCAAACATCTTAGTAAATCACCTGGGACAATTAGGAGAATTCTGGTTCCTACACTAGAGCAACTGATTCAGGCTCTTGGAAGAGAAGACAGATTTTTAAGGTAAGAATCCAATTTGTGAACCCCTCTCAAGAGCACCCAGTTGGAAATACGTACAATATATCACTGCATTGCAATAGTGTAACGGTTCTGAATATTTGATAAAATCTATACAAAGGCTATATAGCAATTTTTTATTCAGAGTTGGAATTGCTTTCTGGTTTCTGCAATTTCATCTCACTTGGACAAGTTTTGAGACTGGATATTTCTGGGCCACAAATCTCAGCCCATTGTGGATTCCTCCCTCTGCCCCTGCAGTCCAGTTTCTATCTCTCCTTTTCAAAATACTTGGCTGCAGGAAGTTCCTGGTTTCCAGACTGAATGTTTATGCAATCATCAAAAAAAAATTGTTTTAAAATTTTTAAAGCATGCTTTTACATCGGAACTTGGAGATTCTTTAAAGCGCAACTTTGATCTTTACTTGAACACCATTTGACAGCAAAAGGATTAAGCAATTGTGGGTTGTTCCATTATCCCTGCAGGATACATGAGAACTTCAAGGAATTATATATCACAGGAAAGAAACGCATTTACTGTGATTGAAAAACACGGAGGTTAGAAGGTTAGAAAGCCGACTTTCCGGTTTATGTCCGCAGGGCATGAACTAATTGCAATCTCTATGGAACCTCATTGAGAAACAGGGAGTAATCTTTTGTTCCTCACCTGTTGCTTGCTTTGTCATTAGGAAACCTCTCTTCCCTTTCCCCTTGGAAGATCGAATAGTCTGATTATTTGCAGGTAAGCAACTGAAACTTGCTTTCTATGAGAAGTTCAATAGAATAACATATTTATCATTTTTAGTGTATTTTATGTGGCTTATGCAAGGTTAGGAGTTAATCCATGTTATAATTTTTGCTTAGGAGAAAGTAAAATATTTTGTTTTTAAAGTTATTCAGCCTTTTGAATATTTTCTTCTTATTGATGATTAAATTATGTCTAAAAATCAAAGCATATGTGATAGGCTATTATTATGAAACAGGTGGGAAAATGAAAATTCAAAGAATTTTGAATTCAAAAAATGTTAACATTTTTGTGTCAGGTGAATGAGTCATTGTGCAAAAGGTATGAAAGAAACCCAGATCACAGGTTAGAAAAAACATTTTTAAAATTTTTTTTTTTGAAAAGAGCAGTTCAGCCGTACTCTATGCCAAAACCTGATTTTCACTTATGCTTGCTCTAAAAATGGGTACAAAAAAGCAACAGTTTCATGCTTTGAACTAATTTGTCATCTTGGACATCATCATGGGATATAGAAACGACAATCTTCACAAAAGTGAGAGGCCATTTTTGCTTCCTTTAGTATCTTTTCAAATGTTTTGGCATTGCAATTGAAGTGATTTTATTAATATTTAGAAATTTAAAACCATTTCATCATTTCTCTAATACACGTTTCTTAGCAACTATTTCTGCTTCAATCAGAGATACTATGCCTTTTTGTATACGCTTCACAAAGAAGTATCCTTTATAACTTGCAAACATGAATCTCAGAAAACAGATTAGATAGCACCCATTTTGAACTTCTTCACAATTTTCACTGTAATGCTTTTCATTTGCTGTGGCTGGCCTTTTGGGGCGGGGGGTCGGGGGGAAGAAAAATGCCTGGCTCCAAGAAGTGACCAGGATCCATATATCCACATTCAGTGTTTTCAAAATCACTGCAAAATTAAAATTTAACTTTTTTTTCATTTTCAGTTTTCATTTACTTTCAAGGTTTTTTGTGGTTATTTTGTTCAGTTTAGTAAATACAAAAAATTTAAACTCGTGCACAGACTGGTTCTCTGGTGAATGTAAATGCCAGAACTTAAATTCACAGGAAAAAAAAAAAGACAATTTAAAAAAATCTGCAGTCACAGGTTCCTTTGAAACCATACATCAGCCCCTTACAAAACCATGTCTTGTTTCTGGTGAAATGGATCCTTCCTTTATCTGACGTCAAGTGACTAATTGTTTTCCTCAGAAAGACTCTTGGCTAGGGTTTCCACTTGTCTTTATATTTACTTAGTAAGAGGTGTCTGTGACTATTCACTTTCAGAAAAAGAAGAAAAGAGGAGAGAATCCGTATCTTCAAGAGGATAAGGGACAGTGTATCAAAATGGCCCGGAAAATGTTCAGCATTAACATCAGAAAGTCAAATGTTCACCTAGGGCTCAGCTGGGAAGAAACAAAAGAAAAATCACTATGCAGTCAAAGAATGGCTTCATTTTTCTAGAAGGTGACCCTCCAGGAGAGTCCCTTAGCAACAGTCTCGAAGTTCCAGAAACTGTCCTAAACCCTGATGGTCAGCTTCGGCGTCTGTCTGGAACTCGAACTTCTTGCCCGGTCTTTCTACCAGGGAAATGCATGTGGTGGTGGTGGCAACAGCCTTGATACTGCTCCTAAGCATGGGGCGGACCTCAGACTCTCTCTGCTCACCCACCATTTTTTACAGAGACTGTTGGATCCGTCGCTTCCCAGGGCTTCTGATTGACCTGGAGGAGTCTCAGACGCTGGGAGCTCAGTTCCTGAAATATTATTCTGAAAGCACCGGCCAGAAATGCAGCAGGAGCTGCTGCCTTAGGAAGGATGGTAAGTATTAATGATATGCCTGCGCAAAATCAGGAGAAACTTATAAAATGAAGACCTAAGTAAGGAGCCCTAGGCAGAGGTTCCAGTGAACAGACAGATGAACAGGACTAGGGAAGATGAGGGAGAGACATGGGGCTGGGGGAGAGCGGGAGAGAGACTGAGACTGACTTTGCGTTTGGATCAGTGCTGGCACAGTTTACAAATCTGGTAATGATCCAGAACGCCATGGGGCCTACAAGTAACAGAGAATCTTCGTCTCTTCACTGAGGTGCTACTATTTCCTCGACGGTTAACTAACAATATTTCCATAGTCCCCAAATATGGCATATTTGATTTCAAAAATATTTATAATAATTTCCTTTTCAAAGTTCTTTTGGTGATATTGGTATTTCAGATTTTTGAAATGTGCTTGCTTGTGTTGAGCAAATGCGGTTGCACTGAGCAGGAATTTCGACTGTGACTGATGTTTTGAAAGACATAGGTAGATATATGTCAAATAGCAAAAAATAAAGAAAAGAAATATATATATTAAATATTCCAAATTTTTTTGTCCGAAATCCAGAACCAGAGCATCATCCATGTAATATGATCAAGGCTTATAATGAGGAAAACATTTCATTATTGCAGAATTTCCAGTTACAATTGTCTAAAGGCTTCTTTCATTTGTTTTTCATTTTTCCAAGACTTTAAAGCTACTTGGAAAGAAACAGAAAAAGCAACACAACACTTTAAAATAATTCTCTTGGTTCTTCCACACTTTCTTTCCATGGTTTGATACCAGCTTATTAATTGCCAGTGCCTCCTATCCAAGTCTGCATGGAAGATTTCTGGGATGCAGGTTGAGGCTACCGGAGGGTGTAAACCGACCACAGTGTGAGAAGCTGCCCCAGGCTAAGCCCTCAAAAATTAATCAGGCACACAAGGGAACAATTAATTTATTAAAGGGAAATTTTTTTTTTAAGAATTTATTTATTTGAGAGAGAGAGCACAAGAGAGCACACAAGCAGGGGGAGTGGCAAAGGGAAAGGAGAAGCAGACTCCCCGCTGAGCAGGGAGCCCAGTGTGGCGCTCGATCCCAGGACCCTGGGATCATGACCTGAGCCGAAGGCAGAGGCTTAACTGACTGAGCCACCCAGGCGCCCCTAAAGGGAAATCTTTTTGAAAAGGTTGCCAATCCAGATTTTCACCTTAGAGATGCTTCTAATTCCCATAAGCCTTGAGGAAGGTGGGTGAGGGGGGGATACCTTTCAGCATTTTCCCATGGCATCAATTTACCTGACTGTCCATCACAGGGAAACTTTTTTCTCTCGACTTCCAGGGATACTATAAGCATCCAGTAGAATTCCATGATTTTAGAGCCTCTGTAGCTTCCAAGTTGTGGTTTTCTTCCTCCAAAAGAAAGGGCACGAACACACGTCTTTGTTTTTAGCTGGAAGCCAGAACTTTAAAAAGCCACAGTCCTGCAATAGCTAACCTGTTCGGAACTGGAACTCTAAAGTGTACACAAAGAGGAATATAAAACATCTTTTAAAATTGCTCTCTTTACAGCAACTATTTTCTTATCAAAAATTTAGATGTCTAAATTTGAATATTTTTTAGTCCTTTCCCTTGAACTTGACAGCCCAGTCTTTAGGGAAAGCATTTGTAATCTAAAATGTATTAGCAATGTATTATTAATTGAATTCTGCCCTCTTCTTTATTCTCCTGGACGCCCCAGAAGTAACGGGGGGGGGAATGCAGCTCCCCACAGTTAACCTTACACAGAAGCAACAAAGGTTTTGCCAACCACAATTCCACAACAGCTTTAGGCATACTCTGAGGTCTGGTAATTGTATGCTATTCCTCTGTAATCTTATTTTATTAAAGAAGTTGATACCTTTGGTCAATGGATATTTCCCAGCACATGGTCCCTGCTACACTGCAGCAGAAGGAAAGCCTGTTTTGCACTTTAGGGAGGACAGACTGAAGACTGGCACTCAGCAAATCACACTTCAGGTTTTCCAGAAATAACATAGTCCATTTTATGGAGCAAACTTATTTGGTAGAAGGGGGATGGCATCAGTGATGTACCCCTACCCATTAGAATTCCAAATGCTCACATCCTTGTCAGTAGACTCTCTTCCTCTTTAAAGGACACTGAATAGGCTTTTCATTGGATGTGTGATCTGCAACATGGGACTAGTGTTCCCCTATAATCAGGATCAGGGTAGTGTTCACCTGGCCTGCTGCCTTTCCACCATCTGGGCCTCTCCCAGTAATTGCAGTTTTTGCCTTCCCATGACTCCCTCTTTTGTTACAACATCTGTCACTTTATTTTCGTATTTCTTTCTCTGGTGAACTCCAGTGCCTTAGCATTCTGAGAGGGCACTGCAACTATAAATCTGATAAGCCCGAGGGGCTTCTGTAGCCAATTGAACTTTTCATGAACATAAAATACTGGGATTGGAAAATGATTCCAGGTAATCCTGTGTGGAATGGAATGTGTGAAAGATTACAGAAAACCAGTGGATAGTTTCTTTTAAAAGGGCATTTTCCATATTCAGGGAAACCAGTTACTGTAGTTCACAATGTTCTGTAAGATGTCTGAACATAGCCCTGCAATATACTGCTGTTAATCCAATGTTCTGGGGGAAAGAAATATAAGTTACTCAGAGCTCATCAAGCTGGGAGAAACCAAAACCATCTGCAGATGCACTTTTCCTTTTAGTTTCCTGTAACGTGGCTGTCTTCTACCATGATCCTATTCATGACAATGTCAACTGCCTCCATATTCACTGCCCCACGCTGGAGAGCTGCATATTAGAGCCCGGAACCAGTGCCATTTTATACAACATAACAGAAGGTAATGATTTAAGTATTTTGTATTTATGTTGAAGAATGTTGGTAATGCTCTAGTAGAGATGTATAACGCTAGAAACTGGCTGGCAACAACCTGAATCATTATTTTCCAGCGATCTCTATCTGGAAAAGGTTTGGGCATCCAGGGCAGAAAACTAAAAGTAAATTCGCTTTAGCTTGGCATGCTCGGCAATGATGAGTTCATTCCAGATGATAACAAATCGTATGTGATTGAAGAAGAGCTTAAGCATTACATTTATTCCAGGAGCCCCCAGCAAGAGCCAAAAAAGGCATTTCTACCGCGGGGGCTAAGGGTGCTACCAGGGATAAAGAAAATGCTCAATGGAAGTTTTGAGGTCCATGGACACTGCATACAAGGATTCTACAAAGATGGATGTCAAGGACAAGGAAATGCACTTACAAACATACATTAGCATACCAATGGTCCCAAGATAACCAAGATATCCATTATTTTAGATAAATACACTCAAGTGTCCGTTGCCCATGTATATAAACTCAGGCTGCAAATTGGTAAACATGAAAGAATAGATTTTTTTTAAAGATTTTATTTATATATTTGACACAGAGTGAGACAGTGAGAGAGGGAACACAAGAAGAGTGAGTGGGAAAGGGAGAAGCAGGCTTCCCGCCGAGCAGGGAGCCCGATGCAGGGCTCGATCCCAGGACCCTGGGATCATGACCTGAGCCGAAGGCAGTCGCTTAACCAACTGAGCCACCCAGGCGCACCGAAAGACTAGATTTTTGCCATCCAAATACAAAGGTGATAAATTTCGTTATCGATTTGTACTTCCTGAACATCTAATTCAGGCTGGGAGCAGCACTGCAGAAGATGGCAGCCATATCTCTGCCCTCGAATTTCTTACAATCTAGTTGCTGTGACAAATCTCACAATTAGTGTAGAATGTGTAATTGAATACCAGAGTGTGTGATACTGCCTCAAGTACAAGCACTCAAAAGAAGAGGAGACTAAAGAAAGCAAAATTGAGAGGCAGCTTTGTGGAAGAGGCCTGGCAGAGGCAAGATAAGGAGTTCTGTGTCACACCGCTGGAAAGTAAGAAAACAGGTCTGGCTACAAAAGGGGCACTTTTGGGGTTGCAATGAAAATCTGGGTAAGATAGGGTAGGCCAGGTTACAAAAGGGCTTTGGACAGAGCAGTGTTTTGGTTTGACTTTGTCAGCAATAGAGAACCAACAAAGGCATTTAATGAGAAAATGCCATCATTAAAGTGATGAGTGTGGTTGTCTTTAGTCTAGGAAAATTATATGTGGGATGCAAATTAGAATATCTAGTCAGGGAGGCATTAGATCTGGAGAAGGTGACCATAACTGCAAATGAAGAGGAGGGATGACTACCAGCACTTTGGGAGGGAACTGGATAGGACCTAGTTACTTCTTGGATGAAGGAAAAGAAGAGAGAGGAGTCAACGATTCCTCTGCACACATACCGATTCCAGCATGGATGAGGGAAATTGGTGAGGTCACTGAAAGAGACAGAGAGCCAGACAAAAGGATTTTGGCTTTGTGAATGTTCAGTGATGACATGAGATGTCAGGACCCTCAGGAGAGCACAGGAGAAATGAGACCGGAGACCAAGAAAGAGGAAATAACTGGTCATGTGGATTTCAGTGTCACCGATGTAGGTGGTGACAGTTGATGAGGATACTCATGTGTGTGTGGTGAATGGGTGAGATGAAGGGAAAATTCAGCAGAAGACAAAGGACTAAAGATTGTGGAAAGCACACAACCAGTTTGGATCAAGGAGAGAACGAGCTAAAGAAAGAAAAAAATGAGAAGCAGGCAGTCTGAGGTAAAGTGCCAAGAGAGTCTGTGTTCCAGGGAGTTACAGAGGGGGAATTTTAAGGAAAGGATGGCCAGCAGTATTGAGGATAAAAGAGAAGTCAAAGCAATGAGGCTGATCAGGAAATATGGAAACTACTGATTACCTCAGAAACATAATTCTGACAGAATATAGCAAGGATGGAACAAGATGGCAGAAGGCAAACAACAAAGAAAGGAAATGGATGTTGGTGTGTCTAGAAGGAGAGAGGGAGAGAGACAGAAACTGACAGGAGAGACAATTGAAAAGCTGTTGAGGGGTTTTTTCTTCCCCTTTACAGATGGAGCAATATCTGCACGTGTCTGAAGTCAGAGGGAAAGGAGCTCCTTTACAAGAGAGAAAATACTGAAGACAAAGTCAGGACCCCCAGGGACTGGGAAGGGAGGAGACGGAGGGCTTTGCTCATGATTTTGAATACAGTTACACTTCTGTATTATTTATTTTTTAGAACTTCAAGATGCTATATATCTCAAATGGTTACTATCTTTTGCAATTCTTGCACTAACATTGGCTATTGTTACCCAAAAGCCCAGCGGACACAAAGAATCCTCTATGTTGTAGCCAAAGTTGTTTATAACAGAAAGTGTTCTAGAAAGTTAAGATAAATTCAAATGTGGTCAGTATGTTTCTAAGCCTTTTTAGAAGTATGCAATAGAATTTGAACTTAAGCTTAGTTCACTAACTCACTGGCAAACCCAAGACTTCTCCAATCTGTTCTTCTAAGTTCTCTCCTTGAAATAAAAAATAAAATGAATGATGCCTTATTTATCTTTCAGGTATAGATCCAGATTTGCTGATTTTTGAACAATCACCTCCCACATATCTAAATACCCGTTCTTCATCTAACACATGGGACAGACTAAGGATTTTAAAAACTACACATTTAGATAAACAACAAACTACTGTGATAAATCAAATGCTACCATCAACAGAGGCACCATCATCAACCCCACATCAAGATTTGTTTGTCAACACAAACAATACCAGGTATTCCAAGGAATTAACCACAGATTCCTGGGCAAGACTCGTTTCCCTGAATGACTCCATTACCACAGAGTTAAATATGGTGTCACACAGCACTGATTTCATCAATAACCCAGATAACAAGACTATTTCTCCTTTCTTTGTTCCCATAGACACGAAACTTTTTCATAGGCCTATTCCATCCCAAGTCAACAGTAGCAAGCAATTACTAAACAAAACCAAGGGGTCCAACAGCAGAAACCACACATGTGAGAATGAAGATATGACACCTGAATGGGCATCTGTGACTTCAAAGATGTGGCTGGCTCCAGTGGCCCTCTGTACCTCTGTCATCTTTCTTTGCTGTTGTATAATCATCCTGGTGTCTGGATGCTGTAGAAAGCAGCAGGGCCAGTATAAGCCAGGACAGAGAAAGTCAGGATCCAGGCATATTAAAAAATTTAACACTCTAAAGGAGAACTCTTAATAGTAAAAGTTACAGGGAGATGGTAAGCTTTCAAGAGTATCATTTTTAGTTTTCTGTAAGACAAGGACTCTTTGGTTAAAAAAAAATAATTGCACAGGATGCTCACTCCTACCAATCTCTAAAAAAGGCCAAATGCTTGATAAACTTAAGTGCTTTTTTGGATTATTTCTGTTTTTTGAACAGTGTACCCTTTGCCAAATTTCCAAAATTCTGACCCCTGCAGTTATTTAGCACTGCATGAGAGATATGCTTCTAAGTGCTGTACATGTATTCACTCATGGATATAATTTTATGAATTAGGTATACTTTTATTGTACAGATGAGGAAAATGAGGAGGCTAAATATCTTCCCTAAAATCACACAGCTAATAAGTAGTGAAGGCAGGACTTAATAGGTAATCTGGTTCAAAAGTTCATGCTTGAAATCAGTTAGATTAAAAGTTTTCATTTTCCCAAAAAGCATGGAAAAAAGATACAGAGAGGAAAACACCATTACATCATATTTATCTCCTGTCAAGGTCAAATTATTGTCATGTATGTTAATAAAATCTTCTGGTGGTTTGGACAGAAGAGCAATATTATTACAGTTACTAACCCATGTGCAAACGCTGCCTTTTTTTTATACAGTTTTAATGTTCAATTGATTAATTCCTTTTAATCCGAAACCATCTTCATTTTTTTAAAGCTGACATGGCTTTAAATAACTCTGGTACTGCAATCTTTGAATTTTGTGTTATCTCTGTTGAATAAAGCTTGGGAGTTTTAGTTTACATCCCTCACGCGTGTGCATTGTTTTCCTAAGTGCAAATATTAGCTGTAGGTATTTGAGCTCTGTCCACCCCCACCCTGAAGTGCAGACACTTTAATTCAGTCAAGTCTCCAGTGATTTTAAACTTTAGGCCCTTAATCTAATCCTTGAAACTTTTTAAATGTGAGGACAGATATTAAAAGACAGCAAATAAGCATGAAGAACAGATAAGAGGAAATCCTGTTATAGGATTAATAAAACAGGACTGTTCTCTCATATGTTAAAACAAATTGTCCGGTAGCTTAAGAGCTGTTTCTGTTTCTTTCCCTAGTGTTGATACTGTGTGGGGGAAATTTCTTTTTTTAATATAAGAAAGAAATACACAAAATATCAGTAGAATATTAGCCACAAATAAAAGTCTGAATTTAAAAATTTCATCAATTTACCCTTATTTGCTAGTCATGATATTAAGTATCATAAATTTTATCAGTTTCCTTCCTAATTCATTAAGGGGAAAATGCTCATACTATGTAGGGAGGATATAAAGATTTAAATTACCCTAAAATTATATTTAAGTAAATAATTCAGGAAGGAGTCTTTAAAAATTATTTGTACAGTCTTTTAAAAGATTATTTTTCTTTAAAATATATACAAGTTGCTTAAAGGTTTCCCAAAAAACCAGGGCTGCTAGAAAAAGGCTTTTCTTCCTTGGGGTTTCTCTGAATTTGCTCATTTCCCAATATTGATAGTTTTATAGAAATGACCATAATTTGAGAAAACATATTTACCTTTGTAAGAAAACAAACTCATACTCCTCTTCTTCAGCCACTACCTGTGACCATCAGATAAACTGAGGACATTTATTCGACTGTAGACACAACCAGACCAGAGTAAGCCAGGAAGCAAAAACTGCTAAGCCTGGAAACCATGTTCTTCCTGGAAGCCATAAGGACCAAAAGAGAACTTCTGAATAGAATTTAAAACTTTCTTAAGAAACAATCAGAGATTCTCAAGGCCCAGTCAACAACCAAGGCCAAGATTGTTACACTCAATTGCAAAGTAACCATGACACTGAAATCTTCCCAACATTGTAACTGGCCAGACCTCTTTTAAAAAGTGTAACTGTCCAGTATTATGAAATACTTACCAATGCTGGGAAGGCTATATGCAAAGAAAGAAAGAACTATAAAGCATGCCACAATTAAGGAAACAGACTTGTCCTATTTCTTAGTTGCCTACGTGTTTAAGCAACTTCTGAGTTTTGTAATTTTAAGAGTTTGACGTCAGCAGTGAATTTGTATCAGTGCAGCAAATATCCCTTAGACTCGTTATAAGGATAAATATGATCATGTTCATTGTATATATTGGCTCAATAAATAGTTTAATAGATAAAGATCTGATTAATGAAAACCAGGGCTGTTTATTGCTAAAATTACAATGATCGCAACTGCTTTCCATTTGAGACAGATCTGTATTAACCTCACAGCTCTAAGATTTTGCCACTAGGTGTCAGGGCTACAGCCTGTCTTCAGGTCAGTTGCCTGGAGATAGCCAAACTGCAGACTAGAGGGTACAGTGCTCTACAAGACAAGACCCTGAGTATAAATCTAGAGCGGGGAGGTCTGTCTGAAAACCACCCTCAGGTCTGATAATTCACTAGAATAATTCGAACTCAAGGAAAGCTGTTATACTCATGGTTATGGTTTATCACAGGGAAAGAATATGGATTAAAATCAGCCAAGCAAAGCACATAGGATGAAGTCACAGAGGGTTCCAAAGTCATAGCTTCTGGTGTCTTCTCCCCCTGGAGGCAAGATGTGTTACTTTTCCTGTACCGGTGTATGATAATATGCCTCGAGTATTGCCAACCAGGGAAACCCACCCGAACTTCAGCGTTCAAAGATTTTATAGAGGCTCTATTACACGGGTATGACTGAGTGATTACCTGGGTGGTTGATCTCAGCTGCCAGGTGGACTGATCCCAGCTGACTCAGTGCCCCTTGCTCTAAATCATATGGTTTTTCTGGCATGGCTAAGACTGCCAGGTGTGGCCAGCCCCACCCTAAAATCCATTGTGACTGGCTCTCACCCTAAACAAAGATATTCCTATGAGGTATGACATAGATTACCTCCTAGAAGCTGCAGGCAAAGGCCAGACCTTTCTTTGGGCCAGGTCAGATTCTTTATTATACATCATTACTTCCTCTGCTTTCATCTGCACTGTAATATTACTACAGGACAGAAGACACTAATCTACCACCTATTTACATGTTCCTAAATGATCATTTCTCCTCAACCTCTATTTTCAAAACGTTCCCGTCTTCAATCCTGTTTCTCCATCTGAATTTCCCTAAACTCCATGAATCTCTAAAAAATACATTTCAACACACGTAAAGTATGCTTTAAACCTGATCTAAAAGTTACTTAACTTTGCTTTCCATTTACTATTTCTATGCAGTGGATTACAATGTATCTCTTTTTTCAATCAAGGTCATATTATTGTACTTAATAACATACAGATTCTTGGCCTTGTTAATACCAAATCATACCTTCATTTAATGTAAATCCTTTGGGTAATTGTTTTCAAATTCTTTCTGGCTTTATGTTCTCTGTTAGGCAAAATAAGAGACAAGTAACAAACTCAATAATTCCTCTATTTTAATTTAACTTAATCACAACTTTGGAAGTGGTAAGAAATAACATATACTTTAAAATACTGAATTGAGGGGCACCTGGGTGGCTCAGTCAGTTAAGCGACTGCCTTCGGCTCAGGTCATGATCCTGCAGTCCTGGGAATGAGTCCCACATCAGGCTCCCTGCTCGGCGGGGAGTCTGCTTCTCCCTCTGACCTTCTTCCTTCTCGTGCTCTCTGTCTCTCATTCTTTCTTTCTCAAATAAATAAATAAAATCTTAAAAAAAAATACTGAATTGACAGCTAAATTGAATGGAATCTTTCATAGAACAGTTCTTCTTTCGTCATTTGCTCTAATTAATTTCAAGGTCCTTATACCTCATCTCTTTTCTGAGCTGCAGAAACTCTAACTGGGGAATCTAAAGAGATGAATACCAGTTAATCTCCATTTCCACTTTTCTGCAAGTGTGGGCTTGGAGAAATGAGCCCCAGAAAGCAGAAAGGAGGATGCTAAACAGAGTTGAATTAACATAAAGTGAAACCAAAAGAGAGGAATGGAGCAAACTTTTCAGGTTAGAAAATACTTCCAAGAACCTGTTTCTAATCAGAATTGGCATCTGTGAAAAATGCATTGGGTAGACAGCAGTTATGTAAAAAAGCACTGAACTATATTCAGGGGATTCTTCCCAAATAACCAAAGTCATTACAGCTGGTCCCGACTTAGGACTCAACTTACGATTTTTCGACTTTACAATGATGTGAAAGCAATAACACATTCTAAGGAAACCACACTTCAAATTTTGAATTTTTATCTTTTCCCAGACTAGTGATATGTGATGATACATTTTCATGATGCTGGGCAGCGGCAATCAAAGCTCCTATCCAGCCATGAGATCTAAAGGTAAACAACCGGTATACTGACAACCACTTTGTACCCATAAAACCATTCTTTCACTTTCAGTACAGTAGTCAGTAAATTATATGATATTCAACACTTCATTATAAAATAGGCTTTTTGTTAGATGATTCTGCCCAACTGCAGGCTAATGTGAAGTGTTCTAAGTATGTTTAAAGTAGGCTGGGCTAAGCTATGTTTGGTAGGTTAGGTGTATTAAATGTATTTTCAACTTACAATATTTTCATCTTAAAATGGACTTATTGGGACATAATCACATCATAAGTTGAGGAAGATCTGTATTCAGAGGCAACCAATAGGTGTTAATTTGTAGGGAAAGAAATAAGAAACAAAATAATAATATATATATATGAATATTAAAGTGACGGCAGAAATAAAAACTTTCAAACCAGAAGGAATCACACAGATCTTCTAATTAGTTCTACTGCCATATTGTACAAATAAGAAAACTGTTGAATAATCATTGCTATGATGCATTAATATGAAAAAATATTTTAAATGGGATGTGGCTTCTGGAGTTAACATGGCAGAGAAGGAGAGGACCCTATGTTTGTTTTGTCCCTGGAATTCAGCTAGATAATTATCAAATCATTCTGAACACTTGCAATATCAACTGGAGATGTGATAAAAGAAATGCTGCAATGCTACAAATAGAAAAGCAGCCACTTTTTGGAAGTATTGTTGTCTTTTCTCTCTCTTCTATTCTTTTCTGGACATAATGATGAGTTGGAGAAACTTAACAGGAGGTAGCACTCACTGCCAGGGGTTTAATCAATATGGATGTAAGTAACAGGTCTGAACTAGAACTTAAAATGATTATAAAGATACAAGCTGGGTTTGAAAAAAGCATGGAAGATAATAGAGAATCCCTTACTGTAGAAACAAAAGAACTAAAATACAATCAGGCCAAAATTAAAAATGCTATTACTGAGATGCAATAAAAAATGGAGGCTCTAACAGAGATGATAAACGAAGCAGAAGAGAGAGTCAGTGACATAGAAGACAAAATAATGGAAAATAAGGAAGCTGAAGAGAGAAAGACAACTACTGGATCACGAAGGAAGACTTCCAGAAATCAGTGATTCCATAAAGTGAAATAATATCCAGATAATAGGGGGCGTCCCAGAAGGTTAAGGGGAAGGAGGGTGCAGAATGTCGATTTGAACACATCACAGCCGAGAACTTCTCTAATCTGGGGAAGGAAACAGGCATTCAAGTCCAGGAGGGACAGAGATGCCCCCTCGAAATCAATAAAAAGAGGTCAACACCTTGACATACAATAGTGAAGCCTGCAAATTTCAGAGACAAAGAAAAAACCTGAAAGCAGCTCAGGACAAGAGATCTGTAACCTACAAGGGTAGAAACATAAGCTGGCAGCAGAACTGTCCACAGACACCTGGCAGGCCAGGAAGGACTGGCATGATATATTCAGGGTAACAAATGAGAAAAATATGCAACCAAGAATACTTTATCCAGCAAGGCTGTCATTCAGAATAGGCGAGATAAAGAGTGTCCAGGTTAAACAAATCTAAAGGAATTTGTGATCACTACACCAACCCTGCAAGAAATATTAAAAGGAATCCTTCGAGGGAAGAGAGAGCCCAAAAGTAACAAACAGTAGAAAGGAACAGTGACAATCTACAGAAATAGTGACTTTACAGATAATACAATGGTAACTAACTTCATATCTTTCACTAATTACTTTGAATGTGAATGGACTAAATGCTCCCATCAAAAGACAGGATATCAGAGTGGATAAAAAAAAAAAAAAAAGACCCATTGATATGCTGTCTACAAGAGACTCATTTCAGACCCAAAGACACCTCCAAATTGAGAGTGAGGGGGTGGAGCCCATTTATCATGATAATGGACATCAAAAGAAAGCTGGAGTAGCCATCCTTATATCAAACTAGATTTTAAACCAAAGACTGTAATAAGAGATGAAAAAGGACACTATATCATAATAAAAGGGTCTACCCAACAAGAAGATCTAACAATTGTAAATATTTATGCCCCTAACTTGGGAGCGGCCAATTATACAAACCAATTAATAACAAAATTAAAGAAACACATTGATAATAGTACAATAATAGTAGGGGACTTCAACACCCCCCTCACTGCAATGGGCAGATCATCTAAGCAGATCAACAAGGAAACAAGGTCTTTGAACACACCAGACCAGATGGACTTAATAGATATATTCAGAGCATTTCATCTTAAAGCAACAGAATACACATTCTTCTTGAGTGCACATGGAACATTCTCCAGAACAGATCACATACTGTGTCAAAAATCAGGTCTCAACTGGTACAGAAAGACTGAGATCATACCATGCATGTTTTCAGACCACAAGGTGTTAAAACTTGGAACTCAATCACAAGAGAAAATTTGGAAGGAACACAAATACATGTTGGTTAAAGAGCATCCTACTAAAGAATGAATGGGTCAATCAGGAAATTAAAGAAGAATTCAAAAAATACATGGAAACAAATGAAAACAGGACAGTTCAGAACCTTTGGGATGCAGCAAAGGTGGTCCTAAGATGGAAGCATACAGCAACACAAGCCTTTCTCAAGAAACAAGAAAAGTCCCAAGTACACAACCTAACCCTACACTAAAGGAGCTGGAAAAAGAACAGCAAATAAAGCCTAAATCCAGCGAGAGAAGAGAAATAATATAGATTAGAGCAGAAATCAATGAAACAAATAAAAAAAAAAAACAGATCAACAAAACTAGGGAGCTGGTACTTTGAATTAAAAAGATCGATAAACCCTCTAGCCAGACTTATCAAAAAGAAAAGAGAAAGCACCCAATAGAATCATGAATGAAAAAGGAGCGATCACAACCAACACTGAAGAAATATGAGAATATTATGAACAACTATATGCCAACAAACCAGGCAATCTGGAAAAAATGGCTGCATTCCTAGAAACATATAAACTACCAAAGCTGAAACAGGAAGAAACAGAAAACCTGAATAGACCCATAACCAGTAAAGAAATTGAATCAGTAATCAAAAATCTCCCAACAAACAAGAGTCCAGGGCCAGATGGCTTCCAGGGGAATTCTACCAAACACTTAAAGAAGAATTCATACCTATTTTTCTGAAACTGTTTTAAAAAATAGAAATGGAAGGAAAACTTCCAAACTCGTTCTATGAGGCCAGCATTACCTCGAACCCCAAATCAGACAAAGACCCCACCAAAAAGGAGAACTACAGACCAATATCCCTGATAAACATGGATGCAAAAATTCTCACCAAAATACTAGCCAATAGGACCCAACAGTACATTAAAAGGATTATTCACAAGGGTGGTTCAATCATCCACAAATCCATCAGTCAATCAATGTGATACACTACATAAATAAAAGAAAGGACAAGAACCATATGATCCTCTCCATAGATGCAGAAAAAGCATTGGACAAAGTACAGCATCCTTTCTTGATAAAAACTCTCTGCACTGTAGAGATAGAGGGAATGTACCTCAACATCATAAAAGCCATAAATGAAAAACCCACAGCTAATATTCTCAACGAGGAAAAACAGAACTTTTCCCCTAAGGTCAGAACATGGCAGGGATGTCCACTCTTACCACTACTGCTCAACATAGTACTAGAAGTCCTAGTCTCAGCAATTAGACAACAAAAAGAAAGAAAAGGCATTGGAATCGTCAAGGAAGAAGTCAAACTTTCACTCTTCACAGACGACATGATACTCTATGTGGAAAACCCAAAAGACTCCACCCCAAAATTGCCAGAACTGATACAGGAATTCAGCAAAGTTGCAGGATATGAAATAAATGCACAGAAGTCAGTTACATTTCTATACACTAACAATGAAGCTGAAGAAAGAGAAATCAAGGAATCGATCCCATTTACAATTGCACCAAAACCCAGAAGAAAGCTAGGAAGAAGCCTAACCAAAGAGGTAAAGGATCTGTACTCTGAAAATGATAGAGCACTTACGAAAAAAACTGAGGAAGACACAAAGAAATGGAAAAACATTCCATGCTCATGGACTGGAAGAATAAATACTGTTAAAATGCCTACGCTACCCAGAGCAATCTACACATTCAGTGCAATCCCTATCAAAATACCATCAACATTTTTCACAAAGCTGGAACAAACAATCCTAAAATTTGTATGGAACCAGAAAAGACGCTGAATACCCAAGTAATTCTGAGAAAAGAAAACCAAAGCTGGAGGCATCACGATTCCGGACTTCAAGCTCTATTATAAAGCTGTAATCATCAAGACAGTATGGTACTGGCACAAAAATAGACACATAGATCAACAGAACAGAATAGAGAACCCAGAAATGGACCCTCAACTCTATGGTCAACTAATCTTTGACAAAGCAGGAAAGAATATCCAATGGGAAAAAGACCGTCTCTTCAACAAATGGTGCTGGGAAAATTGGACAGCCACATGCAGAAGAATGAAACTGGACCATTTCCTTACACCATTCACAAAAATAGACTCAAAACAGGATGAAAGACCTAAATGTGAGATAGGAATCCATCAAAATCCTAGAGGAAAATACAGGCAGCAACCTCTTTCACCTCAGCTGCAACAACTTCTGCTAGACACGTCTCTAAAGGAAAGGGAAACAAAAGCAAAAATGTACTATTGAGACTTCATCAAGATAAAAAGCTTTTGCATAGCAGAGGAAACAGTAGACAAAGCCAAGACAACTGACAGAATGGGAGAAGATATTTGCAAATGTCTTATCAGATAAAGGGCTAGTATTCAAAATCTATAAAGAACTTACTAAACTCAACACCCAAAAAACAAAAAATTTGTCAAGAAATAGGCAGAAGACATGAACAGACATTACTCCAAAGACATACAAACGGCCAACAGACACAGCATCAGGGAAATACAAATCAAAACCACAATGAGATACTACCTCACACCAGTCAACATGGCTAAAATTAACAAGTTAGGAACAACAGATGTTGGCGAAGATGCAGAGAAAGGGGAACCCTCTTACACTGTTGGTGGGAATGCAAACTGGTGCAGCCGCTGTGGAAAACAGTATGGAGGTTCCTCAAAAAGTTAAAATAGAACTACCCTATGACCCAGCAATTGCATTACTATTTATCCAAAGGATACAAACATAGTGATCTGAAGGGGCACATGTACCCTAATGTTTATAGCAGCAATGTCCACAACAGCCAAAATATGGAAAAAGCCCAGATGTCCACTGACAGATGAATGGATAAAGAAGATGCTAAGTGAAATAAGTCAGAGAAAGACAAATACCATATGATTTCATTCATATGTGGAATTTAAGAAATAAAACAGGTGAACATAGAGGAAGGAAAGGAAAAATAAAATAAGATGAAAATTGACAGGGAGGCAAACCATAAAAGACACTGAACTCTAGGAAACGAACCGAGGGTTGCTGGAGGGGAGGGGCATGGGGGAATAAAGTAACTGGGTAATGGGCATTAAGGAGGGCAACTGATGGAATGAGCCCTGGGTGTTATATGCAACTGATGAATCACTAAACTCTACATCTGAAACTAATAAAAAAAATCTTAAACATGGGAAACAATGGTTTTTTTTTAGCAAATTTATATAAAATGAGATAATGATTACAGATATATCATAAAATTAACAAATCAAGGAGTTTTTCTAAATAAATCACATTAGATTTAATAGTTTCTTCACTGATTCTTTGTACTGAGAAAGGGTATTTTCATTGTCCCCCTCGTTCTTAAGACTAACAACAGACTTTTTGTATTCTTCAACTTCTTTTGTAGCAAGGAGCTCTTCTTTATTTACTTCCAGATTTTTCTCAGCAGCTTTCATTTGGAGAAGTGTTTCCAGGATATTTTTTTCAGAGGAGCTATTGTTCCATACATACTCTTCCATGTCTGCTTCAGTCTTATCTTTCTCCCATTCTTCGGTTTTCTGAAAGGAAAAAAATGAGTTCTGAAATCTGAGAAATACTATCCAAAAAACAAAGTTTTGTTTTTGTTTTAGGGAAAGAGAATCTGCAAAACGTGGAGAGTCCCTGTCGACACTTTGCATGTAAACTTTGATTTCCCTCCCTTACAGCACTGCTATTCACCTGCACCAAATGTTTCAGGACCCCACACTCTACGATGTGACTACTCTGTTACCACTCACTAGTTCTACCCACAGAATTTCTATCTTATCTGCCTTGCAAATTTCACTCACAACCAAAACTGTTTCCCAAAAGATACAGAAAACTCATTTTTGCAGCTTTCTAATCCCTAAACTCCAACACATCAACATTTCACATTTCTGAGGTTAAAAATAATTAAGAGTTGAGAAGAGACTGTATTTATCTTTGTAACATGCCTGTGGGGATGACAAGGAACACCAATTATTATAATAAAATAAAAAATATAAAATATATGCGTAATACATGATTTTTAGTCATAATGACTTCATATATTCTGGAATTTTATTTTGTTATTATCTTTATTTTCTGTTCCTTATAATGGAAACAGTTTTTGTTACTACTTGTTTTTTCTCACAAAAATTACTACTATGCTATTCTAGGGAACACTGTTAGGTTTTATAGTAATATAATTCAGATTTATGATTTAGTTGAAGATATAACATTCTGTGAAAAATCAAGGAATGCAGCTAATAAATAATATGTCCTGGTTCAATGAAGTGCTGAATGCCAGACACATTCTTTCCGAACTAACACATAACACATTCTGAGCTATATGCTATTATAGAATCATCCAATATTCCTAAAACTTTTGAAGGTGGTAAACCCCTCAAATTATAACATTTTTGAAGTATTAAAAGATTTGTAAGGCTGTCAAAAATATTTTCTCTCTGAAAACTCCTCTTGAAAGAGACCCCAACTTGAGTAGACAGAGCTCCAAGCCTGCTTAGAATTAAGTGAGACAGTGTCCGCTTCTGCCTCCCTCCCGTCCCCAACCTCACTGTTAGAGACCATGAAAAGAGAAAAAGCACTGGAAATTTGTCCCTCAACTGGTAAAGAGGAGCCCTGCCAACTGCAAACAGGCCACTGGGTGTGCCATGGACTCAGCTAACCCCATTCAGGGTCACTGGAGGCCAGGAAAGAGTCTCCTCCACCACAGAGAACCACAAGAAAAAGAAATCCTCTTTTAATCCTTCAAACTGAGTATCCTTTCCTTCAAGATAAACCAAAAGGATGTGGAGTGTTTCCCCTGACCCTCAAATTCCTTAGCCAAAGTGGGGTATCTGTACTCACAACTCCTTACATACTGTTTGCCCCACCTCCCGATCCTGAGTTTATGACTGAGGAAAATGTCTCAACTAATGTTCTAGAAATATATTATCTGGTTGAGAATCAACTCTATACCCCCCTTTTTTTTTTAATCTGGTAGTGAGGCTACAGGCGTGGCTGGGGGCGGGGTGGGTGGATAATGTGAAACAACTTCTTGTGCCCTGTGTGTACAAGCCTGTTGCAAATAACTTCTAACGGCCAAACTCCGAATTTTACATTAAAAAGAAAACTGACAAAATTATCCTACCCCACCTAATTTTTCTGTAATATTTGGGGAAGAAATAAATGTCAGCCCCTTAAAAAAAAATGCCCTAAATTAAATGTATCCTTGGTCCTATCTACTCTTGGTAGGGCTTTAAATGCTAAGACAGTATCATAGTTTCTTCATAATTCTGACAAATGAAGTATCTTTAAGACGCCAACAAATACATTATATAAGCATTAAGCAAAACAATCTACCTCATACTTTTAAAAAAATTCCTAATCTACTTCATTCTTGACTGCTAGAAGATAATTAAGAGAAGCAATTAAGAGATTAACTATTTAAAAAATTTTAACTTTCACCTAGGTTTTGTGGATTTTCTTACCTACTCTGAAATAGATACTTAAGAGAAAGAGGTAACCAAAGGAAATTCACTAGAAATTTCCAACATTTCATTTATCTTCTGCTTACATTTGGTATTTGCAATTCTAGACTGCTCTGCCAAAGCGTTACAGGTGCACCATGATATTGATTCCCTCAGCCCTCAGGCACCCAGATGAGCCTGGAGGAGCACGAGCACCCTCCTCCTTCATTCATCTCAGTCAAGAATTTTCTGTGTAGTGACACAAAAAAGGTTAGGAAATCCTGCACTAAGGGATAACGTACATCTACAGGAGAAAATTACTACTGTTTCAAATAGTCAGTGGTAAGTGAAAGTAACTACATTTTGTAGAAGGCATGGCTTCCTACTAATCCTATACAGACACAAAGCAGTGTCAGGCTTCAACTGCAAGCTAAACAAAACCCATGTTTTCAACAATTCTAGTAACTTTAGTATCCAAACTCTGCACAGTTGAATATAAATTCCAAGACAATGATAGTAACAATACCAATAAATTAAATACTTATATGCCATGGACCTTAAATGCTTACATACATTATTTCACATAATTCTTATTAAAACCTACTGGATTAGATGTTAACAACTCTACGGAAAGAAAATTAAGTATTATGGAAGTTAAGTAGGGGGCCACAGCCACCTGGGAATCTTTCAGATTTCAGAATTTTTTGTATTTTAGAAAATCAATACAGTGCATATACCATATATTTTGTAACATTTCCAGAGAAGATCTACCGCAGGACTCCCTAAATCAAATACATAACCATTTTTGCAGCAACGTGTATGCAGTCACACTAAATGGGATAAACAAAGGCTATAAATAATTTTTCATCCATTCAAGTCTCGTTTTGCCACCAAATAGGTTATGAAAAAACTAGCAATTTCCAAAGCTTTTTGGGTTTCAGAGTTAGGGGGTGTATATGTGTGTTATGCTCAGGATCACACAGGGAGGTGGTATGATACAATATTTAATATGGGCTTTGGTATTTTACGGAACTCAGTTTAGATACTAATGTCATCACTTACTACTATGTAGGCTTGCATTTCTGAAAGTGGCTCCAAGGGTTGTTCTGTGGATTAAAAGAGATAAGGAATATCCATGTACTTAGAGCACCTGGCTCATAGTAAACACTAAATAAAGGCTTGCTACTAATAACACAGCTTATTAAGATGAATGAAAGAGAGTGGGATTCAAATCCTTGTTAGCCTACCTACAAAATAGGTTTCTATGTCAAGGACATCACTACCCCTATCAAAGAGTAAACTGAAACTTTCAATGTGAATATAAACACACACCAAACTGTCCAAATGTTCTGCAGTTATTCGCACTCATAAAATTGTATCCCTGATTTTTATAACGTTTAGCTAAAATAGTTACAGAAACAAGAGGTCTTTATTTATCACTGATATAAAGGTAATGTTTTTCATGATGCTTGTTACTTCATGTCTTTTTAATAAATGTTATCACTGATTAAATTTTCCCAGTTAATTGCCTGTTCTTAAAAATAACTAAGCTATCTCCAGTTTTCCTGCAGTCTCCTTTGGGTATAGGCTTTTTATGTCTAATCGTAGATTAGAAAACACACACACACACACACACACACACACACACACACACACACACACACACAAAATAGCATTCCCGACAAAAAAAAGAACAATTTAAAAAAGAAATTCTTTTTTTTGAAGTCCTATGTTAAGAGTAAGAAAATATCTTTACAACATCTTTAGAATCTCTGTTTCAAGCAGGAAAAATAAAAACGAATTATTATTAATATATTTTTTTTGAGGGCAATCTTTTCTAGTCAATATATAAGTTTTCACAGATGAGTACCAACCGAATCTTGTCAGTGAAGAGAGAACAGAACTAATTGAAAGAAATGCTGGTCTATAAATGATATATTAGAAAGCTATTCTAAAACATCTTCTAATCTTTGTCAATGATATAAAAGCAGTAATACTGTCCACAGTGCTTGTCACGTTAGAATATTTTTCATTTCTGAGAGGTATAAATATGAAATTCTTGGGGCGCCTGGATGGCTCAGTCAGTTAAATCCAACTCTTGATTTCAGCGTCCTGGGATCAAGCCCTGAGTCGGGCTCCCTTCTCAGCGGGGAGTCTGCTTGGGATTCTCTCTGTTCCTCTCCTTCTGTCCCTCCCCCGCTCTCACTCTCTCCCTAAAATAATAAATAAATCTAAAAAAAAAAAAAAGATATCAGACAGTTACAGAATCAGTGATGCCTAGATGAATGTGAATTCCAGGCTGCAAGGATATAAGGAGGATCCTTCTGAAAGTTCCCATTTCCTGAGGGCATTTTCCAATTCTGTGTAAGACTGGCCACTTGGCTCATGCACGATTCTACTTGGGAAAAAGAGAAATAAGTGAAGTTTGAGCTGTTCCCCCGGGCTTTGTAAAACAGACTGGAACTGAAGAGCCCCAAACATGACTGGTTTTCATTCTGGGGTTATTTATGGGGAAGTTGGGGAGTCAGAATCAGGTCTCTAAAAAGCACAGTAAAATCCCCCATAATCTCATAGTGTTTAGGAGACAAAGTCCCACTAGAGAAAGTGTGTTTTAAATGTACAACCTATCTCCCTTTTAAAACCTGCCAGATTTTGCTGCAAGGTTAGAGTTACCAAGCTAAGCTCAAAATTTCTGAAGAGTACAAATGACTCTTCAGCAGATGTGGAAGCTGATTCATCAAGTTCCCAATCAAAATCCTTGAAGGTTAGGCCTAAGAAAAAGGAACAAATCAGAGCTGGACTAAATCTTACAAAAACTGCAGCCCAGCCCTGGTCTAGCTAAATCATGACTGGATTAAAATGCTAAATCCCTGCACCTCTCTGCCTAAGACAAAAAAAGAGGAAATTCTTTCGGATGGATGACAGCAGGTGGAGCAACTGTGTAAGAGTTGTCCTCCCAAGATTTGTTGAAACTTGTTAAGTAGAATCCCTGGGAATCTTGGAGTTAATTAGTAAAATATAAAAAAGATTTCAGAATCTCATAGTTATAATCCCATAGTACAGATCTGATATATGTAACTATACAGTTTTGTGTTGCTCTGTTTTTGCATTTACTAATTCTGACTTCTGCTGTATCTAGACTGTTATTAATCCCAACCAATGATTTATTAATGTCTAGCACGCAAGAAAGTTACTAGACATCTGAAACATTTGAAAAGAAAAATGTAATTAATAACCAAGGGAAAACAAATAATAGCAGAACTCCAGATGATCCAGATAATGAAGTTAGCAGATAAGAACTTTAAAATAACTAAGAATAAATGTGTTAAAGAGGAAAAGATAATCAATATGAATTAAATAATGAAGAACTTCAACACAGAATTGGTATGCATAAAGAAACAGCAATTAAATGAACATGTGGAATTGAAAAACACAATATCTAAAATTAATAAATCACTGGATGAGATTAGTAAGTCTAGATACAGAAGTCAGAATTAGTAAATGTGAAAACAGAGCAACACAAAACTATATTGTTACATATGTCAGATCTGTACTATGGGATTATAACTATGAGATTCTGAAATCTTTTTTATATTTTACTAATAAACTCCAAGATTCCCAGGGATTCTACTTAACAAGTTAAAACTAATCTTGGGAGGACAACTCTTACATATATCTTATAGACTGAACGCTTGGATCTCCCCACTCCCCGCCCCCATTCCTGTTAGAATGAACTTCCAAAGTGGTGGCATTGAAGGTAGGGTCTTTGGGAGATGTTGAGGTCATGAGGTGAAGCCCTCATGAATAAGATTAATGCCCTTATGAAAGAGATTCCAGAGAAAGCCCTTGCCCCTTCTGCCATGTGAAGACACAGCAAGATGACAGTTGTTTATGAAACAGGGAGCCCTCACTAGGCACCAAATCTGCCAATGACTTGATCTTAGATATCTCAGCCTTCAGAAAAGCAAGAAACATATTTCTGTTGTTTATAAACAGACCAGTCTATGGTATTGTGTTGTAGCAGCCTAAATGGGATAAGGCAATGTCTTATACAAATAAAAATTAAAACTTATTTTTTAAGTTTGCAATAACAGATTTTGGGAAATTTAGTCTGGATAAATAAGTTTATTTAAAAACCTATAATTTTCACTATCAAAAATATAATTTTTCTATAACTTCTAACTTAAAAAAGTTATGGTGCTAAATTCACAAAAATCATCAGATACCATGTACTTCCCGGTAGAAGAACACAATACTAATTATGCAGTTTAAAAAAAATCAAAATAGAATTTGATTAAGCCTCTAGATCCAACTATCACTTTAAAAAATTACACTATGGTGATACAATCAGCAAAATTCAAATGATGGGAAAGCCAACAGCAAACAAAATCCCAAGATTTCTTCAACAAATTGTAAGGAAAGAGCTCAACAGACAAAGCTCCCTTTTGGTTTGTGACTGTTCCTGGGCACTCTTTCAAAAAACATTTACTGAGAACCTACTATGTGCTAGGCAGTACTAGGAGAAACAGGATGTCTCTAGGTACCCTGGCTAAAAACTAATGTTTTCATATCCAAATATTTTAGAAAAAGGGTACATATGCTTGATCGTATTAGCCATCTGCTGAAACTCCCCTTCAGATGAAATAAAAAACAGGGTTGGCAAAACCAAAAAATACCTCATTATTCAAATACAATAATACTGATAGTGGAACAAAATCCAATTTATAAGCTAATCCTCTTCTTTTTTCTGATCCAGCCTTCCTTCCTTCTTTCCTTCCCTCCCTCCCTTTCTTCCTTCCTTCCTTCCTTTCTTTCTTATAGAGAGAGAGAGGGCACGTGCTAGCAGGGGGAGGAGCAGAGGAAGAAGGACAAGCAGACTTAGTGCAGCACGGAGCCCAACTGGGGGCTCAATCCTATGACCCTGAGATCATGACCTGAGCCAAAATCAAGAGTCTAACACTCAACTGACTGAGCCACCCATGCACCCTAAGCTTATCATTTTCTATGAGGCTAAATACATTTTGTTTTTGTGATTTGAAGGAGTCTATTACAGAAAATTTCAAACACATACAAAAGAGAATAGCACTATATAAACTCTCATGTACTCATCAACCAGGCTCTCTCTCTTTTTTTTCAGAGATTTTATTTATTTATTCGAGCGAGCGAGCGAGAGAGAGCACGAGTGGGGTAAGGGGCAGAGGGAGAAGCAGACTCCCAGCTGAGCAGGGAAGCCAATTCAGGGCTTGATCCCGGGACTTCGGGATCATGACCTAAGCTGAAGGCAGACGCCTAACTGACTGAGCCACCCAGGCACCCCAAGAGTTTCTTCTTTTGAAGTGTAGTTGCAATGTATTAATTTTAAAGTATTAATAATAGCATATTCAAATAACTGGGTGGCAATTAAAAATACCACTAAGCTCAAATTGATCACCATTTAGGCAAAGAGTTTGATTAACCTGTAGACTCCAATTTTAATATTTTAACCACTAAACATTTATAACTTTAGCATTTAATTGTAAGTGTGTGTATATAATATATACACATATGTCTGGGCTCTCTTTTCTTCCCTGCCTACAATGAGAGAACCTGCTCTGACTACAATCCTAGAGGAAGCAACCTTCTATTCCACATGATCTGTTTTCTTTTCTACAATTGGTTCAATTATTCATTCACTCAATAAATATTTATTGCACAACTGTGCCATCCTGGAACTGCCAGTCTAGTAGGAAACCTGGAGGTGAGTAGGAGCCAGTCAGATGGAAGACTGTGATCCCAGCAGAGAAAACAGCATCCACAAAGACCTGGATGTAGCAAAGAGCTCAGTACATTCAGGGAATCGAATGAAGGCCAAGGTGAGGGAAGTAGCATGGGATGAGTCTGAATAGCTATTAGAATACTTACTTTGGAATGCTATGTATGTCAGCACCTTACATACATTAATTCACTTAACTTCCACAACAACCCTATGAGGTAGTACTATTACTGTTTTACAGATCAAAAGACTGAAGCCCAGAGCAGTTAAAACAATTTGCCCAAATCACACTGCTTGTTTGTGGTAGAACAACATATTCCAAGGAAGGGAAACACTGTAAAAAATATAAAGACCTGGGGTGCCTGGGTGGCTCAGTCGTTAAGCGTCTGCCTTCAGCTCAGGTCATGATCCCAGGGTCCTGGGATCGAGCCCCACATCGGGCTCCCTGCTCCGCGGGAAGCCTCCTTCTCCCTCTCCCACTCCCCCTGCTTGTGTTCCCTCTCTCGCTGTGTCTCTCTCTGTCAAATAAAATAAAATCTTAAAAAAAAAAAAGAATATAAAGACCAAAATAATTTAATTGAACCTATCACCTTCCCCCCCCCTTTTTTTAAGATTTTATTTATTTATTTAACAGAGAAAGAGACAGCAAAAGAGGGAACACAAGCAGGAGTAGTGGGAGAGGGAGAAGCAGGCCTCCCACAGAGCAGGGAGCCCGATGTGGGGCTCGATCCCAGGACCCTGGGATCATGACCTGAGCCGAAGACAGACGCTTAATGACTGAGCCACCCAGGCGCCCCTGGTCAGTGTATTCTGATGTAACAGAAGGCAAAGAAATAGCTGTTCCACTGAACACACAAAGTTGTCACCTTCTACCATCTTATTTACAGCTCCCTTTGCCTAGAACATGAATCATAGTAATATTCCACTTCTCATGATTACAAGTAAGGCATTGTGCTATATGAGGAAAAACAGTTTAACCATTAGAAAAAATCCAAGTTATTTGAAAAATCATAAAAAATAAGAAGAGAGGTAAATATCCATAATGGATTAAAAAAAAAAAAAAACCCCGCCAATTCTTTGTTACCACGGCCAAATGTTTAACTGAATATGTCAAGGAATTCAACTTAATTCAGATTGGTTTTTAAACAATTTACTGAATGCCATCTGGCCAGACATTGTCCTAGGGGTTGGGAATACAATGATAAATGAAATGTACAGGCCTTGCCCTCAGCAATCTCAGTCTGACAGGGTCAGCCAGACATGCATACGGACAATGAGCATGAACGTAGTAAGAATGCTAACAGGAGGAGGGAAAAGGGTGCACAGGTAACTTCTAAGACAGGTTACATCTGAAATGTATTAAAGAGATTCCTATGAATTTGCAAGGCTGATCAATTTGAAAAAGGGATCATAAGCAAAAAGAACAGCATATGCAAAGTTATAAAAGAACACATTATGTTCATTATGGCTGAGATATAGAATATACAGCCTATATTTCCTGAGTAACTGGTAATGAGGTGGCAAACTGTTGTGAAGAGACAGGCTAAGTAGTTCAGATTTCATCCTGGGTAAGAGCGAACCACTCACTGAAGGACTTTATAAAGGAGTAAGACACAACAGACTTGCTTTTTAGAAATAATTCCTTTAACAGCAATCCAGAGGACGGATGAGAGGGGAAAAATCAATAAGGCTATTACAGTTAAAAGATGATGAAGACTCCCATTAGGGTGGCAGCAGCAGCCACCAAGAGAAGAAAATAGTTTTAAAGGATGTAATATGACGTCCTGCCTGACAGCAAAGAGATATAAGTGTCATCTTCATTGTACCACCATCCAAGAACCTAAAACACCTGCCTACTGCCTGAAACATCAAGTCAAAAAAATCTGTTTGTACCCAGACAAATTTTCTGGCCCTTTTCATTCTAATTCCCATCCTGCACCCTTAGCTCTGATACTAGGTACATATACAAAAACCGTCTTAAAAGAGATATACCAGTCTTCTAATTAGTTTCTTTATTAACAAGACCCAAAGACTGGGGAAATTATTCACAATCAGAACTTACATCAGACTCACTTGTGGAGAGTTTGAAACAAAACCCTCCCGAGTCTCACCACTAGAGATTTTAATTCTGTAGCGTTCACATATCTGTAGTTTAAAAAAAGCTTGCCAGGTGAGTCTAATGCAACCCCCAGCTGAAAACAGGTTACAGAGATAAATTTTCTTTCTTTCTTTCTTTCTTTTTTTAAGGATTTTATTTATTTATTTGACAGAGAGAGAGAGCACAAGCAGGGGGAGCGGCAGAGGGAGAGGGAGAAGCAGGCTCCCGCTGAGCAGGGAGCCTCATGTGGGGCTCAATCCGAGGACTCCGGGATCATGACCTCAGCTGAAGGCAGACACTTAACCGAATGAGCCACCCAGGTACCCCTGGAGATAAATTTTCAACTGTCAGTTGTTCAGTTTGAGAAGACAGTAAACTAGCAGCTAAAGTTCAGGTTTGATTTCATCTCTTATTTCATAATCTTTTTAATGGAAGTCAAAGTTGAACAACACTAAATATGATACCATGGGAAGAAAATGAAACTTTGAAGCTGCAGTTCAAGTCTTGAGTCCCTCAGCTAATAAACTCTGCAACCTTGAGCAAAGTACATATCTCTAAATCTTGATTTCTCAATTTATATCATGAAGAGGTTGTAACAGATAAATCTGATTCCTGACCTTCAAAGTCAGTACTAATTTAAAATGGGTGGACACATTAAACGCTTTTGTGTTCAGAAAAAAGACAGCATTTTAAAGCACTTTTTAAAAATGGAGCTTCTCCGCTGTGAATTGTGTAAGACTGATGAATCACAGACCTGTACCCCTGAAACAAATAATACATTATATGGTAATTAAAAAATAATAGCAAATTAATTAATTTAAAAAAAAATGGAGCTCCTCGGAGCACCTGGGTGGCTCAGTCAGCGAAGTGTCTGCCTGTGGCTCAGGTCATGATCCCAGGGTCCTGGGATTGAGCCCCAAGTCGGGTTCCCTGCTCAGTGGGGAGCCTGCTTCTCCCTCTCTCCCATGCTCATGCTCTCTCTCTCTCAAATAAATAAATAAAATCTTAAAAAAAAAAAAAATGGAGCTCCTCTCCCACCCCTCACCCTTTTTTTGGTTTCCTTTTTATTTTCATCCAAGGTGATCATTTGGAAAGCAGAGGTAAAAAAGAAAGTCAGAGACACAGGTGACTCTCAGAGCAACACTAAAAATTTCTTTTAAAACAAAGGCCAAGGGGAGCCTGGGTGACTCAGTCAGTTAAGTGTCTGACTCGTGATCCTGGCTCAGGTCATGATCTCAGAGTTGTGATATCAAGCCCTGCATCTGGTTTGGCGCTGGACTTGGAGCCTGCTTAAGATTCTTTCTCTCTCCCTCTGCCCTCTCTCTAAAAATAATAATGATGATGATAACAACAACAATAATAAAATAAATAAAACAAAGGCCAGATGTGCTATTTGGAATCAAGGAAAAGGTAGCAAGTAAGCACTCTTTATTGCTACTGGTCTATCACAAATGCTCACACTCATCATGGGAATTCAATTAATGTGTTTATTTTTTCTTTAATAAACACTGTAATATTAGTTTATGCATAGATTACACAGTTTATGCATAAATACATTTCACATGAAAGAGATGCACCCTGTTAGAGCAGCCATTATTTTTCTAGGATATAGAGGATATTGACATTGTCAAATAAAAATTAGCATCAGGAAATAAACTCATAGAGGGCACCTGGGTGGCTCAGTCGTTAAGTGTCTGCCTTCGGCTCAGGTCATGATCCCAGTGTCCTGGGATCAAGCCCTGCATCGGGCTCCTTGCTCTGCAGGAAGTCTGCTTCTCCCTCTGCCCCTGCTTCTGTTCCCTCTCTCACTGTGTCTCTCTCTGTCATATAAATAAAATCTTTAAAAAAAAAAAAAGGAAATCAACTCATAGAAGCAAACATTTGTGGAGAACTTCCAAAACAATGAAGAATTAAGAATACTTTTTAAGTATTTGAAAAAACATAATCAAATGAAAAACAAACCTACATAATAAATCATACATCCATGAAAATTAAGTATCTCAAACTGTTACAAAGATATTTTTATGAAATGGGCACAATTATGATTGTTGATTATTAATAATTTTATTAATAGAGAATTATTAATCTATACCAGTAAGCTAATTATTGCTAACATCTAACAAGTAGGCTACATTTTATATTACTAAAAAGGGAGTTGGTTACTTTGTCATCTTACTTTTGAAGATGAAAACCTACTTCAAAAGTCTATGGAAATCTAAAAGAATGAACAGCTGTTTTAAACATTTAGTGTTCTTATCTAGCAGTGACCTAGATACTCTGAAGAACAAAATAGAGTAAGATTGGATACATGCTAATGAGGACCTTATCATTAGTTAGAAGGACAAAACAAACATGGAACAACAAAAACACACATGGAAAACAGTCCATGGCACAACCATCTGTAGTCAAGGGCCGCAGTAACCAACATAGGAGAGTATAACTTGCTATTTATATGAAGTAGGAATTACACAAAGAATAAGAGGCTCTAATACACCTGTTGAGTTAATATCCAAAATATATAAAGAACTCATAACTCAAGCAGAAAAACAATTTAAAAATGAGAAGATCTGAATACCCATTTTTCCAAAGACATACAGATGGCCAAAAGACACATGAAAAGATGCTCCGTATCAGTCATCAGTGAAATGCAAATCAAAAGCACAATGAAAGAACACTTCACACCTGTTAAAATGGTTATTCTCAAAAAGACAAGAAATAACAAGTACTGATAAGGATGTAGAGAAAACGGAACGCTTGTGCACTGTTGGTGGGAATGTAAACTGGTGCAGCCCCTGTGGAAAACAGTATGGAGGTTCCTCAAGAAATGAAAAATAGAACTATCATAAGATCTAGCAATTCCACTTCCGGGTATAATTCTGAAGAAAAGGAATATAATTCTGAAGAAAAGGAACATTAACCTGAAAAGATATCTGCACCCTCAAGTTCACTGCAACATTATTTACAATAGCCAAGACATGGAAACAATCTAAGTGTCCACTGATGGATAAATGGATAAAGAATTAAGTGTGTGTGTAAACATACATACATATACACTATGGACTATTATTCAGCCATAAAAAAGAAGGAACTCCTGCCATCTGTGACATCATGAATGTCTTGAAGGCATTATACTAAGTGAAAAAAGAGAAAGAAAAAAAAAAGAGAAAGATAAATACCATATAATCTTATTTATCTGTGGAATCTAAAAAACCTAGACTCATAGAAACAGAACAAATTGGTAGTTGCCAGAGGTTGGGATTAAACAAAGTGAGTGAAGATGGTTAAAAGATACAAACTTCCAATTATAAAGTAAATCATGGGGATGTAATATACACCATGGTGACTGTAGTCACTAACACTGTACTGTGTATTTAAAAGTTGCTAAGAGTAAATTTCAAGTTCTCATCACAAGAAAAAAACATTTGTAACTATACGTAGTGATGAATGTTAACTAGACATACTGTGATCATTTCACAATATATACGTATTGAAGCATTATGCTTTATACCTGAAACTAATATAATGTTATACACCAATTATTTCACAAAAAAACAGGCTCAAAGCAGGTATCAACTGAAGCCTTGAAGGATATTAAGTAGAAAAAATTAAAAATTAAATAATAAACTATACAAAAACACTTCTGTAATATTTACTACTAAACCTTATTTCTACTAGTGTTCCTCAATGGAAAAGACAAAGTCTTCCTCTTTATGTATTAATCCCCACGTGCAACACCACCAAGCAAATAATAGGCAACCAGTAAATATTCACCCACCAATCAATAAACAGTTCATTTTAATGAAAGCACACCTGACACTTACCATATGGATGGTTTACTATTTCATAAACATTAAAAAAGTGAAAGAGGTACCTTTTCAAACAACTAGTAAAATGCTACCTCGCCTCAATTTTGCCCTCTGGATACAATTCTACACTCTGTAAATAAGCTATACAACCTGTTCACAATCTGGCTCTGACTTGTTTTTCTAGTCTCACCTCTGCCCTGTCAGTCTTACACCCCAGCCACACCAAACTTCTGCCTGCTCTCTACATCAACAAGGCAAGAGTTCTTCACCCACTTCTCTAATACATACTCCTACTTATCTTCCAAAACCAGTCACCACTTCCTGAGAAGCTTCCAGGGAGAATTAATCCTCGGTGGTGCCTCTCCCACCACTGTGTTCCTACCTTCGTTACTGAGTGAAACAGACTGTATTAGAACCATTGGTTCTCTCCAGAAATAAAGGTACCTAAAGGCAGAGGCTCTTTCATTTTCATAGTCCGAGCAATACCTATCACTGTACCTGGTACACAAGAACAAAATCATTGTTGAACGCAGGGAAGAGTAAACAACATTACAAACATCATTCAAGAGTTCTTTAATATAACCTGGAAATGTATGTGTACATGAGCACACACAACACAATGAACTCATAAACCAACAAATTAAATGGTGATTATGGAGCTGCAAAAGGACTCTTCATTTTTATCAGATATATTTGCGATAAGGTCCCCTTTAAAAATGAACTCTTTGTTTAAAAAATTTTATTATTTGAGGGAGAGGGAAAAGCGGGATCCCCACTAAGCAGGGAGCTTGACATGGGGCTCAGCCCCAGGATCCTGGGATCATGAACTGAGCCAAAGACAGACACTTAACCTACTGAGCCACCCAGGCGCCCCTGAACTCTTTACTTTAAAATGAACTCTTACTGAGTATGAAATTATCTGACTCAGAAGTTTTTGTTACATGACTTTTAAGAACCTATTTATTACAAAGCTAGATGTATTTTTTTTTTTAAGACTTATTTATTTGACAGAGAGAGACACAGCGAGAGAGGGAACACAAGCAGGGGGAGTGGGAGAGGGAGAAGCAGGCTTCCCACGGAGCAGGGAGCCTGACGCAGGGCTCAATCCCAGGACCCTGGGATCATGACCTGAGCCAAAGGCAGACACTTAACGACTGAGCCACCCAGGCACCCCAAAGCTAGATGTATTTTTGACTGGCAATAAGACTATCATGGAATCCAAATAAGACAGTCGAAAATTCAAATTTAAAAAAGGAACTGTTAGTAATTAAATCTCAAAATCATTCAAGAACCCTTGGAATTTGATTTCAGATCTCTACATTTTCTAAAGTAAGTGCTTTTTTTCTTCCCCCAGTGTCTACCTTTTATGCAAATCATTTTGCAAAATGTTTCATGTGATCATTTCTTAACCAAATTACTTATGGAAGGTTTTAAAGAATATCATGCAACAATGTTAAAATTTAGGAAGTTTTGTTATTATCAGTCATATCAGAATGCTGAGTAGGATACCTGTTCTAAAAATTCAAATACAACAGGGCACAGATCTGATTACCTAAAATCTCTGTCAAGTTAAATGGGAATAAATGAATTTGAAATCTGAAGATAAATCTTTCTTCCTTTTAGTATTAACAATATTAATAGCCACCATTTACTGAGAGCCCACTACTTGCCAGAAATTTCATGCAAATTCTATCCAAAAACCCTTAGGAGAAAACTGAACCTCAGAGGCCAAATGGCTGGACAGAGTTACATAAGTAAGAAGTAATGGAATTCAAATCCATCATATCCATCCAGGTCTATCAGGTTCCACAGGATAAAGCTTAATTCACTTCTATGCTAACAACATGTCATACTGAAATACTGAAACAAATTTCTAAAACTCTCTTTGCTTTGAACTGCCGAAGGATAAATGGTCTAAAATATCTGTCTCTTACCACCTCCTAGCAGTGCCATAACCATTCTTTAACTCATTGCTTGAAGTCTATGGTATGTGAAATCTATGCTTTTTGAAGTCTACTTTGATACTTCCAAAGTTAAACTGTTTAGAATAGCATACAATAGTAAATTTCTTATCCTGAGGTCTAGATGAACATGTTTTCATACAAGTTTCCAAATTATGTGATACATAAAACTACCAACTACTTTTCCCTCAACACTTAGAGGTAACCACCAAAAAAAGGTTAAAAAAGCCAGAAAATCAAGAGCAGCTTACGTTTAGGTATTAAATACTCTGAAACTAGTTAAAAAATAAAGAAATGGATTAAAAGGGGGCTCTCAAAATATTTGATTAAATACCAGGTGGTAACATCAATTTCAAGTCTGAATTTCCAAGGAAGGAAAGTGAAGGAAAAAAGAACTTCAATTCAACAAAAATTCTGTTCCACCAACTCTGCAAAATTTCACGGCTCATCTGCATTCTCTTAAAGCTTCTACACTGATGGTACTTATTTAGAAAGGATCAAGAGCCAAGTTTAATATAGAAATTCTTTAACTATATCTGTTTAGGACAGATGTATGTGGCTACTTATTCTGGCATCAAAGTAATTAGCATTAAAGATCAAAGACTACTTGCGTGAATCCAAACTTGTTTGGATTCTATGTCATGGAACCACAGAAAGAATCCAGTAAGTCAACTTTCACTGAATTTATTTATGCCTGTCATTTCCTTTGGGGCAAATTCATTTTACAGGCTTCTGGCAAAAGAGATTCAAAACTGGTTGGCTTTTATTGTTTGATATTAACTCTTTCAGGATCAGCCATAGAGCTGTAGCTAATTCAGCCATGTTGCTGGTTCAAAAGAGAACTTAATTATGTTAAGCCAAAAAGGCATTTATAAAATCAACTGACAGGAAAGAGAGATTAACTGCTATTATGATGTTGCTCCTGAAGCCAGGAACTAGAAAATCCGGATGAATTATGATAATTAGAATACCTCAGAAGAAGAGAAAAGCTACCAGCTACTTTTTGTTCTTTACTAACTTGGTAACAAAATTTTATTTTCTTTTATTTTCCACTTATGCTCTTGTGCTACAGTTTTTACTATTAATATGAAGGGAATGCTGTGAGCAGTCTGGAGAATGGTCGCATGTGTTCACTCAATTGTATTATCTCTGGGATGGCAGGAGATTCCCAAGGGCATCTAATCCAACTACCTATCCAAAGAGAGTGATCCTCTCACCATCATATCCCCACTAAGTACCCAATGGATGGAACGTTCTCTACCTATTAAAAGTAGCCCAAGGATGCCTGGGTGGCTCAATCGGTTAAGTGGCTGCCTTCAGCCCAGGTCATGATCACAGGGTCCTGGGACTGAGTCCCACATCGGGCTCCTTGCTTAGCAGGGAGCCTGCTTCTCCCTCTCTCTCCCTCTGCTTGTGCTCTGTCAAATAAATGAAATCTTAAAAAAAAAAAAAAAAAGTAGCCCACTCCATCTTTAGAGGACTCTCTTAGAAAGTTTGTACTCAGTGAAAAAGTCTGTTTCCCTATTGCTTCTATTAAAACTCAATAAGCCCAGTCAGACACAAAACTATTTTTAATACTATTTAAATAATTAATTGCCCTTAACTGTCCCTAACGTATGTAGTGAAATGTTCATACAAAAGGCTATGTATTAACTAAAAATTTTAATAAATAATTAAAATACCTTTCTTTAAAGTTTTGGGGCTTTGTTATGCAGTTTATTTGAACAGCAGGATGCATTCTAAATTCTCAAGTTACACAGATGAACTCTCTTCCATAACTTTGATAACTTGCAAAGTCAAACAGAAGAAAAAAAAACAAAAAAATTTAAATCTTCCAACCAAATACAGAAACTGAATTTTAAAGGCATTTAGCCCTCTGATTTCTGTAAGGTCCAGAGATGGACTGTGTAATCTATTTCAAGGTCCTCACTTTCAATGTCAGTAGAAGTTATTTATAACATTTCATACATCCGTAGTTTAGTGGTTCATTAAACCCTCAACTGAGTACTTGCCACAGACTGTTTTGAAATGTTAACACCATCTAAATTACACCGACAAAATTATTAAATATTCACACACAATCACTTACCCAAGACTCATGGTATAAAACTGTTAGCAGATACATTGCATAATCATAATTCTGTCTCTTTAAAGGGCACCTATAAGAGAAAGAGAGGGAAGTCAAAATTTTAAAAATTCAGTACATAAAATAATTTGCAAAATACACAAATACTAAATACAAAGGATAACTTATATTCAGGTATTCCCTATCTTCAGGGAATACCCTACCTTTAGGAAAATATTGTTCTTGGACTAAGAGGAGTCTACGTCAGTCACACTTCAGGTTATTGAAAACTGGTGTTATTTTGTATGTATTTTTTTTAATTCTCTTTGCTTTCATCACTAATGGAGCTATCTGTATCTGATAATAGTTTTATACTATTTTTAATATGACTGCGTCCAATCCAGGTGCCCTTTACAATCTCAGGGCTAACAGTCTGCTGGACAGTGTGAGTGTATCTACTGAGTTCATTTTAAAAACAGAGATAGACTGATGACAGATGCTAATCAAAATGCTCATCTTGATTTCTCCAGAGCCAAGTTTTTAAAAAATGAGCTACACTATTCAATGCTGTATTGAAGTTGTTGTATGTAAAATGGAATTAAAGACCTAATATTAGATAATCTAACTTCTACATAAATATGAGATGGCAAGTTTAGCTTTTAGATTAATAAAATAATATAGAAAAGAAAATCATTAATTCCAATTTCTTTAAATATAAAATAAAACCATCATATGACAGGGGCACCTGGGTGGCTCAGAAGGTTAAGCGTCTGCTTTCAGCTCAGGTCATGGTCCCAGGGTCTTGGGATCGAGCCCCGCATTGGGCTCCCTGCTCCATGTAAAGCCTGCTTCTCCCTCTCCCACTCCCCCTGCTTGTGTTCCCTCTCTGTCAAATAAATAAATAAAACCTTAAAAAAAAAAACCATGCGACAAATGACTTTAATGTTACTCTTATTCTATACTTAGGTTTAATAGTTCTCTAAATAGTTGCTACCATAAAGCACACACACACCTACACTTGAAAACTTAGGGAAAAAAAATTGTCACATATTTACAGAATTTCAAAGAGCAACATTTTAAAGGTATTTTTAAGTTGCACAAACTAAAAAAGAATATTACTAATATATTTCAAATCTGTTTTCCCCCCTACAGTAATAATCTGAAACCAGGGTTCCCAAGCTCTTTCCACCCCTACATTGTTGCCATCATTTATATATGCCATGCTTCTTCTTCCCACCACTAAGGAGGAGGATATAAAACCTAATTGATATTGACACCTCCAAATGCTTTGAAATTGGAATAGGAAGGGAGAGAAGATTGATCTCCCACTTGCTTTTCTCTAAAGGCAGGTCTTTATATTTTGACATAATTTAGAAACAGCCAAATATAAGATAGAAATAAAATAACCCTGGGGCACTTGGGTGGCTCAGTCAGTTAAGTGTCTGACTCTTGATTTTGCTCAGGTCATGATCTTGGGGTAATGAGATCAAGCCCCGTGTCAGGCTCCGTGCTAGGCATGGAGCCTGCTTAAGATTCTCTCTCTCCCTTTCCCCTCTGCCCTTCCCGCCTTCTACAAAAAGAAATAAAATAACCCTTTTGTAAAAACATACCAATAACCCATCTTCACCTCAAATGACCTAATTTATAAATTTAATACTGTCTTTATGAAGTAAATTCACTAAAATTCTTATTTACAAAATTGCCTAGGTAAATTAAATTTCGTATTCAATCATTTAAATTTTGAACTGTAAGATCTTTGACTTTGTAAAAACCTGTTTAAACCTTAATCACTAGGAAATCATACTTTTGTTCTCTTCTAACATCTTCCCTGGGTCTTATATGCATGGATATATTAGAATCAATACTGAAAAATAACAATAATTTAACAAGGCAGTTAGGCAAGTCTCTCCATGTCCATAAAGAGGATATCAACAGTAGACTAGTGTGAAGATATTAAACACATAAATTGGACAACTTCACTGACCTAATACGTTAATGAAAGTTGATATAAAAGGCTACCCCGATTTTCAATGTCATTTCTTAAGAAAAGGACTGCCAGAAGACAATAAAACAACACAATGACCAATCTGAACTTTTTTTTTTTTTTTAAGATTTTATTTATTTATTTGACAGACAGATAGAGAGCACAAGTAGGCAGAGTGGCAGGCAGAAGGAGAGGGAGAAGCAGGCTCTCTGCTGAGTAGGGAGCCGGACGTGGGGCTCGATCCCAGGACACCAGGATCATGACCTGAGCCAAAGGCAGCTGCTTAACCGACTGAGCCACCTAGGCACCCCTCTGCTGAACTTTTCTTTACCTGTCTGTTCTGATAGTAAGTACATCTGTAGTCTTGCAGTATCGCTCTCCCACAAGTTTAATAAGTTTCTTCTTTGCATGATCATCTAAATTCAAACTGGAAAGTTTAACCTTAAAAATACAAGAAAAAGTTATTTGAAAAGAATTATTTCAGATACTTTGTTTAGTGAAAAAAAAAAAAAACCAGTAGCAATATTATTTATATTAGCGTGAAACCAACCAAAAAGAAACTTTTGCAATGCTGCAGCTGCACTTTTGTCTATATAGAGTTAGCAACTGGCATGCATTATGAAGCCTTATCTTACTTATGGGAAAAAAAGAGAGGCGGAGTAAACTGTTTCAAGTTCTTCGTAAGTTTTGAGCATTAGCACCTTTCCTGAAAGAACCAATAACAAGTCTCTTAAATAAATGAAATTACAGCTTATAAGTAGCACTAAGAATTAAACTCAATTAGTACTAGTAAAGCTGGAATATAAGAATAAATGGATAAAACAAAAAGGCTTTAAGATATTTCCACCATGCAGTTATGAGACCTTTCTCACTGCAACTAGTTTAGGGGTATTTATTTTAAAAGGTAGAGATATCTCATGGAAGCTGGAAAACAGCATTCATGAAGGATCAAAACATTTGAAATAATTCAGTTCAACATTTCTCAAAATGTTAATACTAGTCCCAGAGACTGCCAAGAAGAATTATTTCTCTAAAAAGGCTATTTTTGTTGAATACATTCAGAAAATATGGAGTTAAATTGGGTTCTTTATAGAAGGATTTCTTAGAAGAGGTAATATGCTAATGAGCATTCTGAAATTTCAAGATGCAGGGTTCTCATGTAACAATTCCCAAATTTATCTGACCCCATATTCTATTTTTCTAGGGACAGTTCATGGAATCAGTCTTCCCTAAAATATATTTTGGAAAATGCTGGACTATATGAACACACTTTTTAATTTGCAGAGAATTATGGCATGGGCTGAAGGTATCTAAAAGAGGACTTAAGTTAGGTACTAGAATACAGTTAGATAAGGTAAACCACAGACTGTTTTTCCATGGACGGCATTAAAGAATAAGAAAGATCCACAAGTATATGAAGAAAAAAAAAGGTTACTAAGATTTTAAAATCACATCCACTTCTCTCTAGCTTCAATAACCCTGCACTTCCCTCAAGATTTTATAGCGTAAGAGCTTATTTTTCCATTTTTCCCACTAGACTGCAAGCCCTTGAGGATAAGAATGATATCTGTCCTATTTTTGGCAATGGCCTAGCACTTAAAGAACATACAACATGTATTTGTTGAATGAACAAATAAATAGAAAAAAGAAAGGATATTTTTTTAAGCACCATGAATTATTTGAACTACAGAAAATATAGGAAATAAATAAATAAATATAAATACACTTTTAAAGAACATATGCTGGAAAAACATTGACTCTTAAGTATCAACGCAACAGAATGGTCCTACATCCACGCAGTGCAAATTACCACAGTCCCCTGGAAAGAACATGTATCAACAACCAGGTTATCAGCTTGAGGGATAAAATAAGAATTTCTATAATTCTGATTATTAACAATAAGAATTACTTATAAGAAAAAAGTAAAATGAATCTACATTATAATTATAAAAATATTTGTACATATGCATGCATACAGATACAGTACAGAAAGAATAGTTCTTCCATTAGAGTAAGAGAATGGAATGATTTTTTCCTTTTAAAACTCCCTTCAAGGTAATCGTGTTCAACAATAAATTTAAAAATTTACCATTTAAAAAATTTAAGTGTTCTAGTTTTTTATGTAAGTAGTCCAAAAAATGGCAGCAATGCTAATTAGTGTAACTGCTTTAAAACTTACATTCACATTAACATTTTAATGTTCAAAAATTATATAGAGTTTATGCCAGAAACTCAAATATTTTAGAAAGAGCTATGTGGTACACTCACGCCACCTGCTAGCACTGAAAGGCACTGCAAAATTGTAGTCTTTAACCTAAACTAATAGTCTGACTCTGAAGTTGAGCAGCATTCACTACCATTCTTTTCCCAGAATTCAAAAGAATCCTTGGACTTTTCTTTTTTCAAGTTGCTACATTTTAAAGAATCAATAATGTACTATTAACATTATCCCCAAAACAACACTGACATTTCAAATCATAGGAGGTCATGGTTATGTGTATTTTCAAATGCCCATATTTAAAATCTACATACACTGAGAAATGTCTAATTGTGTTAACTATCTCTCTATTTAGAAGCACAGTACAGTTAGTTAAAGAACTATAGTTCTACACAAAAGACAAGACCTGTGTTTGATTTCTAGATTTGCTACTTTATTTGCTAAGTGACCTTAAACAAATCATTTGATCTTATTGTCTGTTTCCTCATTTACAAAACAGAAGGGACTCACAGGACTTTTGTCAGGAATAAATGAGAATAAACAGAAGAAAGTATTTTTAAAGAAAACTCCTACACAAATATTAAGTTGTTTTTAATTCTGAACTACCTTTATGAGTATCAAGAAAAATATGATACCATCTTTCTTTCTCTGAATTTAAAAATTTGAGTATCTCTTTATATAATACTTTATAATATTTGACTGGCTTCACAATATTACTTTAAATCATGTCAGGGGGCGCCTGGTTAAGCGTCTGACTCTTGATTTTGGTCATGATCTTGGGGTCATGAGATCAAGCCTCACATTGGGCTCTGCACTGGGCATGGAGACTGCTTGGGATTCTCTCTCTCTCCCTCCCTACCCCCACCCCCACCCCCAAATAAATAAAAATTAAAAAAAGTCATGCCGGAATGCACATGCTTTAGTCCCAGTGTTTTACCTACTTTTACCCTTGAACTACATGACACCATTCAGGACACCACCACTGAGCTTTAACCACCAGTGGGGAGAGTGAAAGGAGTCCAAGAAGGGCAGACATGAGTCAGGGGAAAAGAACGCCAAGAAGTGATGAAGGTATCACATGGTAGCATAAGACAAAAAGGAGACAAGAGAGGATGGTGGCCTGATATGGTAAATGGTATCTTGTGGTATATATACTTCAAATAATGCAATTGGATTATTTTTATGTAAAATAAAATAAGCAAACAGAACAAGTAGGGAACCAGATGTCTATTCTGGTACTGAAGACTAAGGCCCACAAAAAGTAAGGCAAAAATCTAGATTTCCTGATTCTGAGTTCAGAGATCTTTTTATCACCTAACAGAGAGCTCAACAACAGTTGTTATTATTATCACTATTATTAAAAAGAGGGAACATTTACTAAGTTATTAAAAATATATCAGGTATTAATTATCCCAAAGTACTTAAAAAAAATTTTTTTTTTAATTTTTAGGTAATCTCTACACCCAAGGGGCTCAAACTCACATCCCTGAGATCAAGAGTCACACGCTCCTTTGACTGAATGAGCCTGGCACCTCACTCCCCAGATACTTTATATTAACCTGTGGGGTGTCGGCCAAGCAGAATATTAAGGTTTTTTTTTTTTTTACTTTTATCTAGATTTTCTAAAATTTATACAGTAAACATGTATTGTCTTTTGTGATTTTAAGTATTTTAAATTTCTCTAAACACATATATCACTATTTAAACTATTCTAGGGAATAAAAAAAGGCTGACAAGCTTCGTAAATTTATTTCATAAAGAAGGCACAATCCTGATACCAAAACCTAGCAAAGAAAGAAAATTACAAATCAAACACTGATGTATCCCTGAAAAATTCCTAGAAATTAAAGTTTGTCTATTTGTTACCTTATAGTGTAAAAATGGTTGCAGAGATTGTCAACATATTTTTACAGTCCACACGGAATGGTCCTTTTTTTTTTTTTTTTTTAAGATTTTACTTATTTGAGAAAGAGAGAGGGGGAGGGATGGATAGAGAGAGCACGCATGAGCAGAGGGAAAAGCAGGCTCCCCACTGAGCAAGGAGCCCGATGCAGAACTCGATCCCAGGACTTTGGGATCATGACCCTAGCCGAAGGCAGTCGCTTAACCAACTGAGCCACTCAAGCACCCACACATGGACTGTTCTGATTTGAAATACAGACTACATGGAGTACAAAAACTAATTTTTTGAGGGTCCTGGAGGCATCTCAAAAAGGGGGCAGTCATCCTCCAGAATAGATGAATCAAAAGTACGTTAGTCAAGGCTCCCCAGAGAAATGGCTGATTCTAGGACTGGGATAGGGAATGTGTATTTTAAGCCTGGAGCATTTTGTGGTACCAAAAAATAAAAAGTATTTAAAAAACAAATGATGGAGCACTGCAAAGTAACAGAGTAGCCAACTAAAAGTGTTATCAATGGCCAAAACTGGAACAATTTGAACAACAAAATAATGTATTATTGGATTATAATCCAAATGCTAAAATAATCTATGAGTCCATACTGATATAAATGGTTGAATAAACGGATAAATGGAAAAAAACAGACGAATCTCCCATATGGAAGAATTACAAACAATTTATGTGGTATTTGTCCCTGCAGGAGGTGTAGCATAACTGCTAATTCCTCTGTAACTATGGGCTATGCGTAGTGACTTCCTTCTAAAGGGTACAGTTCAGAAAGAAAGAAAAAAAAGAGTACTTTTATAGTGAAGAAAACTTGCAAACAGTACCTCAGCCAGGTGATCAAGGCTTCATCATTAGTAATGGCATGTTAGGAGCCTCTACCCTTGCTATGATGTGATGAAAATGGTACTTTACTGGTGGTTTTCCTCCCCAAAATACATACCAGTCTAAGCATGAGAAGAACATCAAACAAATCTAAAGTGAAGTACATTCCATAGAATACATAACCAGTACTTCTCAAAACTGTCAAGGTCACCAAAAACAAGGAAATTCTGAGAAACCACCACAGCCAAGAGGTGCCTAAAGAAATCTGAATAGGGGCTCCTGGGTGGCTCAGTCCGTTAAGCATCTGCCTTTGACTCAGATCAGGATCCTAGGGTCCTGGGATAGAACCTGGTGTCAACAGGGCTCCCTGTTCAGTGGGGAGCCTGCCTCTCCCTCTCCCGTGCCCCTGCAACTCATGTTCTCTCTAGTGCATGCTCTCTCAAATAAATAAATAAAATCTTTAAGAAGAATATCTGAATGAAGTATGAACTTTATTAATATATCAATATTGGCTCAGTTGTAATAAATGTTACCACAATAATAAAGATGTTAACACAAGGGCGCCTGGGTGGCTCAGTTGGTTAAGTGACTGCCTTCGGCTCAGGTCATGATCCTGGAGTCCCAGGATCAAGTCCCACATCGGGCTCCCTGCTCGGCAGGGAGTCTGCTTCTCCCTCTGACCCTCTTCCCTCTCGTGCTGTCTCTCATTCTCTTTCTCAAATAAATAAATAAAATCTTTAAAAAAAAAATAAAGATGTTAACACGAGAAATTTGGTGTGAACTATCCTTGAAACTTTTTTATAAATCTAAAACCTGTTTAAAAAAAAAAAAAACCCATCAGGTAAAATGCTCTATGACTGCTCTGTGAGAAAGCTATGCCATGTGGCTCAAGACTCTTACCGGAGAAAACCAACAGTGGTTTCAAATACTAACTTGGAAGTTACTACAGCAAGACACCTGGAAGTGCAATGGTATGTGGCATGCTCTTGATGAGAAAGAGCGGAGATTTAATGTTTCTCCAAAGCAACATGAGATGAGGACAAACAATCCTAAATAAAATGCTAACAAAGCAAATCCACAGTAAAGTAAAAGAATGATATACTATGAAATAATCAGGGTTCAGAACGCTTCAGTAATTGAAAACCTAACAATATAATTCATTACTAAAATAATTCAAAGGAGATCATTTCAAAAATGCTATAGAGACAGGACACATCATTAACATAATAGAGGCTATTATCTCAAGCTGAATACCAATTTATACTTAAGAGGCTAAAAACCAGAGGCACACCCATTGAAGTATAGAACAGCATAAGGGACTACATAAACATTATTTTAGAAATCTCATCTAATGAAAAAGACAAAAAGAAAAGAAAAAACAAACTAGAGATATTTAGAAAGGGGAATTAAAACCACTATTATTTATCATTTATTTCCTAAGAAATCTCTGAAAAGAGTGAACAAAAAGTCCGAACTTTCAGATTTCAGTCTTACTATATATCAATGTTCACCCCCAACCTCAAACACTCTCTTAGCACAGAAGAGATCCTGATTTACATGTTATTCTATGTAGCCATTAAAAATAATACTAAAGAGGGACACCTGGCTGGCTCAGTCAGGAGAGCATGTGACTCTTGATCTCGGGGTTTTGAGTTCAAGCCCCACACTGGGTATGGAGATTACTTAAAAATAATTTTAAAAAATTAAAAGAATATTAAAGAGTGATAACTTTGTATGATGATAGATGGTAACTAAACTTATCATAGTATTTTGTAACGTAATTGTCACTAGGTTGTACACCAGGAATTAATAATGTATGTCAACTAAACTTCAATAAAAAAATTAAAGAATGTTTAATAACCTTGGAAAATTTTTAATTCATATTGTTAAATAAAAAAGAGCAGATAACTAATCAAATATAGTTATCATCCTATATTAATAGGATGATAATAATACACAAAGGTAGACTATATATACTAAAATGAACTCCAGTCATCAAAGTTATTTATAAGTGGTAGAATTATAGGCAATTTTATTTAATATTTTAAAACTTTCATATTTCACAAATTTTCTATGATAATATCAGTTTTATAATCATACATACAAAATGCTATTTTGAAATAATGTATTATAGTAATTCTTACTTTTTAAAAAATATTTCTTACCCTTAAGGTTACTACTCGTGCTTTGGGGTTTCGAATAGACGGTCCAGCTGAAACATAATCGGTTGTGTCAATTTCAATGGGAAAATGCCTCTCGCATTTCTCATCACTGTCCAGTGCAGCTGGCCACTCAGTGCAGAAATCTGAGAATTAAGAAAAATTATCTCAAGTATAGTTTTGCCCAGTAAATTCTCATTGCAATGTGTGCTACCAGACAAAACCAAATTATTGAGGGAGATGACTCTAGAGTTACATGAAATGAAAGAACAAACTCCCTTCTGCACTTCACAAACACATCATCATCCTTTATCCCTTTTCTTCTTAGACGAATCCTAATTAGGGAATGTAATTAAATGAATGATTTAGATAGCTTGAGTTTGGTGGGGAGCAGTAAGTTAGGTTAAAGAGGAACTATGACTTAATGGAAGCTTATTATAGCTTTGCACATACCCTATTATGGGACAGTTTAAGTCCTCCTCACTAACTGAAAGCAAGCAGTTCATAGTGCTCAGAGCATTACTGTTTTTGAAAAAAGCAACAGTTAATAGTAATTAATTCCCAAATGAAAGTTACCAAAGGTCTACTGAGGGGAACTGAAAGAAGCTCTGAAAAAGCTCTCAGAACAAAGTGACATATGGTCTACATTCTCTCAGAAATTGAGTTGAATAGGGCCTCAAACTGAACAGGTACAAATGTCTAGGGCATTATTAAATAGATCCTTTCAGTAATTCACGTTTCCTCTATGTGACTTCTGTGCCAACGGGGCTCAATGTAAAGAGGAACAGACTTGTCCTCATATTCAGGCAACATGACTAGCCTAGAGGGGAGGCTGGACTGGCTCTGAGAACTGGGCCACAACAGGAAGTTCCAAGCACTGTGAACAAGAAAGTGGTGCATTATCTACCTCCACAGCACAGAGATATAAACTCAGGCCTCAAGTGGTGGGGAGTAGGGAAGATGGGACTTAAAAGGAAAAGAGCTCCTAGCATGTCCTACAGCTATCTGTATTGAGGGACTGCATAAGGTAGCTGATTTCATTCTGCCCTATTCCTATAACGTTAGTGTGGTAGAGGGCTCTCAGTTTGAGATGAAAATTTCTGGCACTATCGGGTCCCCACCATGGAAATTTCACTCGTTAAAAACCTCATTCTAAGGGGCACCTGGGTGGCTCAGTTGGTTAAGTGACTGCCTTCGGCTCAGGTCATGATCCTGGAGTCCTGGGATCGAGTCCCGCATCGGGCTCCCTGCTCAGCAGGGAGTCTGCTTCTCCCTCTGACCCTCTTCCCTCTCATGCTCTCTACCATTCTCTCTCTCAAATAAATAAAATCTTTAAAAAAAAAAAAAACCTCATTCTAAGAATACCTAAAAGGAATTGGTTTCTTAGGTCAAACACATTAAACCTCATGGGGTCTGTGCTTTCTCCAAAAAGCACGACTGCAGGAGAGGCTGGTCACAGGCACAGGCACATGCAGGAACTCTTCCACGTGATGATGTAAGGGGAGTGAAAGGTACTTTGTCAATAACACTTCCTAGAGATAACAATTTTCTTAAGCAGGTACTATATTTAGCTCTCTTTTAGGCTTTAATATCAGTCAGCAAAATGTCATTCTGGGTTACAGAGACTCTCCAAGATCTACAACTAAATATATGTTAGCAAATTAAGTATAGCTCACACCATTCCCTAAACACCTTGCTTAAGAGAGCAATACTCACTTTGAGGGGAAAGAAGTATCTCTGCAATTAAGAACATTCTGACATTTAAATAAAATGAAAAGGGCATGATTACTGAAGTTAAATTTTATTCCCATCATGGAATAATTCTAATATCCTGCACTCTAAGATGCAACACTGCCAAGCACTTTATAAGAGAGACTAGTTTGGAGAATTTTATGAGTTCTTGGGTTTGTACTGGGTCTTTTATTTTTTATAACTTTGAATAAGTCATTTCAATAACCAGATGATAATTACAACTTTTAAATTACCGGATTATATGTCTAAAAAATACAGCCAACTGGAAAGTACATAATAGACCCCTATTCATCCGATAGGTAGAGCAATAGACTAGACTTCGGAAGACCTTGGTTTTTACTTAACTTCTACCACTGATTATTAAAGTTTGGGTAAATTACCTAACTTTCCTGTGCTTCAGATTTTCCACTTGCAAGTTAGATATAAAATCTGAACTGACCTACTTTGAAAGAAAATTGAGAAGAAATAGTTTAAAAGCCTTTGAGTTATTTGGAAGATACAATCTAAATCTAGAGGCTGGCAAAAGTGTAAAGACAAAATTAAAAGAAAGATTAAAGCACTTACTTAAATTATAATGCTACTCTTCTGAATGTGCTATATGAAAGCCTTTAAGAATTATGAAGTATTTTAGAAATACCTCATTAAAAAACCCAGTTTCTAGATTATAAATGCACATTTAAAAATAATGTTTAAAAAGGAGAAAAATGAGATTTATCACAGTGTAAAACATTCCTTAACTGGCTTCAAAAAGGATCAAAAAGTGACACATGGTTTGTGCCAAACAGGGTACAAATTTGGAATAATGATCAGCGTCAGTCTATCACCAGGCACCAGTGAAAATAGAAACATACAATCTAAAAGGACAGAAATGCACCCTTCTATCCAAAAAGAAGACCACATACATGAAAGGAGATAGGAGAGATTGTTCTTCCCCATTTGAAGAGTAAGGTCATTCTTCCTACATTTTAGGATTTTTTTATCTCTTCCTTATGTTTTTCAATAAAAGTCCCTTCCAAAAGCTCCAATTTCATCATAATCATGATCACTATACTATTTCTCCTTCTAGCATTATCAGGCTGCCTGTCAAGAGTTTTTAGATTTCATTTTCTTTCCTGAAAAGCCCTAACAAGTGTACTGAGCATTTATACATCTCCTTCTTAATTAGCATGAATTTAAGAATTCATCCAAAGGTACTAACTCTTGAATTAAACTACACAACCAATCACTAACAGCTGTGAACCTAAAACAATTCCAATGTCCTTCTTCTGCATGTAGTCCAATGCAAATTAGATCAGAAATTGAGCCAGAATATGTATACATATGAAAACACTCATAAAACCATGAAAAAAAAAGTTCTTTGCCTTTACCTCTGTGCATGTGGGAAGGAGAAAGAATAAGTGAGTGAGGGGTGTCTGGGTGGCAGTCAGTTAAGCATCCAACTCTTGGGTTTTTGGCTCAGGTCATGATCTCACAGTCATGAGATCTGAGCCCCCTGTGAGGCTTTGCACTCAGCGCAGTCAGCGTGAGTTTCTCTTGACCTCTCCCTCTCTCCCTCCCCTCTGATCTCTCTTTCTCTCAAATAAATCAATCTAAAAAGAAGGGAATAAGTGAGTGAAATCTGTTTATATCTAGGAATCAATAAATATGGTTCAAACTCAATAAATTTAGACCTGGAGATATAATCGTGGTCTGGTGATTACTTCCATCTTACACATGTATATGAAAAAATATATATACAATAGGTAGGGGGTGGAGCAAGATGGCGGAGGAGTAGGAGACCTGGATTTCATCTGGTCTCAGGAATTCAGCTGAATAGGGATCAAACCAATTGAACACCTATGAACTCAACAGGAGATCGAAGAGGAGAGTAGCAACAACTCTCTGAACAGAGAAGCGACCACTTACTGGAAGTCATCTTCCATCCCTTCATTGTATCAACCCTTATTCTGTACATATATGTCTTTCTTCCTTTAAAATTTTAGAAGGCACTTTTTTCTAACAGACCAAAATACGCCCAAAATCTAGTGTGTGGCACTGATCTATACACTACCCTGATCATATTTGATCATATTCTGCTTTTTTTGTATTGTTCTGTTTTTGTTTTTATCTTTTTTCTTTTTTTTTTTAAAGATTTTATTTATTTATTTGAGAGAGAGAATGAGAGAGAGAAAGAGAGCATGAGAGGGGGGGAGGGTCAGAGGGAGAAGCAGACTCCCCGCCGAGCAGGGAGTCCGATGCGGGACTCGATCCTGGGACTCCAGGATCATGACATGAGCCGAAGGCAGTCGCTTAACCAACTGAGCCACCCAGGCGCCCCATGTTTTTATCTTTTTTTTTCTTTTTTCTTTCTTTCCCTTTCTTTCCCCCTGGTTTCAGGTCCTTTCTGATTTGTATAGAGTATATTTGCTGGGGACATTGTTAACCTGTTAGCATTCTGTTCTCTCATTCATCTATTCTCCTCTGGACAAAATGACAAGACGAAAAAAATCACCTCAGCAAAAAGAACAAGAGGTAGTACCGTCAGCCAGGGACCTACTCAATACAGACATTAGTACGATGTCGGACCTAGAGTTCAGAATCATGACTTTAAAGATACTAGCTGGGCTTGAAAAAAGCGTGGAAGGTATTAGAGAAACTCTTTCTGTGGAGAAATAAAAGAACTAAAATCTAACCAAGTCGAAATC
>NW_027397089.1:6938113-7086791 GCF_003265705.2 Callorhinus ursinus
CCATCGACAGATGAATGGATAAAGAAGAGGTGGTATATATACACAATGGAATATTATGCAGCCATCAAAAGGAAGGAGATATTGCAATTTGCAACGATGTGGCTGGAACTGGAGGGTGTTATGCTGAGTGAAATATGTCAATCAGAGAAAGACATGTATCATATGACCTCATTGATATGAGAAGTTCTTAATCTCAGGAAACAAAACTGAGGGTTGCTGGAGTGGTGGAGGGTGGGATGGAGGGGGTGGCTGGGTGACAGACATTGGGGAGGGTATGTACTATGGTGAGCCCTGTGAATTGTGCAAGACTGTTGAATCCCAGATCTGTACCTCTGAAACAAATAATGCAATACATGTTAAAAAAAAAAAAAAAAGATGGCAGGAGGGGAAGAATGAAGGGGGGAAATCAGAGGGGGAGACGAACCATGAGAGATGATGGACTCTGAAAATCAAACTGAGGGTTCTAGAGGGGAGGTGTTGGGGGGATGGGTTAGCCTGGGGATGGGTATTAAAGAGGGCACGTTCTGCGTGGAGCATTGGGTTTATGCACAAACAATGAATCATGGAACACTACATTAAAAACTAATGCTGTAATGTATGGTGATTAATATAACAATAAAAAATTTAAAAAAAAAGAAAATACAGTCAATGATACTGTAATAGTGTTGTATGGTGAGAGATGGTAGCTACATTTGTGGTGAGTATAGCATAACACACAGGTTTGTGGAATCACTATGTTGTACACCTAAACTAATGTAAACTTGTGTGTCCACTATACTTCAATAAAAAAAAGTGGAAAACAGTTTGTTTATGACAATTATACTTATATACGTATGTAACATGAACCACCTAAGATACGCATTCTCAGGCTAAGCATATTCATAGTTTCTTTAAAAAGCTTATAGTTCACAGTGCCTGTATGGCTCAGTCGGTTAAGTGTCTGCCTTCAGCTCAGGTCATGATCTCTGTGTCCTGGGATCAAGCCCTGCAATCGGCTCCCTGCTCAGCAAGGAGCCTGCTTCTCCCTCTGCCCCTCCCTTCCCTGCGCCCCCGCCTCCCCCAGCCCCCGCTCACTCACGATCTCTCTCGCAAAAATAAATAAATAAAATGGTTTTTTTTAAAAGATTTATTTATTTATTTACTTGAAAGAGAGAGAGAGCACATGAGAGGGGGGAGGGTCAGAGGGAGAAGCAGACTCCCCGCTGAGCAGGGAGCCCGATGTGGGACTCGATCCCAGGACTCCAGGATCGTGACCTGAGCCGAAGGCAGTCACTTAACCAACTGAGCCACCCAGGCGCCCAAATAAATAAAATCTTAAGGAGAAAAAAGCTTATAGTTCATAAATCATTATAGATGCTACCAACTGAAGCATTTAATATGACATATTTTGCTTCAAGAAATAAAGAAGTTTAAGGGCTATAACAATATTAAATAATATTGTACTTTTCTGGATAGAAAGTTTCAAAATCTCTCTTTTAAAAGTAGATTTCAGGGACCCCTGGGTGGCTCAGTTGATTAAGCGTCTGCCTTTGGCTCAGTTCATGGGATCGAGCCCTGCACCCTCTGCCTTTCCCTGCCGTTGGTGCTCTCTTGCGCGTGTGCTTCCTCTCCCTCTCTCTCTCTCAAATAAATAACATCTTTTTTTAAAAAAAGTAAATTTCAGCCCCCAATTCTCAATCTCAAATTAGGTTATTTCATTTTTCCTAGTTCCACTCGAAAGATACAAGATAGAAAAAACACCATAGAAAATGAAAAACCAAAAGGGAAGCCATAGGACCAACTGATTATATTCTTAAATGCCCAGGACTCTTTGAGTCTTCTTTACCATGGACAATCAGAATATATCATCCATTTCTACCCGAAAAAAAAAAAAACTTAAACTAAAATCCAATAAGCTGCTGCTACATACTGAACCCTGAAGTACAAGGCAGGGTAGGAGTGGGAAGAGGATCAGCATTTATTTAGATATAAGTCTCAGCCAATGAATCAGCAATTTATCTTACCTTTAAAAGTTCTAGATTTCCCTCCTTTGCCATGGGCACCCCCCTTTTTACTGGATAACCCATTCGAATGGGAAGAGGTACCGCAGAGGGTTTAAATGGTGCTGCAACAGGATAAACACTAGGCCAATCTTGGTCAACAGTCATTTTCTCTGTCCTAGGAGGAAGTGCCTACGGAATATAAAATAGTTTAATATTTTAAATATGAACATGATCTTTAATTTTAAAGCAAAAAGAGCTACAATTAAAAGAAACAGAAGCAGAATTGCAACCTACATAAAATCTGACCTCTTATAAAGTTGTTGCTATTCAAATGAAAAAACACCAAACCTACGTTATATTTTTGCACTGTTTCTACAAACCCCCTGTTAAGAATCCCCTTTAACAGCACACTTCCTTCACTAAAAATTTCTGTGGATTTAAACTTTTAGCAAATTTTTTATATTTTGTGGAAGAGTAACAATGTATTTTGAAATACAGATCCTCCTCAACCTATGATGGGCTTATGTCCAAGTAACAACGTATTCTGAAATACAGATCTTCCTGAACTTACAGTGGGTTTATTGGAACACCGAGTGTTTACATTGATTGAGTGTCCCAATAAACCCATCGTAAGTTGAAAACTCCCTAAGTCAAAAATGCTTTTAATACACCTAACCTACCAAACAGCATAGCTTAGCCTAACCTGCCTTAAATGTGCTCAGAACACTTACATTAGCTTACATTTGGGTAAAACCATCTAAAACAAAGCCTATTTTATAATAAAGTGTTGAATATGTCATATAATTTACTGACTACTGTACTGAAAGTAAAAAAAAAAAAAAAAAAAAAGAATGGTTATATGGGTACAGATTTGTCGTTAAGTGTATTGGTTATTTATCCTCATGACTGTGTGGCTGACTGGCAGCTATGCCTAACTGCCACTGCCAGGCATCGTGCAAGTTTCATACCACATAACGCTAGCCCAGGAAACGATGAAATTCAAAATTCCTAGTACAGTTTCTACTGAATGTGTACTGCTTTCTCACCACCATAAAGTCGAAAAATTGTAAGCTGAACCACTGTAAGCTAGAGACCGTCTTTAGTTTTTAGAACTTTTTTGATGGAAGTCAGTACATGAGGGGACACTGAAAATTTGGAAATAAAGGAAATAAGAAATAAGTAAATGAGTTAAACTAACTGAATACGTACATAATGAGAAATTATGTCTCCTAGTTCCAGAGAACAGCTATGTGACAGTTTAGTCAATCACATTAACATACACTTTTTTTTTTTAAAAAAACTGTATTCATTAGAAGGGGATGGCCAGAATACAAAAGTAGGGCTTAAAGAAGCAAAATCTGGCAATGACCAACAATGTGATATCAAAACCAGTGTACTGTACGCCCTGGAAGAAGGTAATATTCGTGTGAGAATAACTACTCTAGATAATTATAATTTGGTACCATTTAACTTCCATCTAATAATTTGTCTCTGTTCTGACTCCATCCTCAACAAGTGACCTTAGGATTTGGATTCTTCCACTGACTTGCCTACAGTGTGAGACCAAGCTAGTGAGATTAATACACACATCCCAGGCTTCATGATTATTAAAAGCATCATCAAAAATAATTCTAGGGGTGCCTGGGTTGCTCAGTCATTGAGCATCTGCCTTCGGCTCAGGTCATGATCCCAGGGTCCTGGGATCGAGCTCCGCATCGGGCTCCCTGCTTAGTGGGAAGCCTGCTTCTCCCTCTCCCATTCCCCCTGCTTGTGTTCCCTCTCTCGCTATGTCTCTCTCTGTCAAATAAATAAATAAAGTCTTAAAAAAAAATTCTATATTCTAGTTTAATATACACTTATTTCCCAGGCGTGTGTGAGTGAGTCCATCTCTTAAAGATGATCCATTTTTTGGGGTACTGACAAAAACCAGTCAAAGACTAGAGCCAAGGCTCTGGCAGTCACCAAGTACACATCCCCTTGTGAAGCCTTCTTGGGCAGCGCTCTTCTGCCTGATCATGAATATCTGCCTCACTTTAGAACTTCAGATAACATTAAGATAGTATAGAGTACATTAATTGTTTACCTTTCTTCTCAGTGGTCTTTCATATCTGGATGTTCTGTCTGCTGTACCTAAAAGACAACACAGTAGGTAGAGAGAGCTGAATAATGTACAGTTGTTCAACACTGATCATGATCCCATAACTCTCAGATTATTTCGGGTATTCAGTAATACAAAAATGAAACAATAATCCATTTTCTGTAAGCTCTGGGACTAAATCATCTTAATGAAAAGTCAGAAATAGTTAAAAGTCCAGAGTTATATAAATGTAAAGTGCAGGGACGCCTGGGTGGCTCAGGCGGTTAAGTGGCTGCCTTCGGCTCAGGTCATGATCTCGGGGTCCTGGGATCAAGCCCCACATAGGGCTCCTTGCTCAGCAGGGAGCCTGCTTCTCCCTCTGCCTGCAGCTCCCCCTGCTTGTACTCTCGCTCACTCTCTCCCACCCACGCTCTTTCTAGCAAATGGATAAATAAAATCTTTACAAAAATAAATTAATTAAAAAAATAAATGTAAAGTGCACTGTGATTGATGATATAGTGAATTTATCAACTAAAGAAATATTTTCAATGAATTTTAAGGTTCATAGTCAAACTCACTTTCCCAAATTAAAATATTTAGTTAGAAATAAGTATTTTACATCTTTAAAGATAACCGATTTGAAATATTTTAACTATAAATATACTTCTCATATTTGGTTCCACCAAAGCAAAACCCTTGTTTCTCCTTCTGTATTGCATATTAGAACTGTCAATGCTACAATAATGCCAGTAATAACAAAAATCATTGCCATTCCTAATAAATCACATAACTATAGAAGAGAGTAAATTAGGGGCGCCTGGGTGGCTCAGTCGTTAAGCGTCTGTCTTTGGCTCAGGTCATGATCCCAGGGTCCTGGGATCGAGCCCCGCATCCGGCTCCCTGCTCCGCGGAAAGCCTGCTTCTCCCTCTCCCACTCCCCCTGCTTGTGTTCCCTCTCTCACTGTCTCTCTGTCAAATAAATAAATATCTTAAAAAAAAGAGAGTAAATTATTTACATACAGTATATACCTTTCAAAATATTACCTTATGCCCCTCTGTTTTGCTACACTACAGTAACAATAGCTATAATTATTCAGCACTTTCACATTCCAGACACTGTGCTACGTGCTTTTCATTATCTGAATCTTATTGTTCACAATAACTGTAAGTACTATTTCCTTAGAGGTCATTTAGAGCCAAGAAAACTAAGAATCAAAGAGTTGGGGTGACAATAGCATTGCATATAGGACTCTTCACGCTCTGAACCACTTTTATCTCTAGCTTCATCTCCCTTCACAGTTAAACTTCCAGTACTAGAGCCTTTGGACTGTCTCCAAACTTACTGTTCTCTCTGCCTGGAATGTGCATCCCTTCTATCTGTCTGGCTTCTGTCCCCTTCCGCCTCCCCATCTCATTTCTTTATCTGACAAATTCTTATTCATCCCCTGATAGCAATTCATTTATTCACTCAAAAATCATTTGAGTGAGGGTGCCTGGGTGGCTCAGATAGTTAAGCATCTGCCTTCGGCTCAGGTCATGATCCCAGGGTCCTGGGATCGAGTCCCGCATCAGGCTCCCTGCTCGGAAAGGGGCCTGCTTCTTCCTCTCCCTCTGCTGCTCCCTCTGCTTGTGCTCTTTCGTTCTATCAAATAAATAAATAAATAAAATCTTTAAAAAAAAAAAAATCATTTGAGTGATATTGTGTACCAGAAACAGAGAAGGCAGCAATGAGTAGGAGAAACACAGACCTTGCTTTCACAAAATGTAGTCTGTCAAATAAGATAACTATTTAACAAGTAATTTCAATAAAGAGTCGTAATATTAATGGCAACATATAGCAGGGGAACAAACAGTCAATTAGTTGGAGAAAATCTCCCTGAAGAACTGGACGTTAAGTCTAAACCTTAAGGATAAGCAAGAGGTAGCCCTGGGAATAAGCAAGTGAGAAAATTTCTACAGAGAAAAGGAGATGGAAAAATCAATGGGAACAGTTCAGTATGGCTGAAATTTAAGACTAGAACAGAAAGAACACTGAGAAAAGAGGTTGCAAATATTTAATAAGCATCTCAACTATAAAACATCCTTGATAGAGCTCTTGACATTCTTCTTCCAGTCTTCCTGATCCCTGTAAATGACACTGCTATTCATCCGATTACTCCGGATAAGAATCTAACCTGCTTCCGGAGACTTTTCCTCATGCCCCATATCAAATCCATCAGTAAGCCCTCCCACCTATTCCTTTAAAATATATCCCATATCCAACCACGCCACCTTCTCTGCTATTACCTCAATCCAACTCACCATCATTTCATTTGGACTACTGCAAAAGCTTCCAAACTGATCTCCTGGATTCCACTCTTACCCCACTAAAGTTGGTTCTCCACACAGTAGTCAGTGATTTTTCAAAATATTTTATTTATTTATTTGACAGAGAGAGAGAGAGCACAAGCAGGGGGAGCAGCGGACAGAGGGAGAAGCAGGCTCCCCACGGAGCAGGGGGCCCAATGCGGGCTCAATCCTAGGACCCCAGGATAATGACCCAAGCCTAAGAAGGCAGATGCTTAACCAAATGAGCCACCCAGGTGCCCCAGTGGTCAGTGATCTTTTAAAAGTATAAATCAGGGGCACCTGCATGGCTTAGTCGGTTAAGCATCTGACTCTTGATTTCAGCTTAGGTCATGATCTCAGGGTCATGGGATCAATCCCTGTGTCAGGCTCCATACTCAGCACAGTCCGCTTGTCCCTTTCCCTCTGCTCCTCCCCAACCTAATAATAAATAAATAATTTTTTAAAAAGTATAAATCACATTATATCACTTCCATGTTCAAAACCTTCCAGTATAATCCCAAACTTATAATAAAATCCAAGCCAAATGCCTAAAAGCCATTGTGAGATCTGATCATTACTTATCTTTCCAACACCTTAGACTACCACTCACCTATGTTCACTTACCTCCAAGTTGACTTTGTTTCTGTTCCCCGATCACCTCCCCAAGCTTGTTCTCATTTCTGGGCCTTTGCACTTACAGATCCCTATGCCAACAATGTTCTTTCCCCCCCCCGCCCCCCCGATCTTGGCATGGTATATACCATGGGCTCTGCTCAAATGTCACTTCCCCAAGGAGGGCTTTCCTGACTACCCAATCTTTTCCTACTCTGTAGCCAGTACCCCTCCAATCCATCATTCTCAATACCTGCTTTATTTTTCTTCAAAGCACTAATCATCACCTGACACTGTACTGACATTGTTTTGTCTGACCTTCCCAAAAGATTGTAAACTTCAGGTGAGAGACCTTGCCATATCCCAGTATCTAGAACACTACCCAGCACACAGTAGAAGTATTTACAAAATGAATAAAAAACTTACAAGATACAAGTGTTAAGACTATAAAGGGCCACTCTGACAAATTAATGAATTTAGAAATTTATCCTATTTTAAAGCAATGAGAAATCATTCGTAGATTTTGAACAAGAGAGTGGCAAGGTAAGATTCGCTTTTTGAATACTTCAGTCTGGTTGTGAGAATTCAAGGCAGGAGAGCAAGAGCAGAAATAGGGACCAGTGAAGAAACTACCGTAGAAGTGAGAGATGGTGGCCTAGACTGAACTGTTTGCTAATACGAAGATTAGAGATGTTACAGAAGGTAGCATGGGCAGCACCTGGTGAATGACTGGACACGCCCCCTCTTTAACGTGGCTTTCCCTGACTCCCATGGGCTCTTTCTCAATGTCCCTGTGTTACTCCATTCACGCTTCCCTTACAGCACCTCACACTGCATACAGTGTGACTCCGTTAACTCATCTGTCTTGTCCATAGACTCTTCCAAGGCAAGAAGAGCATCTCGAATGGAGCTCATCTCAATAATGCCTTTTGAATGAAGGTCATCCCATTTGGTGGCATAGCTAGGGCTGGAATTCAAAGCTGCAGTTTGTCCCAGGACAGCTGTATGCTTCTCTTAACGTTCGAGAAAACCCATGGTTTAACACCGCCCAACAAAAATGACCGGGCACCAGTAACTAGAGTGACCCCGTGCCAATGGCCGCGTAAGGGAGCACCAGAAAACACGGGTCACTGTAAGGGGGTGGGGGGAGCAAGCTCACCGCGCCCAGAGCACCCAGAAGCAGAAATCAGCAACTAGAAACCCGGTGACACGGGCGCAGAGAAGAGACCCACACCTGCGGCTTTCCTACCGGGAGAGCCAGCGACAGGCTGGCAGAGGACACCCCAGCTTCCCCCAGACGGTGCGGACTTCGCCACCGCGGCGGCCATCATAGATTCGGTATTCCGCCCTCTCACCTCCCCCAAAGCCCGGAGGCGACGCGACAGACACTCACGCGGCCTTGCTATCGCAGAGCGGGTGGCCAGAGACACGGAGGTACAGAAGGCACGCAGGGTCCTGGCCCCCGGCTGCAGGGCGAGGCACGCGGGCAGCGCGGCGGCCGCCATGGCGGCGAAGACGGCAAGCCGGATGGGACAAGCGCAGTCGGGAGTCAGGGGCGGGTCTGACGCCGCTACCGCGCACGTTCGCCCCGCCTTGCCCCGTCGCTAGGGCGGAGAAACAGGAAACAGGTGGGCCTGCAAAGTCAGCGCCGGAGGCAAACGTGCCGGAAGATAGCCCCAAAATAGAAAAAACTAATGAAAAGAAAACAAAAAGGTTAAAAAAAAAAAATCGAAGCCGTGAGTCCAAAGAGGACCATAAGGGATGGGGGAAATGTGGCTTACAGAGGGCAAATGTGATCTGGGTGGGATTTCAGATGACCCAGGAGTCTGGCAGTTTGCCTTAGGGCCCTGCTTCTTCGCAACTGCTGCTTTTCCACACTTTCTCGGTTTAAAGAAGTCTTGAGCTGGTGCGAGTGATACACTCTAAGGGCGAGACAGTATCTGAGAGTAGTTCTAGTCGAACTACTTGTGTTTAAAACTTGACTTCATTTTTTTCTTGCCTGGGTTGATCCTAATCAAGTAAATACAGAGTTCTGGGTGTACTATTAGCATGCAGGGAGCGCCCTGTGTGCATAGGGCTGTAACTGTTATTAATGCCTTTGTAGAGCAGGTTAGAATTACAAAAAGTCGGAACTCCTCAGGACCTCGAAAATAATGGTCATTCTTTAAATGATATCTCTTCTTTTCTACCCTACTCTATTTCTATAAAAAGGTGTAGATATTTGTGTCTGTGGAGGAGGTGAGTTCAAGGTCTTCCTACCTCAAGGCATCTTGGATTGGAACCTATTTTGACAACCTCTACGCTAGGATGAATTAACGTACAACCATTAATAAAGTTATCCTCAATTTTTTTAATAGGTACTATTTACCAAAGTACAAAATTGTAGTAACAAGAATAACCGGGAACAAACACGACTGAATCTTGGTAAGCATACCAAGTAGAGCAGGGGGATGCAGATGTTCCAGAGTAGTGTGTATGGATGCAAGCATTCGGTGTGCTATGGACATCAATCAGTATTGGGGGGCGGGGAGAAGATAACTGGCAGATAGGGACAAGTATTTGTGATAATCACCATTCTCATCTTTTCTGGCCTTTTACCATCCCATAATTGTTCCAAAGCAGAAGTACAGTGTGTTAGGTGTACTAGTTTCCTAGGACTGCTGTAACAAAGTACCACAAATTGAGTGACTTAACAACAAACATTTATTCTCTCACCCGTTCTAGGTGCTAAAAACCCCAAATCCAGGTGTTAAAAGGGTTGGTTCTGTGAAAATCAGTAAAAGGAAGTATCATTTAAAATGAAGTCTAGAGGCCAGATGGGGGAGCTCTCACGTCCTACCACTAGCCAGCAAGTACAGACCCCAAAGGAACAGAGAGTACCTTGCAAGTCTTGCAAGTTGGATACCGCTGTACTAAGCCCAGCAGGAGAAGGAAGTTGTTCTCCTGCCGCAGCAACAGCCCAGCCAATAAGAGACTGTCACGATTCAGCCAATGAAAAGGCACCATGCCTCAAACTCCCAGTTTACTCCCCTGCATTTTTCATTGGTATCAGTCCCTCCCAGCTCCCTTCTTTTCTCTGTAGTAAAGCAGTCTTCTCCTTTGTTCTCCAGACTTGCCAATGCTTTGTCCTGAACTGCAATTCTCTGCTAATCCCTAGTAAACCATTTTTTGCTGGTAAAATAACTAACGGTTTTAAGTTTAACAGTTCCTTCTGGAAGTTCTGAGAGACAATCTGTATGTCTCCCTCCCTCCTCATTTCTGATGGTTTGCAGACAATCCTTAGCTTGTATCACATGACTCCAATCTCTGCTTCTGTCTTCACTCGGTGTTCTACCCTCTCCTCTATTTTTAAGATTAAAAGCACAGCCTTTTAGTCAGATGGATGTGGGGTTTAAATCCAGGCTGTTTCTTTGTATTCTGGGGAAAATCCACCTAACATCTCTGAGCTTCAGTTTCATGGAAAATGGGAACAATAATATCTTCCTCAGGCTGTAGTTCTGTTGCAGAAGGCGGAATATAAATGGTGGCCATTGAAATTAAGCTCACGGGTCAATACAGAGTGATTTTTGCTCTCTCCGGTTTGTATATTTTAGTACGATGAAGTACAAGACTTATACCATACAAATTTAGGGACAAAAAGTACGAATCCTTATGGAATTAGTTTATATTCAGAGATTTCTTAATTCCTGAGCAAGAAGTTCAGACTTAGGTCCTCACCTTGCCTTCCTGTGTTGTCTTTTTGTCTCCCTAAGACATTAGTGGACAGATATGACCAGAGGAACTAGAGAAATACTTATTGTTTTCCCAGGCATCAAGTACAATAAGGTTCATTCTATATTAAAAGTTAACTCATTTGTAATGCTGTCAGCAGGCAATAATACGTTTCATGCAGTGTAAACAGTAAAGCATGTACCTAAGAGTCACTAAGAATTACAAGATTTTTCAATTGGAAAAGTTCTTAAAAGTGTAGTTGCTCACTTATGATAAACATCTTTTCTTCAAGGTGGTATATATATATACAATGGAATACTATGCAGCCAACCAAAAAACAATCTTGCCATTTGCAACAACATGGATGGAACTAGAGGGTATTATGCTAAGCGAAATAAGTCAATCGGAGAAAGACAAGTATCATATGATCTCACTGGTATGAGGAATTCTTAATCTCAGGAAGCAAACTGAGAATTGCTGGAGTGGTGAGGGGTGGGAGGGATGGGGTGGCTGGGTGATGGACATTGGGGAGGGTATGTGCTACGGTGAGCGCTGTGAATTGTGTAAGACTGTTGAATCACAGACCTGTACCCCTGAAACAAATAATACATTATATGTTAATAAAAAAAATTCTTAAAAAGCTTAAAAAAATCTTTTCTTCAGCTTTCATGACCAAATTATGGCCCAACAAAATTATGTAGCCAGTGCTGTGTGGAACAGTTCTAAATATTAAGGGGTTTCATAATGGGTTTTTATTATATCTAAACCCAGATTGGTCCAGTGACTTTCTGTCAGAGAGCTACTTTTAGACAAAACTTTATAAAAAGTGAGTGAACAAAAAGAAAAAAAAATGTGAGTGAACAAAGTTTGTCTACTTACAGGCATGGCAAATAGACAATATCCAGGTATGTGAATGGACTTTGCAATCTAAATATCCATGAAAACAGTATGGCTTAAATATACTATGATGTATACGTAAGACATACTACTTGGACACATGGAAACCTAATCCTGGTTGCAGGTTAGAATTATTACTTCAGGAGATTTAAGAAAAACGGTCCTGGCCCTCACTGTGAAATGTATTGAGTTTTTGTTTTTGCTTTTTTGCTCCCAAGTGAATCTAATCTGTAGGCAGGACTATGAACCATTGATGTCAGCCTTAAAGAGGATATAAATCTATTAGCATGGAATATTGTCTACAACATATAGTTGTTCTAAAAAAAATGCAGTTTGTGGATCATATGATTCCATTTGTGTAGAATATTCCTAATATGCAGTACACATTCTGTAAGGCAAACAGCAAACCGGACGGGATGGATATGGAGAGAGGAGCTGAGATTCCTGAGGCTTAACTTTCTATACTGTATTTTTTTACAGCAGAATGCAGATTTTTAAAAATACGGTGTTTTTTAAATCAGCAAAAGCTTCACATTTTTATTTTCATGATAAAAAAAGACATGGTAAGTCTTTGATTTATACCTTCCATCTGCTTAGAACATGAATATTTACAATTTGTACTAGTCTTCACAATTTTCCTTAGCTTACAGTTTAGTATGAAAAATGTTATCACAAGCATTGTCTCCTTCGTATGAGTTGAACTCACTCCCATTTACAGGTAAGAAGATGAAGAGTTAAGTCACCAGACTCTGCTCTTAAGATAATTCAACTCAAGCCCACATCTGATTTCAAGCTGAATGTTGTTTTTACTATACTGACCACCTTCTTGATAGCTTCCTCTACACAGCATTGCCACAGATAGGGGTCCCTATTGGCCAAGGAAACATTAATTGGGTGTTTGGGTACCTTCCAGGCACATTCAAAGTGCGTGCCTTTATTTCTTCCCTTGCATCCTTAATATTTAAGACGTTCGGAAAGACAGCATTCTGTGATTTATCTCCTACACTTCATCCAATCATCAGCAAAAGCTGTTTGCTTTACCTTCAACTCTTCCTAGATCTGACCTCTTCACCCCTCCTCCTGTACCACTTTGATCCAGGCCACCCTTTTCTCTCTTATAATAGCTTCCCAGCTGCTCCCATGGGCTCTGATTTCACTCTTTCCTCCCTACAACCTAGTGGCCACCCAGCATTCAAGTGAGGTTAACTCTAAGTCTGATCAAGGCCTATCAGTCCCTTTATCACTCACAATAAAATCGAGTCCTCACAAGTGTGATCTGCTTGTTTTATTTGCTGGCTACTTCTATGATCTCGGCTCCTATCACTCTCCCCGTGGCTCACTCGGTTCCGTTCACACCAGCCTCCTCTGCTATACATCATACACATCATTTCAGGCCCCTTTGTCTTTGCAGCTTTCTAAGCCTAGATCATTCTTTCCCAGATTTATCTGTACTAATGCTCTCCCTTTTCATTCAGATCTCTGGTCAATTATACCCTGATTCTCAGAGGTCTTCCTTACCCACCCCAAATAAAATAGCACCCCCTTCACCCTCTATCCCTTTATCCGTGCTTTATTTTCACATGACACCTCACATATTTTTTAAGATGCATTTTAAATATATATTCATATATTTGTTTATTGTCAATCTTCCACCATTAAAAGAGAAACTGTCCAAGAGTAGGGACTTCGTTCTTTTTCCTGCTGGATTGGGAGGGTGTAGGACCAGGCCTAACAAAATAAGCATTTACCAATCATGTGAATGAATCTTTCATTTACATTCTTAAGCACTTTTTGCTTCTATTAGTTTTCCTCCCTTACAGTACTATTATAATTCCAGCCAGGCTTTTAAGCACAGATGGTTTTTATAAGTGAATACATTTTACTTACTGCAATTGCGAAACAAATGTTAATCATCATTACAAGGGTTTGCTATAGGGGCCACTGTGTTTGAAGCATAGGGAGAGCAGACACTCCAGCCAAGTCCCAGAGTGAATCCTACCAAGAGTCTCTGTGCACAGAGAAATTGGCCGGGGAGGAGGTGGGAGCAAGGGCAGAACTTAGAGGAAGAGGGAGGAATGAGGTTTTGCTTGAGTTGAATTGAAACTGGCATTGTCAACGGAGTTAAACCTGTTCTGTAGTCCCCCGTACCACCTCACCCCACCTGCCTTCCACCCACAGCAGTAAAAATATTTTACACTTCCGGGTTCTAGGCTTATAAAACAAAGATGCTTTTTTTTTTTTTTTTTTTTTTTTAGCAAATCAAGCTTCAAGGCTGACTTTATTATTCTCTCCTCCCATTTTTATTATTGAATAAATTTTCCCTGCACTATGGGCTGGGTTTTTTCCTCTCTTTCGTCACATTATATGGTTTGACCCAGGTGATCATTCTCTCTCAATGGAGGGTGGATAGAAAAAAAAAAATCTCACACTGGGATGATGCAAGTGGATGAGCTTGCCGACTAAAATAAAATATTCTTCCTTTTTGCCTTTACAGGCCAGTCTCATTGGGCACATCCAGTTCAGAGGATGCTAATATAAACCTTGCCCACCTCTCTCAGCCCGTCTTTCTTACTCAGACAGTTTCCAAGCAGCTCTCTGATGGAGACACAATCTTCAGTTTCCAGGACAAACTGTGCCACGGCCTTCGGTCCTGGCAGCTGGCCCTGCATGGTCTCACCTTTGACACTGTCCAGGGCCACTCCCCTGATGTCTTTGGGCTTACCCGGCACCCCAAAGATGATAAACAGGCCCAGACAATCCTCTCCTATCAACTTACAGAATTCTTCCAGCTTATCAAATCTACTTCTCTTCCTGAAAGGCTCCTCTGCCCTGGATTCCGGAGGTGAGAAGTCACGGGGCTTAGATTCCATAGGAGGGAGAGAAGACATTTGCAGAGTTTGCACCGCCAGCTGGAGCCTGACCTGTTTCTCATGTTTCTCGGATCCCCAGAAGGTCCAAATCCAGTCTGCCCCAAACAGTACAGCTTGGTGCTTGGTCATCTTGGTGGTGGTGAGCCACTCGTCCACTCCCTTGTCTTGGCAGAAAGAGACAAAGTGGATTAAGAAGATCTCATTCAGAGTGTTGGAAGCCGGGCACAGATTGCTCAGAGGATCTTCAAATCCAAGATACTCCTTCACTTTCTGAGCTGCATGGACTATAGCCTCGCTGACGACCTCACAGATGCTGGAAACCTCTTTGCTGTCCTTCAGAGGCAACTGTTGTGATGAGTTTTGCCCCATTTTGTCCGCACCCAATCAATACTGCTTCCAGAGATCAAACATGTGAAGCTCATTCAGAATGACTTCTTCAGAGTAAAAGTTTTTACCACGAAGTCATGTCCGTTAATGCGGTCCCAGTTTACCGACTCAACGTTGACGAAACGAGTGGTGGAGCTGAGCACATATACACACAGCTAAACAAACATGTTAGGGGTCCCTGTTTGCCAATGAGGTGTGTTGTATTCATACAGATTTCCTGCTGGTTTATTAGAGATGATTAACTTGGACTGAAAACATCTGTTCTTCTCTAGTGATACTCACTCTACTTCTAATATTGGGCAATCTTCTTCCAAGATAGGTTTCTGCTTTCAAAATTTTACTTAAATTAAAAATAGTATTGAGTTCTTTAAAGAACCATACACCTCCTTCTAAAACTAACTTCTTCAGCTTTGCTGGCGAGTCATTTCCCTTTGCTTTTCTAATAACCCCTCCGCCATGATTCCTTACCACACAGCCCAGCTGCTTGTTTCCTTTCATAGAGAAATTCCTCAGAGTCCTCAAATTTCTACCTGTTGACACATGCTATAACCCTCCCCCTAATAAATGTATGGGAGTTTGCAAATTATAAAGTATTTGTGTCACTGTTCTATATACCAGAAATAAAGCCAACTGGGTATTCTGAACAAAGGAAAATAAAGTAACAGACCATAAAAACAGGAGACAATTATCAATTGACTTTATTTCTTTTCATATGGTAATACCAGCAGTGTACAATGTTTTGTAAATAAAATATATATCATCAAAAGAATTTTAACTTTATCACATATCATCAGTTATGTTACACTGCCCTGAATAAAGAATATTTGGCATCTATAACAGTCTCCTGGTATTTTTTTTAACCAGGTTTGAATAAGAAATTGTTTTTCAAATGGTGACATATGTTCACATTAAAATAAAACACTAATATGTAAGAGCCCAATACCGTTACCAAACGATGAATGGTAGGGAGCAAAAGACTATTATTAGCATCAGATCATTTTAGTCATGAATAAACAGTAATTTGGTATTACAGGCCCTTGTTGGAAAGCTTGGTAACCTGCTAATAGCTTGCAAGATCACACCACTGACATTTAAATATAATTTATAAGCAAATCCACTGGCACATACTGAACCGCCCATCCCCATGCCAATTTGTGAAAACCTGTCTTTATCAAGTTGGCTATCGTGGGAAGTGATGTAGTAGTGAATAAAAAATGGGATATTTTTTCAAATACCCCTAAAAAAAATGATAAACACAGTAAGTTTTTGCCACGGCTCTCTCCTTTAGAAATGCTGTCTGGGCCCTGCGCTATAGAAAAACATGAACTACATTTTCTCATCACAGTATAGCCATTCTAAAACTCATTTTGCAGCCTCAGCGTTACTGAACTCTGAGACAAAATGTTCAGATGAATGTTCAGCTTCTTAACAAAATCCCACTCATTGATAGCCTGAGAAATGTACAATCAATAACAGTAGGTACATTGTTAGTATTTTGATGTATTGATATATTTAGCAAGAAGGAAAATAAGCAGCTTAATACTGTAAAGGTTTTTGTTTAGGCTTGGTTTCTTCAGAAATCATTTCTACAAATTTGGGGGGAACTTCTGAATGCATTCACGTTAATAGTATTTAAACGGCCCTGGCATTCCTCCTTTTGAGGTGAAAGGATCCAAGATGGAGGTTGAAATTTTAACTCTTCAACATTGGGTGATGTGTCATCAAAGAAGGGGTATTTCATATATCTTAATCTAGTTGGGATGATCAATATTAATATCATTAAAATTCAGTTGTGGAGAAGGAGAGATCATCCCAACCTTTCCAAGGACCAGCTGGTATATGACCATTTTGATCACTGTATTTGCTTTTCACCATCTTCCGTATGTCACAAAATAAAAGTTCTATTTTCTATGTACTAAATATATACACGTATTTAGAAAAATATATAAAATAGGACAATAAGAGGCAAGTGGAGGTGCGGCTGGCATTTAGCGGGCACACTGAATGCGTGAAGAAATCCCACATACTGCTTTTGAAAGCATGTGATGTCCTGCTTTGACGGCCGCAGGGCTGTCACACAGACATGACAAGATCATCCACGCACTGCTTCCCGCTTCCCAAATCCTGCATACTGCTGAATGTGAACGTGAAACGCTAGGTAAAACACTCGTATTAAATGCAACACTTTAAATATATCACAGATTTTTACATTAAATAGAGGAAAGACAATTATACTCTCATTCACCAGTGTCTCATTTTTCATGGCATCTTCAGAATAGGTACCCGCCCCCCCACCCCGCTTCCCGTTTCCACTTCTGAGAAGGTGGAATGATAAACCGTATACAATCTGCTGATTGTTAGATCTTCTGCAAGCTGTTTGAGAAATCAGGTGGAGAAAAGACGAGGGGCTCCTCATGCTCAACCAAGTGCTCGCCTTAAACGTTGGAGTCCTCGTCAGTAATGCTGGCGCTGGGGGAACAGGCGGCAAAATCTCGAAACATGTCGTCCTCCTTTAACATGTGCTGGAAAACACGGAGATGGGGGTCACGCACCCTGGGAGCCAGGAGCTTGGCACGACACATCCTCCACTAAATGTGCAGTCCTTTGGGGTTATTTTTATTTTTTATTTATTTTTAAGATTTTATTATTTATTTGAGAGAGAGAGAATGAGATAGAGAGAGAGCACGAGAGGGAAGAGGGTCGGAGGGAGAAGCAGACTGCCCGCGGAGCAGGGAGCCCGATGCGGAACTCGATCCCGGGACTCCAGGATCATGACCTGAGCTGAAGGCAGTCGCTTAACCAACTGAGCCACCCAGGCGCCCCTTATTATTATTTTTAAAAGATTTTATTTTTAAGTAATCTCTACCCCCAACATGCGGCTGGAACTCACAACCCCAGGGATCAAGAGTCGCACGCTCCACCGACGGAGCCAGCCAGGCGCCCCTTTAGAATACCATTTTAACTTCGTTTTACAGACTTACTGTTAGATTGTTGATGCCTTCAGAGAACGCCCCTATCTGTCTCACCGTCCCTTCTGAATCCTCCATCTGCAAAGAACATACCACCACATGACCTACTCGTTTGCATAATTTCAAAGAAAGCACAGCAGAATGAGTAAAAGTCTAAGAGGAAATAATGCAAGTGATACTGAACGGGCTGGGGGCAACACAACACTTCTGATGATACCTCCTTTTGTTACAGCAACCAGATGCTCAAAATGGGACAAACAACACTTTACTGGCACATCTAGCCTAATGCTCTGATGTTGACAATGACATCAAAGGACGGGTGACTAAGGGACAATATTCAAATGCAGGACTTCACACTGAAAAGACTAAATGAGCTGTGTATTTCTGACTTGATTTAATACACAGATTTCCATAATACAGAGACGGTATAACATAGGTGAGTAGCCAGACTTTGGAGGCGGCCTGGCAGCTTGGGGCCCCAGGTCTTCTAGCAGCTCTTCTAACTTGGGTAAGGTCCTTAACCTATCTGTGCCTTGGTTTCCTTCCCCCTAAAATGAGGATAACAACACCCTGTATGTTTTAGGGTCACCGTGAGAGCTGATATATGTTGAGTGCTGAGGACAGTGCCTGGGACACAGTAAGCAACCTGGAAGTTGTTCACTATTATTTTATTATTATATTTATTTTCAGGTATTTGAGGAAAAACTGATTAGTAGACACAGTGCACCAAGTTTCCATTTAGTGTTTCATTGCTGCAGGAACTTTATTTTTATTTTTATTTTTTAAAGATTTTATTTATTTGACAGAGAGAGACACAGCGAGAGAGGGAACACAAGCAGGGGGAGTGGGAGAGGGAGAAGCAGGCTCCCACGGAGCAGGGAGCCCGATGCGGGGCTCGATCCCAGGACCCTGGGATCAGGACCTGAGCCGAAGGCAGACGCTTAACGACTGAGCCACCCAGGCGCCCCGCTGGAGGAACTTTAAATAGGTCTATCGTGTTGCCTTTACCTGCTCTAACCGGTCCAAATCATCTTCGTCATATAGGCGCATGTCCAATCCAGGTTGAAATCCTTTCTTAGAAGTACTTCCTGATGTCTGTCCCAATTCCATTGGACAAACATATTCTTCCCCATCTTCCTGTTTCTTCTTTCTCAGATTCCCAAAATTGCTGAAGGTAAGTTTCTTTGGCTTTAAACGAAGAGCAAACATCCAGGGATTTAATAAAATTCATACGGCAAAGGATTGATAACATGCATAATTCAATTATTCATTCCATCCACAGAGAAAATCAATTGGATAATTAAATTGGTGTGACAAAAATAAAAGCATCCTGGGTATATGATTGATGCACCCAAATATAATAAATGATCCTTTTTATGAATCTCAGAAGATTAGGCTTGTTCTCCTTATTCACACCAATTAGCTGGGTAGTCACTGTGATAAGCAAAAAATGCCAAGAGCCTTAGTTTTGATTAAACAGAACTTAATGCAATGATATTTCTCAGAGATGATTCCAATTTTGCGAGGTTTCCCCATCTAAGATCAGGAAAAGAAAATGGTCCTGTGTTTTCTTTTTGGGTGAAGCTATGATTATCCATAACGTAACTGGCGGCCGCTAAAGGAATCCTCACTCGTTTGGAGAGAGAACTTGCAGTGAAACTTGGAAGAGAAACTCCATCTTTATCACTGAACAGTCCCTGAGACTATCTGTTAAGCAGATGGTGATCAGGCTGATGCTGAGAATTTAAGTAGAACAGTATCTCTCAGAAGTTTCAAATCTGGCACAGATTTTAAGGGAGCAAGGAAGCTAAAGAGAAAGTGTCAGGCATGTAGAGGTGGTTAAACAAAAATAAAAAATAAAAAGAGAAATGTATATGTATTTATGTATATAAAGAACTTGGTACAAATTTGTGGAGGAGCTGATAAACCCTAACTCCCCATTAAGTTGGTTGCGGTAACAGACTCAGAAGGGTTCAGAGAGAAATGATTTAAAAGAAGGAAAAGTAGACTCCCATTACTGAAGCCGAGCTCCTGAACATGGGTTCTTTCCTGTCCCAGCCTCTGCAGCCCATCAAGGTCCTTGCGCCTCCTGAGGCCACCAACTCTGCCGAGTCCCTGCCCCTCCCTGCCCCTGGAGTGCTGACCTCTCCAGCGGAAGCCCCTCTATTTAATAACTGCTGGAGCTGTTGTGTGCTTTCAGGGGCGGGGCTGGTAGGGGCGGGAGGGTACGTGTACTGGGTGGCACGGAAGCTCATGAAGCTGGGATACGCCCCTGGTCCAGGGACTATTACGCCGCAGATAAGTCAACGGCATCAGCATTGCTTGTTGGGGTGTAGTCATCCTTTCAGACCCCAAAGGAAAGGTCTTTAGTGTTGACTGAAAGTACTACCTGTGAATTTGTCATCTTCTGTCCATGTCCCCAGAACACCAGAACAAGCATGGGACTTTTGGATGTTCTGGACAGACAAATGGACATCGACAGACCTCAGTTCTGAGGATACCTCAAGACTGAAAAGACAAACGTGGGTTGTTATTCTTTGGCCATGAGTGTTGTGGCCGCCTTCTCAGGCTTCACAGGGAACAATAAATCCCTCAGAGAAGAGAACAAGTTCTGTGTCTTATCTGGTATAATAATAAAAAAAAGAAAGTTAAAAAATTTTAAATTAAAAAAAAGAGGAAATGATAAACCAAAAAAAAAAAAAAAAGAGGGAAAAGTAATCTGAATTTGGTATGACCCACGAATCTGGGTAAATCTGGCGATAGCCATTCTCTGCTGGTCTATCTTGAATCGTTTCTTAAGTATCTTTTTCTAACTTGCAAGACTGGTCAGTTGTAAGCCAGACAAATTGAATCTGTCTGAGAAAAAATCCTCCTCTTATACTGTATTTATCCATACAACAACTGCAATTAATATCTGAGCCCAAGTCATGGACTCTCTGCATTGGCAATATATTGACTGCATCCCAACATCATACTCTTCATTACTTGAAACTCTAATAAAATAAATGATTTGAGCAAAGATTGCCCCAGAAAGACACTTGCAAAAATGCATTTTCTTAATTACTCTTGAAGATGCACAGACCATTAACCCATCCACAAGACTCAGTAAACTCCAGAAAATGGGATAGTCAGGTCAAAATCAAATCGCAGCTTTAGTTTTTGCTTTAACCAATTATTAGAAGTCACAAGCTTGAACCAACCTTCACTTTGGCAGTGGCTGTTAGAAGTACATAATCTGGTAACTCCATGGCATCACGCTTTTGGTGCTGGGCCTCAGCACCGATCAGAAGGTTGAAGTGAGTAGCCAAATGTCTTCGCAAGAGGGTCTTACTTGGTGGGATGTTCAATAACTGAGCCATTGTTTCTACATTAAAACGAGGTTCTAGAACCTATAAAAAAATTACAGTTGTTTAAGGCACCATATATCATACATGTCTGCATTGTGCTTCATAATTTGCAAAACTCCTTCATTTAGTCAACACAAATGATCCCGCAATAGCCCAGTGAAACAGACGGCATGGACTTCAATCTTCAAGCTATATATCTTTATTTTTCCTAAGCTAGTGAGAAGTAGAGCCATTCCTGACATCCACACATTCCCAAGTTAGGGCTTGTAGCTCTCTGAAGTGGGCCTTTGGAATGCCTTTGGAAGGCAACTCCTTATGTCAATGTGCAGAAATATAAATCTGTATGTTGCAGGTGTTTCAAAACAGGATCATATGAGAGCCAGGAGTCAGATGTCACACAAGATAAAAGACAATAAACGAGAGACGGTTTTAAATCTGATCTAGCCTTATGTGATACAAATAAAAAATATGGGAAAAAAATACTCAGAAAGTAAAGACTTACTAGAAATGCTACAGGAGGGTTCAGTTTGATGACACTAGGGTTATGACAAGCAAACTGATAATATCCTACTCATTGGACTAATGGAAACAAAATGATAAGAAGTCAGTTTTTAGATTAAAAGAGAGTTTTACCATGAGCCCACCATGGACACCACTGCCTCGGAGATTGGGGGCATATTCTGCCAAGTCCACGGAGCGTAGCCACTCCATCACCCGATGGTTGGTCCACTGCTGAACTTCTGATGGGGTGATGCTGTTCTATGAGAACAAACAACCACCAAGAGCTTCAGTCATTGACTATGGGATTCCAAACACTAAAACTGCACGTTCTAAAAAGTCTGCCTTACAGAGCACACTTACTCGACATTCCACTAAGTGTTTACAGAAAGGGTGAAAAGGTGTTTGCTAATCTGAATTTTGTTTTGAGGCATCTATGTCACTGTCCCAAGCTTTTTTACAAACTCATAAAGCAGTGCTTTAGGAAAGCAAGTCTTCAGAGTGATATTTAACTCAGTGGCTTAAGGAGGCAGGAAAATAAAATACACCCAAGGAAAGGAGGAAGGGAAATTAAAAAATAATCTTTGACTTTAGTTACACAGGTGGAACCATCATGGGGGTGGGGGGGATGGGAGGAATATAGGAAAATAAAGCTCAAGAAGGTAATGAGGCTGGATTTGAGGCTCTGAGGAAAGCAGAAGCTTTTCCTGCAGGCCCCACAAAGAAACGGGTGTTTGTTTTGCACACACAGCCAGTCACATGCACGGGGAGCGCATGCTGTGTAAATCTCAACCTCAGGTGCTACCTCGTCAGAGGGCCGCCTCCGCAGACAGTTGGGTTCAAAGTTATTGATCCTCAGGACCTGGATAGCCCTTTTGATACTGAGATGGTGTAGCACACTCACGACTTTCAAAGATAGTAAGTCATCCTGTAAAAAAAACAAAAAACAAAAAACAAAAAAACAAAAACAGGAGCTCACTGAGCTAACCTTCTCAGGGAAATTTCAGGAAACACAAGTAAAAGTAGAAAAGCCCCTCTACCAACAGGGCTCAAGTGCTTGTGTTTTCAAACCCCTTATTTGGTAACAACCTTTTTCCTGTTCTAAACAAAATCTTCTCCAGGACCTCTCCTCTCTCTCTCTCTCTCTCTCTCTCTCTCTCTCTCTCTATATATATATATATATATATATAAATGTTGTGCCAACAGAAGCCAAGTTTCACCTGTTTCTCTCTCTTCCAGACATTTTGCGATAGGATCGTGGGACCCCACAAGCTCTGTAGAACACAGTTTGAAAGGCACCTGCTGGGTCACTGCAAAAAGCGATCCCCTTTGATTTGATGTGATAAAGCAGAGAGCTAAGAGCACGTGATGTTCAGTGACAAGCAGAGCTGGGTTTTCTGAGCTAAGGCACATCACCATTTGGGGGAAAACCAGAAGAGTATCTCTGTTATACTATTCCCCAAGTCTCAAGAAATCTCTAGTCCTGGATTATTATGCTTTATCTAGCAGACACTGAGAACAAGTTTGGGAAAATTGTGTCGATCGATGCAAACTGATTGGTGAGAGAGTTAAAGAGAAAGGAGAAATGAAGAACTTATAAGTAGCAACATGTATCACCATCAATTCCTCCAAGGTGTAACTTTCGCCAGTCTGTGGTTATTGGGAACATTTCAAACATACCGAACACACCAAAACAAATTATTTCAGAAGGTGATTTGGAGGGCGGTGTCAAGATAAGCACCAGTCTATTTCCAAACACACCCAGAAAATAAAACAAGAAAAACATCCATTTTAGACACACCTTACTGATAACACATTTCTTGGCGGGGAGGGGGGGCGGGGAACGACGCGACACAACATGGTGCTGGTGGTAATCTATTACAGAAATAGTTTTTAAATAAAAATATTAGACAATCAGCTTAAATTCTTCAAGCTACTGAGCAAAATTATTTCCTGAATTTTTTCTGGATCAATTTCTTAAAGGCAGTGCCCTATGATAATTTAGAAGGCATTTAACATATTTTAATCTAAGATTGAGACACCCATTCAGAACATTTCCATGTGGGCTATTTTCAACTAAAGTCTATCAGATTAAAAAAATCTAAATACATAATGATTGCAATGTAAACGCAATGCAAATTATTTTAGCTTAAGAGATTTTAAAAGTAGGGGCTGTTTTCTTTTAAATCAAAACAGGTTTTTTTAGCTTTAAAAAAATATTTTAAGTAATTTTAGATTTACCAAAGAGCCGCCAAAGATAGAAGATAGTCCCATATACCGTTTACTCAGTTTCCCCTAATGTTAACAGCTTCTGTAACAATGATATAGTCATCAAAACTAAGGAATTAACATAGACAACAAAAAAATGATAGCTCAGCTACAGACTTTACTCAAATTTTATGGGTTTTTCCCCTAGGTCCTTTCTCTGTTCCAGGATCCAGCCCAGGATACCACGTTCAAACAGGTTTTTTGTGACATAGAACTTCTAGGGGCAAACTTCCTAAGATGATTTATTCTTTTATAGCCACAAAAGTTACACGCATTTTTTTTTTAAGCCTGAATCTTCTCATGTTCCTGCAGGAGCAAACCTATACCTAGACAGGTGGGCAAGTATTTACTGAATTTGTTCCAGGCTGAGCTAGTAAGAGCAGGAATCTGGAAACATCCTAGGTTCAAACACCCTGTGACTTTCGACTACTTTCTAGCTGTGGAAACTTGGTCAAGTTACCCAGTTTCTCAATTTTTTCATTCCCTCATCTAAATACTGGGGATAACAGGAATGCTACCTCAAGGCTTGCTGAGACTTGAGTATTAATAGGAGTACGGAGCTTGAAAGAGTGTCTGGCACAGAGTAAATGTGCAATGTGCCACACACTGGTGTTATTATAAGCAGGTTTATGCTATGTGCCCACCAAGGTACGGACTTTGGTTCAATAACAGAGAAGAAAACAAATCCCATGAGAGGAACCCCACATTTCTTTGACATTGGAAAATTAGCTGTTTGAAATTTTCAACTTATTTAAAGAAGATACTTATGGCAGTTGGTTCCAGAGCCTAGCCCACAAAAGCCTGTTTAAATAAAAACATCTAATGAGTAGTACACTAACAGGACTATGGAATCTAGAACAAGTTCTCCTGGAAACAAACCATCTCTCCCCACTGTTGTAAAGTCCTTCTACCTCTTGGATGGAAGGATAAAAATATGGAACAATAATGAAGGAATCAGAGTCTACCTCGCCCTACTTCTTCAGCTCTGTGACTCTTGCCCTAGCGGAATGGGGCTGAAGAGAGAAAGGAAGCAGGTTTCAGGTAACATTCTCAAAAGTGGAAAGGAGGAGAGGAGACAAGTCTCTAGAAGTCAGGTCAAAAGGATGGTCTCTTCTGAGCAGTCACTGCATATAGGAATGTGTAACTCAAAAACTGCCAGGGCTTCAGAACTCTACATTCTATTTTTTAAACATCTTTAGGAGAGGAGGCGCCTGGGTGGCTCAGTCGGTTAAGCATCTGCCTTCTGCTCAGGTCATGATCCCAGGGTCCCAGGATCGAGCCCCGCATCAGGCTCCCTGCTCAGTGGGAGTCTGCTTCTCTCTCTGACCCTCCCCCTGCTTGTGCTCACTAACAAATGAATAAAGCCTAAAATAAAATAAACATCTTTAGGAGATACAATTCACATACTAGAAAATTTACCCAAAATGTGCATTTCAGTGTCTACATTGTTGAATATATATAAAACCATCTTCCTGGACAGCTGAGTTTAGATTAGGTTTCACACAGCTTAAATCAGTGTTTTCAATTTCCCACGGTATTGCAATCAGCATATCCTCTGACTTCAACTTAACAGAAAATATTCCTGTTCTTCTCAAGTTAAGGCAACACACTGAAACTCTGCTAGAATCATTGTGAAAACAATGTATTTTGCTCACTAATTCTGTGTTTTTCAGAGAAAAACAATTTGACACCCCTTCTCCCCCCAATTCCCAGGAGTAAACCACTTACAACAGTCATGTAATGGAGCATTCGACCATCTACCCGTCCTTCGTCAAACTGGGTCTTGTACTGGGGGAGACCGATATCATCCAACCATCCTACAGGAGAGAAATCGGTGTTGTACTTGTGGTTAAAAAGAAAAAGCAGCTTTATTTATTCATTCATTCATTCATTCATTCATGAGTGAGTGAATTTAAAACCTCTTACTAGTGACCCAGTTGAAATCCAGCTTTCCATGGTTGGTTTCTTCTTCGGACCCCAGGGCTTGCAGTGCCAGCTGGAGTTTCTTTCGATGAAGTGAATGCTTAATTCCAAGTTCCTGAAATAATAAGCAGAAATGCTGGCTTTACCATTCTGTCCATATGGGCTGGATGCCACTGGCAAAAGATGCCAATTCCCCCCAAATGAGGCTGGTGTTAAAGACCGGACAATCACATTAAATCAGCATACCGACTCAGGCTAGTAAAATGCAGCTGCACAAAAAGCCCCTAGCAAGCCAAGACTACTACTGCAACTAGTTTAGTGGTGTACTCTCTTCCCTAGCAGGCTCCTTCCTTGGTAAGACTGGAATGCTACTCTTTTTGTACAAAATGTTAAATAATTAGGAAAACTGTAAATAATTAGATGTAAGATCGAGGGCTCTTTCCTTTTCCTCTTTGCAAAGTAAACTTGAGTTGCATACATTAACACTGAGAAGTTGGGCCAATGAAAGCCACACAATGATTTTGAGAAATACGAGTTTAAGGTTTGTTATTATGCCTATACAATTATTTCTCACTACAATGACCAGTGGCTTACATGCTTCATAAGGAATCACTAAGACCCGGTCCTTCTTGTTAAGTCCATGAGATTTAAAAAAAAAAAAGAAAAAAAAAAGCGTGAAACAGAAAACACACAGTTTTTCAAGAGTACTTACTGGCTCCACCCACTCCCCTTTCCAGAGTATAAAACCATCCTACATTCATATTCTCTTTCCCAGTATCCATTGTCTAAACAAAACAGAGAAGCAGTCACCTTCTCCAGATCTTGTTGAGAAGCCTGCAGAAGGGTTTGGCCAGATGCAATCCAGTGCTTGCCAGAATTCAGGTAGGACCCCAAGCCTTGTTCCACAAGCCAATTGCAAACCTGCTCCTTGGTCCATTTGGCAAATGGCATATCCAAGTCACTATAAGAAAACGAATAACTGCATGAAAAACAACTCACAGCCAACCCTGTGGCTTATCGAGGTTGACCAACTGTATACTGAATGGATACGGGAATCCCATGGTAACGCCCATTTGACCGTGAAAAGCTTACTTTTCAGTACATATTTGGAGGAGGAGGAGGTGGTCCTGGTGTTGGAAGTTACCTCAGAGGACCACGGCTTTCATTTCAAATGAAACCACAAAAGATGCGATGTGACTGAGCAAGAAACATGTCGTATGGATGAAAAGCAAATTGAACCAACAAGTCAAGTCACTGTGCTAGTTTCAATCAATGTGGTTCGAAGACTGAATTCCCAAACAGAAAACACTAGGTTAGATGGAAAGAAATCAAGTCTAACTTGAATTAACTGTAGCAGAATTATGGTTTCTCTCCAAATGGGTATCAATGAGAAGAGAGCAACATGCCATCATTGAGTATAGGAAAATGTAATCAGCAAATTTCTGGTTTTTTACTTTGACACGTAAATTGTGTTCCTCTTTGGGGAAAAAAAAATGTGTAGATAAACAAGACTTTTTTTTTTTTTTTTCCTTCTTCTTAAGCAGCACAAGGAGCTCCTCTTCTGTGTACAAAGAGAATATATGGCAAATGAGACTCTTCATGTGTTTGGAGAAAGCCAGTTTCCTCCTCGATGAAACCTATGCCCAGTCTTCTGCGAGGGTGGGAGGGACCATGTTCCAGAGATTTAGTGTCAATGATTTCTGCTAGATGTTTGCCAACCCTACCCTTTTCATGCTTAGTAGGTCAGTATAGCAATTTCAAACCAGCCCTAAATTGTGATAAGGGTGTAGGAAAAGTTCCTAAGAGTCTTAACAGATAAGACATTACACAGTCCTGATAAATTTAGGAATTCTGATAGAATTTATGTCTGTAGGTACTTTCACAGAATCCATCAATCGTTAACCTTCATTGAACAGTTACTATTTACCAGATACTTAACGTGTATTAACTCATTTAATCTTCATGATTACCTTTTGGGGGAATGGGCTAATTAATACCATGGGAAACAGAGGCACAGAGCATGGATGTAGTTGCTCAAAGGTCACCCAGGTTATAGGAAGTGGCAAGGCCAGGAATCAGATCCAAGCAGTCTGTCTCTGGAACTTATGTTCTCCCCCATCTCTCTAGAGCTATGCTTTAGAGTACTTAATGATTTTCTTGGTTATATTTAAGTCCAAGAATCATCCTAGCACAGATGTTGCTGACATTTTAGCTCTGGCTCCTCCCCAGGCTCACACAGCCTTCATCTTCTGCATGATTTTCACCAACCACTGCCAACATGCACTGCTCTAATAAGATGACGGACCCTTCCGCCCGGCACAGCAGTGAGCCATGGAGTCTGCCGTTTAGCCCAGGGACAATACTAACATTGCAGGTGCTCACAGCCTTGACACTTGGGTAGAGGCGTAAAAGTCCATTTGTTAGGTTGTTCTCACCTGTTAGATTGTCCCAAATCTCGAGACCAACCCAGTCGTGGTCCTGCAGTTGCCCTTGTCCCTCCTCTTTTGAATTCGGGCTCAGACATGTCATCTGGGTGGAATGTAGTTGACTGACTTCTCCTAAGCCTGAACAGAAGACACAACACCACGTTGCCTTGTATGAGACCTGAGGAGGCCTTCCTTAGGCTTTAAAGTTAATCAGAACACTGCTTATGTACGGTGAGAATAGACATCTGGATTTACACTTTAGCTGAGACCCGATGAGTTAGTGAATCCCAGACCACAATCTTCCTTCCATAAAAGGAACACCAAAGTCTTACAATTTCATACTCGTTTCCAGCCAATCTTCCATTTATTTCTACATTTGAGCAACATACAATACAAAGCTCACTCCATTTGTCTCCTCTGTTACTTACTTTCCAAAGAGTTTCATGATACCTCTGGATTTCTTTTTGGAATCCGGCGATGGTGGAGATATCTGGAAGGGACTGCTTCCCTGTGAATCTTTTGGCCGGGAAGATACACCAGCCAGATCTAGGTGCTCAGCTGTCTCCTTCTCTGTTTCAGCTATTCCAAGAACAGAATACATACTTGGTGAGTTTTAAATATGGAATGAACATGACTAGATGCTAACCTCCTTGGTTTTAGCAGTGGTTAACAAATTCTTCCTCTGTTGGTTTGTAAAGCAGTAATTTACAAACAGCACCCTACAGATATTAAAAATGGAACACAAATGTATGTTCTGCTTTACAGTCTGTTGTGTATCAATTAACATTGTGTAGAATATCCTGTAGGATACTGTGCCTAAATGCATTAACTCACAAGTTACCACCTCTTTGAGATTCAAAGGTGGGATAGGATTGCCACATTCTTTCCTTGAGTGATGTGAATACATAATGAAATTATTCTCGATCTTCCTGTAGCACTTGGTGCTGCTGACTCCCTCCCACATTCTTCAAAATCATCATCTCCTTCGTCTGCTTGTTATGACACTCTCCCAGATCTGTCAGCTGATAGTTTCTTCTCTGCTATAGGACCTGTTTCCTCTTCCTCTTCCACTCTGAGATTCCGTACTAGGTTCCCCCCATAGGATCTCTGGACAAGCTCACCCACTCCATGTCCGACACTAAATGACGGCTTCCCTCATACATAAGCAGCTGGTAGCACAATCTCTGGACCTAATCTCTCTCCCCAGACTCAGGATCTGAATGTCTATGGATATTCACCATTTGGTGTGCCAGGAACATCTTGGACTCAGCAAATCCATCCAATTTTCCAGAGGCTTCTCTTAAATTTTATTTAATATTCCCTTAATACTAATATTCTTCCTGTTACTCCAGTTCATACGCTTTGTCATTTTCTTTTCACTCCCTCCTCTCCTTTGGCATCTACATCAAACCCCAGTTACCAAGTGCTGCCAATTCTTTTTTCAAGAGAGTTATTCCTATTTATAACTTGCTATGTCCTACTGAGAAAAATATGAACTGGATCTGCATAAATTTTTCTTTTGATATAAAACCAGTGCCTGTTGATTCTGCCTTGGAAGAGTAACATCCAAATTTGCCAAGCCCAGATCTCCCAGCATTAACTATCTTAATTCTTTTATCTGTCCCTTAATGCATGATCCCACGCTAACGGACACAACAAAGGGTACCGTTTCCTCAATGTGAGACTACACTTTTTAGGGAAAGTAAGAGTTGTACAAAAATCACAGAAATGGTGTTTCAGCAAGATATAAAAGGTTGACTTTTCTACAAAGCACAGCTGTGATTATAGGTTATAAAAAGCAGCACTCGGCTCTTAGCATTAACAATGTATTTCTTCTAAGAAAGATGCAAAAACATTTGAAAATAGGTGTCTGGATTTTATTTATCCCATGTGTCCACAAAGGGAGACAAGTCACCTGTGTTGACCCACATGAATAGGTATAGGGTATCTACATTAAGATAATAAAATCCACAGGGAAAATCCAAAGGAACCTTTCCATCCAAACCCTAAAGCCATCATGGGTACGGGTGTACCAGAAAATGTTGCCTAACACACCTTCATTTTAAAAGCATCCTATTTTCATTTTTTGTTTTGAGGATGTTTCTTCCCTCCTGTGCCCCACACTTTTAAAAAAGAAAACTGAGCTTCCCCTCTCCTAAAATCACTCTGGGGGCGACTCCTTGGATATCGTAGAAAGCTTCCTCTGGTGCCACTAAACGTCACCTCCATCTTCAAAGCAATAAATGTCAGAAGAATGTTCCCTTAAGAAAAGTCAGTCTAGGGGCACCTGGGTGGCTCAGTCGTTAAGTGTCTCCCTTCGGCTCAGGTCATGATCCCGGGGTCCAGGGATCGAGCCCCACATAGGGCTCCCTGCTCCGCGGGAAGCCTGCTTCTCCCTCTCCCACTCCCCCTGCTTGTGTTCCTGCTCTTGCTATCTCTCTCTCTGTCAAAGAAATAAATAAAAGATAATAAAAAGAAAAAGAAAAGTCAGTCTAAAACAATCATTTGCAATGTCTTCTACAGACTTCCCCATTTGGCTGAAAACATTTCTCTCTGGGGATAACAGAGACATGGAGAAGGAACCGCCAGGACCTGGGAGTTAGCGTGAGACAGGACGGACCGGAAGGGTGAGAAAGCTGGGGCGCACAAACGAGGCAGGGGAGTCCTGCCTGGACTCCAAGGGTGCTGTGCACTTCTGGGGCCTCCCAGAGCTCCTCTCGAGGTGTCATTAGCAGGCGTTAAAACAGCATTTAGGCTGGGAAGCAAAGGCTCCCCAGAGAGTCCATTTTAGCAGCAGGTGGAAGGAACTCTCTGGAGTAGAAGACAACATTTTCTGATCACTGCCAGCCCGCTTTCTAGAGATCACGGATGCCAAGAGCAAGGATTAGCTCAGTCTGGAGGACAGCACTGGCGAGGGCCGGCATGCAGGGGTACGATACCTAAGGTGGGTGCACTGGCACTTCGTTTACGATCTTCCGAGATCCCAACAACGCACACAATCACACGCAGCCCAATGGAGAGAACACAGGAGAATGACAAAATGAAACACAGCTCAAACTCCTACTCACAAAATACACACAGTGGGAGGACAGGCAAGCACCGTGCTGTGCTTCCAACATCGCAGACTCCATTAGCAGGGTCAATATGGGGCCAATCTGCCTTACTTTCAAAACAGGTGAGAAGCTGTTTACAGTGAAGTCAGAGAGGGTCACGGCTTTTGGTCTTTCCTCTACATTCCTGCTCCAACACGGAGGGCAGGGTGACAGTCTACACAGAGCTACCTTGACCACTGAATTAAACCCATGGGGGCAGTTTCTTGCGAACTTTCCCCCCAACTCATCCACCTCCGTTACTGAGAAAGAGAAACTCACAGGCCGAAGAACAAGGGAAGGGAAGAGATCGACCTTGTCCTCACTCTGAGCGAATTAAGGTGAAGGCACGTTGGCCATACGTACCCAAGTTTGGTGCACTCGCAGTCCTCTTGTTATTTTTTATTTTAAAAAAGCCACGCCCAAAGGAAGATCTAGCTTTCCGAGTGCCAAAAGGGTTGTCGTCCACGGAGGCATCATGTCCTGGAGCTTTCGGAGGGAGGCTCCCAAACGGGCTGCTTTCTACTGGAGCTTTATCCTGAGAGAGAAGTAATAATAAATGGAACACGGCACTGCTCTGCACGATTATGAGTACGCGCTGGGCGCAACACCTGCTATGTTACACATATGATTTCATTTAAAAGAATCATGGAACTAACAAGTTGATTATGAACATCTGGTGCCATATTAGAAGCCTAGAAAGTCAATTCTGAAAGCTAGTTAAGAAGCAATGGCAGCAGCAGCAACAAAAACATGCTCTTCACTGATCTATAACCCGCACACGTGCTTAGGACGTGAAATATTTAGGATATAGAAATTCTTAAGCTTGGGGCACCTGGGTGGCTCAGTCGTTAAGCGTCTGCCTCTGGCTCAGGTCGTGATCCCAGGGTCCCGGGATCAAGCCCCGCATTGGGCTCCCTGCTCAGCAGGAAGCCTGCTTCTCCCTCTCCCACTCCCCCTGCTTGTGTTCCCTCTCTCGCTGTGTCTCTCTCTGTCAAATAAATAAATAAAATCTTAAAAAAAGAATTCTCAAGCTTTATTTGAAATTCATTTGCCTCATTCCCCCAAAGACATGGAAATAAGATATTACATAACCAGAATACCAGAAGACTTATTTTTCTAACAATTACGACACAGATTGGGCTATAATACAGTTTGCAGTCTTTGTACTGTAACTGCATCAGTAGAAGCCCAACATAATATAATCACTCTGCAAAGCAGGCATTAGCCCCAAGCTTCTACACCAACAGCAGAAAGAGATTCTACTCTAGTTATTTTAAACATTCTTCTCAAGGAATTAATAGTCAAATGAGGACACAACCAGTGACTGTTAAACATTTTTCTTTTTTGAAAGGGTGTTCTGAGATATATTCATTATCTTGCCTGCAAGTTACCCAACACGGATCACCAATTTTCAAAGACTGTGATACATTCAGATACACTTACCATCAAAACTAAACTTGCTATAATTAAATTTTTCTTCATTGATTCAGAAGACACTTTGGCTGTCTATAATATTTCAAGGTCTTTATTGAGAACCTTAACTGTAATTAAGTTATAGTTCTAAGTACTAAACTGTTTACTTTTTAGCTTTCTCGTTATTGGAGTTTGCAGTTACAGTAACCTGATCTATTATACTGTTTTAGTATGATCCAAAGATGCTTCTGCTTGCATGCTCTCATTCCTCTAACATCTCCTACCCTCTGTTTCTTTTTTTGCAGAGGTGGACAAAGGGGAGAGGGGGCACAGGCTTTTAAGGTGGTTATTTTATCCTACCTATTCATTGCTCATCGTTAACTACAAGTTTATAGATGCCACGGTTTAGTGCTACTATTACCTACGTCTCAATCCAGATGTCAAAATCATTTAATCATTTATTGAACTGGCAAGACCAAAAAAGACAGGGCACGCCTGGAACTACAGCTGTGTGTACGGTCTGTGCCTCATCAGGGGTACCTACATTATGACTCAAGGCATTCAGAGCCGACAGTCGAGGGAGTGCATCTGGAAGTAGCCTGTCTACCAGAACGTAGCCTTTACAAAGGTAATGGTTGAAAATCAGGGGAAAGAAGAACGAGAGCCATTCTTGATGAGGTCTTAAAAAAAACAAAACACCAAAATGTTTGCTGTATACAGACAGTGGTTATATTAAATAAATGTTTTCAGATGGGTGATCTAAGGACTTTTCGTGAGGTCTTAGGAAGCCCAAATATGATCACTAAGAACATCAGTAGACTGATTGAGAGTTGGGCTTTTTTTTTTCCCCCCAACAGTTTATTGAGGTGAAACATAAAAAGTAACTATTCTAAATTGAACAATTCAGTGCCATTTAGTACATTCACAGTGGTGTGCATGTGCCACCTCCACCTAGTTCCAAAATGTTTCCAACGTTCTAAATAAAACCCCTTACCCAGGAAGCAGTTTCTCGCCATTCCTCCCTCTCTGTCTCTGGCAACCACCAAGCTGTGTTCTGTTCTACGGATTTATCCACTCTGCATATTTCACATAAATGGAATCATGTACTATCTGATCTTTTGTGTCTGGCTTCTTTCATGTAACATGTTTTGGAGGTTCTGAGCTTGGGTTTTTTGGACACATTTAAGCAATCACATGTATCAGATGTCTCAAACATTTTTACATTATAATCTGGACATAAAAATTACCTCTGAAGGCTTCTGAACAGACTCCTTTTCCTGTTCAAAACAACAATATTTCAGATTGTTACAGGAATGGCTTTATATATTCACACTCTGTCACATACAATTCCAGAAATTAAAATAAACTTACGTCTACTTCTAAACTACACAATCTCAGTTCCATTTATTCCCAATAATGGTTGAAATCTTCAGTTTTGATTGTATACACTACTTTCAACCCTTCATATTCATACTTCTTAATATTTACCCATTAACCATGGTATCTAATAAATTTGCATTATAGAAACCACAAGCTCTTCTTAAGAGTTTTATTTTTAAGATGGGAAAATGTGAAGGTCCCTAAATATTTTCGTCTCAGGGTAACAGACAGAAAAAAACACAGGACCAACCCCGTCTGATGACTCTTTCTTCAGATTGCCCAGGCTGCTGGACTTGTGCAGACTTGAAATTCTAAAAATAACAATAATAGTAATTAGGATTAATGATAAGTGGCTCTGGTGCTGCTGTTTCTTAGGAGCATATCTTGGAAAGAAACTAAAACTGTGTGTGGGTTGAATCCTGGTCATAAAAGAAAATCTGGATTCAGGCACTCACTTATGTGCTTAACTAAATTATAACGTTGAGTTCTTTTAAAAGCAGAGGTGGTTAACTGTCCTGCCAATAACTCTGAATGTCTCGCACATGTTAGAATAGCTGGAAAAACACTTAGGACTCCCCTTGTGATGTCAATATTTGAAAATAAACCAGCGTTTTTCCATGGACTAGTGGTGCATCCCTTCATGTATACATTGAGACAAGGAACTTTTTTTTATTTTAATTTTTAATTTTTATTTAAATTTTAGTTAATATGCCAGGGAACTTCTAAAATACTCACATACTATTTCCATATAATCCTTGTAATTAAAATAAAGGGTGAAAGTGTTATTTTTTAATTCACAAAGGAATCCATTTTCTGAATCTGGCCAAGTACTTCATTTTATAGTTTTGATCAAGGCATACAAGAAAAATCCCTATTGCTGCCCATAATAATTCATTTGCTATCTTTGTAAAGGCAAAGTGACACCGTAAACTTCCAGAGATTCAAGTATATAGGGCTGGTCGTCTCTGAAGGCAGGAATAGGTGACCAGTTTAGAAAGAGAGAGAAAAAAGTAATATCTCTGCTCTAAGAAGTAGAATAACATACACATACAAACAAACCTTTAAAAGGCATTTCTCATGTACTTATATGTACATAGTTGCTAGACATGTCCAATACCAAATAAAAAGATAAGGTGAGAAAAGAAAAGATCCCATCTTTGAGTACTGCTCTGAAAATAGATTTTCCTAACTTAATACAGACTTGAACTTGAGTAAACATAGATACTGGGCCGGTTTACTACACAGAGAGTGCAAAAAACCACTGCAGCCTCTCTAGCCATCACATCGTTCTCTGTGACTCTTTTCTGCTAGAGTCAAAATGCAAGCCAGTGCAAACCTGAAATTCAAAGCATTGCACTTCACACGAAAACGGATGAAGGAAGGCTAAAGACGTGCCACACTTGGCACGAGATAATGGACAACGGTCGATAGGCAAGTATTTCTTTGTTAACTCACAACCCCCCACCTCCCTCCACATCCAGCCATTACACCTGCATTAATGTATTCAGGCCTCAGTCACGCGCTTCTCCTCGTGGTTATTGTTAGTGTAACAGACGCTTCCTCTCTCCCAGGTATCAGTGACATTTTTCACATTCAATAACATAACTTACGAAAGACTATCACAAGGCTCGGTTTCAACAGCAGCACCAAGGATTATTTTTCCATCGCTAAAAGGGAAAAAAAAAAAAAAGGAATGTGTGTGCTTCACGAGTAAAAGGCCATATAAAAGACCTTATATATTCTAAGCAAACAGAACTGTCAAAAACAAAAAATCGTGCTAGGGAGCTATTTCTCTTTTAAAATATTCTCTCTCTCTCTCTTTTTTTTTAAAGTAGGCTCCATGCCCAGCCTGGGGCTTGGACCCACAACCCTGAGATCAAGACCTTAGCTTAGGTCAAGAGTCAGCTGCTAAACCTACTGAGCCTTGCAGGTGCCCCTCTCTTTTAAAATATTCTATTTTCTTTTATTTGGTCTAATTGTAAGATTAAGTAATTGAGAATGGGTTCCCTTAAAATTCTACTTGTCAGTGGAGAAACTATTGTATCCCTGACCTGAATCCTTCTTCCGAACAGCCTCAGGCACAGGATTGTTGCTATGGGGCTTGAGCCCCATTGACAGCCCCCACCGCCGCCCCGTGACTTAGGACATAAAACCCAAGTGCTCTAAAACCCCTCTCTAACTTGACCATCACACCTCCCCAGCCTCACCTCCTATGACTTCTTGCTTCACACCCTTTATTTCAATAATACAGAACTGACTGCAGTTATTGATTCACACTGGTCCCTTGGCACATACCTTACTGTTTCTTCCCTTGGGGTAAAACCTATGTCTGTAAATAAATGCAATATACCCTGGTGTTTGCTTGATCTACTCTGTTGAACATTTATATTGCAATGTTGGGTCATAAATGACATACCTTTCTTCAAATGAAGTCTCTGGTTGAGGAGGCAATTTTGCTTTTTCAGAAGCTTCCAAGCCCTTAGATGCTGGCAATGATAAAGGGATTGAAACTTGCAAGATGCTGGTGTGGAACTGTAATGTAATTATAGAAAGTCAAAAATCCATCAAACAAGACATAAGTCACAGAGGAAAAAAAAAAAACTGGTGAGACAATGATATGGTCTATCAATAAAATTTCATACACCTGTGTTTAGAACACTATTCTTATATTTATAAAATGGTCTCGGGATATAAACATCAACAAGTGTTCATCAGAGAAAACATTCTGGAGGAAGGTCATTTTTGAACTTGGTTCTGAATAAAACATAATAAATACCATCAAGTGAGTCAATAGCTGATCCTTGACAACTTTAAGCCCTGTTTAAAATCTTGGTTCTAACCTTAGGTAAGCCACTTAACTGGGCACCAGTTTTCTCCTCTGTAAACTGAGAATGGCAATGCCTATCTTGCAGGGTTGTCATGATTTGAGATGAGATTTGGGTAAAGTGCTTTGTAAACACACTTCTGTTTTCACTTTGTTTTCTACCACTAGTCTAACATAGAATGTTGTTCAAACCAGTTCTTTGTGGATACCACTTAAGACACTTTGCTTAATAACAATATTGCAGCAGCAACAACAATAATGCCTAAGACATCTTCCCAAACAAATGCTTTGTGTATCCTACGGATGGAATCTATGAAAGAAATTTTATACTCTGGTGTTGAATAATTTCCGACGACCGCAGAGCAGTACAGTGTGAGAGCCCATCATAAACTAGTAAGTGAAACACTTAAAAAATATTGTGATAAAAAAATAAACAAAATTTACCTCAGTGAATTCACTTTGCCAGTCAACCAATTGGTGACTGCGCCTCCCTTCTGAAGTCAGACAGGAAGGGAGGGACTCACACCCGTGAACACATTTCTAGATGCCAATCAATCAACGACAGTCTCGCCTTTGTAATCACACATCCACAGCTGATGTCAACTCACTCCAGCCTCTGAGAGTCCATCAATCCCTGAGCTCCAAGCATCCCCCACTCCCCACATTTGATCAAAGAGACTGTCCTTGACCAACAAAGTTCACCTAGCTAACTCAATAAGCAATACATTTAGCTTTGTGATTTTTTGTTCCAGTTATTGAGTGGTGGTCTCATCCCTTGACACTAAGAGGTTATAACATGTGAAGTCTATTAAAATAATCTGACTGGGCCCAAGATGGAGTAGCTCGCATCAAGCTCCATGTCAGCAAACACAAACTTAGCTAAGTTTCTGGGCTCAGCGCTCCCAGAAAAGGCAGGCCTCGGTCAACCAGTCAGCACTTGCCTGCTCTGCGCAAGTTACCTGACCCCCCTCCAAGACTTCCCTTTGCTGCACATAAGGAAAGTAACCCAACTTTAACCAACCATTAATGCCTATAGCATGACCCCCTGCTCCTGCCTCCTTCTGCCTAAAAAAAAGCCTTTCATTTGCCTGATTCATAAACTGCTGAATAAAGCCAATAAGGTGTTTCAAATTTACTCTGTTGAATTTTGTTAACAACAAGTCCTATTATTGTAAAATAGATTACTTCACTATGTTTTTTTTTTTTTTTTTAATGTGAATCTTTATGATTAGTTCTGGGCAACTTACTGAGCCATCATCCCTGTGTTTTCAAGTTCACAGTAGCTCCCTGGGTTCCTAATCGTGGGGGAGGAAATGGCTCCACTAACAAACTCACGCGTTTTCTTGATTTCATTTTGAACTTTAGGGCTTTAACTCCAGCTCACATAGCCAAGACTTTTTTTTAAGGCTATGAGACTATCTGGGCATATCTTACATGTGACAGCTGCTGTTCTGTAAACAGGGAGCAAGCACACGCATTGGCTGTCAGATGTTATTTTTCCCTTCAGTATAAATAAAACAATCAGGGGATATTTTTTTTCCCCTTCTAAAATATTTCTTATTCCTTAACTAATTCCTTGCCTTTTTCTTCCAATTTTATTGAGATATCACTGACATGCAGTACTGTATAAATTAAAAAAAAAAAGAAAGAACACATTTTTTTTTTCCTTGCGATGAGAACTTTTCGGATCTACTCTCTCAGCAACTTTCCGACATACCAGACAGCAGGGTTAACTACAGTCATCATGTTGTACCTTCCACCCCCAGCACTCGTTGGTCTAATAACTGGAAGTCTGTGCCTTTTCACCACCTCCCTCCAATTTCCCCTACCCACTGATTCCTTATGAATGACATCTTGTAGCCCTCTCCTACATTGAAGAGAGAAATGTTACTCGTTTCCTCCTTGAATTCATTTTCATTCAACTTTCATTTTCTCATTAGGTAATTAGCAGGAACAGATACAAAAAGGAAAGATGCCACTTGGTTTCCTCTCACCACGTAGAGTAAAATGTTAAAGAAAAGCTGAACAAAAGAGGAAATGGAAAACATAAGGGAGCCGAGATTGTTTAGTTAAAATACAAAAACAACCTTTCCCATTCCTCGTTTCTCTAGACAGCACACTGCACTAAAATTAAGAAACGTTTTTAGGGCAAAGAGGGAGGTGTGCCTTGGTTAAGACCTCAGGAAGACTTAAGGTAGTGCTGTCTCATTGAAACCTTCCAAAAGATCAACAACTCTAAAAGTAGAGGGATATCCCACGGCAGCCTTACAGAGACTTAAGACAGAGAAAGGCTTATTGTGAAGATATCTACGGGTATGCTTTACCTGGTGGAGTGGATTATAAATTAATTCATGAGAAATTCCAAATGAATAAGATATTACACCATATTAGACCAACAGGGACAGAGACAGCAGGAGGTAGAAGACCCTTGACCTGTACAGACACTTTTTACAGAAAACAACTCATCTGCAATTACAGGTTCCTCCTCCTGGAAATGAAAAGATGACTCACAAGGAAGAACAGAGATCCCAAAGGACTGGGCCCTGTCAAGGAGCTGGCCACATGGGCCTGGTTGGATTTGGAACTGCTATGGACTGATGACCCCTGTGTGTCTTCCATTTTCCCTCTTTTTTTTTTTAATGGGAATGCCTAGCAGTTATTATGCCTATCCCACCACTGTATGTCAGGTGCATAGGGGACAAACATGTCCTGCTTCTTGAAAAGGAATTGAGTGCTACTCAAGAAGTTGTGCCCGCGGAGCTGCACCTACATCTTGACCTGGTCTGGATGACAAGGTCCTGGGATGCTGATGCCTAACTGGAATGAGACTTTGAAGAGGGGATGAATATATTTTGCATGGGAGAGGGATGTAAATGATTGTAGCCACAGAGTGGAGGGGCAGATTGTACTATTGGAATATGGTTGCACGGGTATACGCCATCCCACGTGTTCTTCTTAAATGTGATACTGTTACTTGTCATCAAGAGGTAGGGTCTATGTTTCCTCTCTGTGAATGTGTGTGGATCTGTGACTACAGGAGAAGAGATGCTACATGACTTCCGAGTCATATCAAAAAGGTGATATAAATTTGCCCAGTCCTCTTCTTGGGATGTTCATCCTTAGGATTTAAACACTATGCTAGGAGAAAGCCAAGCAGTCATGTGTATTTCCAGTCAGGGCCCCAGCTGAGGTCCTGGCCAACAGTAGCCCCAACCATGCGATATACAAATGGGTAGCCTTCAAGTGACTCAAGCCCCCAGCCTTCACGCCATCCTGACTGATGCCCAGTAGAGCGAAGAAGAAATGTTCCTGCTGAGCCTTGCCCAAATCACAGATTTGTTAGCAAAATAAATGTTGTCATTCAAGGCACAAATTTTTGGGGTGGTTGTCAATAGATAATGGAAACAGATTTTGGCACCAGTATGATGTGAAAGAAAAGTAAAGGAGTTGAAGACTAAATATTCCTGTCCAGTTGCTTTTTTTCCCCATGTCTAAAGAAGTCAGGGAAATTTTACTCCAGCATTTTTCAGAGGCACTATCAGAAGTGACTAAAACCAACCTCTTTATATAATCTCACTTTATCTCCCTTCTTTTATTCTCTATTTATCCTTTAATAATAAAGATTATTATTATGGAGATTGTAATCTATTTAGGATGACATCTTTCTCCCATGTTTTTCCTGAATAATTTAAACAATTTTGACATTGCCCAAGGTATTTATTTATTAAAGAGGTATTTATTTATTAAAGGTATTTATTTATTAAAACACACCTTTCACATAAAGTCCTATGAGACACTGAGTCTTGACACAAAAATTGCCAAGACTCAGTCAGTAGTCGCACTGAGAAAAGATCCTATGTCTTTCATGCTGTCAACAGCATTTTAACCTTCAATGACACAGTCTCTTCACTATGAAGATAATGTTGAGAGTCTGTAAATACCTCTTCCGGAACACTTGTGTTAAATGGGTCACGACTGGGAGATCCCATGACTGGTGTAGGCGATAGACTTTTCTCCAGGTCACTAAAACCCTGCGCATCCAGCAAAGTGGAGATGGAACCGGAAGTGAGCAGATCTTCAAAGTCGCCATCTTGGCCTGGGTAAAGGCAAAGCCAAAGGAGGACAACGGCAGCTTTTCATTTACATTTCACTTTTGGAGGAAGAATACCAACTGAATATAAAAATTTTTCTCATCCTTAAAAATCATAGAGTCAGCTTCTCCTGAAATCCTTAGAAAAATAACAACAGGGACCCTAGGAAACCATGTTAAATTATGAGCACCTGAGGCTCGGGGGTGGTATTAATAGATACCCATCACAGACTCACAGCATTGAAATTAGAAGTTAATTTGGTCCAACAATCCTCCCTAATTTTGTTTCAGAATTTGGGGCTTTATAAATTTCAGTTCAGAAATAACCAAGCTGGAGGATACCAGTGGTACAATAAACTAATTCTGAACAGCAACACAGTCACCATGAAACAACTCAATATTCACCACTACTGTGTTCTTAAAAAAAAAAAAAAAATAACAAAGAAAAGAGGAAAAGAAAAAAAAAGGCAATCTTTTGATTCCTTAAGATGATCCTTCTGTGCCATTTATTTTAAAGCAGAAAGAATAGCCTTATGGACAAATGTAACCACATATCCAGCAGAGCAGCCAACTTTGAGAATTTCTTTTACATCTCCAGCAATGAAAAGGATTAGGTGCTGAACAAACTGTGCCAGATATTATTTTTTAAAACCAAAAAATGATGCTTAAAACACTATTCTCTGAATAATACAAAATGGCAAATCATATACTCATTTAAAACTATTAACTAGACTTAGCTTAATTTAGATTTTATTATTTATTCTAATTTTTCATTAAAACGTAGGTATTATTAGCATTCTCTAAGGACTAAGTAAATATAAATCCTAGTGAGAAATCACTGTTTATAAACTCTTCATTAGAACAGGACATAATTTTCAATGGTGGTTAAAAACTACCTCTTTTTGCTACACGTTTTATATGCATTAAAAAAGATAAAAAAATACATGAGGGGTGCCTGGGTATCTCAGTTGGTTACATGTCTGATTCTTTTTACTCTTTTTTTTTTTTTAAGTTTTATTTATTTATTTGAGAGAGAGAGAGAGAGAGAGAGAGAGAGAGAGAGAGCATGCGTGCACAGGCCAGGGGCAGAGGGAGAGAATCTTCAAGTAGACTCCCAGCTGAGTGCAGAGCCAAGGCAAGGCTTGATCTCACAACCCGTAAGACCGAGACCTGAGGGGTACCTGGGTGGTTCAGTCAGTTAAGTGGCTGCCTTCGGCTCAGGTCATGATCCCAGAGTCCTGGGATCGAGCCACGCATCGGGCTCCCTGCTCAGTGGAGAGCCTGCTTCTCCCTCTCCCTCTGCCTGCCGCTCTGCCTATCTGTGCTCTCTCTCTGTCAAATAAATAAATAAAATCTTAAAAAAAAAAAAAAAAAAGATCAGGACCTGAGCTCAAAACCAAGAGTCAGATGCTTAACCAACTGAGCCACCCAGGTGCCCCAAGTGTCCAACTCTTGATCTCAGCTCAGGTCTTGATCTCAGGGTCATGAGTTCAAGCCCCATGTTGGGCTCCACACTGGGCATGGAGTCTACTTTAAAACAAAAACAGAATAAACAAAAACCCCCCATGAAACTGACAAAAGTGATCACGCCAGTGCAATTATGAACAATACTTACCCCTTTTCTCTACTTTCTACATGTTTTATAATTACAGAAATTAATGTTTTCCCTTGATTTTTAAATATAATTATAATGTTGAGATTCTATAAAATCAAACACTGTTCTAAATGCTATGACTATGTAAAAATTAATTACTTGTGAATTTACAAAATTGTCTAAAAAGAGACACTCTCTTGAAGGTATAGAAAATGTTGAGTGATGGGAATTGCTGTAAGAACACTGGTAGAGGTTCATTTGCTTGCTCATTTGGGTATTTACAAAATCTTAACATATGCTGAACCCTGTGGACAATAAGATGAAGATCCATTTTTTTCCCCCTCAGAAATCCTCATCCAAAATAGGATTTTCTTTCTTTTTGAACTCATCAAAATTGAAATTCCAAAATCTGAGTATTTCATAAGTACCTTTGGAAAAGATTTATTACCAGTGCTTACTTTTAGAGCAAATAACCCCACCTATGCACTGCTAATGAACAAGAAGACTTTCAAAGTTCTTAACACTTTTGTTTTAAATGACCCCCCGAGATTTTCCACATTTGAGGATGGCCAACTGGACCATGCATAGATAAAATAATAATACATCAAAAGGCATGACTATTTTTAAGTTTTTAATTCTAATTAAAATACAGTGTAATATTAGTTTCAGGCGTACACTAGAGTAATTCAACACTTCCAAACATCACCCTGTGCTCATCCCAACAAGTGCACTCCTCAATCCCCATCAGAGTGTGATTGTTTTTACTTAGATGGCTTATGGTTTTGCTTTTTTTTTTTTAACTTAACACATTCAAAGCTGAACACAATCCCCCCTTAACCATTTCAATGCTCCCTCACTAGGCTTCTCTATCTTGGTAAATGGAATCATCATCCACCTGGTTTGCTTTAGTCAAAAATGTCAATCTTTCTTGATTCATTCCTCTTCTTCATTCTCATCTAATTCATCACACCACTGTGTTAATTTGAACACCAAAATATATTTCCAATCAGTACCATCATATCATTCCACGTGGAATCCTGCGAGAGTCTCTTGATTGGCTTCTCTTCCTTCCAGTACTGCTCCCTTCTCCCATTATGGTCCATTTGTTACGAAGATGCCGTGGACTTGTGAAAACCCTTCAGTGGATCCCTCTGGGCTGACAGAGCTGAATGCCTCACATTGCCTGACCTGGCCAACACTAACTTCTAACAGCTCTGCTCATCTCATCTCATTCTCTCCCTGCTCACTACCTTCCGGTCAGTCACAATGGTCTTTTTACTTCTTAAATACACCAAGCCCTTTTCCCCCATATGCTCTTTTTTTTAAAGGTTTTATTTATTTATTTTTGAGAGAGGGAGAGAAAGCATGAGCAGAAGGGAAGGGGAGAAGGAGAAGCAGACTCTCTGCTGGTCAGGGAGCCCGATGCGGGAATCTGGGATCATGACCTAAGCTAAAGGCAGACGCTTAACCAACTGAGCCACCCAGGCGCCCCTCCCCATAGTCTCTTGAACACACTGTTCTTTCTGTCTGGAATGCTATCTCATGAACTCCACACAGAGATTCTCCCTGACCAACCAATCTACAGTATTCTCATTGGCCTACACACCAAGAAAGTGTGTAGAGAACAGATGCCTAATGATACTGTTGAATGAATGAACGAATGAACTGTCTAATTTGGAATAATGGATATTCCAGGAAAATGAAACCAAATGTTAAAGTTCACAGCCACTTAAAATCAAGTAAAGTAGAAAAACCTATAGAGCTACACTACCTTTTTTACCTTGGGTCAGTACCACCGTATCTTGCATTTTCTTGTACCTATTCAGGCACTGTCGAAGATCTTCTATTTTTCGATCCTATTAATAAAATAAATTGTTATCTTTAAATTGTGACTTTAAACAGTAAAAGTAACTGCAACACAAAGAATAGGGAGACATGAATTATTTACATTATTCAAGGAATACTTCTAAACTTTAGTAGAACTGGTAATATCTAGAATAGTTTTCCTACGTACATCAGAGATAGAGAAAAAGTACCTCTAAATTTAGAGATCCTATCCTTCAGCTGCCATCTTTAAAAAACAAAAACAAAACAAGGTAATAAGATACAAAACAAAACAAAAAACCAAGAAAAAAATCAACTTTAATTATTCTCCTCTCCAACTTATGGGTCAGGTCTTGAAAGAAAGATTTACACCTCTTTATCAGCTGTCATCAATCACAATCTGGTTTTTCTCTCCCCAAAACACTCAGCTAAAAGCTTCGTCAATTAGTCATCACAGACTTTCTATTTATTAAAAATAAAGAGAACTTTTCATCCTTTTTCTAATTTGACCTCTGGTACTTGATTGCCCCACTCTTTCCTTCTTTTCATTTTTCTTTCCACTCTTTGTTTTCTTCTATTTTGATATCTTAATTCCTTGACCAGATAGTCTACTTCCACTATACCCACTATCTACCGGGCCCAGACTATAAAATGTTAGTGCTTTAAGATTTTGTCCTTTACCCTCACTCTGGTGGATTCTAAAAATGGGTTCCCTAGCTCTCCCCTCACTGGTTTTGGGCATGGACATGTGACTTGCTTTAGCCAAAGAGATATCAACAAATGTGGTGCAAGTAAAGGCTTGAAAGGTCTTTGCACATTAGGGCTTGCTCTCTGTCTCTGCTCTAGGAAACCTTGTGAGCACTATGTGAAGCAGCGCAGACTACTAGAAGTCTACTAGAAGATGAGAGATCATTCGGAGAAGAGACGCCCCAGATGGGACCAACCTACGCAAGTCTGTTAATCACTAGACACGCGAGTCACACCATCCTAGACCATCCAGCCCCATCCCACCCACCAGCTAACTGTAGAGATCAGCAAAGCCAGCCCAGACCAGAAGAACCACCTAGCCAACCATCAGAAGTATGAGAAATAATAAATGTGATTTGTCATGGAGCAAAAGCTAATTTATATATCAACTACAGTTTAGTCCCCAAAAATCTACAATTCTGTATTTCTCCTAAAATTGACGGGGTTCATTCCCTACCCAATCTATAATTATACATTAATCCCAAAATTTAGATTCACTTTCCAACTTTCTATGAGAAATCTCCTTTTAAATGTCCCATGAGCACATCGAAGTGAATGTCTCTAAAATTAAGCTCATTATTTGCCCCTGTTCCTTGAGCCTCTGCTTAGATTCCCTTAACTCTTTGAGGGCACTATCATTCACCTCGTTACTCAAACTAGAAACTTATCCTCAAATCCAAAAAAAATTTTTTTAAAAGATTTTACTTATTTATTTGAGACAGAGAAAGAGTGAGAGAGAACGAGCAGGGGAAAGGGGCAGAGGGAGAGGGAGAAGCAGGCTCCCCGCTGAGCAGGGAGCCCGATGTGGGGCTCAATCCCAGGACCCCGGGATCATGACCTCAGCCGAAGGCAGATGCTTAACCATCTGAGGCACCCAGGAGCCCTCAAATCCAAAATTTTTTTAAAAAATCTTGTCAACCTCTGTAAATATCAGCTTCATATACCCCTCCACCTTATCTCATTCTGAACTTTCCCAGCATGCACTGGGCTGTTCCGAGCCTGGGTTTTTGAGACATGTTTTGGCTCGTAGATATTTTCCTTAGACGCTTTCATTTTCCTGATGAACAACTCTTGCTTTTCCTCAGATTTGGCTCAAATATGGCCTCTTCGAAGCCTTCTGGAACTACTAAAAACTTATGTCACCCCTGGTGCTCCTAAAGCCGTTTGAACGTCTAGTAAGCCCTTGGTCAACATTGGGAGATTTGTTTGTTATTGATGCTTTTTGAGAGAGAGAAATTAAAACTAAATGAGTTTCAGTGATTATTTTTTAAAAAAGTAAAAGCTATGGGGGCACCTAGGGGGGGTCAGTTACGCATCTGCCTTCGGCTCAGGTCATGATCCCAGAGTCCTGGGATCAAGCCCTGCATCAGGCTCCCTACTCTCGGTCTCTCTCTCAAATAAATAAATAAATACATAAATAAAATCTTTAAAAAAAAAAAAGTAACAGCTACGTGGGCCCCTTAATTAATAACTTTCCTTTTTTTATTCCACAGTGGGAAAGACTAGCAAAAAGAAACCTATATATGGGTAGGCGGATAGGACAATGAGTTTATTTCCTAATAAAGAGCAAATAAAGAGAATGAAAGGCAAAAATATATAGACAAGTAAAACAGAGAAGACAAGAATTAGAGAAAGAAACAGGAGAGAAAAAGATCAAGACAAAGTTCTTTGGCATTTGCTTTTTTTTTTTTTTTTACTTCCTTGAAATGACTCTTTTCTTGGGAAAATGCCTTCTTGTCCTATTCATTAAGTAACATGAGGTAGCAGTAGTTCTGATGACAGGAGCTGAACCCGACTGTTGATGCCAGCTGGATATAGGGCTGATCAGGTAGGCCGTGAAGAAACACCTTGCTTTAAAGGTCACTGTTTCCCTGCTCTAAGCAGAATGAAGCAACCGGAGTGAAGAACCTGGAGACCTTGGCATTTGGCCAATGTAGCTAAAACAGAGCTTAGGGCCATATGTGATTTCCCAGTGCCCGTGCCTCTGTTCTCCTAGCTTCCCTCTCAGGAGAACAGAGACAATGCCTGATGTGAAAGAATCCAGGAGTGTGAAGGAAATAATAGGACTAACATCAACCCCATCATGAAGCTGAAGTCGTCAAGGGCCACCCCTTTCAGAGTTCATGTTGGCCCAGAAAGGATGCCCTATGTACGGTATCCTTTCTCTCATTTCCTGCCTGAATATCAAGCAATGATCTGAGGGCTTGTACATTTTTCCAGATTCACGGGAAGGAGGGGGAGGCAGTTCTCAGTGGAGCCAATGCTGCTGGTCCCCATTCTACACACAGTCACAGTGACAACTGCCACCACCGAGAGCGGGCACACGAGGGCAGAAAGGGAGAATGCTTGTCCCTCCACGTCAGTAGGGTGTAGGGTATGTTCTTCCAAACTGACATATCTCCAGAAAATGCAGGGAATGATCAAAATGGTGGTACACATCCACATAAATACTTTAATTTCATCTAGATACCTTTTCTTCATTTGCTGCCATCAAAGACTCCACAGCCTTTTTCATTTTTTGCACTTCAATATCTGAAAATATCACAACATCACATCAGAAGTCAGTTTCGTTAACATGTGTGACAATAACAAGAGGCTGAGTCTTCAGACTGAAATGTTTTAAGGAAACGTTTACCATCAATATCCTCTTTTGGGGGAAAATCTGAAAAATGAACACTTTCCATGTCACTTGAATGGTCATCACTCCAGAAAGTAAACAGTAAGGGAGAGAGCTAACTACCCTCTCTTGAAGCAACAGCAAAATCTTCATGAGAACACTGAAGGTGAAATTTCAGTGCTATAACCACGAAAACACGGACTTTTCAAAAAAAAAGAAAAAGAAAAAGAAAAAGAAACAAAAAACCTAGAAAGCGGTGGGGGGGAAAGCGACGAACAGTGTACATGATGACATAAGCAGAGAAAATGATGCTCAGTTTTAACCAAGATGGAGACATGAATGGCAAGAGCCTGATGGAATGTGGTATTTATAGGAGTAGTCATGCTAAGAAGCTGGTTGTAGGTTCCATACAGAAGGATAATAAGTACTTTGCTTCATCTATAAACATCATTTCCAACACTATTTTAAAATGTAAAAGCCAAAGTAAGGTAAAATGTGATTTTTGCTTAAAATCTGACAGTCAAATACAAAAGCACGTTACTTTAATAATAAAAGAACCAATATTTTAAGATGAAACATCCAACCTAAAATGAAATCACAAATTTAAAAAACTCAAACAAGCTAAGGTTACCTGCTTCTGAGGGAAAACAAAACAAAACAAAACTACTACTTAAGATAATTTTTAAAAGAGTGGTGCATTGGTCACCGCTGATATAACATTTTCAATTAAGGTATATTCTATAGAAACTGCCTTTTTTTTTTTTTTTCTGATGCCAAATTCTCTTGACTTAAGAATTCAATATCTGGAGGAAAGAGCCTATTAATTAAGGATTTATCTTTATGATATTATATAATCTGGGTTCTGTTAATCAGCCTGGGTACAATCTCTTTTCTAACACTGAGAGGGTGTGTCTAATTCCTGATGTAGAGCTCAGTGAAAAAGTGGCTACAAGACATTGAAAAGTAACTTTCTCTTCTGACCTGCTGTCTCCTGAACTACAAAGAAAATGCTTCCTCACTTCCACTACTCTGAGTGCTCTGTTGTATCCTGTGGAGCAAAAGGGCTGAATCAGAAAAAGAAAATTAGCAAAATGACCTTTTACTCTTTGTTTTTATTGTTTGTTTGTTAACCCTCTATTTTGTGCACTCTGAAGAAATGGAGAGCTTATCGATGAAGCAACTTCACATCTTTGGTGAGAGAAATGTTTTAAAACACATGCAAAGAACAGTCCAAGTAGTACTTTTGGTGAATGTAAAGGCTGATGGAAATACACCAAAAACCTTACTTTTGTCTTTGAGCTTCTTTTTAAAATTTTCATCTGTGCAGGAAAACCCATCGAATTGGAAGTTAGTATATACTTACAACAATAAATATTTTAAAAGCAATATTATTTAGTCTTTAACCTAAAATAAAGAAACTCTAACCCTATAAGAACTGAATATTAAACACTATTTTGTGACTTTAGGAATAGTACTATAATACATAATGCTCTGTGTAAGGTTAGAAAGAGCATATCATTCATCCAAAGACCTAAATTTGAGTTCCTACCTCTGTCACTTCATCTTTGTGAACCTTGATTTTCTTGTATATTAAAATTAGGTCTATGGAGTACAAGCACTCTTTATGCTCTACATGGTGAAAATACCATTAGTGATGCTTTGGTTGTTGTTACATTCCTGTTACAGGTCAACACATGGCCCTCCTGAATGTGCCCAGCACACTGCTTATGACACATTAAACTCACCCCTCAAATTCAACGACACTGACACAGTCTATCCCCCCTGGTTCAATGAGATGAGTCCACTGATCACACAGTTAGATGTTTTGCCAACATCAGATTGCCATGAACTTTCGAAACATTGCTCTCGACCCTTGTATTTATCTGGCTGTGCGTTGGTGACAAGCAGTTCACAGACCAGTGTCCCTCTTTGGGCACCACTAATCTAACACATCCTCTAGCCCACAAGTCCGATGATTCCATCTTATTCTTAAAACCCCAAAACATGACCTAACTGTGAATGTCCTTTAAAAACACACACTTCTAAGGGTGCCTGGCTGACTCAGTTGGTGCAGTATGTGATTTTTGATCTCGGGGTGGTGAGTTCAAGCCCCACGTTGAGTGCAGAGCTTACTTAAAAAACAAAAAAACGCACAACAACAATTCTATATATGCCAAAATATACAAAGGAAAAAAAATCCATTTCCTTCAAGGGTTGATGAGTTGAGCTTTCTAATCCATAGGGAATTGCAACTACAGGGATATAAAGCCAGGGTTTTCTAGAGCCAAGAAAGACATCACAGGTAACCTAATTCAACCCCTTCATTGTTCAGACCGTGAGGTTACCAACGTTCATATGATATATAAAAATGTACTAAAGCTACACTAAATGGAATTTTTTGTTTCAAAAGAGTCAGAAGCTGCTTTGGTAGCTTGCATGCCACAGTGATTTATAATAGCAAGGAAAGGTTAAACCGAATCTAGTGTTGTCAGGTGTTATGTGCATTTATATTTCCAAATATAACATAAAAAACACATTCAAGTTATTTTCTATCAAGTATAACGTACATTAAAAATTACATTCCATACAATATTCAAAACAAACCTCAATTACGAGAAAATTTTTTGATAAATCCACACGTTTTCAAAAAAACAGAATTAGCCTATTTTTGCTTTCTATCAGGTCGAGGGCTCAATCCATTATAAGAAATTTTCATTGATTTTCCAAAGATGCAAAGTCTTTTCCTCTCTTCTCTCAAAAGGGTAGGAAAGGTTTCTAAATCTCTTTGTGCTATTTCAAGTTCAGTTCAGAGGGAAATAATCCTGGGATATAATAATGGTTCCTTTTAATGCTCTCTGTCACTCCCTGGTACCACAATCTGAACAAGAACTCTCTTGGGAGAATTTACAACTTAGTAATCTAAAACAAACACCCGATAAAGTACAGAGTTGCCCTTCTCCAGCTGCTGAAGAGGAAGCTAATAGATCCCCAGGCACAGGAAAGAGTCTCCAAGGAGTCCCTGCTGTCTTGGGCTTAGCTGGTGTCCGCTAGCCTTCCCCCTTCTCTGAAATGACATCTCACTAACACTGGGTTCTTTTGCAGGTGTAAAAGATGTAAAGGAGTAAGGGAGAGAGGGTTGCATAGGGAGGATTCTAACAAAGTAAGAGAACAAATGTCAAATGTATGTACCCACCTCGATCAAGAATTTCCACCCCCTCTCCTTTCATCTTGCACACCAATTTTTCTTGTAGCCTTTTTACTTCAGATTCCTTCTCCTCCAGTTTTTCTTTTAAAGATGTCAGTTCGTCCTACAAATGATAAATTCATTTCAAAACAGTAGATTATGACTAAAAGAGGCTATTCAGGGAGCATGTTAACTCTTAAATCAGTAATTAGTTTTTGGGAATGAAACAAAAAACGATAGGAATCTAGATGCAGACTTCAGAAACCAGACAGTGGCAATGGGAAGCAGGAAGCAAGACAATTAATGAAGGTCAATGTATAATAATTCTGGCATAGTGTTTCAAGTTTCTTTGTGACCGAATTAAAACAAAATCTTTTCAAGTATAATTCGGACCAGGGTAGCCCTAAGGTTTAAATCTTATGTTAAATAAATAAATAAAAAAATCTCCCCAAGTTAATCAAGGATGATAATCAAATTAGACACTTAAGTGTCATAAAAGCAAAGTAAAACGCAAATTGGAAAATATATATTAAGACTTGACTGAGATTTATTTAGTATTTCGAGATGGCACCCATGTTCCCTGGACAAGGCAGAGCTTAATTAATGGGTAAGGTAGCAGGTGATGAACAATGTTAGGCAAATCATGGGACTAAGTAATTCATCCTTATCACCAAAATAAAAGAACAGAGTCTCCTACAAGAATGGAAAAAAAGATTTAACAAACAGATTTGAAACCCCCCCCTTCTTTTTTACTACATAGCTATTAAAGATTCCAAGTCCAATGTTCTATTTACTAATGTTTTAATTTTCAGTTTAATTTTGGTGAAGAATTAGCTTTAGCACTGAAATTTTGCTGGCTGTATTTACACAGAAAATAAAGCTACGCAGTGCTAATAAACGTACTTTTATATTTCATAAACATTTTATTTTCGGTCTCAAAATGTATGTATTATGGTTAGTACTATGAGAAGATCTCCAATGAAACAAGAAAGCTGGCCCTATACTTTTTACTTATGATAGGCGTGGATCCCAAGTACAAGGAATTTTCTTTCAGTAGCACTGGCAAGAAGCTTCTTTTAAGCAGTAATTTCAACTCACTGCCATGATATAGTTAAACTTTAAGAAAGTCCCAAAGGAAGAAGCAGTCTTTGCTACTGATGCAAGACAGATTTTTTTCCCCCCACAGGTGGCATTTTTGCAACTATTTTACCATATGTTTGGGTCTCGGAAACTCTAAGAGGGTGAGATCTAATTTATTAATGAATACTTTTATTATTTTTCATTAATTATTTCATATGTTTCTGAAAACAACATGAGGGATCTCACTGTCCCTTTCATCAGCTTTAAATGTATTTTTAAAAAATAGATGACACACACACGATGAATGCACATGCTACTAAAAACACTATCACGGCAAAACAGCACAAGCCAGAAAGCAAACAGGCCCAGGACCCCAGTACCCAAAGTCTACTACACCTTCAGTGACTCCCATTTTTGCTCCATCCGCTGCTTTTCATACTGCATCTGACCCACCTTGATTTTCATGCTAGAAAGTTTGGCCATTAAAGACTGGTAGAGAGACAGAGGTGTGAAAGAAACCACAGATAGAAAAAGACAAGCCTAAATATCCAAGAAAATAGTATCGGTTTATAAAGGAGGTTAGGTTAACTAAGAGAAATAACAGGTTATATTTTACTAGATTAGTTAAAGCCCCGATTGTTATCCAGAATAATGGTGTTCCAAATTCAAGAAGGTCTCCAGCTTGGGGGAAAATTTCATTCACTTGTAAAATACCTTCTTTATCATCTACTGAGTTGAAAACTTATATTATTGATCGTAGATAAGTGAGTCTTGTGTTTACAAATTTTTGCCTTTGAGAAAACTTACTTTGGTTGATTTCAGCTTTTTTTCATACTGAAGTCTTTCATTGTCCATTTCACTGACTCTTAACCTCAAATCATTGATCTCTTGCATTAGCCCCTGTCAAAGAAGAAACAATGAAATGCGTTAGGAAAGTGGCAACACAGCTATCTTTGCCAAAATAGCAGCTTGGAGGTCTGAAGTCAACAGCGTCTGAGTTCAAGTGGTATGAATTGGATCAGACAAATGGAAATAAACATGTATCTCCTCGAGACCCAAAGCATCTTTCTAGTTAAAACACTAAATTCTCAATGCCTCTGGCCTACAATGATGGGATTATGGAAATAAAAGGTAATTTTTAAAAATTTAAATTAAATTAATTAACATATAATGTATTATTAGTTTCAGAGGTAGAGGTCAATGATTCATCAGTCTTATGTAACACTCAGTGCTCATGACATCATATGCCCTCCTTAATGCCCATCACCCTATTACCCCATCCCCCCACCCACCAGCACCCCTCCAGCAACCCTCAGTTTGTTTCGGATGATTAAGAGTTAAAAGGTGACTTTCAATTTTGATTAAGAAAGGTAGCTAATCATGTACCATCAATCATCAGCTATTCCTGGACTAAAAATCACCATATAGATTCCATCTTTTTAAATTAACTAGAAAAATTTTCTTTAGTAAAGCCATCTACTTTTAGGGCCTTTCAGTGATATGTGGATTATTTATAAAAACATTTTTATAATTTCTTCTTTTGCCTAACAAAAATATAGATTGTTCATCAACCCAGTCTGGGAGAATAGAATGGAATTTCAATCTTTTTTTGTTTTTTTTGAAATGTGAATCTTTTAAACCAAGGATTCTCAACTTGAGGGTAGATGACGGCCCTGTAATTTACAAATACATTGTCATAATATAATGTTATATTTGGAATAGGAAAAAGCAAATAATCCTAAGGTTTTCATAATACAAATACAGCCAGATGCTTTTTCTACTTCCACTTTAAAAAAAATAATAATAATTTGCTTGTAAAACTTGTCTAAGTGTTTTGAGAAACAGTAACATATTTTTGTCCAGAGCCTGGACAATAGGAAAAGGGAATCAGAATGCCACACAATACCAACTTCAATACTGTGGAGAGGATTTATTTTTTACTACAAGCCATCAAGACCCCACCAATGGTTAATGTGTTTTTAGTCCTCATTTTTACAAGTCCTCTATTCCTGAGCCATAGCTTAACAGATGACATAATTATACAAAAATGCCACAAAAAAGAAACAACACTAGAAGAAATAAACCTTTCTTACTAAACTATGCATAATGATTCACACGTAGAGAAAGGGATGGCTTTCCTAATTATATAATTACTTAACAGTAGTGTATCATAATTACTCATTAGTTATTATAATTATTTTCTTTTTTTTCTAAAGAGCGCACACATGTGCACGCACATGGGGAGAGGCAGAAGGAGAGAATTTTCAAGCAGACTCCCCACTGAACACGGAGCCTTAGGCGAGGCTCCATGAGCTCCTGATCTGAGCCAAAATCGAGTCAGAGGCTTAACCGACTGGGCTATCCAGGCACCCCTATTATAATTGTTATTAACACAGTGTCTCAGTAAAGGAACATCTATTTTCCTTTGAGGTCAGGCACTGTTTGACATCATTTAATAACATTTTAGACGTGTTCAGAATTCAAGTCTAGGGAAAAAGTCAGTTTCTCCCGTTTATTTACCTTCCATTTATTAATCATCCTTGCATACTATGAATTCTTAGTGATCTTCCTTCATCTGCCTGGTCTTTTTAATATATATCTTTCCACTTTCTCATGGTTAGCAGCTTTGAATTCCTATTTGGTATTGTTTTATTTTACCACTTCTTTTAGAAATAGTGACAATTTGCAAAAAAGAAGTAATTGAAGAAAACAGAATTATAAATTGAAATAATTTTTCTCTTAAAAAAAAAAAAAGCCCTACCCAAATATGCCTTGTGGCAACACTGTAACTATGAATATAAATCTCCAACCTGAAAAAAGTCCTGTCTTCCCATAATAACTCAAACTGGAAAATCTGAAAATAGCTCCTTGATACAAAACTTTAAAAAAATTGAATTCCGATTATTTCTAACTAATTTCTTATCAGAATTTCAGTTCTTTTTAAAAAGAAAATCCCTGTTACTGTTCCCTTTTCCCTCTCAGAGAAACTCAGGCTCTACAGAAAACTCAATTTCTGGCATCTGTACTCTTACCAGAAGGGGGCACTGTTGAATAATGCTAAGCATCTCCTATCAGCCATACCGGGGACAGGCAAGTCTTCAAAATTCCAGGATTTCAAGGTTTTTACCCCTAATCTTTAGGAAGTGCCTATATTTCTTCTCAAATATTGGAATCAATATTTTCTTAGAAATTAATCTCCAAATAATCTAAAGTTCTAAGACAAAGTTAAAGAATTTTGGATTCCTGAAACAGCCAGGGAACCTTTTTTTTTTAAAGGAGGCTCCAGACCCAACAAGGGGCTTGAACTCATGACCCTGAGATCAAGAGTTGCATGCTCTACTGACTGAGCAAGGCAGGCGCCCCCCAAATATTTTATTTTTATTAAGGGAACAAGAATAGGAAAATGAGCATATTCAATTCAGTTTTAATTTTGAGGGCTATTTTATTTATTGTCATATGTAACAAAGTTGATCAGATTATAGTTTATAATCTCTCGGTATGCATATTATTTTTTACCAATAGTATTGAATATTTATTAGAAAATTATCAAGGATTGAGTTTATTGAAAGTTTGATGACAGGATCACTTTGCTTATGATTGAAAATGCATGAGTGAAGCAAGGAAGCACCAGAAAAAAAAGTTTTATAAAAAAAATGCAGACAGAGGTGCCTGGGTGGCTCAGTCAGTTAAGCCTCTGACTTGATCTTCGGCTCAGGGTCATGGCATAGAGTCCCAAGACAGGGTCCATGCTCAGCGCAGAGTCTCTTGAGATTCTCTCTCTCCTTCTCCCTCTGCCCATCCTCCCACTCACACGAGTGCACTCTTTCTCTCTCTCTCAAATAAATAAATAAAATCTTTTTTAAAAACACAGACAAACTCAAGAGATGTAAATACTGCTCTGGAGTCCTACCAAAAAATCATAATGCATCCACTTCAATTTAGTCCTAACGTTTGGTTAACATCTCAGATCCAAATTAACCAGTCGTGCAGGTTAAGACTCCCCCTAAACTTTATGTATACACAATGGAAAAGGCCAACTCTGGACCCGAATACTGTAACTTCTTTCCCTGCACCAGAGTAAGCTCCACAGCATATTGTCCACCTGTTGACTGAATTCTATCGCAACTGTGGGGTCAGGGAACGACAGAGAGGAAAAAGAGAAAAATATCCAAACAGATTTTTCAAGAAAGCAAAAAAGGGACAATTTTAGAGAAATTGGGTAACTTTCTAAGTTCTGTTTTAAGAGCCCTAGTCTCAATCAAGTGAGAAACACGCTCATATAGGTGACTGACAATAAGCTTTAGAAGATTAAACGTGAACTAAGTCGGGGATTTCCTTTTGCTGCTGAGGAAGTAATACATATGCTGAGACTTTCCATTAGAGTTCCATCTTTGGCAGAAAATTTAATTTTGAAAACAGCAATGGAGTAAACCTCACTAAATCCAGTCTATATAGGACTTGCATACAGTGGAGAACATACGTAATGTATCTCGTATCATGATGGTACAGAGTTGGCTTGAAATGAAAATAGAGGGGGAAAAATACTTAAATGATTTCTTCTCCCCTCCCCTTCCCTGTACCCACATTCTAATCCAGTATGAGAACTCTCCATATGCCAACCGAGGAAACAAAAGAGAGAAAAAAGAAGAGATGCCCCTAGGAGATAACAAAGTCCTGCAGCTCTTCATATTTCTTTCCAAACAAACAGATTTCACATGGATATGCGCTCTTTCCCCAACAACAAATAATAAGCAAATAAAAGACCCGGATTAACAATAAAACAGTACAAAGAACAAAGCATGGTTAACCACAAAAATGGGTACTTTTCACAAAAATATAGTGAGCTTTATTTATTTGGAATGATTTATGTGTGGAATAGACCAAAAGTAGAAGGCCAAATGAAATAAATTCTAAAAATCTGATTTTTATGATTATATAATGAAAGCATGTTCTCTGTATGTATTTTAAAACCTACTTATTATACAGCAAATAATCAGTATAAAGAGAGCTATTAGTAAAGTGATACACTTAAACCCATTATTTTCATAATGAAGAAAACCACTACAGATGGACAGAAGGACAGACAGATGAATAGAGAGAAGCTGCAAATGTCATAAAGTCCAAAGTTATTTCTAAAGACTAATGAAAGGATTAATATTTCACATCAACAGTCTCACAATAAATATTTCCATGAGCATTTAGTGATAGTCAATGTAAAAAAAAAGTCAATGTAATTAAAGATTATTCTTTAAAAAGAAGCACGGATGAACGAGAGAATGTAGTAATTAACTGCCTCTCCCTCATGCCTACAAGGAATTTCAACTTGCTCTGGAAATATGTGTATGACATATATACACACACACGCATATGTATATAAAGGGGGGGGGTTGTCACTTACCTCGGTGTCTCTGAACCTATCTTCATAATCCAATCTGTCCTTCTCTACAGCTGTCAGTTTTAGCTTCAAGTTAGATATTTCAGCCATCAGATCCAACTTCTGAGTTTCTAAGGATGTCCTACTCAGAAGCTCCTATTACAATTTAAGAGATACATTCAAAAGTTGTTTTATTATAAAGAGACACATATGGATGTGTCTCACAACTGCAAAGCAGTAACTATCAAGTCAGGAATGTGGTAAAGATTAATCACTAAACAGATAAAATTTGAAAAAATTATTTGCTTCAGTTAACCTTCATTGAGCAGAACTAAATGTATGCTTGCTTACTGGGGAGACGTACATTATGTAGATACACACACATATATAAACCTGAAATGCTGCTAAGCCTGAAGAGAACACTGACGATGACATGTTTTAAGTGGTTCAATCCTCAAAACAACCTTATAAAGTAGAAACTCCTAAAGATAACTCACGAATTATCCTTGTTCAACAAACGAGGAAGGTGAGGAACAGAGGTTAAGAACTTGCCAAAAGTCATACAGCAAGGAAATGGCAGAGTGAGTGCTCAAACTGAAACAGTCTCCCTCCAGGGCGTGCCCTATCCACTATATTATAGGTCCTCTCGTCCACAAGCACTGTGTGTGTGTGTGTGTGTGCGTGCGTGTGTGTGCTCCCTCCAGGGTGTGCCCTATCCACTATATTATAGGTCCTCTCGTCCACAAGCACTGTGTGTGTGTGTGTGTGTGTGTGTGTGTGTGTGTGTGTGTACATTACATTACAAGTTTGGGTTTTTTTTTCTTCCCAGAAGTCATATATGGTACTTATCTTTTTTCTCAATCATAAAATATATGCTCGTGTTTGGGGGTTAGGAAACCATATGAAAGTTTAAAGAAGAACATTAAAATTACCTACAGTCCTATCAATATTTTATTCCAGATTCTAATAACTTTCTATTGTGTGCATGTGTTTTGAGACCCTGCTACTCTAGGTTTTTGCTTAAAATATGCCAGTCTAGGTGAATCATGAACTTTATTCCTGCATCAGAGTGAACATGACATACAAATGCAGCACTTCAAACAGGTCAGCAAGAAAATCCCACCTCAGTGCGGGCTTCTGAACATACCTGCTGCAGCATTTCTTCTGTAGCATTCAGCTTTTCCCTGTGCTCTTCAAGACAAAACTCCAAATCTCGAATCTTCTCTCCTTGAGCCTCTACCTGGTCTGTTAACACACTTACCTGTATTAAGAGCAAAATACTGCAATAGAGTAGGAAGAATTTGGGTCCCACTACAAACTTTTAGTTCTCTAAATAGAACAAAAACTGGAATGTCACTCCCCATTTGGTTGTAAAGAAAAGAAATGCTGTGGGTAAGACAGCAGTCCTTCACAATCCTATTTAAGTGACGCTTATGGATCTGAGGACTCCAATTTTTAAGGTGATTAGGGCTGATTGGGGATATGCAATACCTTGTATTTATAGATTAACATCATTTCAACCATTATATGCAAGAGAGCATGTGAACAGATCATTCTTTTTGGGGAGAATGGGATGGGAGTGGGAGGTAGTATTAGAGATTAAGAGAGGAAATGGAGTTATGTTTGAAAGAGAAGCTGTCAAGGACTATTCAACTCTGATACTTCACGAAGAATAAAGAAAAGGACCCAGGGAATTCAAATTCCATGAGATCTTTCCTGATTACATTGTCCACAAGTGTGTTCAAATCCAAGATGTAACTCAAAGATCCACAAGGAGACACTGGATTAGTCTTTTATCCTTGGTGCTTATTGAAAATGTGAGTCGGGGCGCCTGGGTGGCTCAGTCGTTAAGCATCTGCCTTTGGCTCAGGTCGTGATCCCAAGGTCCTGGGATCGAGCCCCGCATCGGGCTCCCCGCTCCGCAGAGAGCCTGGTTCTCCCTCCCTCTCCCCCTGCTTGTGTTCCCTCTCTCGCTGTCTCTCCCTCTCTGTCAAATAAATAAATAAAGTCTTAAAAAAAAAGAAAATGTGAGTCTTTCCCCAATGATCACCAGTCTAGTAAATCTACTACAATTTATTTAGCTCAAAATACCAAAATAAAAATATTTGTCATGCATTTAAAAGTACAAAGAAGAAAACTCAAATTTAGCCACTAAACCAGACTCCATTACTCACTTAGGTTCTGTTTGGCTCATGGTATCGTTTTTAAAGTTGAAAAATTAAATATATTCAGCTTCAGAAATATGAAGATTGATGAATATCTATAGTATAAAATTGTAATTTGTGCTGTATATTAAAAAAAATCAGATCAAATAAGATGACAGATCAGATCAGAAAATCAGCTTAGATGACACTGTGTCTGTCATCAGAGAGTCCGGGATGCTCCCTCTAGACAGGGTAAGCACACCCTTGTGCTGCCACAGTCCCCACCACTCCCTATTGTGTACAGATGGCCTATGCACTTATTTCTATTAGCAGTACGGCTCCTAGAAGCATCTGAATATGCCATCCCAATTTAAAATGGTCTTTGTGAATATGTCATGAAGAAAGAGCAGCATTTTAAAATCACTTGCCTGAAGAACGAGAGATTCTTTATCATTTTCTAAACGTGCCAGCCTTTCTTGATACACCTCTCCATTCCCGGGCAGGTGTCCGTTTGTCTGAAAAGATGAAGTAGTATGTGTAAGGCCTGACTCTCTTTAAAACTAAAACTACTGTGGGCAAATAAAATGGCATACTTTTTTTCCCCCCCCAGAATCTTGCAATGGATTTTCTTTTCTTTTTTTTAATTTTATTATGTTATGTTGGTCACCATACAATACATCACTGCATCAAAAACTGGTGATGTATTGTATGATGGCATACGTTTTTAATCCAAGGAACCTGAACGGAATTCAGCACAGCTCTTGCTGCCACTAATCGAAAATATGAGCCTGCAACTTGGTTCATTTACCTCAAAATAGGTAAAAGAGGCATGCTAGGCATTTAGGCATGTTACAGACAACTTCTCATCAAGCAGAAAATCATGACCTAAAAGGAACAGTGGTTACTAACATTAATTGGCCGTGGACACACAGCTGGGTCATGCCAAGTTTTGCGAGTGTGTGCTCAGGCACAAAATCCCTAATTACCCCCTGAATGCTCAGTGCTACTAATTCTGAGTGGGGACAGTAGGAATGTCCTGGGGTGCCCTTACGTCCCTCCCCTCTCCTCCCAAGTTTCAAATCCAGGACTGCAAATGCCTGCATCGGGGATGTGGGGCAGCTCACACCAGCTTCTTCCCTGGACCAAATCACAGGGCAAGTCTTCCCTTTGTCTTTGAAGCCTTTCTTTCTTCCCCTGGAAGCTTAGGAATCAGTCCACAATGACATCCCCTCCCGCCCCCCCGCAGCACTGACTAGCTCTCCTCATGGGCACTTTATCAGTTCCCATCCTGACTTGACTAACTTCTTGTGAGTTTGCTCGATTCTATAATGTTATGCCAAGCTCCTGCACAGAGCCTGGAAACAGGTGTTGTCCTGCAACCACAGCACTGCCCCGGTGCTCTGCTTAGACTTGCGCTTGCTTTCTTCCCCTCCCTCTGGCCCCGCACCTTTTAATCAGATTCGGACAAGTTTATGCACGGTAAAATACCGGAGGAAGCACAGATTGGGAAAGCAAGTCACTCTTTTTTTCCTCAGCTGTCTCATATATAAAAGTCATTAAGGAGACACACGAAAAGGCTCACAGAGAGCAGACAGCATAAAAACGTCATTTTGAAATATAGCAGTATATGTGATATATTCCTTGTTATCTCACTTGAATAGTTCATAATCATATAATGGGTAATCCCAATAGAATTTCCTGATTCCTCCTTCAAATACAACAGAAATAAAAGCCAGTGGAGCTCAAATTGGTTAGATGGGGCCATCCAGAGTTCAATCAAAAAAGCAAATAACTTCAGGGGTGCCTGGGTGGCTCAGTTGGTTAAGTGTCTGCCTTTGGCTCAGGTCATGATCCCAGGGTCCTGGGGTTGAGCCACATGTTGGGCTCCCTGCTCAGCGGTGAGCCTGCTTCTCCCTCTCCTCCCTGCTCATGCTCTCTCTCGTTATCTGTCTCTCTCAAATAAATAAAATCTTAAAAAAAAAAAAAGCAAATAACTTCAGGTTTTAAAGCCAGAGAAACACACTCATCCTTACTGCCCAGGACACAGCAGACGTGACATCTATTATTCCAGAATTAACTGGTATTATTCTACCTTTCCAAATAATGCAGTTTCCCATATAAATTCTGGGAATAACAAAAGGCCTGTGTTGAGAAGAAAACACACACACACACACACACACACACACACACACTCACATGAGCTTTAACGCAAAAGGAAATTTCAGGATGTTGCTTCTAAAAATTCAGATGCACTGGATATATTCCACATGAAGCCACAAAAGAATCAGAAGCTAATTGAGGAAGGAAGCCTGCAACGTGTATTTAGAGTGGATAAAGTTTTTAACATCAGCTGCTTGACCACATACCTGCGCATTTACCACAGCATAATTCTGTTCATATTGTAAACTGAAGTACCCAGAATTAAATTACAAGTACTAGGAGGAGTTGGATAGAGTGGCCTGAAAGACTTCCAACCCCGGGGACTACCATGAAAATGAAATTTATGTAACTTCTTGAGGACAGTTTTTTGGAACAGAGCCAGGATGTACATGTTCTCAATCTAAGGAAGTGCTCAGACTGGCCCTATACAGCTTTAAATTCCTCATTCTGATTATGAAGCTTAGCAGGCATCTGCTTTTAAAGCCCCACATAAGCGAAGTTTTATAAACAGATATATTTCATTAGGTAGAAAAAAAAAAAGGTTTCTGTTCACCGAGGATAAAAAGCAAAAGTTGTTATTTCTTCTGACTGAAGGAAATTATAGAAAGATTAGAAGTGTTGCTATAGCAAGTTCTAGAAGGGTTTCACGAAGCTACTGCATATGATTTGGAAATCAGATGTTCCAAAATCAGTATCACAAAATGATCTTAAAATCAAAATACTAAAAATTGACTCACAATGAGCATACTCACACTTCTCAAGACTAGTGATATTTATGAGAGCTCATAATGCTTGAGTAAATTTTTTTTTTTAAACACCACAGGTCACCATAGCAAAATAAAGCAAAAGTTAAGAGCCACTAACGGAGGAGTTACGTACTTTTAAAGTAGTGTGTTGACTTATTCAAGCAGGTAAAGGTCTAGTCTCCTCACACATTTATTTATATTTCTGCCAATTCTGTTACCCTTGCCTTAAAAATGTTAGCAAGAGGTAAATGACATTAGGCAAATACCCTACCACGTCTATTTTTCCTCCAACTCCCATGCTTTACCTACCAGACCACTCAAAACCTCCCCCGACATGGCATGCTCTCTGGAATTCTATTCCTTCTGCATGGACAGTATTTCCCACCCTTTCTTCATCTTTCCTCATTCCTTGAAGTCCAGCTCAATCCGGGCTTGGTCTGTGAAGTCTTCCTTGAATTACCCGTTCATCACTCATATGCCAGCTAGAGATTCCGGATGAACGCTCATCACGGCAGGCATCACACTGAACGAATTAGGTTAGACTTGGCTACATATATATTCCTCTCATCCAACAAACTGTCTTCTTGGTGAGTAGGTTTGCCTTTGCATCTGACACACAGTGAGTTCGAACCAAAGGACTGCAGAATGAACAATGAATGACAGTGTTCAATAAACGTTGGATGAACACAAGATGAATGCTTGGTTGTAACTTGGCCCTCTTGCTTCTCAGCGAGCCTTTTTTTAGTCATGTTTTCCCTGCAACCTGACATGTACTCTGTGGTCAGCCTCAAGCCTGTAGTCTCCTCTTCCTACCATGTTCAGGAGGTGTTCTCAGAGCCTTTTTAATGGACGATACTTGAGACTATCTTGCATGAACTCCCTTATGTACCATCTTCTCCAAAGCATAGTATATATCGCCTCCGACATCTTCCTTTTCTTTCTTCCTGCCAATCTTGGGGAAATTGAGTCTTAACTCCTTCTAAAAGCTCATTATTCCATATAACCTTTGGAACCTTGGTTTCCTGCTTCCCTTATAAATTATCACCTCTACCCTTACCATTCTCAATTTCTTCCTCCTAATGAACTTTCTTCCATTCCCCTCTCCAAAATCTACTCCAAGGCTCTGTGTCCACCACTATACTCACCCCCCCATTCCTCCCTGCCTCTACAAATCCATTTTTCACAGCCAGTTCCCACCTTCTCGTTACTTGTGCCATATTCCCTTCTCCCCCTACACTGGCTTCCCTTCTGTGTCTTGTCTTGTCCCTCACCATTTAGCTTTTCATCATATTCTGCCATGAATGGCTTACTACTGACCTTATGAGAGCTGGTCACTTATTCTTCTTAATGGTCCCTCAGGGCAAAACTATCTTACATTTCTTCTGATTCTCCCAAGATTCTTATAAAATCGTGGGCATAGAATTAAAAACACATTGAGTATCAACTCTTGAGTCGATGTGACATCCAAAGCACTGAACACCAGCCCAAATTCTCAAAATCCCAGAGATGCCTTCAAAATAACTCCTCCTACTTTAACTCATGATGCAACCCCTTATTGACCACATTTGATCCAACTGGAAGTTTAAGTCAAAACTGGCATCAACTTCGGGATTTTAATAGTATATAGCATCCAACTAACAGTGTGTGTGTGGAGGGGGGTATGGGACACTAGGGAGGGAAAGGAAGGGCAAGGGATCCAGCTCGATGGTAACAGTGATACTTTAATTAAGGAACTCATAGTGTTTGCCAGATTTTCCTGGCATGAGAGGGGAAAATGTCTAAAAAGCTCTATTCCTTACAGAATTATAGAATCCTAAAGTTAGCCAGCAACCACACCTGGGAATATGAATTGCCTGAATTCACACGGCAGATGCTCCATACAATGTTAAAGGCACACTATACCTCACCCATTACCACCTAAATAGAAGCTCTTCTATTTATATTAATTTCCTTTTAATTACCAAGTATAAAGATGTAATAAATGTTAGCATCTTACCTTCTGTGCCTCCCTTTCAAAAAACAATTTATTATACAAAATTTCATTTTATATAGACAAGTAGAGACCTTAGATACCCATCACACGGTATCAACAGTTATTACTTCAAGCCAGGCAGGAACATTTTGCCTGTTATTTTTACTTAAAGCATCATGCTATGTTTTCCTTTAATTTTCTTAGTTCTGTTGGTTTGCATTGGTCTCCAGCAGTCTCCCCTCTCTCCCCAACCTTCGTTTTGCTTTATCCTTCTTTCGTGAGCTCTGTTGTCCTGTCTAAATCCCAAATCAACCAACAAGCAGTGATTTGCCACAATTACACTTACTTCTGTTGTAAGACAGAACTCAGTTTGAATATAACATTCCCAAATCAGAGTGGTGAGTAGCTAAATTAAAACGGGGAAAAGAAAATTGGTTCAATTTTATAAGGACAACAAATGTTAAGAAATAGTCGGACTGGTGCCGTAACATATACACACGCACCGCCCCCCCCCCCCACAACACACACACTCTCCACCGAAGTCAATATGCTTATTTTTAAAGTTAGTTTTAAAAGCTGCCGTCCAGTTTTTGATTTCATGATTACATTTTTCAAAATTCTATATCAAGAAAGAAAAAGGAAGGCGAGGCCTGCTAAAGCTCTTTTAATTAAATGTTATCTCCAGCTACCTGAAGAACTCTCTCCTACAAGGGCCTCATGCATCCTAATCAGCATTACATCTCCACCACTGGGTGCAGAAATTTGTTGCCTGCTCTCTACTAGACACTGCAGTAGGAGGAGAGATGGAGAAAAACTGGAAAGCCATGAACATCACAGTCACATTTCACCGGGGTCTAACAGCACAAGAAGGAATCTCATACGCTACTGTCCAAAGAATCAACGAACGTGATTCTCAACAGTGCCGGAAATCAAGCCACCAGGCTGCAGACTCGGCTCCCCTGTCCTCTCACCAAGTGTGATGGAATCAGGGTGGTGAGGCTCTCTCCTGGTGCTGTACATAACTATCTCGGGGCAACACCACTACCACTGGGAGCCCCTGGAGCATCCCTTCTGGTTGGCTGGTGCCCCTATGTACTATCACACCTCTGCTTCCGTCAATCTTGAAACACCCCATTTATTTTTCCCTCTGAAATTTCTGTTACGGCTCTAAAAAATAAATACGAGACTAGGGCAACGGGGACAACCTTTTCAGGAAGTCCTCTATTTATTCCAAAATCTCAACACCTCCGCTCAAAAAGAAAACCAAAGGGAGAAATCAAGTTCATATACACTTCAACACACCCAAAAAGCCCAAGCGTGACGCTCTCCTAGAAAAAAACGCCCATTTATTCAATGTCACCAGAAAGTGCATCGAAGCCCAAAGCTCGGGAGAAGCCTGAATATCTTCTGTACTTTCCAAGTCGAGATTGCAGACGTGGTCAAAATCAGACTATGGCTCTTATTTCTGGGTTTTAATATTCTCAGTGCTTGTTTTCCAGAAACAGAAAGCACCTTCTTTAATCAATAGCCAACAGGAGCAAAAACACGTGCTCTGGGGTGAGAAGGATCCCAGCAGCAGGCCAACTTCTAGGATGCACCATTCCACAAATGGAACTACATCCCAAAGGCCTGTAAGAGCCGCAGATGCCAAGTGCTTTCATCTGCCAGTCTCATTAGGAATATCTTGAGGGAGTGTCCCTGGTAGTATTTGGTTATCTGTTGCCAAGCTCCAGTGGCTAGCCCATGATCCAGCGGATGCATGCACACACCTTACTTGAGTAGGAGAGACGCGTTCTGGCCCTTCCTCACCTCATTTTCACGCACACCACCATGTTCCCTGAAGCTTCTGCAGGGCGGAGAAGGTACAAGTTGAGACTACGCTATCCTGGTCGCAGGGATACTCCCAAGCCCTCTGAGCTACAGAAGGATGAAGACTAGAAGAGCCCTAGAAGCTAAGGCCCAGCTCTATTCGAGTAGCTTACAATATTCATACGCTCACCCATTATTCCTTCGTTTCTGCAATATTTCCCGAAAGCCAGCGATGTGACAGGATGCAGATATAGCAAGAGAATCTTCTACTTTGAGAAGGGTAACACGAGATCAAGAAAAAAGGCTGTCCCTGTTTTTCTTGCCACTTAGCCTTTCTTGACTCACTTTCATGAAAGAACAGACACATCTCTTTCCATTCAGTCCTCACCAACACCGGTCACCAGGGATTTCATTAAAAGTGCATCTCTCACTTATCACACTGTGCTGGTTTCTCCCAAGAATTCCGCTGACTCGCTCCATTCGTTGCCTTGTATCTGTGGATGCTTTTCATGGGAGTTTACCAGAAGCCTGGTACCAGAAGGGGGGAAGCAGCCTTCATGTTAGCGAGGATGTCTCAGTGAGACACTGCATAACTCAGATAATTTGTGACCCCGTACAGAATACAATCTTAAGATGTGCCTTGCTTGCCAAGGCTTGAGCAAACACTCCCTGGAGGCACACATGAAAAGAGAGGCTGGGCAGAGAGCAGTGGGGGATCTGAGGACGGCGGGCCTGGAATGGGTCATGTGGAGGAGAGTCAGGGGCCTGGAGAAAACGTTCCTCACTTCTGAACTCTTTAAATTATGGGTATTTATTTTTTTGAAACTTCTCCTAAGAAAATTTTTGAAAAAGATACACTTGCAATTGATATCACTAATTTTTTAAATGAAGGAATAAGACAGAAATGTATTGAGACTTATCCGGTCAGAAGCCAGGGAGGCACACTTCACTTTATCTCATCGGCCACGATGCCTGGCTTGGACTTCGGTCATTGCATTTCCACTCACTTTGTTGAAAACTGTACTTTTGTCATTTCTGCTGATTTTAAGAATGCCTCATATTAAAACCACCAAATAACACGACACTTGTGGGATATTTCACGTCCTGATCAAGGTCATGATCCTCAACTTCATCTACTGGGAAAAGCACTGTATGAATGTTCTAGGCAACTCACGGAGTTAGACCTAAAGCAAATGGAAACTGCTTGCTTGGCTCAAACAATTCAACATATTTTTCTATTTGCCCTCTTAAACTTAGAGCTTGATAAAGCATGTAATTCTCCATCATTAGTATTTGTGTTAACAGGATAACATTTCACAATCAAAACAAAGAATTCTACCTCAGTACTTGACCAAATACGGCATAGTCAATAGATTTTTTTTTTTTTTTTTTTTAACCACAGGAGAGGAACTTCTGAGTCTTAAACTTGTCGGTGTTTAGAAGGCTACAGCTATAACTACTTTATTAAAACAAATTCATTCTTATAGATCTAATATCCCTTCTCCAGTAACAAACTCCTAGTGTGACTATTTTCCTTCTTCTCACCCAGCTTCTGATCATGTGAAACAACAACACAGGCAGCAGAAATCAGTAGGGAAGGAAGACGCGACATCCGACAGGAAACCAGGGGATCTCCCTGGCCCAGGCGAAGTAATTAGAACTGCAAATGCCCAGTTGCACTAATGAGAAGATCAGTATCAGTCTTAGGTACATGGACTCCCAAATTGACTATCATTAAACATAAATGAAATCTTAATTATGCCACTAGTAATAAGTCTTTCCAAAATATTGTGAAAGCTTCTCCATAGTCTGAAAAATGTCTGTACTCTTGTCAAAAAAGTGAATTACGTATGAGTAACGTGTAATTGGAGCCAACACTCTCTTTCCCTCTTTGCAAAGGAATCCCATGGTTTTCCCTCCACTCTCTACAATCTACTCTTCAGTGTATTAAGGTTTTGACTCATCCACCAGGCTCACTGACAAGCACTCATAAATTAGCTCACGGCACTCACAATCCCATGTGGCAGAAGCTATCGTCCCCATTTCACAAATGAGGAAACTTGAGACAAACAGCTTAAAAAATTTCCCCCAAATCATACAAGCTTCTAAGAGTCAGCGCCAAAATCAAAATTCAGGCCTACTGTCTCCAGCACCTGCATTGGTAAATGCCAAGATACAATCCAACCATCAATTTTATCACACTATTAATGTTCTCACTTTTGGTGGTGGTAATATACACACAGAAAATTTATCATTTTTACCATTCTTAAGTGTATTGTTCGGTGGCATTACGTGTATTACAGAATGAACACTTTTGCTATCTTCTTTGAATATTTTTCATGCCATTCTTTAGATTTTATTTGTTCTACACGTATTAAAACCATGGTATTTACCACTGTGTTCGGGGAAAGGGCAGATCTGCCACACCATCCATCTTTGAGACGGATGCCTCGAAAGGGGCCTCATTGTTCAATGAAGAAGAACGCCATTTAAAGCCCAATTCTACAGCTTCCCTCAGGCACTGCAACTGGCATGGCCCCCAGAAACCGCTAGATGGCACCTTATATCACATACTGCTGCAGACCTCCGCGTCGCAGCCTTTGGAAGTGTCTATATTCACTGTACTTCATATTTGAATTGCTATTGGGTCCTTTTACACTAAACCTCCCAATAGTACTGAGAAAGCATTTATTACGTGCAAGGTTCTTTCCCTTACAGGACAATTTGTTTTAGGCCACAGCAGGTCATCCAAGCAAAATCTGAAAGCTAGTCAGTCCACCTTTACAGGCAAAACGAGGTGATGTGCTGGAACCCATGAAATGTACATTAACATTGTCCTTAAAGGAAACTGGGATGCATTAAGGGATAAAAATCACAGCAAACCTGTTGCCCTGTACTTTTTTTTTTTTTTTCTTGTTCTAATCAGCTACTCTATGTTCTAAATTCTGGAATAAGCAACAACAGATTCACAGCACGGGATCTGTAACGTGCCGATACCTACCATTTGACTCTGAAGCCATTCAACAAGCGTTTCTGCTGTTGAATCTGGGATCTGGCATCTCAAACCTTCCTTTTCATCTGTGTCCATCATCTCCAACAAGCCACGCAGGTCTTCCACAAGGTGCAGAGCTCGAAGGCTTCCCATGAATGGGGAGGTGGGAGACTGGCAATCAAAAATCCCATTGGAATATTCCAGGGCCTTAGAACCTGGGTTTAAAAAAAACAAAAACAAAATCACAGAGAGAGCAATAGGATTTATATTAGATAATATACTAAAGCTGAGGGTGGCAAGCAAGTCCAGTCACAGTGAGGAATTATCAAAACAAGCAAAAAGGAAAAGAAAATAATTCAATCATTTCCAAGTCATAGTGATTTGGTGCAAAAAATAAAACCCACATAATTGATGGTAAATATCAATCGCCAAATACCTAATTGGGAGGCCAACTACTACAACTGTGTAGTACAGTAAGAATATAATGAATGGGCTTTGGTGAAAGATACGCTGACCTCATGGAAATAAGGTCTAAGAAGGTAGCAGATCAGTTTGGATAGAGCCAAGTACTCCCAAAATATAAATTTAGGTACCATAAAGTTTTGAGAAATTCCTTTAAAAGAAGTTTGCACACTGAGGTGGAAATTGCATAACATAATGTCAAGGGTAACAGGACCAGCTCCCAGTTAATTTACCAAAATTTAATCTCTGGAGAAGTTCAATGAATTACATGTATACATTTGTGTATATATGAATGAGTGTGTATGTATTAACATTTTCTCCCATGATTTTATTTGCAGCATAGCATCAAATGCTCTTGCTAATATCAGCTTTAAAAAAAAGTTTTACAGTCATTTTTTTCCTATTACTTATAAAGGAAAGCATTCTATGACTTAAATCTACATAACTCACCCAGAGCCTGTTCAGAAAGCACTCATATATACCTCTTCATCTCTTTGATTTTTATTTTCTGGTCTGCCAAATATATATACTATTAATATATGTACTAACTTTATATTTAAGTGTCAATAATTTATGATATTTAGACTACCACCTCATTAATCTGAGGGTCTTATAATTGGAAGAAAACTGCAAACCGATGTGTAAATTCTCTCACCAGTTGGCCATACAGCTTGATCAATTCCAACCACGGGGAGAGGAATTTTCTTTCAGTTAGTCCATTCCACTGACCTTCCTTAAAACTGGACCAAATGATCTGGACCAAAATCTGCCAAACCATAATAATGGTAACCATTGATATGCTAGGCCCAATGCTAAATGCTTCACATAACCCTCTGCATCAATCCCCTCAGAAACCATGTAAGGCTGAGAGGAGAATCCAGAAAAACAGAAATTGAGGAGAGTATGTTAGGGAAAGGGAAGACCAGAAGAGCATTAAAAACAAAGCAGACTATAATGTCCTATTCCAGCAGTTTTAAGCATTAGGATCAACGGATAATCCTATTAAAAATAGATGTGCCCACAATAACCTTCCACTCTGTTAAGTCTCCATCACAAAACAAAGTGGGGTATAGGGGAGAGATGTGTATTTAGAAAAACTCTTCAAATATTTGCAGTCATATCTCCCTCCTACCTTAGGTGGAGAGCTACTGATATGAATTTGAGAACATAAACCCAGGGCCTACCCATTAACCTACTGACCGACTCAGGGTGAGGTGGGACCCGAGAATTCTTGATTTTCTGAATAACTCTAATGTTGGTCCTGAAGCCCTACCAGGGGTAAGGGACAAATACACTCATCTAGTGGAGTATATAAAATGTCAACCCTCAACTACTGTCCAGAAATACCACTTCTCTTGACTAGAGTTTCACTAAGAGTTTGAGGTTATAACCTCTGATAATAGCTTAGATCTGGCTCTGGTTGTATTTTCTGAAACTATGACACAGTAAGTCCAATCTCTTTTCCACCTAATAGTCCTTCAACTGTGTGAAAGTATCTATCATGCCCTGAGCAAGAATATACTTTTCCAGGTTAAACTTAACCAGTTCCTTCCTTACCAGATGAGGCTGTTTTAAATTCTTCACCTTCATGTTCACCTCCTTTTAAGTTTTACCAATAACCTCTTTGAAACTGATATTCCAAGAACTGAATACAGTACACAAGATGTGATCTAATCTACAAAGGAGGTCAAATTAAAATCTGGTCTTGGGATATACAAGTATAACAAAGGAGGCCAAACTATGACATGCCATGTCCCTCAGTGGAAGAACCTCTGACAAGGAAAACCCCTGTGGTTTCTTCGAACCACTAAAACAGAAGAGGGTCAAATTTATGACCAGAAAAGATAAGCAACAGGGGCCAGAATAGCTAGAACGGGGGAGTAATAGAGGCCAACAGCATCTTGACCCTGACCATCAGGTGGATGACAACCCCACCCACTAGCTCCTGCAATCCTCTCTTCATTACCATGGGTCCCTAAATACATAAAGGTACTCCTCCTGTGACAAAACACAAAATGTGACATGAGACCTTAGGAAGCCACTACCCCTGGGAGACCACAAGGGCCTGAAAGGGTTCACCTACTGGTCAGTCCCTTTGGTCATGATGAGAAAAACAAGGAGGTCATGGTCTACACTGTTTTTGCTCCACTTCCACAACACAGAATCGCTCGAGATTCTTAACAAGTGAGGAATATGGCCAGATCTGTGTCTCAGAAAGGAAATTCCGGTAGCCTAGAAAATGATGGAGTAGGGTGGGAAAGCAAGAGCGTCAAAAACATCAAGGGAGAGGGTTGCCAGGACAAAGCAGGGCAGAGGTAAGCACAGACAGGACAGATTTTAGAGGGAATCAAAGAGAATGCTGAATTTAAAGGGAGACAGAAGTGATAAAACTTGACTAAGCAGGGACTATGAGGGACAAAGGTCTAGAGTGACTTAAATTTCTATTTAGGAAACTGCGTGGATGGAAGGTTATGAAATTAGACGAGATAAAGACTACTAGAGAGGCTTCTGAGGAAAGAAAATGAGCTCAAAGCTTTACCTGATGACACGGATGTGCATATAGGCTATTTCAAAGGAGATACCTGATTGGCAGTTAGAGACCCAAAGCTTAGCAGAGAATTGAGTAAGTAAATAGAAGTGAGAGTCATTGCTGGGAAAAGTAAATGTCAAATTCAAGGGAACAGATAAGAATATCCATGGGATACTGGGTAGAGCAGTATCCCTCAAAGTGTGGCCCACAGACTACCTGCACTGAAATCACATGAGATGCAGTTTATCCTTGAGTCAGAACCCTAGGATGGAAATGGAATTTGACATTTTAAAATAAAGTTTGAGAATAATACTGGTATAAAATGGAGAAGAGGGACCAAGGTGAAACCACACGGGATCTAAAGGCAGCCAATAAATGAAAATAAGAAAGTGGAAAGGTAATAAAAGAGTTGGAATGGAAAAGCCAAGAGCGCCGAGTAAATGTCCTGAGTCCATCCTTCAGAGGACACAGATTACCTGCTATAATCCCATCCATCTGCTCCAACGCCGCTGCCAACATGTCACTTGCGTCACTCATCATTTTGGTATCCGTCAAGGGCAAATTCCAACCTAGATCTGAAAAAACCATGATGTTACCATTATATCCTTTAAATGACACATGCTTCCTGGCAGGTGTGATAGCTCAACGTCAAATTACAACCCCACCTAGACATCTACCACTCTGCAGCAGTAGAGCTGAATTACCTGAGTCACTTAACACGCTGTGGCCGGCCATCTACCGTACTGCAAGACCACACACTCTACCAGGTAATAAAATAAGTAAGTTTCAGTTATTGCACGCAAGGTGTTTAAAGTCCAGTAGAAGAGTTTCCATGATGCACTCTACAGAGCTCGAGGGCTCTGTGAAGGGCACCAGGGATGGCTGTGGAAACTTCCTGAGGGCCATTAGGAATGCTCAGTAGGTGAGATTTTTTTTTTCTTCCTGCACCAGCCCCACCCAATTTCTGCTCTTTCAATTTTGCCTTCTTTTCCCCCCTTGTATAAGGATTTACCATAGGAATTAGTTAAGAAAAGGGTTTACTAGCATATACACTAAACACACACACACAACCACTGGTATTTTGTAATATAACAACAGCTACCATGTACAAGTGTCTACAGTGGTCCCTCTACAGGTACATAAATTATTCATAATCCCTAATCATGACAACAGCCTAATAAAATGGATACACTTATCTCTATTAGATAGGTGATATCAAAGATGTTTGTTGGTTTTTGCATAGAAACACAGCACATAAATATATAGTAAAGACCAGGTTTTAACCTAGGTCTGTCTGACCTCCATTATAATACATATTAAATTTCTGTTTATCTCATCTTATCTGAAAAATAGGCTTATGCTGAAATTATGACACAATCTACTCATTTTTTTACCTGTTACAAATATACTGGAATTATTCTTGCAAAAAATTTAATTATGAACAAGAAAAACTCAAGGCTATGTGATTTCCAATATTAATTAATGCACTTCAAGTAGCAGACTAAGCACCTACATAAATTCTCCCAAAAGGCCTAAATAAGACCTTAGCTACTTTGCAGATATTGTGGTGTAGCAAATATCTGGGAAATAAAAGGTATGCTGTTTAAAAGAAAACTTTGCCCACTGTTTCCAAGCGGCCAGATGTCACCACTTTACTTTTATAAACATATTTACAGCTCTGATAAACAGCTTCTTGGATCAGTTCTCTACTCTGCATTCATTCTGATAAAATGCCATATTAAAATTGTGAAACACTACTTTGATTTTATAGTTTTTAGAGATTTTGTCTCAGATTTCCCAGAACTTTACTCAACTTCAGAAGTTGTAAAATATCACATCATTTTATGTGGAAAACTACAGCACAAAAGTACTCAAAGCAGATGTTTACAGCCACGCAGAAGTAAGGGAGTTAACAAAGCAATGTTATGAACTTAGGTAGTTCTCAGATATTTACTTGAACAGTCCAGAGACGTAGGGAGCAAATTTAATAATCACACTTCAGGATGAAAACTCAAAACTCAGTGATGACTGAGAATATAAAGGTTTAAGCGGAGACCCTGCAGTCCCTGAGTTTCATATAGTGATGTGGCTCGCATTCCCTTTCATTTTAAAAGCTCTTCAAAGAGCTCTAGATACTACGATAAATATAAAAATAACACAAAGAGATACAAGCCAGGCTCAGCTATAACAATGGCTAATGCTCATATTAGAAAAACTCTCACCACCTCATTAAATTAGAAAAACAAATATTCATCTTTGTTAGCAACTGTATTTGTGTATAGCATGAACACTTTTTCACCTATGACAGGTAGTTATGGATTTCTTCTCATTCTGTTCAGTGAGGCTTTCAAACGTTCTGACATGGAGGTATGAGAACTTAGACTGTGGTTTTCAAAGCTGTTTTTTAATTTCCAATCCTTTAACAAACGACAATATTAAATTGCAATAAATGTTTATAAATGCTTATCTCAATCCCTATACTTATGTAGCAGCCTGCATGTAATAGAAAGGGGAAGACAGTAAAACAGTCAATAAAAATGTACTTAATATTGCAAAGGTGGAAGGTGTTAAAGGGAAAAAATGGAGTAGGAAAAGGGGGTCAAGAGTTTAGAAGGGTTCGCAAATCAAATAGGGTAGTGTGGGAGAATGACGGATTCAAAGGCCTAAGATCTGTTTAATAAATTAAAAGTAGTCAGTATAGGTGGTCTGGTTCAGTGGTATTCAAAGGACAGAATTCCTACAAATTGATTTAAAAAGGGGAGAGGTGAGGACATGAACAGAAGTATAATAGAAAATATCTTCGGCTGATAAACACACATAGAGGCTTAATGTCATTAATACAAGGAATTTTAGACAACAATGCGATACCATTTTATACCTAGTCAACTGGTGTAAAAAAAAAAAAAAAAAAAAAAAAAAACGACATTACCCAGTATTACAGAGGATGTCGATTCACAGAATCTCTTACAGAATGGCGGTGGGAATGTAAAATGGGCTTAACCAGTTGGAATAAGTTTGGCATTGTCATCTAAAATTAAACATATTCATTTTCACTCTAACAATATTTACACCAAGGCACATAATCATGGACACACACAAATGTTCAGAGTAGGACTCTCCGCAAGGCCAAAAACGTGGACACAAACCAAATGTCCAACACAAGAGAAGATTAATAAACTGGTGTATTTACACAATGGAATTACATACAGTTGTCAAGATAAACTAAAGCAATGTGTGTTATGAATAAATCCATGCAGTATAATAGCAAAGAAAAATAACTCTCCAATAAATTCAGTGAGACTTTTTAAAAGGTAAAACAATACAAATATAAATGTATTTTAGAAATACATATAGACTCAACATAACTATACAAACAGAAAAGAGGAAATAGTAACATGAAATTCAGAATGATGTCTACCTCAAGTCAGGGATATGGGGGGAGAGACTGAGAGGAAGAGTTACATAGTTAAATAAAGATTACTGTAAGGTTTTTGAGTTGGGTAATGGATTCAGAAGAGTGCTTAGTACATTATTAAAAAATGGCAAAATGAAAACTCCACTTCTGATAACGGTGGAGTAGATTTTATAGGACAAACTACCACACAAATAGCAATACAAAACACTGGATAAAATATAAAAACAGTTTTGAAGAAACTAGAGAGTGAACAAAAGCTGGTAGAAACGGGAGGGAATTCAGCTCTCGAGTAAAGGGAACCATAATGAGTGAGATTCGTGTTTATACATCTTTTACCTGTGGGCACTCCCCAGTCCATGGGATGGAGAGTAGCTAGGATAATGAAGAATATCAAAATCTTATTGGCTCAAAAGGAAGAAAGGGGTAAACCTCTTACATTATAAGCAAAGATGTTTAATACTAATTCATGGTAGACTGTGAGAAGTTAAGAATATACAATGTAATCCATTAAGATTACAAAATAAAGAGGTATTAGTAAAAAGCCAGTTAGGTTAATGAAATGGAATACTAATGAAATCCTCAATTCAAAAGGAGGCAATAATGGAACAATGAACAGATGGGAGAAACAGAAATCAAATGGCAAGATGGTAGATTTAAAATTCAATCATATAAATAATTATATTAAATATAAACAGAATGAACACTATTAAAAGCCAGAGATTGCCAGACTGGCAAAAAAAACAAAAAAAACAAAAAAAACCCTAACTATAAGTTGTTAATAGAGGTATACTTTAAATATAAAGAAATATAAAAATAAAAGGCTGCAAAATGAAATACCATATACATAGTAAGCCTAAGAAAGGAGTGGCTATATTCATATAAGAAAAACGGCTTTCAATTGAGAAGTGTTACTAGAGAGAGATATTTTATAATGATCAATTCATCAGGGAGTCATAACAACTGCAAATGTTTTTGCAACTAATAACAGAGCTGCCATATATATAAGGCAAAACCCAACATAATTAAAGGAGAATTACATAAATTAAGTCATTTATATTTGATGTAATTTTTGATATAGTTAGATTTAAGTGTATGGTCCTGTCTTTGTTTTGTTTTGTCCCACCTGTCATTTTCAAACCTCTTTCGGAATAGCAAAGGTAGGCACAAGGTAGGAAAAAAATCCAGCAAGAACATAGACGATTTGAACAATAGCTTCAACCATCCTGACCTAATTTGATTTATATAAGAAAACACCCAAATGCAGAATATACATTCTTCTTAAGTCCACATGTTATATTCATCAGGATAGTCCATACATGCAAAGCAACAAAGTCTCAATAAATTCCAAATGGACTTCAAAAGACTACACAGAAGAATAAGAACAGCAAACTGAAGTGGTAAAGTACTAATATTAAAAACAGAATTTCCATATTTATTGTTTATTAAAATTCTGACTTGCCCATGCCCTGAGTTATTTTAGAGGCAGCCTAATTTAATGAGCATCTGTGTTGATAAAACTATGTCAACTTTCATGGCTGGGTCAAAGTATTTTTTAAAAATAGAAAGGCTAAATGGAAAAACTTCAGAAAATCCTATGCTCTAAAAAGATTTTCCTATATCCCCAAAAACATTTCTGAGAGGAAGATTCCCCTGGACATCTCTACATACTTAATACAATATTACTCCAAATACAGTGAGAGGAATGTTACTCCACAATAGAAAAGACTGAACTACTGACACATGCAACATTATGCTGAGCAAAAGAAGCCAGACATAAACAATGATGTACTATAAAATCCCTTCTATATGAATCAAGAACAGGCAATCTATAGTGATAGAAAGTAGGAAAATAGTTACTTGCAGGAAGCGGCAAATGATCCCGGGGGACCTCCTCTTCAATATGCTGATTGAGTAGTTGGTTATACAAATTTATACATTTATCAAAACTCATCAAACTGTACACTTAAGATGTGTGCATTTCACTATATGTAAATTTCATCTCAAATTTTAAAAATTAGGAATGAAGACTGCTATTAATTAAAAATGAAATTGTCGTTTTAAACAATGAACTAAATAAATGGATTAGTAATAAATATGAAATGCATGGACTTATAATAATGTCATAAATCAAGGCTAATGAATAACCCAATTATAGACTTGAGGTCCAAAATAAAAGACTCAGAATATCTAAGTCCCTTTGTTCTAATTCTTTGCTTACCCAGAAACCTGCTGATTATAATTTGGCCTTCTGGGTGCACAAACCATTTAGAAAATTAAACCTTCAACATCCAGTAATTCTCATATGATAGCAAATTCATTTCTGAATTCTAAACAGCTAATAATATACTTCTTTGAATGACTTGCTGAAGGGAAAAAGTACCAGAAAATACAACTACCACAACAAAGGAGTGGGGTTTGGGTTTAAGGTCATAGCTCAAATTTGAGAAAGCCCTATTTGTTGGGTAATTTAAACAGAGATCAGCTCTTTTTGCAGGAGTCCTCAGTCTGGTGGTTTCCGATTCCAGTGGCTCAATAAAAATAAGTTTAGAGAAGTCTTAGAAAAGCAATCTCCTGGGGAAAGAGTCATATATTATATGTTATAGTAAAGGATAAAAAGAAAGACCCAATAGAAGCATGTTTTGGGTATATTTCAAGCTTGGTCAGGACCCTTTGAATGGGATAAAATATTAAGGAAAGTTCCAACAATGGGCGTGGTAGCTAAAGAGTTGGCAGAAAACCACAATTTTTTTGCTGGGTTGCTGACTGACTGATGTTTTAGGGCAGGCTAGCTGCTTAGTCTCTCTGTGAAGAAAGAAAAAAAAAATAAGGAAATTAGTAAGTTTCTTCTAAACTTGGGCAAAAATGACATCTGTCCTAGCTTTCTCAGCTTTTCTTAGCTAAAATGTTTAGGTTTGAAAGAGAACTTCTAATTTAGTGCCGAGACCAATACAACTCACTTAAAAGAAGAAATCCCTCCATTTGAGAGAATGTTTACAAACATTCCACTAGACTGGGTAGAGTGCCATATTATTATGTGGCCATTATGAAAATAATGTATTTTCACATAAATTAGCCACAGACTTCTCATCAATTTTCCCCCCAAGATGCTCATTAGGGACATTCATCAATTATACAATGATTCCCAATGTATGCAGCAAAAAAATGGAAAGACCAAAAGAGAGAAGTTAGGACTATCAGTGGTTCTCAAGGTATGGTCCTGGACCAGTAGCAACATCACCTGGAAGCTAGTTAGCATGCAAATCCTTAGGCCCCACCCAAAACTTACTGAATGAGAAACTCTAGGGGCAGGGCCCAGCAATCTGGGTTTTTTACAAGCTGTCCAGATGATCATGGTGCCCACTCAATCACTGTGCTAGAGCATAAGAGGCCATCTTTCCTTTTAGGACAACAAGCTCCACCCAAGACGAGGTTGGAACTGGTTACCAAGGTAAACAAGGATAGAACTCCTCTCCCCACTCACTGTTTTTTTTTTTAATAATTTTTATTGTTATGTTAATCACCACACATTACATCATTAGTTGTTTTTTTTTTAAAGATTTTATTTATTTATTTGAGAGAGAGAGAGAATGAGAGATAGAAAGCATGAGAAGGAAGAGGGTCAGAGGGAGAAGCAGACTCCCTGCTGAGCAGGAAGCCCGATGTGGGACTCGATCCCGGGACTCCGGGATCATGACCTGAGCCGAAGGCAGTCGCTTAACCAACTGAGCCACCCAGGCGCCCACATCATTAGTTTTTGATGTAGTGTTCCATGATTCATTGTTTGTGCATAACACCCAGTGCTCCACGCAGAATGTGCCCTCTTTAATACCCATCACCAGGCTAGCCCATCCCCCACTCCCCTCCCCTCTAGAACCCTCAGTTTGTTTTTCAGAGTCCAGCTCTGAATAAGCAATTCAGGTTTCAACCTGAAAACTCTCTCCCTTTAAACTTCAACTACTTAAGTCCTTATGTCTGCAACATTTTACGATTCTTACACAATCCTCCTTGCTTTCTGGTTCTCTGCTATGTAGCTGTCATCACATACTTTCTCCTCTCTACTGTATTAGTTCAAATCCTTTTCACCTCCAAACCGCTCTAACATACCTAGAAAATTAATTCAGAATCACTTGAAAAGGCAAGTAAGAAGTGGAGGTCAAGGTGCACGGGAAGTGTTGAAAACAGAAGAGATTGGGGCTGTTGGTAGCAGGGGTGATAGCTAATGTTAAAAACATACATTTTAAAATCTGTCGAACTGTAAAGTAGGTGTAATATTGATACAACTGAAAGTTTGAACACTGATAATATTAGGGAATTATTTTAATTTTTAAGTTATAGTAGTTATTTTTTAAGAGTTCTTACTTTTTTTTTTAGAGATTATTAGCAGAATATTCCCTGATAAAATGATACATCTGGAATTTGCTTTAAGATAATAAAGGGGAAGGGAATAAGGGTAAAGATATAGATGAAACAAGATTAGCCATGATTGTTGAAGGTGGGTAATAAGTATGTGGGGTAACATTATACCATTCTTTGTACACCTTTATATATTTGAGATTTTCCATAATCATTATGTATTTCCATAATCAAATATTTATATTTTTTCATCCGTATCTTTAGACAATAGGATTTTCAAACACTCTTGAACATGGTATGTTGTCTTAAATATTTTTTTCTATCACGACCTCAAGCACACCAAGGGCTCACCAAATATTTACAAAGCAAATAAGAAAATACTTATTTTAACCACCTGCATAAACAAAAACACATGCTCAGAAGCGGCCTCTCACAGAGAATTTGTAAAGCACAGCATAAAGAGCAAGTATTAATGACTGCACCTTAGTGAAAGTTACTTCTCTTGCTCACTAAAATGAAGAGCTACAAAAGATGATGGGGCCCAGTTGGTAAGTATTCAGATAAATGAAACATCCAGGGAAACAGGACAAGATAAAAGGAAATGAGCTTCTCAGCTCAAAGCCATTAATATTTAGGAATGATAACCTCAAGGGAATTGATAAAATTGTGCACACAATAAGCCAAGATCCTTTACTTCTTGAATAAAAGGACACTGCTGCTATTTGAAAAATGGATTGTATTAAATATCGGCAAATCTGAAGATCTTCTGAGAAAGTGAAAGAATGTCCCTTTCTCCTTATCTACTGTTATTAGCTATTATGACTGCAAGAAGAAGTTATGAATTTGTCCAAGGTCCTCAAGAAGTATGATTTAAGCCCCAAACCCATGTTGTTCTCTAAAGGTATTTATCAAACAGCTAGTCAGCCCTGATTAGGATGGCCAACCTTGACCCTTCTCATGAGCTTCTAACCCAAATTAATTACTGCCTCCAAGGCACCCATCCCTGCCTGTCATGCTGCACAACATACCCTTCCCTGAGCATGCAGCACCTGTTCTCTTCCCTCTGTGTGGTCACGAGAGCTGCTCCTTCCCTGCTTGGACCACCCTCAGATGCCCTGGGACACTTGCGTTTCTTTTGTTTTAAATAATTTTATTTAAATTCAATTAATTAACATATAGTATATTCTTAGTCTCAGAGGTAGAACTTAGTGATTCATCAGTTGCATATAATACCCAGTGCTCATTCCATCAAGTGCCCTCCTTAATGCCCATCATCCAGTTACCTCAACCCCAACCTGAGACACTTACTTTCAAGACTCAGTTCAGGCATCCTTGCCGCCAAGGCCTTGTTGCCCCTCTCAGAGCACCCTGGGCATGAGTCCATGAGAGCCCTGATTCTGTAGTATTCGTCTCCTTGACTAAGCTGTGAGCTCCGTGAAAACGGAGACTATGTCTGACGTCCGCAACCTCAGTAGCTCACGTGGTAGCATGCTCGCAGCATGGCGCGGTGTTTCAGTGGCTCCTCGAATAGGCACACCTCTCACGGAATGATTCTAGCTCCCAGATTTCTATATATACTCTTTATATAGGAAGAGTATATAAACATAGTCTCCTACATGTTTCAGAGAATAGTGTGACCTTCCTCTTAGGTGCATATGTCAAAAACCTGTCTCCTTACCCTGACCTTAAGATAAATTTGGATGAAATGGATTGTTGCTATCACCTACAATCTAACAAAATGAATTTTCACACTCTTCAAAATGCAGGTAAACTAAATCCATTGTGATGATGTTATTTATAAGAGTTTGCAAACTTAGTTCCCAATAGAACGGAGGAGTATTAGGGGGTCTGAGCAGGTTTTAACTTCTGATTTTTCCATCTACTCTAACCTAACCTCCACCCATCTCTTCTTTCTAGCTCTTAAAGGACTCCTATGTCTCCTAGTCTCCTGGCAGGTCTACCAACCTAGCCTGAGCTGGTAAGAGGTCCGCAGTTCTGGGATCTGTGAGACCCAGATTGTCGCCTACAGAGGGCGGGGTGGGTCATAGCTACTCAGAGCTCTAAGAGGGAGGGAAAGGACAAGTTGTCTACTATATACATCCTCTAAAGGAATGTTTGATCAACTGTGGGCCATGCCCCTACGATTAGAAGGTAGTGAAATGAATTTAGCAGATTGCAATCAACGTTTATTTGAACAAAACAGAAAACATCAGAGAGTCTCACAAGAAGAGAAGGTTAAGTACTGTTTTGTGAAACACTTCATTCAGTTATTTACACACACATCTGCATGCAATAAATACCGATTGAAGGCCTACCACGTGCCAGGTACGAGAGACAGAACAGTGAAAACGACAAGGAAAAAAAAGAAAAATACCTCTGCCTTTAGGTAGCTGACATTCCCATGGTTTCACTGTAGTGGGGAGGAGGCAGGCATGCATATACACTGCATATTGATGTTAAAAAAAATATCTTTTTTTTTTTTTAAGATTTTTATTTATTTGAGAGAGAGAGAGCACACAAGCTGGGGAGGGATGGAGGGAGAGGGAGAAGCAGACTCTCCACTGAGCAAGGAGCCCGACCTGGGGCTTGATCCCAGGACCCTGGGATCATGATCTGAGCCAAAGGCAGATGTTTGACTGAGCCACCCAGGCACCCCAAGAAAGTGTTCCTTACACGGGGTCAAAACCATTTGAGAAAGACTGCTCTAAAGTAGTGTGATTTAAAATGTGGTCTGCGGGGGCACCTGGGTGGCTCAGTCGGTAAGCGTCTGCCTTCAGCTCGGGTTGTGGACTCCGGGTCCTGGGGATTCAGCCCTGCATGGGGCTTCCTGCTGATGCTTCCTGCTCGGCAGGGAGTCTGCATCTCTCTCTCTCTCTCTCTCTCTCTCTCTCGCTCTGACCCTTCCCACCGCTCTTTCTGTCTCTCAAAAAAATTAACAAAATCTTTAAAAATAAAATTTTTAAAAAATAAAATAAAATGTGGTCTGTGAACTGGTTCACTACTACTGGTCAACTATGAGTCAAGTAGAGAAATTATTTAGAAAATTTTGTAACAACTTGGCCTTGTTATGATATCCAATTATGTGATCATTTTGCTGGCCTGCTCAATTTTTTTAAATTGGATTTTACAGAAAGAATCAATCCATGAAGAATTGGAAACAAGGGGGGAAAAAACCTGGTCCTTTCCCAGAGGTGGCTGGAGAAGCACTGCTCTGGAGGTCACAAGGAGCAGGTGTCTTGGGAGTGTGAACACATTACTTTGATTGGAAACTGCAGCCATGGGTCACGGACAGAGAGGAGACAACACAAGGGAGCAAGAGAACCCTAACACCCGGGGAGTATGGGTCAGGTTCTCTCTGCACACACGTCCCATGATGAAAATAATTAAACAGCAAGTGGAAAACCATTAGCGCTGATGAGGACATACAGTTAAATTCAGAAGAAGTGAAACAAGAAACATTTTGGTTATATAAAATTCATATCAATGGCAGTCATATACTTGAACTTATATGCCTAATTACAATGCATCACAGCAGTAAAACACATAATTTCTGATCCACTTTGATTTCATTATAGCAATAAAGGCTTTGCAGTTCATGCTAACATGTCATAGTTTGTCACTCATACAACATGACTGAAAATGTACTGTATTTAAAAATGGAAGAATCCTGCCAGCATACCAAATTGATTGGGAAGAGTGGTAGAAATTGTGGGCTAGGGAACAGTTTTGTGGAGAAATAAGACTCTATAATAATTTTAACAACGAAACTGTCTAGCGGATAATTTCTGTTGGCTTCTATTTCGATTAGGAGTTAGTTACACTGTCGGCTGTTCGGTAAGTGGAATGTCCACTTGTTCACTAACAGCATTTATGTGTCTGGCCATTATCAGCAGTACAGATGTGTCCTCAGCTGTTGGAGAAAAAAAAATCAAAAACTGAAACCTGAAAAGACACCGTTGAAAGTACAAAATATATTCTTAGCAGTGTTATTCACTATTAAAATATTAAAAAGACATACAGAAATTTTGTACAGTTAACGAATACTGACCCAAGTACTAATGGGTAATACAATGCTTTGCAAACTACTTCTATTTCAGTTCTGAATGACCAGCACTAAATGCTGCAGTGGGAGATGGCTTAGGGGAGGGGTAAAGGGAATGAGGAAAGCAAGACCAAGAATTATTTCCCAACCCAAGAGCTGGGAAACGGCAGCCCGTAAGCCACCTCTGGCCCCCTGCCTGTTTTTGTCAATAAAGTCGTTCGTTTATGTATCATCTGTGCTGCTTTATCGTCCAGAGGCAGATCTGAGTAGTTGTAACTCACAAAGCCTGAAGTATTTCCTATCTGGCCCTTTGCAGAAAAAGTGTGCGCCAACCCCTGCCCCAAACCATCCCATAGCCTCCTGAAAGTCCACAGAACCCTCTCCTATTTGCTCATTCACCCACTGACTGAACATTTAAGTACCTATGATATATCAGGCACAATTATAAGTAAGGAGGATATAGTAGTGAAGAAAAAGAAAAAAGAGTAGAAGAAAAGTTGTTTCTCCAATGGCAAGAAACCATACACAAATGGTTTAAATATATAGTAGATGACATATGGGAAAAACAAAGCAAGGAAGGGGAATTAAGTTAACATTAACTTACTATGTACCAGGTACTGTTTTAAGTGCTCTTCATGTACTAATCCATCGAATCCTCTCCATAACCCTATTGGCACAATATTCATCCCCATTTTATAAGTGATAAAACTGAGCCACAGAAAGGTCACCCAAGTCATATAGCTTAGAAAAAGGATTTGGAGCCAGACAGCCTGACTCCAGAGCCCAAGCTCTTAATTACACACTGTGATGGCTCTTTGTGCAGAAAGGGAATGGCAGGGAGTCGCACTTTTAATATGATAATCAAGGAAGACCCCAATGATAAACTGATATTGGTCAAAGCCTGGTAAGAGGTGAGGGGGAAGGTCACGTGAATGTATAGGAAGAGCTTCCACGTGGGAACAACCAACGTGTAGAAACGTACAAAGGTCAAGAGTCTGTATTTGAGGGAGGGAAGGGGGGGCGGATTTACGCAGAATAAAATGCACAGGTCTTAACTGTGCAGTCTGAGGCGTTCTGATGAATGCAAACACCTACATAATACAACCCCAACAAGATATCAACACTTTTGGGCACCTGGGTGGCTCAGTCGGTTAAGCGGCTGCCTTAGGCTCAGGTCATGATCCCAGGGTTCTGGGATCGAGTCCTGCATTGGGCTCCTTGCTCAGCGGGGAGCCTGCTTCTCCCTCTCCCTCTGCCTGATGCTCCCCCTGCTTGTGCTCTCTCTCAAATAAATAAATAAAATATTCAAAAAAAAGATACCAACACTTTTATCATCTTGCGTATGCTTTGATGGAAAAGCTACCACAATTTGATACAGTGTTTCGGAAAAAGAAAGGAGTCAAGCGCTGTGGCCTACTCCAAAGAAGGATGGAGTGGCCATTTACAGAGGTGTCTATCCTGCCCACTCCCAAGCCTAAGCATGACAAGCACTTCCACTACCCACCAAAGGAAAGAAGCAAGAACTACAAAATCATCACCCATGGAGAGTCATCACCCGCTGTCCTTTACACTAAAGCCTAATGAAACACCCGGATCTTGTACATGAAAGTGGATTACCCAAGCAAAATTCAAGACCATGGCATCAAACACTCCTATGGCACTTTTTTTTTTTTTTAAACCTCTATTACCAGGTACCATATAGAACCACTGGTTATCTCTACTAGATGCTATACTTGGCAGGCAGGCTCACTTAACTAAGTCTATGGAATGTTATCTCTACTGGACTGAGCTTTTTAAGAACTAAGGTCCCACCCTTAATCATTTCTACCAAGCTTAGCTCAGGTGCTCAAGTAAAGTTTGGATAAATAAACGAATAATCATTTATATCCATCAACACAAAATTATTCATGAGTCACCACCAAACATGCTGTAGAGTACTGCTCTGGGAAAGAAGGGTACATTAATGGACTTGTTCGGCCCTTTTGTGTCCTAGATCATCAACCCAGATTTGGTATTCACTTTAATAAAAGTTCTGGCAACTCACACCCATCAAGAGAGAAAGAGCTATACGTTGAAGGACTAGGGCAGGGCTACCAAATGACCAATATAATCAGGATTTTTCATATTTTACTATATCAGGTAGAACTATTGCTTCAAAATTAGAAAGTAATATAGTATCAAAAATGTCTTTTTCCTTAGGAGATTCCTGGCTGTGTCGACTCAACTGTAGCAATACTGCTAGTGGGCTGGTTCAGCTTCCAATGCCTGCTATCTCATCTTGACTGGGCACTTAGTGTTACTCAGCCATCATTAGTATTGTATTCATCATTAGTTCCCTCCCTATCACATTCTTCATGATGGCTGTCTCTAAGAATCCCTACAAAACTCTCCCCTAATCTATTCCTATTGCTGCCCACGCTTCATCTCAGTAGATTACTTCATACCCTAACGTACAGAAACTCCTGGGGAGCTCTCCTCTACCTTACTTGCCTGTTGCTGCCTTCTGTCATAAGAAAACTTGCCACCTTGGGGTGACTGGGTGGCTCAGTCACTTGGGTATCTGACTTCGGCTCAGGTCATGATCGTGGGGTCCAGGGATTGAAACCCCTGTTGGGCTCCCTGCTCAGCAGGGAGTCTGCGTCACCCTCTGCCCCAACCCCTGCTCGTGTTCACTCTGTCTCTCTCTCAAATCGATAAATAAAATCATAAGAAAACCTGCCACCTTATTGATCTCATCCCAGCCTTTTAAACAACTGCTCCCTCCTTCTTTTCTATCTTCAATCTCTTCCATTCACCCATTCCCTTGTGCTCAGCCACTAAAATGTCGAAAATCTGGACCTAAAAATCCTAACCAAAACTAACAAGCAAAAAATTCCCAAATCCTTCCCTTTACCCTTCATAAGTTACAGACCTAGCTCTGACTCTTCACGATTACATCCTTGAAACGAATGGTCCCCATCTACTGCTTCACCCCCTCTCCACTCCAGTTTGGCTGCCATCTACTCATCTCATAATTTAAAAAAAAATCCCCCAGGCAATAAAAGCAAAATTAAACCAGTGGGACTACATCAAACTAAAAAGCTTCCATGCAGAAAAGGTAACCTACAGAACAGGAGAAAATATTCGCAAACCATGTATCTGATAAGAGGTTAATATCCAAAATATATAACGTCATACGGCTGAATAGCAAAAAGAAAAAATCTGATTTTAAAAATGGGCAGAAATTTTTCCAGAGAAGGCATACAGATGGTCAGCAGGTGCATGAAAAGAAGCTCCACATCCCTGATCATCAGGGAAACGCAAATCAAAACCACAAAGAGATACCACCTTACACCTGTCAGAACGGCTAGAGTCAAAAAGACAAGAAATAACAAATTCTGGCGAGAATGTGGAGAAAAAAGGAACCCTTATGCACCTTTGCTGTGAATGCAAATTATTGCTGCCACTATGGAAAGCAGCATGGAGGTTCCTCAAAAAATGAAAAACAGAACTTCATAGGATCCAGCAATCCCACTTCTGTGTATTTATCCAAAGAAACCGAAAACATTAACACAAAAATACACACGCACACCCATGTTCACTGCAGTGTTATTTGAAACGGCCAAGACTGGGAAACTACCTGAGTGTCCATTAACAGGGGAATGGATAAAGAAGGCATGGTGTATATATACCTTCAGGGTATCATGCTAAGTGAAGTAAGTCAGACAGAGAAAGACAAATATCACATGATCTCACTTATATGTGGAACCCAACCCCCCCCCAAAAAAAACAAAACAAAACCAAGCTCATAGATACAGAGAACAGATTGGTGGTTGCCAGAGGCAAGGAGTTGAGGGGTAGGCGAAATGGGTCAAAAGGTACAAACCTCCAGTTACAAAATAAGTAAGTCATGGAAATGTAATGGCCAGCATGATGACTATAGTTAATAGTACTGTATTGCATACTGGAAAGCTACTAGGAGTTAATCATTTCACAATACATACAAATATTGATTATGTTGCATACCTGAAACTAATATAATGTTGCGGTCAGTTATACCTCAATTAAAAAAAAAAAAAGGCTGAAAACAAAGATGGAAAAACCACCTTTTATCAGAATATAAGAGAAATTCCATAGAATATGGGTGCAACACAACTAAACCGAAGAGTGGGGAGGAGAACCATCCCCAGAGGTCTAATAATATTGTGTTTCATGAAATAAAAGAATCCTACTGCTGCCGAAGGTGACAGAGTCGCATGTCCTCCCTTAATTTCTACCACGAGGGCACAGGCCTGCGATCTTTTTCAGTATAAAGCAGCAGCTCCTTGAGTTTGCACAGTTTAGAAAATGATTTGCGAAGATGTGTGTGACATGCCTTGTGCGTGGGCCTCGTGCATTTTAAGGATTCAAATAAACAGTGCATATGTAACTACCATTTCTGCCCCCGCCAGGGATCTGCTGAAACCTCTGTGTATGCCCCTTCTGCTGATCTCATCTTTACAAAGAGCTCAGCACCCTTCGCTGGCTGCATAAATATTTTCTCACGACAGACCCCCACCCCAGGAAAAATCTCCTACCTTACATATTATGCTTAAAAACCATGTAAATAAGAGTAAAGAAGGGAAGGAAGAATGAAAAGGAGAGGAAGGAGGAAAACAGGGAAGAAAAAGGAGAATGGAAAGCAGAAACTAACTTGTATTAAATGCTTGCCCAACTGTGACAACTGGAGCATTAGTGGCCGAGGACCCTGACAGTAAAAAGAGAGAGAAACCCGCCTCACAGCTAGAGCAGAACCAACCATTCACATGCCCCCGGACTCTCATCTGTATATGAGCGCCACCGTTCAGGAGCTTCCTGAGTTTGTCTGCACTTGCTGGAGGCTCCAGTGTGCAGGCAAAAAGCTAAAGGAGGTTAGGAAGTCTTCCTACAGTGACAAGAGGGAAATAGAGGCCAGAGATAAATCTCTGCGAAAACATCTTACCAGGGACTAGAAAGAGAAATGAAACCTCAGCGGCCACCTGAAATGTCTTAGACCTGTGGAGTGAGGTCTGAGTCACAGAGCTCTAACAAAGCTTACAAAGAAGACGGGGTAGCTATTTACTCAAAGGAAGGAGCGGAAGTTAGTTTCATCGCCCCATTCCCTAAAAAGAGAGGAGGTCAGAGGGAGGTATAACTACCCAAGGACAATCTCTAAGCCAAAGTGGAAAACTAGCCCAGAGGACTGATGTCAAGGGCCAAAGGACCACTACCTGATACTACAGATCTCTAGGTGAAATATTTAAAACATCCTCGTCCCTGGAGAGTATTTTAGTCCCCTGGGACACTGGAATTCATGGGGATCCCTTAGGCTTGTCTTCTTTGAAGAGGTCAAATGCCAGAACCATCAGGTTACCAGGCGGATGTTGGAAAGTTTGGGCTCCCTTCTGGAGCTTCTTGGGAGTCTCTGGGATTTCCTCCAATGGGAAGCCAGGCTTGGCAATCAGGAAGCCTCATCCAATTGTAGCCACAAAGAAGTTCTGGTTCTTGGCACTGGAATGATCCAAATCTAGGACCCCTGGAGAGATGAGGTCCCAGGCCTTCCTTTGCATGGGTATGACATCAGCTCCAGGATCCACAAAGAAAAAGAAACCAGTCAGAGGGGCGCCTGTGTGGCTCAGTTGGTTAAGCAACTGCCTTCGGCTCAGGTCATCATCCTGGAGTCCCAGGATCGAGTCCCACATCGGGCTCCCTGCTCATCAGGGAGTCTGCTTCTCCCTCTGACCCTCCCCCCTCTCATGTTCTCTCTCTCTAATAAATAAATAAAATCTTTAAAATAAATAAATAATAATTAAAAAAAAAGAAAGAACCCAGTCAGAGACAAACTTCTATAATAGAAATCAACATTTTAAAGGCTGAGATGGTTGACATCCTTATTGCTTCTTGGTTTGGTTAAACATGTGGCCCATGGCATGGGGGTTGGGTAGCAAGTGGCAGAAAACCTGTTTCAGCCAAGAAACCCATCCCTCATGAGGATGGCAGAGAAAATGACTCTTTCATCAAATCTTTTCTTAACACCAAGAGGTCAGGTGGAGGAAAGATGCATATGTTTGTTCCAATTCCACATGAGAATTCCCCAAGAGGTGCCTCTCTTAAAGAGACTTGGCAAAAACAGAGCAGGAATCCTTAAGCTGACCAAGGACCTTCACCTGTGAGAAACTCCCAGTTCAGAAGTTATTCACTCTTCAGGGAGCACAGGAAGGAAAAAGGGAGTGTCAGCTGTATAAAGAAAGAATAGAGAACTGATCTTTTATCTCAGGGGAATATATGTATTAGTATTTAGAAAAATTTTTATAATTTTCTCCTTTACCTTGGGGCGCCTGGGTGGTTCAATCGGTTAAGCATCCACTTCTTGATTTTGGCTCAGGTCATGATGTCTGGGTTGTGAGATCGAGCCCCGCATCCCCGCGTCAGGCTCCACGCTCAGCAGGGATTCTGCTGGAGATTCTCTCTCCCGCTCCCTCTGCCACCCCACTCCTCCACCCCTGTGCTTGCTCACCCTCTCTCTCTAAAATAAATAAATCTTTAAAAAAAATAATTTACTACTTCATCTGAATAGTGAGGATTACTAGAGACTTTCACATAGAGCCAGAAAGGACCTTTGACCTTGGTGGCTTCCACACTGCTACAGGCTTATAGAAGTATGGGGACCAATGATGCCATGCCGTCTCCAACCAGCCCCAAATTCTGTTTCCTGCAGGATATGCAGTTTTACTAACAGACTGCTGGTATTTTATTTTATTTTTGAGATTTTATTTTATTTTTGAGATTTTATTTATTTATTTGACAGAGAGAGACACAGCGAGAGAAGGAACACAAGCAGGGGGAGCAGCAGAGGGAGAAGGAGAAGCAGGCTTCCCGCTGAGCAGGGAGCCCCATGCGGGGCTCGATCCCAGGACCCCGGGATCACCCTGCCTTGAGCCGAAGGCAGATGCATAATGACTGAGCCACCCAGGCACCCCCAGACTGCTGGCATTTCAGAACAGACCTGCAGGGAGACAAAATCTACCTCATTTAGTAGAAAAGGGAGACAAGTTCCTATCCATCCTGGTCTCTTAGGCCAGGAGAAATGAAGTATGGGTTATGACTCAAAGCCCAGAAGCCTAAGAAGGTACACGACAGTCACACTAACAAGACACGCCTGGGAACGGGGAAATGGGGAAAACCTAAAAATACAGATGGGGTAAACAAACATGACAGGGGCTGGGTGTCTACAGAGACAGAGGCGTGGCAGAAGCCTTGATCTTCCAGAAACTGGGACAGGCCCAGAGGAGAAAAGGAAGACTTCCTTCAGCTCAAAAAACCTCCATCTCTGAAGTCATCACTGGATAGTATCACAATGACTTGCCAGAAAATTCAGCTGCAAGCTTTTGGAATAAACAGTCAGTCCAAAGCATTGGAGAGCCGTGAGTGTCAAAACCACTCAGCCAAACCAGGTTTATATGGAAACTAAAGGATATGCAAAGATGGTGTAATTAAAACAGGCGTCAACTAAAAACACACTACACATCAACGTGTTATATCTTAGATCCTCAGAACTTGGAACGGGTTAGACATTTTATAGGTCACGGATTCTGGTAGAAAGGGAGCAGCTGAAGCCCCCTTGCTTAAGATGTTGCTGTCATCTTGGTTTTCCTTTACCTAACACTTGGATGTAATGACTCCTGAAATGAACAGAAGGGAGAGCATCATGAACTACAGAACCTGCACCATCCACACTAAGGCACTCTTGCTGGATTGGAAAAAGAGGAGCTAAGATTTAGCAGTTTACAGATTTCTTTTGGTGATTTATAGAATATTCCACAATTAAGTGCAGCTAGATTTCTGAGGCTAATGTATATGGAGGCTCAAGTATAGGTGGTGTGATGGGTTGAAATGTGTCTCCCCCAAAACTCCTATGTTGAAGTCCCTAACCCCCAGGACCACGGGACATGACCTTATTTGGAGATAGGGTCTTTACAGAAATAATCAAGTTAAAATGGGATCATTAGAGCAGGTCGTATTCCAATATAACTGGTATCCCAATAAAAAAAGGAGGGGGGTATTTGAACACACAGACAAGCAGGGACAGAAGACGATATGAAAACATAAGAAGATGGCTGTCTACCAGCCAAGGAGAGAAGCTTGGAACAGCTCCTTCCCTCACAGCCCTCAGGAGGCTCCAACTTTGCCAACGCTTTGATTTTGGAGTTTCAGCCTCCGGAACTGTGAGAGAATAGATTTCCGTTGTTTAAGCCACCTCATTTGTGGTACCTTGTTTGGCAGCCCCAGCAAACGACCATGGGGAGCTGAGGCCTAACAAAAGCCACTGAGCTGTGGCAGCAGCAAGTTGGCCAACTGCCAGGGGTGAGATGACCCAGGATCACAAAGGCACAGTGCATCCCATGAGGCAGAGTTTAGAGTGCAACTGGCCTGGAAAATCCAGCTGCAGCTCTACCTTGAAGAATAAGTTTTCTAGGCAACAATGGGCTGGCCACATTCTATTCTTTTCAGCGACAACAGTGATCAACTGCCTTTATGACCCAGTAACAAATGTGATAAGCTAATTTGATTAGAGACAGCATATTTGCAATTTCAATATCATAGCAAATATTTACAGAGCAATTATTTGCTCCCAGATTCAAATTCTATTCCTACCGAGAGACCTGGCAATGACCTCTCTCAGAGAGAGCCCATCAGTGTTTGAAATGACAAGGTACTGAAGATATGTGATTGTTTTTCATACTTTCCCTCACGGCCCTCCCCTACCCCTTTAATACTTAGGCACTTCCATAATTCTGAAAAATGACCAAAAAAAAAAAAATTCAACACCGAGTTAAAAAAAAAAAAAGAAACAAAACTGCTCTCAAATCAAAGGCAAAATTATCATAATGATATTTATCCAGTGTTTGTTCAGAGAGGATTTATGCTAGGATCCCAGCAGAGGACGTGTGGATATCTAACGTGTACATCAATCTAGGATTGATGAATTGATGAATCTGTACCAACAATGAAACTGCTTAATAAAATGTTCAATTTAAATGTTTATAAGATGATTCATGCCTAGCAAGAACGAGGTCCCCTCCCACTTCTTCTCCTGCCAGGTCTCAAATACTTCAAGTAATTTTCACAAGAGCAAACATGCCATATGAAAGAATGTTGTGCTTCCCTGGTTAGCAGATAGAGACATTCTAGATTATAAATCACTCCTGACCTTCAACTGTGAGATACAACTATGAGCAAGCAGCACAGATGCAGCCACGCCAGCTTGGGAAGACACATACATGTACCCTCGTCATGCAAGCAACAATTTCTATAGCTTTCATGGTAAAAGTCTTCTCACATTTGCAATCACTACTAAATCATTAGGCTTTCAGGGATTTCCAGAAGTTGTCCAGGATTCTGCTTCTAAATAGGACAAACAGACCTATTTTAGTTTGGAAGCAAACCAACTGACATCTTGAGTCAGGGTCACCATTCTGGCTGTGCAGGTTGTGATCTGCACAGGGTGCCCTGCCCTGGTGAGTGGAGGCTGAAATCTGGTCTATTCGGGCCCAGAGGCTGTATCTGCCTGCAGGGCCACCATTTTCTAATTACACAAAAGCTCTCTCAGGACTAGGGCCACATTCACCTTCTTCTCCGTGGATATCCTTGGGATATAGGTCCACAATCACCTGAGCAAAGGGCAATGCTTTTAAACATGTTTAGTTCAGGACGTGAAATAGTCAGTAGGACTGGAGTTTACAGAACAAAGAGGGCGTGACTCAAAATGAGGCTGGAGATGTTGACGGTGGCCATTTTGAGAATTTAAAGATGATCCTAAATACAGAGAAATGTCACTGAAGGGTCTTAACCACAGGGGTGACCTGAGGTGGTCTGTGTTTCTAGAAAGTTCTCTCTGGCTCCATGTAGACAATGAATCAGAATGGAGCGAGAGAGGATGTAGAAGGTACAGGAGAGCGTTGGTTGACAGACAAAGAGATGGCAATGGGGTGGACAAACCAGGACACGGAATCACCAGGGCTCTGTGAATGAAGGGACAGACGCAGAGCCGAAAGTGAAAGAGAGAAGGAATGATGTCCAGGAGGATTCCCAGCGTAGGCCATGAAAAACTGGGCAGATATGATGCTGTTAGTAAAGAACAAAGGAGGAGAAGCAAGTTTGAGGGATTAAGCTCACGAGTTCAGTGTTAAGAGTCGAGACTTCCATAAAACAGCAAGTTACTATGTCTTCTAGTAAACACTGGTACTAAAGTATGATATACCATATGTTTTTGCTTTTTTTAAAATAAAATCATAGAAACACAATTTTAATCAGAGTTTAGAAGCACTCTGGCCATACTCAGACTAGGACCATAGTTCTCAAATTACTCTCCACGACCACATTCTTGTCCGTACGTTTAGAGTATTTCTGGTTTGGACCAGTTGCTCTGAGAGTAAATCTCAGAAGAAAGGGAAGAAAAGATAGCCTATCTGGTAGGAGTTCTAGGTCACAAAACACTGTGGCTCCCATCCCGTCCTCCACCTTGCCCCCACAATGTGTTCCAATCCTCATCTACAGGTTTTTGAAAGAGTGTTACCAAATTCATTAAGAGCAGTGAGTCTCAGAGCATGGTCCCCAGAGGAAGCAGCCTGAGCAGAACGTGGGAATCTGTTAGAAATTAAAATTCTCGGGCCCTAACCCAGACCTACTGATTCAGAAATTCTGAGGGTGGGACTCAGCGCTCAGTGCTTTAACAAGTCCTCTGGGTGCACAACCAAGTTTAGGAACCACTATCAATTACATTTCCTTCACAACTGCTTCCTAATGCCCATAATCCGTTTTCCTGTTAAAATTTCCTCGGAACTCCAAGACAGCAGTCTGTGTCTACGTAAAGCTCCTTCCCCAGGTGACGTCGTTCCTCATTTGACTGCCACACTATCTCCTTCAAGGTGTCTGGATACCCAATTTCATCTCCTCTAATCTGAATCCTGCCTATATCATTGAGTCAATTGTCGATGGCCCTGCCCTCCTGCTCTGAGTTCCTTCACTTCCTACCGGCTGCACCGCTTGGGATACCGCCTTGTATTGCAAGCTATAGCACGTCCCCAACAGGGACCTGCGTTTTATTTGCAATCATCAGTATCTAATATACAGAGAAAACCTAATGAAAGTCTAAGCGGCTGGTCTAAATCAGTGTGTCTCAAGGTGGAGTCTACTGGAAGTACGTGGGAAGAGTACAGATACTGAGCCCCATTTCTAGTCTCAAACTAGAAATTTCTGGGCACAGGGCCATGCATTTTCAATGCACACTGAAGTTTGCTCAGTCTTGCTGTAGATGAATTGTTATCTTCAGAACTGCAGACTTAAATTAACTGCTTCTTGAGCACAGGACACTGAACTAAGTTGAAACAAAATGAGAAGAGCTTATTTGGTTCCTGACCCATGGTCCACTTCCTAAATGTATTCTATAGATTGTAAAGTTTTAAAGCAACAACATCACACTCCATGCTCTATATATACTATCAGTCTGTCTTTCCCAGCCTACTCTTACAGAATTTGCTTTTCAGACCTAATGAGTTTTAGCTTTTTTTTTTTTAATCTTTTTATCTTGTTCAGCCCAGATATTGGAGCTTTGCACGGCCATTTAGAAGATATCCTTTTCACCTATTTCTCTTAGACTTACTCAACTGTAAATTGTGCATGTTTACATTAGCTTCAACAAAATTTAAACAGGGAATTTTAGGTGCAAAAAGAAAACACTAATATAGCTGCCAAATAACAAATGAAATTATTTATAACTACTGACACATTGTTGCACAGCCAAAAATATTTCCTGGCCTATAGTTATAAAAGTGAAACTTGCTCCCCCACAACCCACTGCCCCACAACCTCTTCCTCCCAAGTGTGTAGTGAGCTCCACCCCAACCCCCACACCCTAAAAATGCCTGCAGACAGATCCACAGTCAAAATTTAGTTACTACAAAGCACGTTATATAATAGAAGCAGAAAGGCATCCAGAGACAGGCGGTTTTTAATACCATTGCAAGAGAAGTAGCTATGAAACAGAAGGGAAAACAACAAGCTCTTTCCTAGAATTAGCATTGGGTCTTTCTCAAAACAATCTGTGCTCATCTTTTTTTTGTCAAACACATGCAAATCTGTTTTTAAAAATTGCAGCCCTGTCTAATTAAATTTTCACTCTTTCTAAACTTTGTAATGGAAAAACTGGCACATAGACACACATACACATCTGAAATCTATGAGAAGTACTTGTCTTGGGTGGTTCTAATGTATGCTCTTCACTTTTATTTTTTAAAAAAATTGCCAAACTCTATTTCTGAGATTCATTTTAAGGGAATAATTTTAATAGATGCTCATGAAAGGAACCTGTATGGCTCATTCTGCCTAACAGGAAAATGTCTGTTTTTTTTAATCGAGGTATAATTTATATACAGCAAAAGTCACCCTTTTTAGGTATACGATTTGATGATTTTTGATGAATGTACACAGTTGTGTGACCACCACCAAAACAGTGAACTGTGTTGCCCATTAGAGTTGCCACATGTGGCTACTGAGCCCCTGCAGTGTGGCTCCTCCAAAAATTAGAGGTACTGTAAGTGTAAAATACACACCAGACTTCAAAGACTTGGTTAAAAAAAAAAGCAAAAGATCTTATCAATATATGGTGAAATTATATTTTACATATAGTGGGTTAAATATTAATATAGTTAAACTAATTTTACTGGTTTCTTTTTCCTTTTTTGATGTGCCTATTAGAAAATTAAAAGTTACTGCCTTGCCTTTGCAGCTCAAACTACATTTTTATTGGGCCATGTTTTAGAGATTATTTCTAGCCCCCAAAGAGCTCCCTCTCCTCCCCTTGCAATAGATATCATTTCTCCACTCCCAGCTCCTGGCAACCACTGATCTGATTTCTAACCCTTTAGTCTTTCTTTTGGTCGTCTCTAAAAAATATTTCTTCTTTTTGTCTTCTATCTTCTAATTTTCCATAATCATCTTGTGCTGTTCTAAAAATAGTTCTTTTTTTAACTTTGAAAGATCTGGAAATGCCTTGCCTGATCATTTCCTATAGTTTTCATTAACCAATGTCATTTTCATTAACCAGTTCCAATGCTGGTAGGACCACCACCACCAGTGGATTCTGGGTAACAAACTGTCTTCCAAAGGAAGCACGCACAAGTGGTTCATCATTGAATGGAGACCACTGTGCAAACACACAACAGCTCTACTCACAGATGCTGCGGGAGGGGCGCCTGGGTGGCTCAGTCGTTGAGCGTCTGCCTTCGGCTTGGCTCGTGATGGGATTGAGCCCCGCATCGGGCTCCCTGCTCAGGGAGAAGCCTGCTTCTCCCTCTCCCACTCCCCCTGCTTGTGTTCCCTCTCTCGCTGTGTCTCTCTCTGTCAAATAAATGAATGAAATCTTTAAAAAAAAAAAAAAAAAAAAAAAAAGATGCTGCGGGAGATCTGAGCCAGAGGTGGGGAACCTACTGTAGCTTAATTTTATTTAGCTTTAAGGAAGTGGAGAGAAAGCTTTATCTGTGCTGAGAAAAGGTTGGACAGACATATAAAAAGCATTTACAGGCAGGAGGGGGAGCAAGGGCAGGAAGCTTGGGCCCACGGGCAATGTCTGCCAGTGGGAGCTCTGTGATGACTAATGATAATGGCCAGAGAAAGGCAGCAAGACATCTAAACTGCATCTCCTCCAAGCCCCCACCCTAGGCTCACCTATTCCCATTCTTCTTTTCTCCTAATTCCCTTCTAATTAAAATGAAGTTAATCATTATTTGTAATAGGTATTCACATTTTCTGCTTCTATCCACATTCACTCTTTATTCATTCTCCAGTTACGGCATACCATCTTTCTGATTTCCCAGAACTTAAGGAAAACAAGGTAGGCCACCTCCTATCCATATTTTCTCCCATTGGGTTAGTTTGGGAGCTGCATGCTAGTCTCTCTACCTCTGAGCTCTCGGGGTCCTTCTGGATTATCAACCTTGAGCACATTTCCCTAGATTTCTATACCTCAGTCCCACCTCCCCCCGCCCCCTTCCTTTGCAACGGCCCAGAGAACCGGGACCCAATCTTTGCATTTTGAGCATTTTATTGCTAGTCTTTTAAGGAACTGTAGTAAAATGCCAACTAGGCTCTGCAGGAAAATGCCAACTAGTAAAATGCCAACAAACAGTTTCTTGTTTCCTCTGAGATAACTAAAAGCACCTGCGAAGTAGTCTACATCCTCCACCCCAAAGATTTCTTGTGGAAAACTCTCTCCACCAAGAGAACCATCTACCCAATTCAGAATAATGGCAAAGGAAGAACTAAATGTCCAAATTGGATGGGATTCATTTTACCAGGCCTCTGCTTAGCCCCAAAAGGATCCCTTCCAGGCATTTCCACCCTGACTGGAAAATGTACTAGAAATGGAAGGTCTCCAGTGCAGTTCCCAAGTGAAACACTGAGAAAGGATGATAACTACGGTGGTTCCTTATGACCATCAGAATCCTGGAGGGGCTCACAGACCAGGCACCAAGCTGATGGATGTAGAAACTGCCTGACAACCACAGGGATCCACCTTTCTCTTGTGGAAACTCCAGCCCAGGGGAAGGAGATGGTCAGATAATCATATAAACACGAGTATAGTTATTAAATGCACACAGGATTCTGAGACACAGAGTTGGAAACAAGTCTATGTTTGAAATTTTTTTTAAAGATTTTATTTATTTATTTAAGAGAGAGGGCACACTGTATGAACAGTGAGGGTAGGGACAGAGGGGGAGGAAGAGGGACAAGCACACTCCTCACTAAGCTCGGAGCCAGACTCAAGGGCCCAGTCTCCACAATCCTGAGATTATGACCTGAGCCAAAACCAAGAGCTGGACGCTTAACCAACTGTGTCACCCAGGCACCCCTATGTTTGAAATTTTAAAATAAAATAAAAACATTTTCTCCAGAGAAGCAGTGCCAATGAAAGAGGAAGTAGTTTCAATTTCCTTAACTATGGAATAAAAAAAAAAAAAAAACAACCATTTACCATGCATTCCACATATATAATCTCTAATCATTACCAAAACTCTACAAGAAAAGATTATCTCTAGTTTGTAGATGAAGCAGAGCCAAGTTAAAAATGGATCTGCTGCTGCTAGAAGTGACGTGGAATTTGATAGGCACCCAACTGGTAGGCACACAGTTGTTAAATTAATAAAAACTGGAAAAGTACAGGAAGTATTTTAACAGAGAGCTAGGAGAAGACTATGGATTCCCCACATTTGGTGTTGTGTGAGGCACTACCAATTTTGGCCCAAGGTAAGTATAAGCCCTGACATTAGGAAATAAAACAAGAAAGGCTATATGCCTGTTTGGCAACTGTATAAATAATTTGCATTTAGTTCTCAAATAAAGAAGCAACCGTCTCCATCATGCAAGAGTCTGGCCACAGGCCCCTGGGGAATTAAAGCCAGACCCAAATGAAGTTAATATCAACAATGCCAAAGAGAAGGGCTGTTGTAAGGACTGAATGAGACAGAAATATACACAGGCTGTTAACAGTGCCTGCTATTTTTCAAAATACTTCAACCTAGGCACTTGTGACACAAAGGGGATTATTATTTTTAACCTACACTCTGGGGGCAGTTAGCATTTGAATGACTAATCAAAAGCTCATATAGGGGCGCCTGGGTGGCCTCAGCCAGTTAAGCATCCAGCTCTTGATTCTGGCTCAGGTCATGATCCCAGGGTTGTGAGATCGAGCCCCACATAGGGCTCGGTGCTGGGTGTGGAGCCTGCTTAGGATTTTCTCTCCCTCTGCTCCTCCCCCCCACCACTCCACCTCTCTCTCTAGCCCTCTCTTAAAAAAAAAAAAAAAAAGCTCATGTAAACAGAAAATCAAGTCAATTATCTGCTGAACACCGGGGCGTTGTTGCTTAGTCTAATGGCTGCCACAAATGATTTTTCATCAATCAAATGGTGTTCATGTGGGCTATAAGTATTGTACGGATATATTCTGTTTATGCTGAAGTGGGAATAAGAATCTATCCAACCCAGTTGTCTAAACTTTTCAAAATGGTGCCCTTGCTGAAGATTGACACCAGTCCTCTTTCTAGATGCTTTGGAGGAAATATTGTCACCTGATCCTGACAAGAAAGTCAAATCCTGATGCTAGACTATTGTCCCATCTGCCTCTAAGGAAACTTTTTGTTCAGAGTGCTACCCAAATACACAAAAGGACACAGTATAAAGACCTTCTAAGGCAGCTCTGTCCAACAGAACTTTGCTACAATGCTGGAAATGTTTTGTCTGCCCTGTGATAAGCTAGCCACTAGGTACAGGCAGTCACTGAGCACTTGAAATGTGGCTAGTGTGACTGAAGAACCAAATTATTAATTTAATTTTAATTTTAATTGCCACATGTGGCTAGTAGCTGCTCTATCGGATGGCACAGTTATGGAGCTTACAAAAGAAGGCTGTGTGCAGTTTTTGTGCCTGCTTGCTCTTGAATGCTTGCATATGGGAGACCTATAGCCCTCATCTACTGCCACTGTCCACCAGCTGTATAATCAGCTGGGGCTAGTTCTCAGCAGCCTACCTCCAGAGGGCCTCTGGACTCTGAAGGCAGATCTGGGTAATCTGAACTGTACAAGAAGTTAAGATTGGGATAAAAATACACAACTCAGGCAGTTGTCATGGAAATTAAATGACCAAGCATGTGAAAGCCCCCAGCAGAGTATGCAGCATCGGTAAAGGCTTAATAACATTTAACTTTGCTTTACACCAAAACACCATTCTCCTTGAATTAGGTACATGAACTTTGATAAGGTTTTGTCTGGGAATAAACCTGTAACTAGAGCGTAGGAAATTGTACAGTGTCCTCTCCCTACCCCCCAAAATAAACACTAAATATTTCAGCTAAGAATTTGGTTTGGAAGAAGGATGCCCTTGTCACAATAATTCTTATAAAACAAAACAAGCTACAGGAATAAAGGGACTTCCTGTTTTCTAAAGAACATCTCTTGTAGTCTATTTACACTGGGTTCCCTCACCCCAACTTTTTTTGTGTGTGTGGTAAAATACACACAATAAAAAATTTACCATCTTAACCATTTTTTAGTGTAAAGTTCAGTAGTATTAAAATTAAATTCATATTTACATCAGTTTTTGTCTCCAAAAATAATATATTAACATGTAAAGATGATATTAAAATACGTCTAAGGCGAATAAACATCAAATTCAAGAGAGTGATCATGGGAAAAATTGGGAAGGGAAAAGGGAGGAATACAAAGGATCTTAAGTTTTATGTAGAATGTTTTGTTTCTTTAAAAAAATCAGGGGCACCTGGGTGGCTCAGTTGGTTAAGTGTCTGCCTTTGGCTCAGGTCATGATCTTGGGGTCCTGGGATCGAGCCCCACATTGGGCTCCCTGCTTGGCAGGGAGCCTGCTTCTCTCTCTGTCTCTCCCCCAGCTATGCTCTCTCTCAAATAAATAAAATCTTAAAATAAATAAAAAATTTTTTAAATTAAATATAGAAAAATGTTAAGACTTGACCGAACTGAGTTGTAAGTAGATAGGTGTTTCTTACATTATTTACTATATTTTTATGTACTTTTTAAAAAAAAAATTTTATTTTTGACCATGTTTTACAGTTACAGAGAAGTTGCAAACACAGTATCCATTCATCTCCCCACCCACTCCCTCTAATACCAATATCTTGTGCAACCAGGACAACGATGAAACAGGGAAATTAACTTTGATATAATACCATTATAAAACTATTAACTAAAATAAAGAACATATTGAAATCGCTCTACTTTTTCTATTAATGTCCTTTTCCTATTCTTGGATCCTACCCAGAATCCCTCAGTACTTTTTTCTTCTATTTATTTATTTACTTTGGAGGGGGGAGGGACAGAGGGATGGAGAGAGGGAGGGAGAAAGGGGGGGAGAGAGAGAGAGAGAGAGAGAGAGAGAGAGAGAGAGAGAGAGAGAGAGAATCTCAAGCAGACACCCCACTGGGTGCAGAGCCCACGGGTCTCCAGGCGGTTGGACCTCACAACCCGAGATCAGGACCTGAGCTGAAACCAAGAGTCAGACATTTAACCAACGGCACCACCCAGGTGCTCCCCTCAGTACATTTGTAGTTGTTACTTCTCCTTGGTGTTCTGCAGTCTTTGACAGTTTTTCAGCCTTTCCTTTTATGACCTCAGCACTTGTCAGTTATTTTGTTGAATGGCTCACAATCAGGGCTTGTCTGATACTGTCTCATTCTTAGGCTGTGATAATGCATTATGGGCAAGACTACCACAGAAATGATGCTGTGTCCTTAGTGCATCATATCACAGAGTCTGTGATAATTTTTGTATTGTTAAACCAGTTCATAATTTGAAAAGATAAAAAATAAGCAGCTATATCAGACTGGGTTCTCCAGAGAAACAGGACCAATAGTAAATATATGTATATGTGTATGCATACACACACACACAGGTTTATTATAAGGAATTGGCTCATGCATTTATGGAGACTGAAAAGTCCCAAGATCTGCCATCTGAAAGCTGGAGAGCCAGTGGTATAGTTCCAGTCCAAGGCCAGAGGCCTGAGAACCAGGGGAACTGAGAGAATAAGCTCCAGTCTGAGTCCAAAGGCAGGGGAAGACCAATGTCCTCACTCAAAGACAGTCAGAACAAATTCTTCCTTACTCAGTTTTTTGTTCTAGTCAGGCCTTTAAAAGATTAGGTTGATGGCTACCCACACTGGGGAGAGCTATTTGCCTTACCCAGTCTACCCATTCAAATGTTAATCTCATTTAGAAACACCTCCACAAACACGCCCAGAAAAATATTTAATCAGATATCCGGGTACCCTGTGGTTTGGTGAAGACAACACACAAAATTAACCCTAACAGTAGCTTAACTTCTAAATTAGAAACTTCCTACTCCGTCTATTTAGGTCCAAATCCTATCAAGCCAAGTGGATTTTAGGAAGTGTTCCAATTTTTAAAGTTACCATTATTACTAGCTTCAGGCCCAACATTGTAAATTCATGACATACTATCATTTAAAAAATCTTAGGGGCGCCTGGGTGGCTCAGTCAGTTAAGTGTCTGCCTTCAGCTCAGGTCATGATCCCAGGGTCCTGGATCGAGCCGTGGGTTGGATTCCCTGCTCAGTGAGGAGTCTGCGCTCCCTCTCCCCCACCTCCCTTTTGCTCTCAAATAAATAAAATCTTTTTAAAAAATAAAAAAATTTAAAAATCTCAGGAGGTTTTACTATGGATGATTTTACTTCAAGAGAAAAGGTGATGATGAGGCATGTTATATTTAGATTAACTGTGATCCAAGAGAAGCTTGACCAGCAAATCAAATCAAGGCCTTAAAGAAATTAATACAAGCTAATTAAGAACCAAAAATCCCCTGATCTCTTACTACAGGTGAAAGCTGAGCCATCTTTTAGAATTGACTACACTGCTCATCATGGCATCCCAAAGAAGTTCTAGGTCACTGCTTCTTCGGAAAAAGGTTGGCTGAATGAAAAAAAAAAAAAAATATATATATATATATATATCAAACTATGCCCTTTTTTTCTGGGACAAGAGAAGGTGAGTTTCAGAGACTTTCACTATCACAGTTGTACATTAAAGTGAAATATATGTATGCATATGTACACATAGTTGACGCTTGAACAACATAGCTTTGAACTACACAGGTCCACTTATACATGGACTTTTTTTTTCCCAATACAATATAATATCTCTTAAGGCTATTAGTATTTTAAGTTTTGGGGAGCCAAAAGTTATGCTCAGATTTGCAACTGTGGGGGGGATGGTCAGTACCCTAACCCCTGTGTTGTTCAAGTATCAATTGCACATGTATATGTAAATACGGAAGAGAGAGAACAGTGTATAAATAAATAAACTTTCAAATCTTTTCTGAGGCTCCCCCCATTTGAAACTCTTTTATCTTCAGGATCACTCTAAATGTTGGTGGTTTAGGCTGGGAAATAATTTTTCCAACTTAAATGTTTATATTTAGTTCAAAGTGTTCCATTTCCATGGGTAACAGTAACACAAATGGCTTTTCCCTTACCTTCACGGAAAGAAAGCTACTCACAAATGCTTTTCTAGGTTCCCAGTGCTCTGGGAGGCAGTCACAGGGGTTTTTATAAAAAGCCAGAGCAGAGTGATCCAGGGCTCATTATACCAAAGAGGAAGCTGAACACCCATTTTAAATCTTTTGGCCCACACCAAATGTGGATGCCATTGTTTTGGGCCAGTCCCACGTACCACACACACCTCCTGCATGTCTCTTAGAACACACAGCTCCACTCAAAGTGGTTTCTTTCAAGGAGACAGAACACGGGTTTGCTTTTGGGCTGGGTCAACTCTCCCAGGGATCTTCCAGGGAGGAGGGAGGAGGTCAGTCCCCTGAGAGACAAGACTGTGTAGAGCGTAAGAGTATGGGCTTTAGAGCCAGACTTCCTACGTTTAAATCCAGGGTCTAAGGGTTTACGATCTTGGAATGTGAGCAAGTTACATAACTGCTCATGCCTTGGTTCCTTCATCTGTAAAATAGAACAAATAATGGCACTTAGCTGATGGGGCTGCTGTGACGATTAAACAAACATATAAAGTGCTTAGCACAGGACCTGGGATGTAGTAAATGCTCAATAAAACCTAGGGAGTCTGTAGGTCCTGATTCCACCCCCCTGGGATTAACCTAGGTCCCCAGGCACTAATAGGAGTTGTGGTCACTCGCCAGCCATTGGGTAGAAGATATGGTTTTTCTCCCCAACTCCATCACCTGAAACACAGTTGCCTAAAATGAATCTTATTTAACAGAACCTAAAATTTAAACCAGTACAACAGTGAAAAACCTGAGCCACAGCAAGCTTTAAATGTAATCTTGTTAGGGGCACTTGGGTGGCTCAGTCGGTTGAATGTCTGCCTTCGACTCAGCTGGTGATCCCGGGGTCCTGGGATCGAGCCCCCAGAGCCCCCCGCATCGGGCTCCCTGCTCCGCGGCGAGCCTGCTTCTCCCTCTGCCCCTCCCCCTGTTTGTGCACACTCTAATAAATAAAATCTTCAAAAAAATGTAATCTTGTTAAAAGGAAATAAAGAAAGAAAAATATTTGGAAAGGATATTAAGCAACTGATAGATTCCAATGAGTTGAGAGGTTCTTTTAAGTCAGACTTGTATTTCTTGGCTTTTTTTTGGTGTGTGTGTGTGTGTGTGTGTGTGTGTGTGTGTGTGTGTGTGCGCGCGCGCGTTTAAATCCATGCGTCTTTTTTGATAAATATAAAAACCTTATGGTTTCTCTTAACGCTATTTAAAACTTTTACAAAATGGACCAAAAGCAAATCTAAGCAATGTTAATTTAAGAATATACTTGTTCAAAGTACACATGGGCTTTATCTCTAAGAAACGGAGTAGGTGCCCTAGTCCCTTCCTGAAAATCACTGAATTGACCAAAAAGCAGTATCATATAGCCTCAAAGTTTACACCAGACTGGAGGTTGCTATACCGAGTTTATCAAGATGATTTTGCTATAGAAAAGTTTTTTTGGTTTAGTCTATGCAACTGAGAGCCTTTAATCCTATATGACCCACATTTGTCCTCAGAATTGCACATTTGGAAACAATGAAAGATTTACTACCTCCACCTATGGCTTACCCACTGAGAACACTAGAGCAATGAAGGCAAAGTGACCAGATTGGATCACTGTGGAGCTATGATCTGACCAATTCCCAAATAATTTCATGATGCCATTGGAAAGGGAAGGGTTCACAACAGTGGTTAAGGGAAGAGCAGCCTGGGAAGTAGGAGGGCTTGGTAAACAGAAGGGATACTGCTTTCAATTTTAGAAGGACCAAGACACCTCATGTTACTGGAGGCAGTTAACAGAACTGGACAGAGATCTTTCCAGTTAACAGAATTGGGGTAGAATGCAGACTTAATCTTGCAATAAGACAAAAGCCTAGCTGGGAAACTCAAAGAAGAAAATGGAGGTCGTCAGCATTGCATTCTTACAAATTTCTCTATATCCATCTTCACTTTCTTCCTTCTAATATCAGGGAATAACCCATCCCTCTACCCATGCCATGAATCCCACCCTTACTCTCTCCAAAAGCAGCAATCTCTTATATTTTGAAACTCTCCCCCCGTATCGATTCCTTGCCCCTTTTATATTTGTGGAGTGGGTGCAGAAACTAACCTCGACTCTGCTTCCTTCTCTTACTTTCTCATTCAGACATTTCTAAAGTATAGTCCGTACTCACTTTCTCACATTCTTTCCTCTCATTCCTCAGCCCCGTGCAAACCTACTGATCCTATTCTCATGAAAGTCAACCAATAACATCCATGCTGCCGAGTCCATTGTAAGTTTTGTTTTAATCGTGCCAAGTATTTCAATATATTTTGAATTACCTGGAAGAATGCCTGATAAATGAATACCACCATCCTGACTACAGCCTTACAGGATAAAATCTAAGCTCCCTAACAGGGGTGGAAAGCCTTCCATGATCTCACCAACCCCCATTTACCTCATCATGCTTGATCTCCCCACACAATCAGCTGTTTTTCACCTGGGGGTCCCTGCTCAAGCTGTCCTCTCTGTCGGAAAGGCCCTCTCCGCCAACTCCTCTACCCACCCCCCAACCTTTTTAAGAAAGAGATAGCACGAGCAGGGGGAGGGGGAGAGGGAGAGAGAGAGAATCTTAAGCAGGCTCCACGCTCAGCGCAGAGCCCTACACAGGACTTGATCTCACAACCCGAGCCCAAATTAAGAGTCAGACACTTAACCGACTGAGCCACCCAGGCGCCCCTCTACCCCTTTTACTTCACCAACTTCTACTCCCTCATAAATACTCAGATCAGAAGTACTCTCCTCCAGGAGGCCTTTCCGGATATCACCACCCCAATCTCACCCTGGCTGCGTGAGGTACCTCCTTTCGTTCTCGCCTGACATTATTTTTACGTCCTGTTGCTGCACTTACCATTCTGTCCTTAACAAGCTGCTTAGGTCCGCCTCAGCAAGCAGGCTCTAAACTCCCTTAAGACAGGAGCCATCTTCCACAGTCACGTGACGGGAGGGAAAGACCTGCCATCGCATTTGTTCTTCTGCCCTCAAGGGGGATCCTCTTTAGCCCAAGAGGGGATGAGCACAGAATAGTGTGCAAGCAAGGGGATGGCTCTTGTGGCTTTCTATCCTTTTTTCTCTTCCCACATTTCTGACTCTAACTTGGGGCCTTGTGTTGCCATAGTAACCAACAGTCCTGGAACACAGACTTCTGGCAGTTGGACTTGTAGCCACTACGAGTCAGGACCTGAAGGATTTCTAACATCCCCAGTTTCGGGCTCAGGAGCCGGCGGCACCTTTTTCATGTGGGCAGTCACCAGAGCAGGGCATGACAGAGTGTGCGTACGCGTGTGTGTGTGTTATTCTCCCATCCCCACGTACCTACTGGGGCATCACGGAAAAAGCTGCACTAAAAAGTGCCAACAGATGGTGGGAGGATGGGCATCTAAATGGCTATAACCTTCCTGGAAAGCAATTTGATATCAACTCCAGTTTAATCTATCAGTGATCTTTGATCCATTAAAGCCACAGATATATAGAGGGAGACACGAGGATTTATTGATAAGGGGGTTTGCTGAAGATTTATTAAAACAATAACAACCACTTACTGGTCATCAATAAGAAAGTCGTTAAAAATGACAAAATAGCCATATACATGTTTACTGTAGGGTATGCCACAAAATATAATAATCTTAGCTTCAATAGATGATGTGACATCCACATATAAGTATATGTGTGTATGTATATGTACAAATACACGGGTACACATATATGTACGTATAAAGAAAAAGAAAAGGAAATCCACCAAAATGTTTTCAGTGATGGTTATCCGTATCTCTGGACAGGAGGATCATAAGCATATTTAATGTCATCTTCATACTTTTCTGTATTTTTCAAATTTTATACAATGATCATTTTTTCTTTTAAAACGCAAGCTGTTTCAACTGCAGCAAGACAGATGACGAGCGGTGGCAGGTGCAGAGGATTAGTTGAGAGGGTTGCCATACAAAGAAAGACATTTCTTCAAGGGAGGGGGTGGCCTTTTTTGTCCTTCATTAAAGAATACAAAAATAGGAAGAACTTCTACCGGAACGGCATAGTTACAAATAGAAAAAGGAATGAATAATGTTACTGTTTAAGTACCATGACTTCCCTCTCCTCCACGATCCCACCTATTTTTTCCCTTCTTTCGAAGATTCCTGAGTTGAGGGAGACCTGAGATTCGAATTCCTGAACAATATGACACACTCACCCTGCAGCAGCGACGGATCAGTCGGCACAGCCTGCAGCTCTGAATCAAACCTGAGCCTCTCTGTGGGTTATTTCCCCTGGGACGACACCGTCTCTTATGAGAACGCCACCTCCTGTGAACACGTGTCTCCCAAGGGTCCTTCAACCCTTGTCCCTCCTATCCAAGGGACGTGGAGGACTGAGAGTACAGACAGACTCCTGAGGAGACGAGACCAAATTCGGGACGACCCAAAGCAGTTCTGCAAACTCAGCATCACCCTGGCCTGGGATGTTGACATAGGCTCTAACAATTCAGACTCCACAGCTAGTTGGGACATAACTGGAAGGCATCAGTGGATAGACAAGTACCCTGAAGAGAACACACAACCGACTCTCAGCAAACTGGACAGTCTAGTGCAAAAGCTTGAGAAATTTCTAGAAAATCAGAAAGACGAGGAAGGTGGTGACTCTGCCTTCCCTGGATCTGCTCAGGAGGAAGATTTCCAGTTGTGCAGCAGCTCCCCTCCACACATAGCTCAGGTCAGTCATCAAGAACATGATAGTTGTCAGGACTTGCCCCACGCCTGCCAACATAAAGGGATCATCCAGTTTCCACAGATTCCTCCAAGACTTCGGGAACATGAACTTGCTGAGGTGAGCAGAGAGATGCCTCACAGGCAAAAAGGGGCTGGACCTGGTTGGGGGGGGGAGCAGTTTGAAATGCATGGAGCATTACTCCCTGCTCTGAAGCAAGGCCAGCCTCCCTCAGTGTCTGACTCAGCCCGGAGAGGGAGAGAGAAGGCAAGGAAAGGGGTCAGGGTAGAGTTGAAGGGAAAATACTGAGGAGCACTGAAGGAGGAAAGAGGGGAGGGAAGTTAAGAAAAGACTAACAGTTATGATACCCATCCCACCCCCTGGCCCTGTGTGTTTTGTTGACGTATTAAAATTTTGCATTTATAGTTGGATTATTTTTGACAAGGATTTGAATTCGGTAAGTGGGTAAATATTGGCCCCATTGTTGTCTGGGTTATGCGTATTTAACTCCTTCATTTTCTTGGCAGATGATAAGCCAGACAACTGGCAGCCAAAGGACAAGCGCTACAGAGACCTCCTCAGTCTCATCGGGCCAGCCGGAGGAGGGGGACGCTCATTCTAGCACACGGGCCCTCTCCTGTGTGAACTTCAGGGGGGTCTTCCGCTGGCTAAGGCAGCAAGTCCTCACCTCGCTTCTCAGGAGACCACACCCCGAGGAGGCCACTGAGAGCCCCCAACAGCTGGCACAAAAGAAAAGACTCTCTCACAGAGGCAAGCGAATCCAACCTCAAATGCCCTCGAGTTAAGACACCCTCTATCGCCAGATGTTTTAACCTTTTGATAGCCCCTATTCTACAATCCCCATGAGTTGTTTTCTAATAAATATAACACATACTCTTACTATCCACGTCTTCCTCTTCTAGCCCACCATCGTGACGCAGGCTGAAAGTCTGTATGTCGTCTAGAAGACTGACGAATATTCTCTGCGAATTTTAAGAAGTATTGTCCTTCCTAATTTGAAGGCATTCTTGCTCTCCTCCTCCCTTCTTACTGTATTTTACTCTATTTTTATATATTTTCATCTTAATATTAACCCAAATGCCCATTTTCAGAAGGCAGCAGTATAACCCATCAGAGTCCCAAGATGGTAGTATGGTTTGGGTTGAACTTCTAGGGCTCGAACAACTGGCAGAGTCACTGAAGTGACAGAGTCACTTCCTGAGTCACTCAGGAAGCGGATTTCAGTTTGGCCGTGTTTCAGGAGTTCAGACGGCGGATCTGATGTTCCCAGGGGACCTGACTGGTTCGAGTGTGCGCTGCATTGGCTAGAATAAGTGGCTCGCTCAGGAGGTATGTGAGGACTGGGAGTCTACTTAACCACTCCAAGTCTAACCCTTCTCGTTCAGAAGATGGGGAAGATAATATGAACCTCACAGGGCTGTTGCGAGAACGAGTGAGATAATGGTAATTTCGTTGTTGCTGCCGCTATTCATTTTCCAGAGGATCTCCCCAGAAAACTCGACCCCAGGGGCATCCCAGAGTGAGAGCTTAAGAGTAATTCTCACTGAAACATCTCCCACACAGAAGCAATATTTACCCAAAGTTATGGGTATCTGCAGATCTTGACTCAAGCAATCCTCTCCCAGTCCATTCCCCACTGTGTCTTCTGAAATTCCTTTACAATTGGCAGTAAACTTTCCTCTTAATTTCAACTTCTTTAAGGAAGACTGCACTCATCTCTCACCCTTTTGCTCTGACCTCTCCCTTTTACTGAGATCAACTCCCTTTCCCACGACCACTACCACTCTCATTTACCCACCCACAGGCTTACCCAAGAGCCCTCCTTCTTCAGCTTTTGCTACCAGCCTACATGACCTGCAGAGTTCATGTGCCTAAAGCATGGGATTCTTTGGTCTCAAATTCCTCCCTTTCTTCAATTTCAATTCCCTTTTCTCCTTTCTTCTCTTTTTCCTTCCTTCCACAAATATTTAGCACATAGAAGTGCCAAGTACTTTTCCAACTTACAAAAACAAAATCCATCCTTGGGGCTCAGGCAGCTCATTAGTCAAGAGATAAAGCCATGTAAACATATGACTAGAACAGGTTACAGGTGATAGTCTGTATGAGGTACACACTGAGTCCTAAAAAATAATCAATTCAACACGAGGAGGTGGATTGTTAAAAGTTTCATGTCTGAGGTTGCTTGAGTTAAAGGTGGAGGACTTGAAGCTGCTGGATAAATCGGTGTGGTGTTAAATTGTGCAGTCCTGACTGGTTACGTGTGAGAGACAGTGGGGATGATATTTCCCAAGGAATGACAGTATGATGGGAGGGAAAAAAAATCAAACAACAGGGCCTTCTTAGCAATATATGCTCATGGTCACGTCCTGAGCTTCTTCACAGACAGACTCCTCACTTTATCCAACTCTCTGAGAACAGCTTCCCATTTGACTGGCTCCCTCCAATGCCCTCCTCCACTTGCACTTCTCTTTGACTTCACCAAGACTTTGAGTCCCATTACCGGCCCCTGTTCATGGGTTTCGGTCCCTTCCCTCCAGATCCGACCCAGGCACCTCCTCTCCCAACTACAGCATATCCACCACATCTAGTAGCATTCACAAAGCCTTGCCCTTTCCAGATCTTATACTCACCACATTCCCCAACAGTAAGGGCCAACACACGAAACACAGGGATTACTTTCTCCATTTTTGGAGAATTCCCCCCACTGCCTTTTCAAGTCCCCCCCCCCCACACACATACACACTCCCTGGGGAATTTTTCCTTAAAGACTCTACTCTGGAGTTACTATGAGGCCAAGGACTATCCTTCCAGCTAAAATTGACCACATCCTTCCTTAAGCCATCCCCCAGTCCCCATCCTGCCACCCTCACCCCGTGACTTGTACTTTTCAGTTTCTTCATGTAACTATTTTGCCTACAGACTAACTTCTTAGTGCCTTTTTACGGCAGGATCCTAACACAGTGTCTGGTATGGAGTGGTCTGGCTATATGAATTTTTAAAATGATTTTAATATATCTTATTTCTTTCAACTTTTTCCTATATAATTTTTTAAAAAGTGAAATACAACAGCTTAGATTTGCTATTCTTGAAGTTAAAAGTTAGGGCGGACAGAGTTAAGAGCAGGCGTGGGAGTAGAAAGAGGGGAGGCAGGAAGAAAACAGAAATCCATGGAAGGTCAAGAGAGGCGATGACCCACAGGCTGAGAAACATAACACCCGGGGAAGTTAGCGACTAATTTGAAATGTTAATTCAACAAACATACATGGAGCCTTAATGTTGCTTTAGACTAGATGTATGACATGCCTAAAAGATGACATCTCCTAACACCATGGCACTAGTAACCAGAGCTCTGTTATTTTAACTTTTTCCCTAATAATTAAGCCAAGCTCTAAGAAAAACTCAACCAAAATGAGCTACCTCAAAAGATGGCCCATGGTGAATAAGAAGCCCTGTTCATTAGCAAGATTTCTTACATAGCGGTGCTTATTTTTCAGTGTTATATAAACCTGCTTGATGGGTATGAGGTTTAGCTCTAAAGTTCAAACAATGTCTTTTATAAGCCTTTACCATAACAAATATTCTCTGTAAAGAATTAGAATTTGAAATTTCTTTAGGGTTATCATGCTACATCTCAGAAAGCAAGTCAAAGTGCTTAAAAATAGGAACGATTTCAATACCTCCTCATTCATTATTGTGTCAAATATGCTATGAGGCTATTAGCTACACGCTGAACTATGACCAGGTTCTCCGCTTTTTTCCCACATACATGGGGCTGGGGTTGGAGGAGGCCCACTATACATCAAAAGGACTGAGAGCAAAACGGAAGTGGTCACTGAAAGATCCTATCTTTGCTGTAACCTTAAGCATCGAATGCAAACACATGCAAATCGAATTAACCAATACATTCTGGGACTCCCATTATCTCAATACACAAAACTAAAACCATTCCTTCAAGTCAACTGCTCAACCTTGAAACCCATAAAGCTCAGCTACTCGAACTAGCAAAGTATTACCTTAAATATTCATATTCTAGAATCTATAACATCATAATGAGCCAGAATACAGTGAAAACTTATCAAGCAAACGTAGAGAGTATTCACCTTTCTCCACACACAGAATCAGATAGACGAATGTAAATTTTAGAGCCCGCCCCATGTCAATTTCTTACTCAGTAGGATCTCAATGAGAGAAAAAAGTGTGTGTACCATACCAGCAAAACAAAGGCAAAATCATTTTCTTCAGACTTAACGTAATGTGAAAGTTCATGGCTCCCGAGGATACAGAGGTCTAGATCTACCTGGTCACAAAAACCGTGTCCAAAATCCTCTTATCAAACAATGAAAGGAAAAATGAAACAAATTATAAACGAATTCCTAAGACTGCCTGGTAGGGTTTTCACCCCAAGAGTTAAGAATGGTTTTGTTTCGGCAGAAGGGATAGCTAACTCCTTCAAAAATAAGTCTTTTCATTATGAGTTGCAAGTGGAAGGTCTACTGCATGCAGTGTACTCTCTAATTTCAAGATGGATGAGGAGGCTTTATATTGCACTGCCTGGAGTCAAGCTTTTCCCGCTACCCCCCCACCCCCTCATCCCCCAACAAAGAGAACAACACCCTGCTTTCACAAAAGTGAAAGAAGATCCTCATCAGATAACACCCAATCACTCAGCGAGCCAGTCATGAGTCAGGCGGGTACAAAAGCCTTAAGATGAATTCCCAAAAGGATTATAAACCTAGATCAAGAAATTCCCCTACTAAACAATTTGTTGACTAATCCACCTTTCAGAGGAATTCCATGGTTTTGATGCCCTTTGGATTTCAATCTACTATGCTTCCCAAGGAAATATTTCTGAGGCATTTTCAAATGGGAGGGTACACATCAAATATCTATTCAGATTATGGCTGCTTAATGAAAACTCATTACTGAATTCTCTTGGTCTAGAAGGAAATCACAATGGCAATTTAACTTAATTTGTCCTCATCTGTATCAATAAAGATTGATTATTTTAAGTGCAAATCCCCACAACTAAACAGATCTCCCTCTCCTCACAGAACTTTCCCATGCACCCACTCACAAAGGAAAACAATGACGAGTTCAAGTTCATCGTTAATACAGGCTTGGAAAGTTGTTTTTATGTTTCCCTTTCATCACCTCCACTGCCCCTCTGTCTCTGGGGCCTAGGTTTTACCCAAACAGGCATGGGATGAAAAGGAGAATTTTTCTCCAGCAAAGTGACCACAAATTAAGTTAGTACCCTATCACAACCACCACCATAACAACAGATGCACATAAGAATCAAAAAAGAATGCTAACCCACTTGCTGTGATGCGCACCGAGTGTTATATGGAAGCGCTGAATCACTACATTGTACACCTGAAACTAATATTACCCTGTATGTTAACTAGAATTTAAATAACAACTTTAAAAAAATTAAATGCTAAAACCATTGGGTGAATGGGCTCTTAGAGAACAAGACACGTATATGGTCTCGGGGAACTACCTGGCAGACTATTTATTAGTTATCACAGGGATTAGGTACCTTTACAATGGAGAGAACTGGTGAACACCAGCTTAACTAACCAAATGATTCAATTCAGCCGAACCAACATCATGCATGTACCTTCTGTTAGCACTGTGTGTTTACCCTGAATCTCAATCTCATCATGAGGAATCCAACAGTCAGATGAATCCAGAATATAAGAAATTCTTCTAGACAACCGCCTGAGACTTTTCAAACATGTTAACACCATGAAATACCAAGTAAGAGAAAAAAGTCAAGGAGACCAGACAATTCACAAAGGAGACCAAAGAGACATGACGACCAATTGCTATTGATAATCCTTCAATGAATCGTTCATCAAGTTCTCAAAACTATGATAAAAAAATTTTTAATAGGTGGACAAATCTGAATATGGACTGTATCTTAGATCATTTTATTGTGAATAGTAAGACTATTATGGCTACGTAAAACAATGTCCTTGGTTCTTAGGAAATTAAGAGTGAAGCATCACGGTATTGGTAACTTATTTTCAACTGGACCAGGAAAAAAATATAAAATAGAAAATGAGAAACAAAGATGGGAAAAATATTAAGAAAAACTCCGGTAAGCAGGGAATCCAGAACTTTGCTATGAAAATAAAATACTATATTTGCTATACTTGTGTGATAATAGTATCTTAAAGATGTACATATTTAAAGCATTAAAATCTTTAAACGAAACTTAGGTATTGAGTTCCCTAATGATATAGGCTAGGCAGTTCTCTAATCTGGATTCATTCATTCATACTGGCACCTGCCTTTCGATTCACCACGGGCTGCAAGGAATTTTCAGTCTCATGGGTTAATAAATATTCATCCCACAAGTCCCTCTACCTGTAAGTTGATCCAGTTGAAAGCAGACTAGCATATAGGCATTTTTTAAACACTTTCAGATTTCAGGAGTTTATTTAGCTTTTGTTGAAATTTAAAAGAATAACTTTTGCCCAATGGAGAGCTAGGCTCTCTTCTCGTTCAAGTTATCACAAAAGTCCCAAGGCCTGGATAGCTCATGTTTACCTTCAAAAAAGACCTTCTTGGACATTTTCTGTTTTTCACAAATCAAGGAACAGCCTGCCACTTTATAGTACTAATTCTTGCCGACTGTTTTCAACATTTCCTTTTATTTTCAGCAGTGAGAGAGTGTTTTGATTTTTCAAACCTAACAAGCAGCATAAGCATACGATCACCATATAATGCACTATTATACCGGGGAACTTGTGAGAGCAAAACAGGGTGCTTCTAGAGTCCTTATTAACATTTTTTGGTGTAGTCCTCTTACAGGATTAAAGCTATAGATTTTCCTTAAACAAATCAGACATTCACATATATTAACACTTCGCAAATAATTCAGAAAGCTCAGAGACTCCTTGAATCCTATTCGTCAATACCACGTTCAAAACCCAAATTTCTCAAATAAAACTTTCTGGCTTCAAGTCCCAGGTCTACCTCTTATTTGCTGTGGACGCTGGGAAGTTACTTAACCTCTCTGGGCTTTCCATTTTATCTATAAAATATGATCCTAGTAGTACTAATCTCAAAGTGTTGTGGTGAGGGTTTAGAAAAAGTGCCTGGCATGCAATATGTGCTTACAAATTTTAGCTGCTGCTAGTTGCTGTCACATATTTCCTTTTTAAAATCTTCCTGTTAAAAATCTGCCACAGCTCCTTATGCCTACAGAATTAGGTCCAAGCAAACTGTCATTAAATCTCTCTAAAATCAAATCCCAATGTACTTTTCCAGTCTTATTTTTTTTTAAAGATTTTATTTATTTATTTGAGAGAGAGAGAATGGGAGACAGCACGAGAGGGAAGAGGGTCAGAGGGAGAAGCAGACTCCCCGCTGAGCAGGGAGCCCGATACGGGACTCGATCCCCGGACTCCAGGATCATGACCTGAGCCGAAGGTAGTCACTTAACCGACTGAGCCACCCAGGCGCCCTTCCAGTCTTATTTTATAATGCTCTGCACTTGCGCCTCATACCCTGTACTTTTCTGCCCTAGTGCTTTGCTTATACTGTCCCCTCTCTTTGCAAATGCCCTAACCATGTTAGTCTGCCCCGCTACCTACCGACTCCTAAATGCACCCTTTCAAGGTTCATGTTAAATTCAAGCTCTTCGGGGTACCTGGGTGGCTCAGTTGGTTAAGCGACTGCCTTCGGCTCAGGTCATGATCCTGGAGTCCCGGGATCAAGTCCCACATCGGGCTCCCTGCTCAGCAGTGAGTCTGCTTCTCCCTCTGACCCTCCCCCACCTCATGCTCTCTCTCTCTCTCTCTCTCTCATTCTCTCTCTCAAATAAATAAATATTAAAATCTTTAAAAAAAATAAATTCAAGCTCTTCTACAGGAGTGAGCAGGCTAGAAATAATCTCACCTTCCTTTGTGCTACCACAGCACTCCCTGTAATACGTGTACGTTTTATCCTGTTTTACAGAAATGTGCTGCCCTGTCTTTCTCTCCCGCTAGACAAAAGCCCCTGTGTTCTTCTTATCTTATCTTTTCATGCTCCAAAGCCCCTGGCCCAGTTTCTTGGACATGGTAGCTCCATGAAATGGTGAAATGAATGGTTATCTGCAGGAAATAATTGAAACAGATAATATCTGAAATTGCATGCCATTTCCTCTCATATAAAATTTAACTAGCTTCTACTTTAATTAAGTCTAGTCCTTGGATATTTATATTGGGGGCCAGGGAGCGTGGCGTAGTGTAGATGTTTCCTGAGTGGAAAAGCTCAGTTTTGTACAACAGACAAAGCTAGTGAACGGTCACATCTTTCTATTTGTCTGAGTAGAAACTGATACTCTACCTTCCCTTTTTTCAAACAGATTTTTTTTTAAGTCTTCATATTTCCAAATCCTCCAGATAATGTTTAGATTCGTTCACCCATTCAAATACATTTACTGAACATAACATGCTAGAGGCTGCGCACCAAGATGGTTGACAGACCCCTCCCCCTTGAAGGATTCGTACTTGTCGGGGGGATGGGCATCTTGCCAGACACAGCAAAGGGGAAGACCTGGGAGAAGGAGCAGACAACACGGGCAAAGGGAACAGCCTATGCAAAAGCGAAAGTCCTAAAAGGCATGCGTGGCAAACCGTGCAAAGTGCAGTTTTGCTTGAGCACAGGGTGGTAATGGACAAAAATCGGAAGTGTGCCGGGATGGAAGCCAGATCACGAAGGAGTTCTGAATTGTATCTTCTGGGGAGAATGGGATTTTGAAGCAAGCTATTGAGATGATTAAATCCACGTTCTAGAAAGGTTTCTAATCACAGCAGTGTGGCAGTGGGCCTGAAGAGAAGTTGGCAGTAGGAGTAAGAGCAAAAAAGAAAAGAAAAAACAGCCAGCCAGGCTGCGTGGTGAGATGGACGGACTAAAATGCAGTTTTCGTCCTTAAGCAGTTTTCTCAGTATGGTTGGCGGTCCTGCTGTTCCTCTCTCAGGCCAGCTGCAACACCCTCCGTGCTGCATCAGCTCCCAGACACTGTTTTCTCTGACAATTAGTAAGCATTTACATGAGTTAATTTAATAAACGCAGGAGACAGGACGTTATCTAAGCTGAAAAGATGCATCAGACTCTTCAGGTGCCCTGAAGTAGACTATCAGGCATTACCAAGCAGACTTCTCCTTGCTCTTTCATTCATCCATTCATTTTAGTAGCCTTCCCTCACTGGGGTTCCACCATGTGCTGGCCATTATCACCTTCCAGGCCAAGGACAGGGGGATACACAAGACATTGTTCCTTTCCTCTAGGTGTTCAAAGCCTGGCAGAGGTGTTGTCATTCGCTCAACAACAGGAATGACCAACTGGGCAAGCTGTCCGTAATGGTCTTCATCTTACACGAGGCTGTTTAAAAATGTGTTCTGGATAATGGTCACAATACCAACTTGTAACTCAATTTTTTATCTTAAATGATTGGTTTGGTACATGAACTACAGAGCTGGACTGAAAAGGGTTCCTGCCGCAATAACTGGGATTACTTTGCTTATGTTACATAATAGGTATTTGTGGATGTGCCCACTCGCTAAAATTCATTTGCAACCCCAAAATCAGTATGAGCGGTGTTTTCAATGGACATTCACGGACACGCACAGAGCAGCAAAACATTTGAGTGGCCTGTGAGCATGGTCCCAGCTGAGGCGGAACAAAGCAATGCTCTGCCTTGTTTCAGATCAGCATTCATACTGTAAACACGTATTTCATACTATACTATAAACACGTTAGATAAGCTCTGTTCAGGCATGGGTTACAGCGCTGTTGATTGTGAGTTCAGTGCTAATGAATCAATGATATTAAATAAGGTGACTTAAAAAAACAGAAACAAGGCTATGCAGGGCGCCTGGGTGGCTCAGTCAGTTAAGCGTCTGCCTTCAGCTCAGGTCGTGATCCCAGGGTCCTGAGATCGAGTCCCACATCAGGCTCCCTGCTCAGCGGGGAGTCTGCTTCTCCCTCTACTCCTCCCCGCTGCTTATCATCTCTCTCTGTCTCTCAAATAAATAAGTAAAATCTTTAAAACAACAAGAAAAAAGATACAAGGCTATGTATTGATCAACTGAGACAATGTTGTGACAGAGGCTCACAGGAACCTAAACGTATATATCCCCTAGGGTCAATGGTTCAGTATTCACTAACTCAGTATTTGCGGTGACTTTATAGAATATAACTACTACAAATAACAAGAATCGACTGTATTCTATCAAGTAAAGAGTACAACCAACCAACCACACATATCACACCGATTTTTTTCAGCGCCCCCTTCTGAGGATTCTGGAGGGCCACAAAGGGAGGAAAAGGAAACCACATTCTGAATCCTACAACACTCTGGTAGAATTAGTGGGTATTTTCTGTCCCTCTAGAATCACTCGGACCGAGACTCCCAGAGAAGTGCTTGCTGCTCTGGCTAACAAGGGGAGGCCAGAGAAAGGGCCAACAGGCTAGGGGCTGCTGTGGGTGGGTCAATGTAAATAGGTGTTTGGGGTGTCACTATTTTCTGCTGGGAGAAATCTTACATTTGAAGGTCTGCTACTCCTCGGAAGGCCATTTATTTCCTGCTTGACGGTCGTTTTTTTCACCATCCCAACAACACAAGAGGCTCCATCTGGGTGCAAGGCTTCAGAAAGGGGTGTTGTACACCAGACCTCACTCAGGACCCATTTCCACTATGAAGAACCAAAAAGCCCCCTTCTCTATGCAAATAATCCATTTTTTAATTTTAAAAAATTTACAAATTGCAAGACACTATAAATCCCACAAATCATCCAAAACTTCTGTGAACGCCCCAGGATTCACGTTTCCCTTTGTAAAAGCTAATCCCCTCGAGCAGGAAACAACTTCTGGACACCGTCCTATTGGAAGCTGGCGACCCGGCTCCAGAAATTCCATGCATTAGAACCAGAAGCATTCGTGGAAAGTTCCATCCTGTGTCCCCCGCCCCCCCCCCAAGGTTGACATCGTGTTTATTTGTTTAACAAAACAGTCATCCAAGTTCAGACCTATTGAAAAGCTTCCAAGCAAGATGAGAGGCCAAGGCAAGGAGGAGGAACAGCTAATCAGAAATCAAGGGCAGGAAAAGCTGGACCCAAAATAAATATAGGACAAAATGCCCAGAATAGCCCAGAAAGACAGCTGATGACCTTTTCTTCTAAAATCTCTTAATATCACAGTATCAAATAGCCTATGTATCTAAAACCAAGCACAGAACCACTACCACAAAGGTAAGGAATAAAGTAAAAACAAACATAAAAATAGGAAAAGTTGATGGTACAGTGACAATTTGTGTTTTGAAGTACAAACTAAAACACAGAAGATAAATATAATTAATGCATGGTATTGACAAATCAGTCGTTGGTGAGGGATTATACCTCAGTTCAAGGTAATGGTCGTAGGAAGTTGTCGAGGCTATTTCGAGCTCTGAAAGCTACCATAATCTCAGGAGATAACATGTTTTATTTTTTGCCTAAAGACTAATGGGTCCTGCTAGAATGGCTGTAAATTACCACACCCCTAGTTTAAGTCTCCTCTTGACTGAACAAGCTCTGGGCTGTACCTTGTCAAGCACAGGGCAGCATCTTGGCATTCAAGGAACACACAACACACCCTGGGGACACAACCTCACCTCACTGATTATGATGCACAAAGCCTTGAGCTACTGCTACATTATAGATTTAAGAACTACTGAAATCCCTTCTCCCACGTCCTGGCTCCCTAAACCGTGGAGAGCCTCGGCTGATTGAAATTCTGGGGCCAGAACCATGCTTTTCAAAAAATGCCATAATATTAACCCACAGATCCACTACATGGGAGTCAAAGTTCCCTCGGACCCTCTTCCTTCTTAAAAAGCTGCTGAGACTATATGCCTAAGTACTATCAGAAGTGCTAAGTGCTTCTAATTAAATACGTACATGCATAGCACTTGAATGAAAAACACACCACCTGTCTCGTTATAGAGCCAAAGGCATGTGCGCACACACACCCTCCACATATTTTGATTATTTGCTAAATGTGTAAACATTTCCTTTTTCTCTGTCTACAGTTGCACCCTTGCGTATCTGTATCAAGGAGAAAAAAAAATCAAAGTCACTAACTGCCAGTTTCCTAAGGGGTGGGGAGAAAACAAAGCAACCGAGAATAAAAAGACGGCTGTGGCTTTGGCCCAGTCGAGCAAACAGCTTCAAGCCGCCCTCAAACTCCATCCACACCCTCACACACAAAGGAAGCATCTGCTTAAAGGCAGAGTTCTAAAAGCCCAACCACACCCCCCCTTGATTGTAAAGGAGATCCTAGATACTTGGTAGAAGAGGGAGAGATGACTAGAGGGGGGGGAAATGGAAATAAAAAATCTTTTGTAAGTCTCATAATGGAAATTCATTTACATGATTGCCTCAAGTTATAATGAACCAATAAAGCTCAAGACAAAACACATATGTGACACGATTCCAAGTAAGATCACCAACCCCCAGCAGCACTTTGAGAATGTGTAGTAGGAATTTACCTAGAATAGGGAATGTTTGGTCCACAAAAGGCAGTTGGGAGACAGAAAACTTTGACCCCCGTATGATAATTAAAGTGAAAAAGATTACCAGGGTATGGACAAAGACAGCCCAAAGGAACAGAGCTATGGGGGTTGCTTTTCTTTGGGACACCAAACGCCTGCTCAAAACCCACTACATGAGGGCGCCTGGGTGGCTCAGTCGGTGAAGCGTCTGCCTTCGGCTCAGGTCATGATCCCACCGTCCCGAGATCGAGCCCCGCGTCGGGCTCCCTGCTCAGTGGGGGGTCTGCTTCTCTCTCTCCTTCTATCCCTCCCCGTGCTTGTGCTCTCTCTCGATCTCGTTCTCTCTCTCAGGTAAATAAATAAAATCTAATACAAAACAAAACAAAATCCAAAAAACCCCACTACATGACGAGGTGGAGTGACGCCATAAGCAGGCCTAATGACCCAGAGAGTCCCACCGCCTTCCTCTGCCTGGAGAGAAGGCAGCAACAAAGCCAGACCAGAGGCCCCACCTCACTCTTGTGTCCACTCAGCCTCCAAAGCAGAACCAGACAGCTTTCGCCACCACCACCCGTGATCTCGAGAACCATGACCACAACGGAGAGACAAGGGTGTCGCCTGTGCTCTGAAGCAAATGCTATTTCTTCTGTTTGCCAATTGCCAGAACATCTAAATGACTGGAAGTACAAACATCCCAACATCTTTAGTTTAATCCTTCCCTATATGTCCTCCTGCATCAGCTTCATGTAGATACCCCTGCGTATAAGAGGACAGAGGTCAGAACTTAAAAGTAATAAGTAATAACATGATTTGCTAATTATTCTATTAATCCAATGTCATTTCTATGACAATTATCAAGTGTTTTTAAACTAATGTTTGCTTTGATGTCCGGATCAACAAAACAAATCCAATTTTGGGGGGTGGGACACTCCCAACTGTGTCATGTGGGACGTGAGAATTTAAACAGAGATAGGAGAGAAGGCCAAGCACAGCTTTCATAATCCAGCTATGCCATTTATTTAAATACATTTATTTATGCAGCTTATATGTAAATATACACACCCTTTAATGAACAGAACATGTGTATTAGAGCTCATTAAAGCAAATGTTGGGTGTGAAAATAAATCTAGATACACTCATATAGCCTTAAGTCAGTCACAAGACTCCGGTCATTTAATTTTTTATCTGCTGTGGATATTAACTATTTTGTGAACTTAGGTCATATCTTGAAACCACTCCTTCACCCACTTTCCTAAGTACCCAAATCTGAAGTCAAAGGAACTTCTGGCTTAGGATGAACCTGTGAAAGAATCTAGCACTTAGAAAAACACAAATACACCCAAAACTAGGTATTACATTTAGAGAATTCACAGAACCGCGCTCTGCCTCAAAATGCCAATCTAAACTAGCTTCCCGATTTGATAGACAAAGAAACTGAGGCCCAGGGTAAATGATAGAGTGGAGTGCCATAGCTAGTTAGTAGAAAAGTCGGAACTAGAATTTCAGAATGTTCTCTTTGCTCAAGTCACTCTAAAAGTTTTCTTTTCAGAACACTAGATTATTCACTCGTTTGATCATAATCTCACCGAGGGCAAAATTGAGCTTAATCTACACCATGTGCCCCAACAGCTAGCTCAGAATCACTAACAGGTGAATAGATTCACCAACCCCAACCAGTTAGGATGCGCCCCCTATACTGGGTGTGGTGGTGCATAGTAAATCACCCACAGAGGGCACCTGGGTGGCTCAGTCAGTTAAGCATCAGCCTTCGGCTCAGGTCATGATCCAAGGGTCCTGGGATCGAGCCCCGCATCGGGCTCCCTGCTCTGCGGGGAGTCTGCTTCTCCACTCTGCCCTCTTCCCACTCGTGCTCTCAGTCTCTCTCTCTCAAATAAAATAAAATCTTTAAAAAAAAAAAAAAAAGTAAATCACCCACAGAGACTCCCACCAAAGCCCCCCCAGTAACTTGTTTGCAAAATGCCTGGCAAGAATTGAGTCAATTCTTCTCAAACAAAATTATGATTTTCCTTTGTGCAAAATGACCCGACTTCCCCATGACTCTCAGCTCCACTGGCCTCTTCTTGAACTAACCGAGTAAAGCAGTTCCAACAACCAAGAGTGTCTTCACTGACTCACCCTGCAGGGGGGCCTGCCAAGAACCCATGGACAAACGTTTCCTTTCATCTTCCCTCTGATTTCAGCTTAAGGCGGGGCAAGTAGGAAAATATTTATTAGTTTCACCATACTTAAAAAAGAAACTAGTCTTATATTTTAAAAGAAATTACCTGAAAACTCCTATAAATACAGTCAAACAGGCAACATCCATAATAATAAGATTCAGAAAAATAGTAGGAATAATGACTATTATTTTTAGTGCTAGTGCAACACACCCAAAAGCACAGTGCTGATGCTACAGCAGCAAACTGTCTCAGCAAACCTATCAGATCGGCACATTAATATCCCTGTTTTACAGAGGAGAAGCTAATCCAGAGAGATCGTGGGAAAAGAAAGCAGTGGAGCTGTGACCTCAAAACAGAATGGTCACATAGGAAGGCCCCCAGGCCCACACTCCATACTTGTTTGAAAATACATATTTTCTCCCTCCCAGTCTGGTAATTCTACTGATTAAGTCCATCTTGGCTCAAGATTCATACATTAGGGACTGGTTTTTCCAAGCTTCCTTAAAAGAAAATTAGACTTAAAAAGAAATTTGACAAAATCAGAGTAAATTTGTTCAGAAAATGCTTTGAGAGCTCCTTCTGAGATTCAGCCTGCCTGCCTGGATCAATATTTATTTCTTTATTCATCCCCGCAAACTCTCTAGGTCTCACGGCCGAGATTCTTCCCCTGGGTTGTCAGTTTTCCAAGCTCTTGATCTGGCTGATGAGATATCCTAATGATTTCTAGGGTAGCCCAGACGTCTATCTCTTCTGGATCTAGTTTCTCTTCCTCTCTGTAACCCCTTTCTGTATCCATCCAGAGCCCCTGCTCCGAGGGGAGCAAGCCTCCCACACCACACACAGAGCAGAGAAGGTTCCACCTGGCCACACCCTCAAGAGCAATCTGAGAAAACATCTTCCTCTGTTCCTGACTAGCATGCTCAGACGGTCAGGCTGAGGCAGACAAATCAGCTAGCTACCTAAAATCAATGTGTCTGCCTTCAAAGACATTTATTTCATCCAACATCCCTCCCTGGATCTGCAGAATCTAAATTACTGAGTAGTCCCTGAACAAACAAAATACAATCATCACCAGAGGACAGGCACAAAAATATTCACCGAAGTGTTATTTGTTATTCATCCAAACTGGATAACTACTGAAATGTTCAGCAACTGTAAAACAGATACATAACTGAATACTGAGACAGCAAGGAGAGTGGAAAACAATACTATAACTATTGTAGATAAATTTCACAAACATAATAAGAAAAATCAGCCAGACACAAAGGAATATATAGTATATGATTCTATTCACATGAATTTTTTAAACAGGCAAAACTAATCAATCGGTTATTCCCAGGGGCACTAGAGGCAGCGGGTTCTGGGGTGCTGGCAATTTTCCATTCATCTGGGTGCTGTTACAAAGGTGTGTCCACTTTGTGACAATTATTCCATCAAGCCATTCACTTAGGATTTGTGCACTTTCCTCCATAAAAAGCTGACTGAGAGAGACCTCAGAGAATTTCTGGTCTGCTCTCCTCAGTTGGCATAAATAAAAGTAATTGTTTCCCACGTACGTTAAATTATCTCAAGGACACACAGGAAACCCATGGAAGGGCTGGGACTGGACGCTATATCTCTTAACTCCCCATCCAAGCACCAAAGCTACCTCTCAAATGTGGGAGGATGTTTCTCTAATTTCCTTCCTTGTTGTGACTACAGCCAAGGTTTAGAAGGATTAGGATCATATTCCTATTAAGAATACAACCCAGAAGGTTCCAGTCTCCCTACCAAAAGCAGGGCCAGGAAGAGCATTTTAAACACCACTTAGGATATGGCCAATGAGAAAAAGTCGGCGCCGCGGTCACACTCTAGGTTTTGCCACTTACCAGTTGTGTGACCGTCAGCATACTCCCTACCTTTCTCTGAACCTCAGGATCCTCAAGTAGATCCCTGAAATCTTAACTCCTACCTTGCAAGGTTGCCATGACAATAATACAAGGTGTCAGAGCAGTGCCTGGCACATGGCAGACACTCAGAAAAAGTATTTGTTGAATAAATACTGATTGACTTGAAGGAGTCAAGTACTTGTCACTTAGCAGATGCTCAATAAATAGTTAAGTGCTATTATTATTACTGAACAAGAGTAGCAAGGAGGAAGGGAGTAAATAAGCTTATGTGAAAACATCTCATTTTTCTAAGCCTCTAGGGTCATTAACAGGTTGACCCAATTCTCATTGACTTCGATGTGGCACTGAAATGGTCTGAGGGACAAATAAAGGATTTGAGAAGAGGGTGGTGCTTTTCATGTGCTACCTGGTCTGTGTTTTTCTTCTCGATGCCAAATAGATTTGCCCCACTGACTGCCACAACACGTCTAAATTCTACAGTCACTTATGTTAGTCATAGCACTTCGAGAATTAAACTTTTCAAGAGGGGGGTGGGTCATCAATTCTCATAGACTTACTGAGTTGACCAACATAGTCAAGGAACTTTACTACTGGGAAAAAATTTACACACTGAATATACAGAAAGGTAACTGCAGGCTTCAAAGATGTCAGAAATAAACCATGGAAAGGAGAGAGTTTACTCACATTTTAAAAAGCAAGTCTAATGCTGATTTTTTTCTTCAGCTCTTCAAAACTTCCATGTACTTATTAGCCAACTGGTCCATAAAATTCTTTTATACTGAAAAGAAACAAATATAAAAAAGGTTAATTAAAACTAATTTCAAATTAGAGCACACCAGGAAAAAAAAAACAAAGCCTCTAGATGATAAATTATTCTATAAGCAACAGAGAGCATCAAACTAGGTAACGTATGTAATTACAAACAAGAAAATGTGGGGCGCCTGAGTGGCTCAGTCGGTTAAGCGTCTGCCTTTGGCTCAGGTCATGATCCTGGGGTTCTGGGACTGAGCCCCATGTCTGGCTCCCTGCTCAGCTGGGGAAGTCTGCTTCTTCCCCTCCCTCTGCCTGCCGCTCCCCCTGCTTGTGCGCTCTCTCTCTCCCTCTTCTCTCTCAAATGAATAAAATCTTTAAAAATTAAAAAATTAAAAAAGAAAAAGACAATGTGTTAGGGACTAACAGATTTAACTAACTTTCTTCTAGTTATCCTTCTTTCCTTCTTCCCCCTTCTTCTCCTCCCCCCTCCCCCCAGCACGCCCTTCTTCTATTTCTTCCTTAGTTCCCAGTTGCTGGACAACCTCAAATATTCCTTGAAGCCTGAGTTTCAGGAGAAAACCACCATCATTTCTTTTTCTAGCTCAAAGTACCTGCCCCATGTTAGGCACTCTATGAATGTCTGTTGAGTAAATAAACGAACCACAATTTTATAATATTTAGTTATTAAGGTCAAAAAAAAATCAATCAATCAAAAGGAAGGGGGAAATCAATCAATAAAAGAATCAATATGCAGACAATATGGTAGAAATTCATATACTCCATGTTCTAGACTTACAGCTAGACTTGATTTCCTTACCTCTTGTAAATAACATATACTTAGGGGAAAAAAAAAATCCCAGTACTATATGTATGGGCATGTATATCCTCCCCATTACAGTAATAAAATATATTTTGGTAGAAAGGAATATTTAGGAATAGAAATTCCTTTTGAGGTGCTCACTATTCAAATACCCCATAACTACCTCCACCTAAATAAGAAAGCAAAGTACCTTCAAGTTAAATACTAGAGATGCTACCTCATATGGGGTTATCAAATGTGTAGTCAGAGCCAGTCCCCGACAAAATTATGATGTAGCAGTGTAACTCCTTCCTTCTCTCTCTACCCCTTTGAGGAGTCGGTGACCCCAGATGTTTAATTATGTAGGGAAACAATAGGATCAGTGCTAAGGTTCAAGTGGCTCAATGGCTATCTTTCCCAAGGACATTTTCCTTCGAAAAAAGAGCTTCAAAAGAAGCAGGTGCTTAACACAGAAATAAAATGCATTACTGACAGTGGAATTGCAGGCATGAATGGGCGATAGAGGCTGTCTTAAATCTCTAGACTCAGGTAAGCAACTGTCCATTCGGTTGCCCCTAAAGCTGGCTTCATATGTAACCCATACAGATGCACCCGTCCAGGTGAACCTTAAGCAATTAATGGTATACATAGGCAAGCCCAATTTTAAGACTAGCGTGGGCTCCAAAAATAAAGAGTTATGTTCATCAAGAGTTTTCAAAGTGAGTGGTAGGAACCCTACTCCATAGGTGCTTCTGAGAACGGAGGCAGGAGGAGTGATGTGGGACAGCCGGCACAGAAACTTCACTCTTGTCTTAGACTTAGATCCGAGATTTGGTTGGAGAAATGGTTTCCTTGAGCGCTCATAAAAGGGTTGAAATTAACGATTACAGTAACAGCACAGAAAATTCCAGCAGGTTTGTCACATAACTAATCTAGAACAATAATCACAGCACAATCCAACCACCATTTCTAGCAGGGCCTTTGTGGGGGAATGTGAGTTCTAGCCAGGGTTCCAGAGCACAGGTCAACCTCGGTCTGCGTAGGCAGGAGCCTAGCCTGTGCCTTCATCTCTTGCCCTGGAGCGAAGAGCAGAAGGAAGGATGCCAACATTGCCAGGAGGAAGGGACCAACAGTGAGGGGACCAGACTAGGATGGGGAGAGCCTGAGGATATTCCAGAGCTGGGGAAACAGGGACCTCCACAGGGATCGAGACACAGCGCATTTCTGTGAGTCAGTTACATCCCTGGGGCCCCTTTCCAATCCCCATCAGCCTCCTTGCTAGAAATCACATGTGCGAGGTTTAGATGTCACACAGGTCAGGGCCTATAGGATACAGATGAGGATGGAGAAAATCCGTGGAATGGTTTAGAGAGAAGAAAAAATATATACCTGTATTCTATAAAACCCAATTCTAAACATGTGCAATAAAAAAGGTTAAAGACTTGTAAGAAAGTGTTGCCTGAACTTGCTCCAGAGGAATCCATTCAACTGAGAAACACTGAGTATTTTCAATCCCTCCCTTAGCACAGAGCTCTGATTATTTGGCCCAACCAAGACTGAATACATAAAAACATTTATAAACATGAACCATTAGATTTTTTGAGTTTCCATCATGAGCCTTGTTTGAGTAAGTCAAAGATGTCCTTTGTTATACAGTTTTGATCAAATGCAAGAGACTTTAGTCATTTCCTCAGAAACAGACGTAAGCTATAAATATGAACTAACCAACACAGCCACTCACAAAAAGGTTCGCTGACAAGTTTAATTTAAAAAGAACATTTTATTAAACTGAAAAGTAAGCCACAAAAAATCCAAACCCATTCAAACAACATTCCTAGCAGAAAAACCTGTTGTGTAATGACAAGGATAATCACAAATAGCCTGTTACTTGACTCATGCATTTTTCCTACACAAAAATTAACAACAACAAAAAAAGTCTGTATTTCTGTGTTTTATTTTATTTTATTTATTTGACAGAAAAGAGAGAGCCAGAGAGCACAAGCAGGGGAAACAGCAGAGGGAGCAGAAGCAGACTCCCCACTGGGCAGGGAGCCCAATGTGGGACTCAATCCCAGGACCCTGAGATCATGACCTGAGCCGAAGGCAGACGCTTAACCGACTGGGCCACCCAGGCGCCCCTATTTGTGTTCATTTAATAAAACAATCCTTAGCATCTTGCCCAAATCAGATTTCAAATTCTAAGAATAATCCTCCAAACCATTAAGTGACTTCTGTATATCCCTTTGAGATGGGAAAACATATTTACTACTATTGCTTATTTTCTAAATCCCTTTGGTCTTTTAAAGCATGACCATCATAAGTGAGAATAACATGTTAGACGTAATCATTTGGAGGTGAAAGTATTGTTTATTATAATAACACCTATTTCATACTTTAAAACTAAATGGAATCCAGGGCACCTGGGTGGCTCAGTCGGTTGGGCGTCTGGGTGTCTGCCTTAGGCTCAGGTCATGTTCCTGGGGTCCCGGGATCAAGCCCCACGTCCAGCTCTCCGCTCAGCAGGGAGTCTGCTTCTCCCTCTCCCCCGCCCCTCCCCCCTGCTCATGCTCTGGGGCACTCGTGAGTGCACACTCGTTCTCGCTCTCTAACGAATAAATAAAAAAATCTTAAAAAAAAAAAAACTAAACCAAATGGAATCCAAAGTCTCTACTCAGGTATGACTGAAGTATCTGAAGCAGAGGTCTACAAAAAACAGCAACCTGTTTTTGTAAATAAAGTTTTATTGGAACACATCCATACCTATTCATTTATATACTGTCTATAGCTGCTTCTACAGGACTTAATGAGAGTTGAGTAGCTGCAGAAGAGACTCTAAGTCCTGCAAAGTATAAAATATTTATTAACTGATTTGTCCCTTTAAGAAAAAGTTTCCTGATCTGTACCTCTGAAACAAATAATGCAATATATGTTAAGAAAAGAAAAAAAAAAAGAAGAAGATAGCAGGAGGGGAAGAATGAAGGGGGCGTAAATCGGTGGGGGAGACGAACCATGAGAGACGATGGACTCTGTGAAACAAACTGAGGGTTCTAGAGGGGAGGGGGGTGGGAGATGGGTTAGTCTGGTGGTGGGTATTAAAGAGGGTATGTTCTGCGTGGAGTACTGGGTGTTATACACAAACAATGAATCATGGAACACTACATCAAAAACTAATGATGCAATGTATGGTGATTAACTAACAATAAAAAAATTTAAAGAAAAAAAAGAAAGAAAGAAAAAGTTTCCTGACCTCTGGTCTCTACGTCAGTATAGCACAGCGGACCAGTTAAATACACTCACAGTTGAGTAAATGTTGAAATAAACACTAATCCTGGTTTAGCCATCTTGTTGGATAACTTCCGAAGTCACTTAACCTGTAGCTGCTTTAATTTTCTCATTTATAATACAATAGATAATACTTATTGGGAACTTATGTACCAGGAACTATTCTAACAGTTCTACTTTTAAATAAATGAACAATGCATTCATCTAATTCTGGTAAAAATGCAGTAAGGAAAGTAAGTAATTATCCCCATATTACAGATGAAGAAATGGAGGCAGAGTAGTTAAATAATTGCCCAAGGTCACACTGCTATTAAGTGGAAAAATCAGGATCAGAACTCAGGAAATCTGGGTGCAAAGCTCGTATTATTAATCTCCGTGCTATCCTAATAATACTTTTAATTTTATAAAAGTTACATATGATAAAAAGAAATCTCAAAAGGTTTGTAGGTTAGGAATGTCAAGTAGAGGTAGTAAGGTATACCTCTGGCACAGTTTAAGACAAAGTACCTAAAATAAGAATATAAATGGACTTCCAAAGACTTGTAAGTCTAAAATTCTAAATTAGAGCTTTCCCCGGAGTATGAGGAACATAAAAGTCCACAATACTCTTTTTTACCAAAGTAATCAAAATTAGAGCTTTCCCTGGAGTATGAGGAACATAAAAGTCCTGATTCTAAAATTAGAGCTTTCCCTGGAGTATGAGGAACATAAAAGTCCACAATACTCTTTTTTACCAAAGTAATCAAAGAACCAAACTAACTAACCAATGCTTATCTTTCCCTTGGTAAGTTAAGGCCACTTCAGGACCCTCAGAAAGCCTTCAGGAAAAAGACTTATCAGGGACCCCAAATCTTCCAAATTTGTTCCCATCTAGTCTTATCCTCTGCCTGGATTCCATCTGGGAAAAGGCTGAGTGAGCATCCACATAAATTATGGAAAGACATCTTCATAGCCTGGCAAGAATAACTCTATCCAAATACCGATCGCTGCATGGTTCAGGAAGACGTCCCCTGCTGAATCATCCCCACCACTTCCTGAAGTTCTCCAGGATGTCTGGAGGAAATGTGTCACCCAAATGTGACCCAGTACTCTTTTGGACTGAAAGGCAGGTTTATACAATCCAAAAAAAATAAGGGGAAAATATACTGCTAAGTTACTCATCACCAACTTCCCATTTCGATAGAGATGGTCTTAATCTTTTTTTCAGTCAAGCTAGTCTTTCATTGGCTTGTAATGTCTGCAGAGTCAAGTCCAAATCCTTGACTTTGACATTTAACACCTTCCTCTTCTTATCCCTTAGCTACTTTTCCAATCCTACCTCCTTTTATTTTTGGTCTTTCATGTAACAAGGACAGTCTGTTTCTCCTTCACACATCACCTCTACTCCTGCTTCTGAACCACACTCATTCTTTACTCCATTTTCTCTTCTACTCCCAACACCACATCCAGTGTACAGGCCAAATTTCTGTGCTCAATAGTATGGGATATAATTTGTACTTCCTGTGAGGACTGGATCCTCACAATCCCTCGGGGGAAAGAGGTACACAAAAGACTAAATAAAGTTGTATAATTAAAGATGTGAAAGTGCTACAGGACGTAGATTACAAGATCTAAAAAGATGTTAGAGAGAGGCCATCACTTGAGTTGGACCTTGAAGGAAGGGGGAAGCTGACAGAGTGGTTGAGTTTATAAAGTTGGAGGGGTAACCATATGGGATAAAGGTTTACATCACACACCTCAGGGCCAGATAGGCCTGAGTCCAAAATCCTGGCTCCCTCAGACTGTAAACAGAGCGTGTAGGAGTTACGATCAAGTAAATTAGGTTGACGCCTAACCATGCTCAAAACCGTATTTGTATCCAGTTCTCATGTCTTGCTCAAATAATTAAACCTTTCGTGTTATGTCCCTACGGAGTCTTCCCCTTCTCTCATTGCCAACAAGATTTAGTGTTTCAACTTATTCATTCATTTGGGCATTTAATCACATATTGATTACCACTGTTCAAATATTCCAGAAGTATGTTTTGCCTCCTCAATAAGACTTTGTTATCAAAGAATGGATTCTTTCAAATAGACCCTTGGCATTTTCAAATTTTAGGTTCAAGGTCGCTGACAAGTAGTGCTAGTTGAGCTGAGAAGCAATTTAAATTATAAGTGTGGGCTGTCTGGTGAGTTACATGGGGCCCAGCCAACCACAAACATCGGTCTTCCGACACGGCTTCATGTTCTGCCTAATACAGGAACTCATATGAACAGACTTAAAACTTACTTCTTTCTGGGATGGTCAGAAAAAAGCTCACGGCTAGGGCTAATGATAGAAGTAAAGATCAAGTTAAGCAGTACAAGACAGTGAAGGCTCTTAGCCAAAAAAACAGACATTAGAGAGTTGAAGAAATTACATGTTATAGTACATTTGCAAATCTGAGGTTGGACAAATGGCTTGGAATTCATCTCTTATGCTTGAAAAGGGTTCAGTGCACCGCATACAGTGTTCTCACAATACCAAGCACCATGAGGTAAATACTAGCTGAAAGGATAATCTTATAATCTCTGATGTCCCAGAGTCCTCAGTGAACCCATTTTCTAGGCCAAAATCAAATTCAGTGTAGTCAAATTTCCCTCAAGGTTCCAAAATCTTAGTATTTGCAATGTCTACTGACATATTACATCAAATAAAGCCCACATGGCTTTAACATGTTGCTTCACAATCATATTTGTAGTGTTTAGTAATGGCTTGGTTTTCTTTTTTTCTTTTTAACTTTAACATTTTCATGCACAGCTTTCTTTGCCAATGCCGGCAAATTATTTTTTTTATTTCCCAAAGAAAGATTCTAATTCAAAGATTCTAAGCAATTTTGGGATTTAAAAGTTGTTATTCTTTCAAAGTTTTGACTGAATTAACTGAAATGATTAAGGCTTGTTGTAAAGTTTTATATAAAAATAAACATGCACAGTTGTGTGTGACATAAGACAGTAGGGTGGGGGGAGGGAATGAACATGGCTCAGTTTCCTAACACACCAATTTCCTTTGTGGCAAATACTTCATGGGCTATCATGAAAATTTTATAGAACAATGTATTCAAACTTTATATAACAAATATGAGCTACAATGTAAAATTTACCTAAGAATGTTTTAAACAGTTGATTTCAATTAAATTTTGGGCAGGAACTTTAGACATTCCCATTATTTACACATTTCTTGGAGCACAGGCATAGTTTTGTAGAAATTGGAGATTGCTGACTACAGTCGTTTATGTTCTCAGAGGGAAAAACTATTCTATAATTGTTCTGAAATATGTTCTATCCCTACTGAAAGTGTAGGAGAAACAATTGCACCAGCCCTAAAATCTTGGCTTTCATACCCAAGAAATCTTGTAGAACCAAGTCCTTCCACCTATATCATTAGCTAATGTGTTACTGCAAATATCACTCAAAAAATACGAAGCCAAACCACTCTGATCCCACAAGCATTCTGAAAGAGCATTCTGAACTAATGTGAAATTTGTATAGTAATTGTTTGAATACAAACAATGACTTTAGTCCATTGGCATGTAACGCTTTATCATGGCAATTGAACTCTGTGAACCAACATACCCCACAGAGCTCATCATAGCTCTGGAAAGTGGGTTGGCTTATTATAAACTCGGTCATTGCTGACCCAGCAGAACAGCAAGGACTCTTTCCCTTAAACTGTCCCACATAGAATAAATTTATTTTCACTGTGAGACTGATCTCTGCATCATGTGTGTTTTAGAAAGAAATACATGTGGGCTGACTGACTTCCTAAGAATTAAGCTAGTGAATTATAAGAAATTATAAAAAAAAAAAAAATCCTTCTCTCCTCTCTCTCTCTCTCCTCCTCCTTGCCCCTCTTTCTTATTTTAACAGGGCCAAATGGGAAGATGCTTTCTTCAAGGGTAGAATGGCCCTGGCAATGATCATCAAAAGCCCTAAAAATCTAAAAGCTTTGACCCGGCATTCCACATTAATTAAGCTAAATAATTGGACAGATAAGTAAATGATATATATATATAACTTTCACAATGTTATTTACAAGATTAACAATCTAAATGTCTAACAATAGTGCCACTGAGGTCTATCCCTTAGGCAGATTAAGCAGGCCAATGTTGCCGAGGTGAGTACCAATGGTTAATAACACAGAAGGACATTCATGACCTATTAATTGATCCCCTTTTTGTAAATATATACATAAGGTAAAAAGTCTCTGGTTTTGAACACTTCCTTCTTCATCACTGAGCCGACAGCAGTCTACCAGTCCACATCTTTAATTAGATAGGGATGAAGGAAGAGGTATATATACATTTACCCTTCTCTCACTCCCAGGGTCTGTGTCAGGGTCTCCTGCCCTCCTCTGAGATATGTGATTATACTCCAACATGCTCACAGTGGTATTCTCTGTATGGCGGAATTTCGCATGAATGTGGTTTTATTTTCCTTTTTGCTTATCTGTATTTTATAATTTTACAATAAAGATTATTTTGCCAAAGGGAGCAGAGCATGAAGACTAAGGGTATAGAATATGGGACAGATAAGCCTGAGTTTTAACATTACAAGTCCATAAATTTTTGGCTATATGATCAAGTTACTTAAGTTTCCCATCCAACAAATGGGCAAAATAATATTATAGCCATCTTTTTATTAAAGAAGTTAACAGAGGTGCCTGGGTGGCTCAGTCGTTAAGTGTCTGCCTTCGGCTCAGGTCATGATCCAAGGGTCCTGGGATCGAGGCCCGCATCAGGATCCCTGCTTGGCGGGAAGCCTGCTTCTCCCTCTCCCTCTCCCACTCCCCCTGCTTGTGTTCTCTCTCTCTCTCTCTCTCTCTCTCTCTCGCTATGTCGCTCTCTGTTAAATAAATAAATAATTTAGACGAACCATGAGAGACTGTGGACTCTGAGAAACAAACTGAGGGTTTTGGGGGGGGTGGGGGGATGGGTTAGCCTGGTGACGGGTATTAAGGAGGGCATGTATTGCATGGAGCACTGGGTGTTATACGCAAACCAATGAATCATGGCTCACTACATCAAAAACTAATGACGTACTGTATGGTGACTAACATAATAAAATAAAATTAAATAAATAAAATCTTTAAAAAAATATAAAAGAAGTTAACAGAAACTCCAGGATAAAGGAAATGATTATTATGTACTATGTAAAACACAAACTTAAGTGTTTAAACTTTTTTTTTTTTTTAAGGATTTGAGAGTACACATGCATACGTGCAGAGGGAGGGGCAGAGGGAGAGAGAAAGAAAATGTCAAGCAGACTCCCTGCTGAGCACAGAACCCCAAGCAGGGCTCAATCCCACAACCCCAACACCATGACCAGAGCAGAAATCAAGTACCAGACACTCAACCAACTGCCTCCACCCAGGTGCCCTAAAGTTTTTATACTTTTAAGAAAAACAAATCCAAACCCCAGTCTCACAGAAAAAAACATGGGAAAAATTTTCTTTGCAATGGTAACAAAATTCATATTTAGCAGCCCTGAGTTACCATTTTACGTATACCAAAACAAACAGAAAGCCACAACACAGTTTCAATGTTGTAGTGAAATTGCTGATCTTCCATTGTTAGCTGCACTGTATTTCATATGAATCTTTTAGGAAAGCATTTAAGCTTTATTAGAGTAAGAGTTAGTAATTCCTCCAATGAATTTATCTGCAGGAAATAATGTGCCTAAAGCAAAAAATAATATGCAAAAAGGTGTTCATGACAGAATCCTAAATAACAGTAACTAACTGGAAATACTTGAATATCCACTGTTAGAGGAATGGTGGAATGGTTTAATTCATCTTGGCATGTCAAAGCAACAAAATTAGGAAACCATCCAGATTGTCATACTGAAGACCATGGAGAAACAAAATAGTCTGATACATTTTCAAGTGAAAACAACAGAATTCAAAATATCTATACTCTATCCCTACATAAAATATATAGACCTACACATAGGAATAACAGAGGAGGAGAAACGTGTGGGGAATATGGAGGAGAGGCTTCTAGACCGAGAAGCAGTGAGTTCAAGAGCAGAGTGATGGCCCAACATGGCACCCTCAGCAGTTGGACCGGAAGATGTGGTTGGTCAGCCATGCCAACTATTTCCATTGCATGGTAGATAATACCAGACTTCCTATTTCTGAAGAAGGAAGGAAGACCAAATTTTACCAGTATTTCATGAATGGATTGCCAGTGACATCCTCTCTCAGTCCAGATGGCAGCTAGTCACACAAAAGAAGTCTCTGAAGGCAGCCTGGGAGCTCCATTGCCATGAGGCAACCCTCCATTCCTTGTGTCCTTCCAACGACTGCAAAGGATTACAGTTCACATGTGCCCACATAAATGGATGGATGGATGATGTTATCATTATAATAAAACCAAACTGGCCCCCATGAAATGGACAAGTGGTTTACGGGAACCACAGCTGGATGAGAACATCAAAAATGTAAGCACAAGTGAGCATACACTCGTGAATCTGACACCTCTACTTGTTCAAACTACATAACCATACAGCAGCCCTTGTTCCTCTAAAGTAGAGGACACTGTCATAGTAAGAAAGTTTTCTGAAAGAAACATTTTGAAAATAGAAGTTTGAAAATATTTCCATCCTTATGTCATTTCCTCCAAATAATATCACATCCATAAAACCTTTCCTATCTGTACTCTCTAAAAAAATATAGATGTAGAAGTTTCTAATCTGCCTTAAAATTTACAAAATTAAGAGCCTTAGTTTTTGAAGTCCTATTAAAAGTAGGAAAATGCGGCATGTTCCCATTCTTTCTTTTTTTTTTTAATTTTTTTTATTGTTATGTTAATCACCATATATTACATCATTAGTTTTTGATGCAATTCCCATTCTTTCTTAAAGAGGAAAATAATAGCTACCACTTATTGAGGGCTTGCTGCTTATGGATCAGGCACTGTTCTCAGTGCTCAATGTGTGTTAATCACTCAATCTTCACCACTATCCCTGATGGAGAGACTGTAATAATCATCTCACTTCATAATACAGAAACTGAGACAGAGAGATTAAGCAAATTATCCAATCTAGTAAATAAGCAAGACAGGATTCTAACCTAGGCAACAGAACCATGGAAGGTCTGTTCTTACCCACTCTGAATACTATACTAGATTACAATTTACTGGCTGATTTCACCTGAACCTTTGTGCAGCTGGTGGATAAAAATGAACAAGCAGTGAACACTGCATGTCTCCCATTGGGATCTGCATATACTTAAGATAAACTAACTTCTTCAGTGATAACAACAACAAAAAAATAAGTATATAAATAAACTGAACCTCGACACAGACCTTAAAATTAGTGTATCACAAAATGGAAATAGATTTTTAAAAATAAGGAAGCAAATGCAATCATATTATTCTCCGCAAAATTATCATTGACTTGGGGAAAAAAATGCCAAAAACTAAAGGACTGAATATTAATGAATATAAAATTATTTTTAAAACATTACTTTTATGTCCTTTTAATTCCTACTTTTGTGTTTACAATATGTAATACATTAGTGCAGTAAATGTGTATGTTACTTATAATATATATACACATACTGAAGGAGATGCTCACAAATTTCATGACAGCAGTACCCTGCTCGAAAGTTTAGAATATTGCAGAAGGCTTTAAAGCAGGAGAAAACAATCACATTTGCATGTCAGGAAGCTCTTTTTGAGCAATATCAGGGGATGAATTTGGAACAGGGGCACAGCTATGATTCCTGAAGGCGTGAACTAGCAGAGATGAGGGAGGGACAGGAAAGCTGAGAAAAGCATTTAGGACACTTACCAGACATGAAGGAGCAGAAGTCAACAATGATGCGATAGTTTCTGACTTGTGGCGACAGGGAATTCAGAAGAGAACAGAAAACAAAACACATGTGTGCGGGGGGGATGATAATTAAACTCTGATCCATTGAGAGCACAACGCCCTGGAACCACAGGGTAAATGCATACAAGGCAATTGGGAAAACAGGTCTGGAAAGTTCAGCAAAGAGCCTGGGCTCAGTCATGGCTGAGCTTCTTCATCTGTTTACAAGTGGTCACTTACAAGCTGAGTTTTGATAAGCGCACTGGGGGATTGAATACCTGATAAAGACTGATTGATGGGAAGGGCACTAGCATTAACAGAATAGGTCGTGGGAGCAAAGCCATTAAAGAAGTCTGGGAAGGAAGGAAGAGTCTGAGAGATGGGAGAGGCTCAGGAGAGGGTGGAATGAGGAGGCTGAGGAATTGCGACATGCCGACGGCTGGCAAGGCAAAGGCTACACAGCTAAGGGACCAACCAGGCGCACATGCCATCAGTGATACCAGGACATCTGGGCATCACATCTACTTCCAAAGCAAAATGAGGCCCCTCTGCTACCCTTACAATTTAAGAGGTTGAAAAGAGATGAGCTTGCTAATGAGCAGATGAGCAGCCTTATATCCTACAGAAAAGAGAGAATAAGCATAATCACGTCACGATTAAGCCATCGTACACAATACATCATGTCGTTACTAGAAAAAGTACTTTTTCCCTAAAAACCCTGATTTTATATAGTCATCTAATAAAAAGAACGTACAAGTGCTTTCTGAGATTAAGAACAAAACCTCCCTAGGATGCAGAAAACACGAAGAAATATCTTCCGATGTTACTCTTGCTACATCTGCTTAATTGCCTGGCCAACACTGATGATTCCTCTTTCCCATCAGAACCCAATGCCCTCCGTCATGACGTAAAGAGGGGCTTTGGCGTTTTGAGGCAACTGTGGATCTGTTCAATGTCTTCTCCTAAGGGGATATAAAAGCTAGACTAAAGCCAAGTGTTACTGTTTCTAATGCCCTTAAAATTTTTTTATAATGTGGAATTTCTCCATAATGATAAAGGGATATAAACTTTATCTTGGGTCTCGGTGTCCTGACCATATCTACTGAATATCTATATCTATGGTCAGGGTTCTGACCATATCTATCTGAATACTGAGCCAGGATTTTAGCCCCAAGGAGGCTAAACAACCCACCTCGGACTTAAAAATAGCTTTTTTTTCCCCCCAAAAGTTTTTATTATGGAAAATTTTAAAGGTATACAAACATAAGTAGATTAACACAATGAATGCCATGCACCTATCACCAGCTTCAATAATCAATCCTTATGGCCAATCTTGTTCCATCTGAATTCTCTCCCACCCAAACCCCCGTATTACCTTGAAGCAAGTCCCAGAAACGATATCATTTCTTCCATGAATATTTCAGTATGTCTCTACAAGAGAACATAACTGTAAGACTATTATCATAAAATGAGTAATAATTCTTACTGTTAGGAAGAGGAATTTCTATTTCAATACCACCACATTTCCAGTCAATCAATGATCACATTTCCAAAGGTCTTATAAAAGTCATATTTTAAAAAACCATTTGCTTGTTTGCATTAGGCTCTCAACAGGGTTCACCACTGTGGTTGGCTGATAGTTCTGTTAAGAATTTTTTAATCTGGGGCACCTGGGTGGCTCAGTTGGTTAAACGTCTGCCTTCAGCCCAGGTCATGATCCCAGAGTCCTGGGATCGAGTCCCCCATCGGGCTCCCTGCTCAGCAGGAAGCCTGCTTCTCCCTCTCCCTCTGCCCCTTCCCCCTGCTTGTGCTCTTTCGCTCTCTCTCTCTCTCTCAAATAAACAAAGTATTTAAAAAAAATTTTTTTAAACAATTTTTTAATCTATAGGTTTCCCCCTTCATTTCTTTCTCCTTGCAAATTACTAGGTTGAAGAAACTGGGTTGTTTGTCGCGCAGAGTATCCCACAGTCTGGCTGCATTGGCAGGTACAATTTAACATGTTTTAGTTCACCTTTAAAATTCAGGTGGCTAAATTTTTTCCTGCCCCTTGTTGATAGATATAGATATCCTGCAGTGCGCTGAACAAAACCAGGATGCTTTTCTATTCCGCTGGCCTTCAGTAATATGGAAAACAAACTGAGAGACAAGTTCTAAGGATGCTCTAAAATTATCTTTGGGACAGGAACAGAAGTTGGGGCCTGGGCTTATAAAGTAGTATTTAGGTCACAGGAACAGGCATAGGTAACAAATGTTCCAGACCTTCCCTTTCCAACTCCCTTTGATACTATAAAGAGGTTAGGGTGGGCTCCAGAGCAAGCAGGTTGGGGTGAATCCCAGCCCCACCACTCTCCAGCTGCATGGTCTTCAATCACCTTCCTTAACTTTTCTGTGCTTCAAAGTCCTTATCCATAAAATGGACATAACATACTCCATTCCTACTGTGTGAGAATCCAACATAAATTCAGAGAAAGAGCTTGACACACAGCTAAGCTCTCAAAAAAAAAGATTGTCATTGTTTTTAAATTATTATCCCTAATTAAAAGTGAAACTCTCCTTCTCAAAACCTCAAAGCTCAACTTTGAGGTACTGCCTTTTTTCTTCCCCCATTAAGTGACACGACTCTAAATTGAGTTTTACGCTAAAGACTTTTTGCTTTAATTGTGCTCTTGACAATTTCTGTCTATAATCTATAATGGTACTTCAGAACAAAAACTACCCCTGCTGTGTGATAATATGTCATCCATATTTTGCAAACAGCAGGAGAATCAGCTGTCCTTGAACAGTCACAGAACTAAACTTCGTGGCTGTTTAAAAAGCATTCAAGTGAGAGATTTTTTTTTTCCTTATACTAAGAGCCTACCATGTACCAAACCTGGCATTTAGCACCAGCAACTTCATGAATTCTAATCTAGTGGGGTTTAAGGCAGGGGGGGGGGATCCAATGGTTTTATGTTTTAATTATTAATAACCTGAGTTTTTTTTTAAAGATTTCATTTTATTTGAAGGAGGGAGAGTGCGAGCGAGAGAGCACCAGTGGTGGGGAGGAACAGAGGCAGAGGGAGAAGCAGACTCCCCACCAAGCAGGGTGCCTGATGCGGGGCTCGATCCCAGGACTCCAAAATCATGACCTGAACCAAAAACAGATGTTTAACCAACTGAGCCACCCAGGCATCCCAAGAGTTTTCAGTTTGAAGTATGTATTCAGTGCCTACCACTGGGCCACATGCTGGGGGGCGGGGGGGTATGAAAAATTAGTAATAGGGCACAGTCTCTGGAAAAAAAACTCTGCAGTCCATTAAGAGAGAAGAGAGGTGGGACACCTGGGTGGCTCAGTCATTAAGTGTCTGCCTTCGGTTCAGGTCATGGTCCCAGGGTCCTGGGATTGAGTCCCGCATCGGGCTCCCTGCTCGGCGGGAAGCCTGCTTCTTCCTCTCCCACTCCCCCTGCTTGTGCTCTCGTTATCTCTCTGTCAAATAAATAAATAAAATCTTGGGCGCCTGGGTGGCTCAGTTGGTTAAGCAACTGCCTTCAGCTCAGGTCATGACCCTGGAGTCCCGGAATCAAGTCCCACATCGGGCTCTCTGCTCAGCGGGGAGTCTGCTTCTCCCTCTGACCCTCTTTCCTCTCGTGCTCTCTATCTCTCATTCTCTCTCTCTCAAATAAATAAAAAATCTTTAAAAATAAATAAAATCTTAAAAAAAAAGAGAAGAGAGGTTTACTAATGATCATAATGTAATATAACATAATATAATGATAAGTGTCCCATGAGAGGGTCAAATGAAATGCTAGGAAAAAAATCAGGTGAGAAAAATAACTTAAAGTAAATAAGGGGCGCTGTTTAAAAAGGAGGTAATAGGTAAGATGAAAGACTGGACAACGTGTAGGGTTTCCACGTGCCAGGGGAAGGGTTGGGAGAAGCAAAAAGAGAATTTCAGACAAAGGAAACAGGAGCAGGGGACCAAAGTGGGGGTGTTTAGGGAAGGGCAGTAGCTCTGGCTCAAGCGTAGGATAGAGGAAGGGACAGTGAGAAAGGAGGCTAGAACGATCCAGTGGGGCTAGATCCTAAAAGCCCTTGATGAGTCGTGGTAAGGAGGCTGGACTAGATTTGGTAAGTAATTGAGAGGTTTTGAGGTTTTTCTGAACCAGCGAGTGGCACAGTCAGAGCCATGTTTTATATAAATTAATATGGATGCACGGAGGTGAAGGGAGACAAGGGGCCCACCTGTTTGCTGATTCAGAAGTCAAGGACCTCTGAGCCAAGTCCAGAAGAAAGCACGCTATGAATACCAGCTCTATTGTGGATGGAGAGAATATGACTTGGTGACTGACATGATAGAAGTGAGAAAAGAATTCAAAGTCAGCTCCAGCGTTTGGAGCCTAAAGGTCTGGAAAAAATAGTGGCACCATTAACAAAACTGTAAGTCGGTTCAAAGAGCTGGGTTGGAAGAGAGGTGACACAATGAATCCTCTCTGAATATGTTCACTTTGATGTCCCAGCAGCACACACACAGCAGGCCACCATCACCAACAGGAAGAGTGTGGAGAAAGGGCCAGTGAGAGAATCTTGGAGAAGCAGTACGTGTAGGATGCAGCAAGTGCAAATAGATGGAGAAGCAGTGTTCAGAGAAAACTATTCAGGGCAGGACAAATCATAGGATCCAAAGCATGAAAGAGCTTCTCAGGAGTCAGGGAGGCAAAAGATAGATTGTGGAGGTTAAAGGAATGAGTGAAGAAGTGAAGGCAATGAATGTAGACCCCTTATTTAATAACTCAATATAAAAGAATAAAGAAAAGAGGGGGTGTAGGCAGGAGCACTGAAGAAAGAGTTGCATACAGTAGTCTCGCCTTAGCAACCATTTTGCTTTCCATGGTTTCAGTTACCACCGATCACCAGTGGTCCAGAAGCAGGTGATCCTCCTGACGTATGATCAGAAAGTCAACAGTAGACTAACACTACGTCACGATGCATAGATCCTTCAGCTCACTTCATCTCATCACACAGGCATTGTATCATCTCACATCATCACAAGAAGGGGGACTACAGTTTAATAAGATACTTTGAGACCACAGCCATGTAACTTCTATTACAGCATATTGTCGTAATTGTCCTGTTTTATTATTAGTTATTATTCTTTTTTAGAGAGAGAGTGCAGGATCAGTGCGGGGAGGGGCAGGGGGACAGAGAGAATCTTCAACAGACTCCCCGCTGAGCATGGAGCTCGACTCAGACTCAGGGCTCCAGCTCATCTCAGACTCAGGGTTCCATCTCACGACCCTGAGATCTTGACCTGAGCTCAAATTACGGTCAGACACTTAACTGACTGAGCCATCCAGGCACTCAAATTATTAGCTATTATTATTAATCTCTTACTGTGCCTAGCTTATGAATTATACTGTGACCACAGGTATGTATGCATATAGAAAACATCGCATATACAGGGTTCGGTACTATCGCGGTTTCAGGCATCCACTGGCGGTCTTGGAATGTATGCCTGGGGATGAGTGGGCACTACTGTACCCATTATTTTTAGGAAAGGACAGTCTGAATATTTTTATGCAAATAAAAGGGAGTGGGGAGGAAACAAGTGAACATCCGAGGCAAGAAAGAAAAGGGCTAAACCTGGAGACTCTTTGTCTCTTCACTGGTGGCCAGCGAAAATACCAAAAACATGAGGGTGAAAAAAGAAAGCAAACCTTGAAAAATTAAGATGAGTAGCTGTCAGATCGGTTTTGTTGGCCTACAGAGAGTTTCAAAAAAGGTGATTTGAGCTTGTATAGATTTCACTGAGAAAACCAGAGATTTGATCATTCTGGGGAACACAGAAGACGGGCAACACCAGGCCCAGCTTCGACAGGACAACCACAGCTGCTGCCCACACCCGAGGCGTGGCTGGCCCCCGCAGCGTACCACCGCCCCCGCCGGTGGCCACACTCACTGTGGTAATTTTAATGGCACCTCTTGGCAGTGGAGTTTGTGACCCCCGACCCAGATCTTTTCAATAAAATGCAGCGATGATGTCATCCTTAGAGAGTAAGCGGGGACTACAGATGGAGACTTGGAAACTGTGAAAAAATATTGTAACACTCACGGAAGGAAATGGTTAGGAAGTCAGCGGGAGATGAATAATCAAAGGATTGTTATCTATTAGTCTGATGGAGGGAGCTGTGATTCGTCACTTTGCCTGGCAGTGCCCTACAGCCTGGAAGCAGAGGTCACCAGGCAGTCATGGCAGGAGACAGGAAGACAGAGGTTCTAAGGTGCTGGGGGGGGGGGGGGCTGGGTAAGGAGACCGAAGGCGCTGGTGGCCTGGGAGACATCCCACGAGCCAAGAGCAGATGAGGAGGGAAAGACCTATATAAACACATTAGAGGAGAGACACACATCAGAGGCTAAGTGGAAGGGCTGAGAGACTTGGGGAGGAAAGTAAAAGCAAGTAGAATTAGTACAAAAGGGAAAAGTTAGCCCCGCAAAAATTGACCATTAGTATTTCTTCATCTCCCTGCTATTCAACTCCTAGAAATAACCTGGAATAGATTTTTCTTTTATGGAAAGAAAAAAAGAAAACACAAAAACAAAAACGAGGACACAGGACTAGACTTCATAAATCATAATGAAATAGGTTCACAGAATTATATTTTTGTGCAATGAGCCATGTGAATGTTGAGGAAGACCATTTTTTAAACTACACACTTGACTTCCCTTCAAACATCCTTAGTTATGATTTGGAAGATAAAAAGTACACTCCTTATATGCAGAGGACTGTATACATTGTCTCGAGGTTTGAAGAAGGAAGGAGATCAAAAGTTCAAAGTTTAGCAAATTCTCAGTGTCTCACACAGCAAATGCGAGTAATAAGGGAAGGAAGAAAGCCAGTGTTCATGGCCTGCTTGCCCAGTGCCTGAACCTTTGGGTTCCCTAAGTGCCTGAGTCCCTAAGTCCCTTTGGGTTCCCTAAATCCCTCCCCAAAGGGCCCTCCCTAAGTCCTTTTGTGTTTAAAAGAAACACCCACACAAAACAAAATGCATTAAACGCAGAGAATAATTCTACACGGTTACACCCAGATTGATAACCTGGACGCTCTCAGGAGAGAACAGTAAGGGCTGAATGATGGGGGAAACTTGGAGCTTCATCTGCAATGCTTGAGTGACGTACTTTACAGTGAGAATGCATTTATAATTCTTTTTTAATTTTTTAAACTTTAATAAAATGAAGCTAAGGCAACCTTTCTAAGAATCAAAGAAATGTAAATCAAAATGAGACCCTTTATTTCACATACCACAAAGCCTACAACACAATATCTGCAAAGGTGTGGGAAAACGGAAAGTCTCACAGTGTTGTTGGGTTGTTCTCATACAGATAACACCAAGCTCAGGGCACAAAACTTAAAAGGTGCAAAGAAGCTGTTCTCAAAATTAAGTCTCCTTCCCTCTCCTATGCCCCCAGACACCCAGTTCCTCTCCTTGCAACCAGCTACCTGTGAGAGTTTCCAGATTGTTATTCAGAGAATCCACTAAATCATAGGAAGGAGTGCAAAATTGATACACTTTATTGAGTGACAGTTCGGCAGCATCTATCAACATTTAAATACACATACCATGTTGCCTAGCAACTCCACTTGTAAGACTACAAAAAACAATCTATGTACCTAGATGCACACTGCAACATTTTAGAGGTAGCAACTGGAAACCATTTAAATATAAATAAAGTACAGCCACCCAGTGGAAAACTATGTTGTCATCATAAAACATTAGAGGGGGACAAAAGAAAGCTGCCCCTCCCAAAAAAAATTCAGTATGAAAACATTTTCATAAGCCAACAAAAATTTCTGGATATACCTATGTGTGTGTATGATCACTGTCATGTCTGGGAGGATAGTCAAACCATTTCTAATTTATGTTCATTACAGACCATTAGAAATGAGAAAGGATTGAGGGAAAAGAGATTTTCATTTTTTAATACTATGGTGTTATGTGAATGTCATAATGAGCACAAACTGCTTTGGTGACTTAAGAGTCTTAAGAATTAAGTTAAAAAAAATAGCTAACAGAAATCCATATTACATGGATGAAGCTAGAATCTGTAAAAACATTTTGCATGACAGCTATTAAAAAGCCAAAGGTATGGGGCGCCTGGGTGGCTCAGTTGGTTAAGCGTCTGCCTTCAGCTCGGGTCATGATCCCGGAGTCCTGGGATCGAGCCCCGCATCGGGCTCCCTGCTCTGCGGGGAGCCTGCTTCTCCTTCTGCCTCCCTCCCTCCGTCTGTCTTTCATGAATAAATAAATAAAATCTTAAAAAAAAAAAGCCAAAGGTATGGTGGGTACAGACCTGAAGATACAAGATCTGCCCCAAAGGCCCAGGCATGAACTAATGCATGACTATATCAAAGGCTGAATGGGAATCTTGTGTGCTGAGGGCTGCAGGGGTCCCCGAGCTGGTGAGGGAAGCCAGAATGGCCCAGCTATCCACAACATGCAAGTTTCTTTCTCTTCTTATAGACCCAAACTCAACTTCTATGAAGTGACTGAAAATACTGTGTGTAGACAAAGAAAGGTGATGGGCAGGGCAAGAAAGACATCTAATAAAGGTGTTCCTTGGGGCACCGGTCTCGCTCAGTCGGCAGAGCATGCAACTCTCGCTCTCGAGATTGTAAGCTCAAGCCTCATGTAGGGTGCAGAGATTCCTCAAAAACAAAATCTTAAAAAAAAAAAAAAGGGTATTCCTGAACACAGGAATTCCAGAAGATCTCCAGCAATATTCCTAAGGTCCACTTTCTAAATTTCAGCCAGAAGCCAAACTTCCTTCCTGAAAAGGTGGACATCAAGTGTAGACGATAAACTTTAATCCAAGAACAATGTAGTACATTTGTCAAGAGGAAGTGCAAAGATGAAAAAGCTGCTGACCAAGCAGAGTTAGACTATTAGACGCATCAGTGTCCCTCTATCTCCAGCACTGATGCATTCACTGATTCCATGGAAGTTTCCCAGTCTTGCCAGCAGATGAACCCCTGAGAAGGAGAATGCCCTCCGAGGCAATGTTTATTCAGGACCGGCTGAAGGTCGTTAAATGTCTTTTCCCACAGCTATGCCCAAATGCCCTTCCAATATTGGTCTTATTTCTCAAACTCCCTGCATTAGTTTTCTGTTGCTGCCACAACAGATGAACACAGACATGGCTGCCTAAGATACCGCTTATTTGTTATCTCACAGTTTCACTGGGTCAGGAGTCTGGGCGCAGCTGGGTCCCTGCTCCAGGCTTCAGAGGCCGAAATCAACGTGGCGGCAGGGCTGTGTTCCCTTCTGGAGTCTCTGGAGATGAGCTCATTTGGATTGTTGGCAGCATTAATCCCATGTGGCTCTAAGATTGAGGTCCCCACTCCCTTGCTGGCTGGGGGCTGGTCTAGAAACCACGTGGCTTGCAGCCTCCTTCAAAGTCAGCAGTGGTGAGTTCCCCTCATGTTCTAGTCTCTCGGCCTCCCCTCGGCCTCCCTCCACTGCCTCCCTCTCTGCCCCATCTCTCTGACTGAATCTTCCACTTTTAAAGGCTTGTTAATTACTTACCTCAGGCCCACCTGGATAATCAAGGCTACCCTCTCGATCTGAAGGTCAGCTCATTACTGACCTTAATTCCATCAGCAAAGCTCCTTCAGAGCAGCACCTAACGTTTGATTGAACAACCAGAAGACAGGCATCTTTCGAAAGATGCCTGCCACATCCATTTGTATTCTGAGGTGGAAAACAAGAGCTGACCCAAAGATTCTAATCTACCTGGATTTTTCAGAGTATGACAATGAACTGGCACTGCTTTTACAAGAGTTATTTTGATCAAACCTGCAAATAACTGCTGAATAAATATTATAACCACCTTTTTATAATCAACAAAACTATGGCTCAGAAGTTAACTAGCCTGGGAACACAAGAGCTGGAAGTTGGAGAATCAGAATGAAATCTGGTTTCAGCAATCTTAAAAAGCCCATTTCCTTTGATATTTCTGAAAGCACGGCACAATTATGACTTTTAAAAAAAGAGTGGTTTTAGTGGTAGTAATGGGAATAAGGAATAATGATGTTTAAAGAAGAACAGAAGGAAACCCAACAGGATTTAGCAACTAATTGATTCTGTAAATTAAAGGTGAAGGACAACATAAAATCAAACCCAACTACCACTTAAAAGACAAACTGAGGTTTTAAAACATTAAAACTTAATTTTATTAATTTAAAACTTTAAAAATTACAAAATAGCAATATCATGGGATTACAAGTCCTAATGCTAAGCAGGCAGCAAAATACCACGTCAAAGAATGTGCATGTATGTGTGTGCTCAGGAGTGTACATGTTCACACACACGTGCTTTCACTTATTTCTTTTACTCAACAACTATTTACAAAGCATCTGCTATGTACCAGACACTTGTCTAGTTGCTGGGCATAAAGCAATAAAC
>NW_027397089.1:7086891-7214581 GCF_003265705.2 Callorhinus ursinus
AGAGAGAGAGAGAGAGAGAGAGAGAGAGAGAGAGAGAGAGAGGCAATTCTCTGGGGGAAAGCATTCCAAGCAGAACGCATGGAAAGACTTTGGATGGGATTTCCTTCTGGGGGCGATGAAAAGCCATCAGAGTTCTGCGTAAAAGAAAAACAGCACTGTTTATCCATAAATAGAGAACTGAAGTTCAAAACACCAAATCTAGGAATAATCACTTCTTCCTGATGAGGTGATTATAAATTTCCATTTTCTAGTTTTACTTATTATTTTAAAAAGAAAAGGTTCGGTGCATAGGATATCAAGTTGGTTTTTAAGTGCATCAAAGTGACCCTAAGGGTGGTTCTCTTGGGACAAATGGTTAGGTTGTCTGGCTCTGGATCAGGAGGGCTGGATTTAGTTTTTGATTTTTAGCTTCAGTGGAGGTACACTAGTACCCACCTCATCTGGCTGTCTGGATATAAGTAAAACAGTCAATACTCAGCTCAGCTCATAGTAAGAGCACCCCAGCCCAGAGTGGTCTCTGCCCATATTACCGCCAAGCACAGACCAACCAAATATGCTTTAAGGAACAGCTAATATGTGCAAGTAAGCCATAGCATGCACTGGATGCGGCTCATGTGTTAACCTGGGCTGTTTCCTTCCATCTACCCTCTGCGAGTCGCTCTCAAGGAGAATACCAGGCTAATGTAGCTTAACTACCAAAACCCAAACTGACAGGATCCACTTGTCAGTAAAGAACACCAAATCCAAACCACCAAAACAGACTAACTTTGCATTTAATTCATCCCTGAGATTTTATGAACTCACCTCTCAGACAAACCTTTTTATTCCTTTAAACCTTTTCTTCCTCTTTAGTTGTGATCTAAAACAGCCAAAATTTTGAACTTAAAATGCAGGCTAACTGACAGCTACTTGTGAATGGAGGGGAAAAATCCTGGATTTGCAAAGATTAAAAAAAATAATATATTTTACACAAGAACAAACTTCTGACTACAAATTTTGAAAACATTCAAATACCTAGAACTTTCCGTGTGTAATATTTACCTATCATGTCAATACAAATTCTCTCGGCAGAGAAGAATATTACACAGACTTCATTTAATCATTAAGGGAAGCCTCAGCGGCTTTCGTTTGACATTCTAGTTTAAAGGACAATTTTTCTAGCTTGTTTTCTGAGGAGGAGGAATAAAAACTTTACCATCTCCTGGCCGATGCGTCCTCTCTAGCGAATGTCAGCTTGGCCCCATTACATTTATTTTTCGTGTAGAGAAATGGCAGGGTTTGTTCCACACCGTGGCTGTGTGTGTGCACAGAAATTTCACCATTTAATTTTCATGTCTGGGAGGAAAGGAGCTTATAATTATGCTGGGAGGTATAACTATGATTAGGTTTTCAAATACCATAGGTATCCCTATGATCCAATTTAAAATAACAGAGAGTTCTGGTACTGTATTATTGGGTTGGTTTTTTTTTTTTCCCCCTTGAACCATCACATTCCTCAAACCTCAGGAATCATGAGAAAAATCTTAGAGTTTAAAAAGTGTTTTTAATTAAAAAAAAAAACTAAGCTAACACAAACTGTTATTAGTATTTAGCACCAATAAGGTTTTCATACATACTTGTAGATGCTTAAAAATCATTGTTATGGCTATGAGTTACATCCAGCAAAACAGGTTAATGGCAAGTTGAGATTAATCAGCTTAACCTTATTACCTCTAGGGATGCTAATAAGATTTTACAATAACACAGCTTCCTTACTGTGAGGCCACACAGTGGACTCTACACATGATCCTTTACACTTAAGCTTTGCAGAAGATGAAACACATATACATTTTATAGGTCGTATTCAAGTCTGAGCAGCATGTTTGTGTTTGTGTGTGGTGTTTGTGTGTGGGGGTGGGAGGCAGGGCAAGGAGTACATACTCAAATGCTTTCCCCCAACCACCCTCAAAAAGTAAGATAGTTCTTGACCTACATGCGATAGTGAGACATAACATGCAAATATTCTGCTTAACTACACATATTCCCACTTTTCTGTACTGCTCCCATTCTGGGAAGGAGAGAGATAAAATGAAAATAAACACTCCCAATACTTGGTTGTACGATCTAATTACTGGAAGTAGCACTGTTCATTTAAAAATCACAGTTACGGGGCACCTGGGTGGCTCAGTCGTTAAGCGTCTGCCTTCGGCTCAGGTCATGATCCCAGGGTCCTGGGATCGAGCCCCAAATCGGGCTCCCTGCTCCGCAGGAAACCTGTTTCTCCCTCTCCCACTCCCCCTGCTTGTGTTCCCTCTCTCGCTGTCTCTGTCAAATAAATAAAATCTTTAAAAAAATAATAAAAATAAAATAAAAAATAAAAATCACAGTTACTGGTTCTAAACACCAAATAATCTTGGAAACACCAGGAAAGTGTTTAGGAAAAAGACAAATCTATGAGAAACAGAGTAGGTACACATGCTAATCAAGCATTTGTAAAGTATAAAATGCCTAATAATTTTATTCCAAAATATTCCAAGAGCCAAGTTCCACTCAAACATACCCACTGCATTACAAAAATCCCATGAACGTATAAGTTGTACACAAATACCCCAAAGTCATATGGAGCATGGTAAGGCCATGTTGATGCAAAACACTGACTCCAGGAAATAAAGGAATAGAGCTTCAACATAAAATGGAATCCTATAAACAACTGAGTAATTCTCAGCACACAGGATTATCCCAAAACAGACAAAATTAGAGAACCTATTTGGAAATCTGTAGGGGAGAGAGAGAGAACTTTCCTGAGCACTTAGAAATAGAAGAAGGCAGTTCACATTCCAGTAATTCCAGGTTTGTCTCCAATAAATTTGCACTACTCTTTTTTCATATAAAACATATAGGGGGGCATTTAGCACTTAGACAAAATGTAATATGTCTACAGTGTTGGAAACTTTTTGTGAACTGACCTAACCATAAAAGTAATATGAGTATTCAAAAGAAAGAGCTCTTGTAAGTAGCAAATATACCCATGTAAAAATCTACATCAAGTAATTCTACAGACGTTTTAGGTACTGGGTAACCACCTTCATGTTTTAATTTTTCAGATGATTCCCTTTCCTTGTATTTCTTTATATTACCTTACTTGTAGAAGTATTGTTACCATGATGTTACTCCTCAAAACTTTAGTTTGACTTTACAAAAAAGCTCAGCAAGAGGAGAAAATATTTTCCTTCATTAATTTAAAAATAACTTAAGCTATGAGATGTCTAAAGCAGGCTGCTTTTTCTCTTTCCTAAAAATACATATTAAGTCAGTCATGGAGGATTATCAAATAACATGACTTGATGCAATTTCAGATTCTGAGATTAAACAAAATCCAAGCCACTTGGCCAAGTCAGTAAACACTCGGACAAGGTTGAGTTTTCGGGGAGGGAGTATGTTACCTAAAAGGGGCCTTTGAGCTTTTAAGACTCTTGACCCCTCTCTCACCCCTTCCTCCAAATATATATTCCAGAGGAAAAGTAAAATAATCACTTTTCTTAGAAATGCAGGCCTACACACATTAATTTATTAGCCTCCAACAATCCAACAATTCCAAGAAGTAACAAGTTTGAGATACGAAGCAGAGAGGTCAGGTGGTTTATCAGTTATTCTGTGACTGGCTTTCTCCTGGTCAGGGCTAGATGTCAGGGCTGCGTTTGCCTAAGAGTGGCAGGCAAGAAGAAAACTCTTCCAAAACAATACAAATCTAGACAGAATGGAAGGTTCCTGTTCCTTCAGTAAATGACAACGATTTCTATTGTGGACAACATTCAATTCTTGGGAGAAAGAAACAATCAACAGAAGACTTCATTTTGAATTCCTAACTCCTGTAAACCTAACCTCATCCAAATCTTTCACAAAATCTGTGTAACCAGTCATGCAAGCGAAGCCCACAACAGCTAGTCTGGTACCAATGTTCTAGAGATTGCCAGCAAAGTTTGTTTGGGGATATCCCAAAACTGGTTTTTCACTCTGTTATAACAAATGTTACCATTGGCAGAGAATGGAAACACGGTTAAAGATTAGTCTCATACAACATTTGTTCCAGTATTTAGGTCTTTCATTAAAATACAGAAATGAAAGTTAATGCTTTCTGTCACTCCCAGATGGCCATGGGGATGTCCATATCAGCCTTCTGTAGGTCAGAAACCTTACAGTTAGGCATGTAGGAAATAAAAACCTGTACCAGACCTTTCATTTCTCCACCAGAAACTAGCATATCAACCACAACAAAATGACTCAAAACCAGCATGGTATTATGCCAAAAAATACTCCAAAAGTAACAGATATATTCAGGAAGCAGTTTTATTCAGTGGCCTAATCGCTAATTTCAAAATATTCTGTGTTCATTACTCATAATTCAACTTAAGTCTCACAATTTAAGTTCTAAACACTAAATGTAAGTTTATTTATTTTGAAGTTTTATTTATTTCAGTAACCTCTACCCCCAACGTGGGGCTCAAACTCACGATTGTGAGATCAGGAGTCACACCCTCCACCGACTGAGCCAGCCAGGCACCACAACACTAAATGTAAGTTTAACATGGACAAAATTTTTTTTCCCAATGCACAGCCTCTTTCAAGCATAAGGCTATTTACATAATCTTATGTAAAATGGTGCTGAAAATGCTTAAAAGAATAAATACACAGGAGTCAGGAGATAGAGATCAGGACAATTAACATAAAACAGGTGCTTCCCCCCCCCCCAAAATAGTATTTCTTAAAAAGAGTGAGTCAGTGAAAATACAAGCTTGCCAAAAGGCAAAAAGGTTTAATTCTGTCTTTGCAGTGCTATCTCATAGTCAAGCGACTGTTACTCCTTAGAGAAAGGGGGAAGACTTGGGTTAAAATATCTTTTGCCTTCAATCCTGATTTATGATTTCCTCCACAGAAAAGCACAATTTCTGCTGAGCAGAGGAACACAAGGCTTAGCTTGCCCATGGGGGGGGGAGGGGGAACCAGTAGCAATCTTTTGTGCATAAATTAGTCACTTTTATGTAGCCCACCCATGTAAAACACAAAACAAAACAAAGGCATAAGGGATCTATAGTCCTGACAGGATCTGCAAAAATAAGGAACGAGAAAAGCCATGTTAAGAGACATTTCCAGAGCTTTCTCAGTTCTCATCAGAAACAAGCAGTTGTTGCACTTTCTATAACCTATGCCATGGAAGAGGGATGACTTTCTTCCACCTGAATAAAGCAATTTTTTAAAAGAACCGGAAGGAACCAGCTATTTTACAAAATCATAGAACCTTATCAAAGTCTAGATATTTTCTGACGCATCTCAATGAATCCTCTCACCCCCTTGAAATGGCTAGACCCCTTCAGTTACTGGAAGGGCCTGCCTTCCCTGAGTCATTTTGCCCACCCCATCCCAGCCTCATCTCCAATGAGGACTGTCCTCAGGGATAAAACAATACTTCTGCATGGTAAGCTGACAAAAGTTTTATAGCTGCAGCCCTGTCTCCCTTAACTTCCCAGGACTTCAAACTCCAGTCCTTCAAACCACTCTGATTAGGTCACAATTTTCAGACCTCTGGTCGTACTATCTCCCCACCCTAACACTGGCAACCTTCCAACTTGGCAACATTCCTTAAAATGGAGTGTATGGAGTCTAGCACAAGAATCTCCAACACGGGGGCGCCTGGGTGGCTCAGTCGTTAAGCGTCTGCCTTCGGCTCAGGTCATGATCCCGGGGTCCTGGGATCGAGTCCCGCATCGGGCTTCCTGCTCCACGGGAAGCCTGCTTCTCCCTTCTCCCTCTCCCACTCCTCCTACTGTGTTCCCTCTCTCGCCTTCTCTCTGTCAAGTAAATAAAATAAAATATTTAAAAAAAAAATCTCCAACACGGAGCACAAAGGGAATGTTCTCTCCAGGAAAATGGACACTAACTTCCATTAAATCTGCTAAACATGGTAAGGTTAACTTTCCTTAACTCTCTGTTAGCAGAGCATCACACATTTGTGATCAACGACAACCCCCAGGAAGGATTTTTCCAACGAAGTCATCTTCACTTTTAGTTACGTTTTTAAATGTAAATTCACAACATAACATATAGCCCTGTTAATTAAAATTGTATCCACTTCACTTCACCATGTCCTCTCATAAGGGTTATTTTCTGAATTCTGTCACCAGTGGTCTCTTCCAGCTTTGTTTCAACCACAACTCCCAATCTCTGATAAAAATGCTGAGTATGAACTCTGTGGTAAGCACTTCGAAATTCCAAATCATTTCCTCCTAATGCACATCTTTTTTTTTTTAAACCAAAGAAAATACCAGTTTTCGTAAAGCAATCATTTTAAACAGAGACTGAGAAATCTGAATGACAATATGTAAGAAAGGAATAATTCATTTAAAACTGTTTTGTTGGGGGTGTCTGGGTGGCTCAGTTGGTTAAGCGTCTGCCTTCGGCTCAGGTCATGATCCCAGGGTCCTGGGATGGAGCCCTGCATCAGGCTCCCTGCTTGGTGAGGAGCCTGCTTCTCCCTCTCCCGCTCCCCCTGTTTGTGCTCGCTCTCTCTCTCTCACAAATAAAATCTTTTTAATTAATGAATTAATTCATTAATTTAAAAACCTGTTTTGTTGGGGGACACATGGGTGGCTCAGTCGGTTAAGGGACCAACTCTTGGTTTCAAGTCAGGTCATGATTTCAGGGTCATGAGATGAAGCCCTGTTGTCAGGGTCCGGGCTTAGCTTGGAGTCGGCTTAAGATTCTCTCTCCCTCTCCTTCTGCTCCTCCCCACTGTTTGCTCTCTCTCTCTCCCCCTCCACCACCTCTAAAATAAATAAATCTTAAAAAACAAACAAACACACACACACACACACACACACACAACTGTTTTGTTGGACCGAGCATGACCACTACCTCTACCAGCATTGATATCTCTACTTCAGTTGTCTTGATTGTACATGGCTATGTGTTATCTTCAGAATATAACAGAAGTCTTAACAGGACTGCCAGCTTATATCTACAAGTTGCCAGTTTTAAGTAATTTACCATTAATACACATCTAAGCACTGAATGTTAACCAGACGGGAATTGTTAAGCACCCTTGGTATCAAAATTGTGGAAACACTGGTATTCCCAAAAGTCACGTCTTTGTGTCCTATTCAGTTCTGTAAGACAGCAGGTTTATCCAAGGCACAAGCAAGAGTTGCTTATCAAGTGCCTCTTCCATCATTTGTTTAGATAACACATAGAATTCAGAAAGTATTCTCTCGTTCAATTTGAAGACCTGGAGGAGAGAACAGAAGTAGGAACTACTCGATTATTGGCCTCAGCCAGCTCTATCTCCCTGTCCTAATAGAGGATCTCCCCAAAAATGTTCTCAAAAGGTATGGAGAATGACTAAGGGAATCCAATGAAGGCCAGCAAGAAGAATGATGTGAATGGTACTCTCTAGACTTGTGCATGTTGAGTCTCTGAGCCTAAGGCCCAAAGTGATCAATGTATTTTCTTAGGGACCTTTCTCCTTATCACAGACAAACTCTGCAGACAATAATGGTTTTTTATTCAGTTCACAGATCACCAATTCACAGAAATCCATTACCCCGAGAGAGTTAGCGACAGAACATGAAGGCTCGTTGGTGAGAACTCATCAAGCTCCAGAGGCTTTCCCAATACATGTTCTACAGTATTTTGGGTCACATTCACAGAAAGCTTTCCTGAGCACCCCTGGGTTTCTGCAGGCCGACCCATGAGGTCAGCTCATACAAGCAGATGGGTTCTCCAGCAGGGCAGCCAACGGCCTTCAGCCTCTGGACAGTTAAGAGAGCAGTAAGCCAGAAAAGGCTGTGGAAGGACACTACACAACGGGGCACAAAACAGCATTCACCCAGGGCCCCACTGAGCACAATCCCCAACCCAGCTGGACTCAGCGATGATAGAGGCAGCATTATGGAGGGCGAGCTCAGACTTGTCAGTCATCCACTTGAAGAAGTTCTGCTCTCTTCATAGCACTGTAAATCCACTGTAGGCCCCACCCAGGGCAGTGACCAGGGCCGGGCCACAGCGGATTAAATTCAGTGTTACCAGACAGCTCTGAGCCAGAGGAAAGAAGACCCTTTTTCCCCTGTGAGACATGGACTGGGAACCACAGCTAGAATCCCACTGCTGGTTCAGTGAGCTGGATAGGAATACACTTTTCCTCCCCCATCCTCAGCCTCATCTGACCCTTAGTCCCAGCCTCGATGTCCACAGCTCCACGGCTGGGCCTCTCTCAAAGCAACCCAAACAGTTGTTCTCTGCTCCAGGCACCCCTTCAGTAAACCTATACACAGTGTCAGTGTTCTGACCACAGTTCAGAACCACTCAGTGAGACACTGACTCTGGCTTGACTGTCAGGGATTAAGGCAGCAGAATGGCACCGTGACCCAAAACCTACCACAGTTCAATTCTCTTCATTAACAGTAATAAGTCTGTCTATTTAAAAGACGTGCAAGGAAAATGTCCACAACACTTTCCCATTGGGGGCGCCTGTGTTGCTCAGTTAAGTATCTGCCTTTGGCTCAGGGCATGACCCAAGGTCCTGGGATCGAGCCCTGAGTCGGGCTCCTAGGGCTCCCTGCTCAGCGGGGAGCCTGCTTCTCCCTCTCCCTCTGCCTGCCACTCCCCCTGCTTGTGCGCAAGCGCGCTCTCTCTCACTCGCGCACGCAAATAAAAAAATAAAATCTTAAAAAAAAAAACTTTCCCTTTGAAATGCAATCCACAGGTGATCCAAATTGAAAATACACCACTCATTTCGATTCATTCAGCAGAAGTCAGAGACCAAAAATTCAACATTTGGCATTAGAGGCGGGCACCCTGGTGATTTAGTCAGAACAAAAGCCATGCTAGGATTAGAAATGTACGAGTCAAAAGAATTTTAGAGACATGTGGGAATATCTTACCTACCCCTTTTTTCTAAAGATAAGGAAACCGTGGGTCAGCCAGTCCTGAGAAAGCAAACACACACCTGGAATGCAGTCTGCTACTCAGCAATTAGGATTCCACGTTCTGCAGGCTCCTTCACTGTCTTCTAACACCTGTTTACTTAGGCGCCAGATTCTGTCAAAATTTATTCTTAAATGACAGAAAAACTATCCACTTAAAAATATTCTGCTTTATTTCTAGATGGCAGCTTGATACACAATCTTCATATCTTTTAGCAACACAGCAACTTGAGATGAAAATCACTAATTCCATAAAAGGAATTAGAGACAAATGGAAAGCCAAGTGGTTGAGTTGCCACAGACATTTTGGCCAGCCAGCATGTGAGCACAGATGGGGCTCTCCCATGGCCTGAGACGGCAGAACATGACATAAAAACTAAAAAGAATACTTGGCTGTTCATCTGTAAGTGACTTCAAATACAAAAGTCATCAAAGAGTATTTTCCCCCCAATTTTTTTGGATTTCCAAGATCATCCATGCAGCTATCCTCCTAGGCCCCAAACAACTGTCTGATTTACAACGTTCCTCTAAACCACGTCAGGTGCTCTTTGGAACTTTATTTATAAACTCAGTTCCCTCTCGCCAGTGCCAGTTCAGAAAGATGGTACTAGCAGGGGTCCCTAACCTAGGGTGACCACGATTATTTTTAGCATCACAGCAGCTAGGGATGGAGATAAAAAACATTCCCATTTTCTTTCAGGTGCCACTCACTGTCTTTGGGAATTTCTCCTGACTGCAGGTCTGGGTCAGATGCTCCTAGAGGACAATGAGCAGCCTTCTATCAGATTATACTCTTCTGGAACCTTAACCAGATCTGTCATGATTATAGATAAACTTGAACTCTTAAGTACCGTGTTATAGAATTTATTTTTAGAACTAGCCGTGTGACCTTGGGACATTTTCTGTGTGTCAGTTTTCTCATTTGAATGGGAATAAGAGTACCTATCTCCGTTGCCTTGTTTGTGAGAAAGGGACTATAACAGTATCCACCCCAGAGTAATTGTAAAGAGCACCACGCTCTTATGAATTAGAGCACATAAAAGCACTGCCACATCATAAGTAGTCAATAAACACCAACTATCATACTGTTGCCCTTTCGAGTCCTAACACATTAGGTGTCCTCTCATCTGTGCTCGTTTGATTTTCGCCAACTAGATCGACCGCAAGTTCTTGTGTGTGACACAAGCTTTGCAATTAGGCAGGAATGAACATCTAGGTTCTTCTATTTACTACCTTTCATTGATTGGAAGATAATTTTTCACATTCCAACACTGCTGAAATTGGAACATGTCTTACATTTAGTGAAACTGAGTATTATCTCTGCTCTTGAGCAAGTTATTTAATCTCTGGAAAACTGGCAATATTGCCTTCCTCTCTTAGTGTTGTGGGAAGGCACAATAACATAATCATGCAAACCCCTAACACACAGCAGGCAGCCCCAATATACTACTTCATCCTGCGCCCTTATGGGCCCAGTGTCTTGTGTACAAAAGATGCTTAGGAGGTGAATATTTATATATATTTAACAGAGCAACCCATTATCCATGGAGATTTAAAAATAGTGCCCAGACCCATTCCAAGCCAACGTGTGTGGTTGTCCTTGCCGGAGAAAAGATCAAGGCTCTAGAAGAGATCAAGGGGTTTAAGCACTCAGGAAGGGCAACGTATGGACACGCAGAGCCCTTGGCAAGGACCTGCCGCTGCTCTTAATAACCCAGCAGAGCCCTGATAGTGTCTAACTCCCTGTGGAGACCAAGCTCAGGATCAAAGCGTGACAGTGGGGCCAGAGAGTGTAGGAAGGTGCCTTTTACAAATCCCACAACAACTCCTGGCATGTAACAACACTTACCTCGTTTTAAGCACTTACTTCATTATGTTCCGCTAAACCTTTCGCCATAACCCCATGAAATACAACCAGTTTCATCCGCATGCCTGTTTTCTGAGTCCCCAGGTTGAAGTCACACCTAAGTGGCAAAAGTCTGTGTGGTTCCCAGGCCTGTGCCCTTAATCACTGTGTCCTCTCTCAGGCTGGTGATGCCACATCAGCTCGAGAAGGAAGCAAGACACCCCCACACTTCGAGGTCTTGCCTTCAAAATGACCAAACAGCATCCTCTCCAGGAGTGTGTCAGACCCTTTTGCTCCAGGTGAACAGAGGCAAAAGCAGGTAGATGCGCGGGGTGGTTTTCTGTGCAGTGCACTTCAAAGGCCCTTGGTGCTGCTTTGGTCCTCAGACTCGGGGCAGCCCTAACAGGCAATGTTTTCTTTTCTTTTCTTTTCTTTTTTTTTTTTTTAAGATTTTTTATTTTTTTATCAGACAGGGAGAGAGTACAAGCAGGGGGAGCAGCAGGCAGAGGAAGAAGGAGAAACAGGCTCCCTGCTCAGCAGGGAGCCCGATGAGGGGCTCGATCCCAGGACCTAAGGATCATGACCTGAGCTGAAGGCAGATGCTTAACGGTTTGAGCCACCCAGGCGCCCCCAGGCAATGTTTTCTGTTTGACTTTTGTCTGTTTCTCTTATTCCTGACTTAGTTCCCACAGCTCCAGGCAACACCCTCCAGATCACCCCACGGTTTTCCCTTTTCTTGATAGGCTTCCTCCATCTTTTTCCTTTTTTAAAATTCTGGTTCTTCGAAGTTGAGTTACTTCTCCCTACATAGTACCACACTTCTTGGCAAAGAAACTCTTCTTGATTCATCCCTTGCAGATGTGAGTCACAATGAAAAGTCGTGGTTGGAGATTCCCCGTCTGAACTTTCCAGAATGCCAATGCACATGTGTAGGCATGTTAGAAAGATAGACAAGCCGGAGGAAGACACGATCCACATTATGGCTTGCCTTGCCGGCTCCTTGCACTATCAGATCACCTGACACTCGAGGGATCACACGGAGAAAGACCATCCAGTGGAGAGTTCAAGAAGACACGGAGCACGTGTTCGACAAACTCACCTCAGCCCATCCTCTGCAGCAGAGTCACTATGCTACATTAACTTCCTTCTCATCTGAGGAAACCTTGAAAGCTTATTTTATGCCATCTCCCATTTTCCAGGTAATACAATCAACCAGCTGGCAGATCACCTCCTTCACGTGCAATCACCAAATCGCCACAACCCTCCGAGAGGTGATACGGATGTCTAATACAGAACCTACCATGAAGGCAGCTGGAGCTATTCAGTTTCTGAGTAAGGAACAGTGACCTATTTATCTCTCCACTACACTTGGAATACAAACAGGTTAGTAACATCTTGCATGACTTGGCATTTCGGAGCTCTTGAGTGGCAAGGCAAAAAATACAAGAGTTACGTAGCAGTGAACGGGGAGTCTCTGGGAAGGGAGGTCCACTGGTCAGAATGCACACCTTTGCTCTGTGCCAGGCCCAAATCATCAGACATCCCTACCTCCAGGCCCCACAACACACTTGGACTACTGAGATGATGGGTCAGCAGAACCCACTGCCTCCTTCACTCACTCGAAAGGCAGAAATTGAGGAAGAACTGTGTTTGCTATTGCAGATATGACTTAATCTGAGGTTGGAAAAGATGTAGGGTGGCTTTGGCCTTGTTTACCCATCCCACTTACACCACAGACCATTTCAGACAGTTTCAGACATTTGCTGAGTACAACTGGCTTTTGGAAATGCCAGAAAACTGGTTCACTTTTTTCAAAGCACATTAATTTATCCTCTGGCAATATAACTCCTAAATTATTATCCTCAACCATATTAAAATGCCCTATCAGGTGACTGGAACTTCAACAGAGGCTAGAACTCTCCCATATTTGCCCTCCAGCCGCAGGGTCCCCTGGAAAGTTCTGGGGTTGATGGTTTGTGTGCCTTAACCTGCTTTGCCTGACTTCTGTGGTGGTGACCCACCAATCCTATAAATTCAACGTGAGTTTGAATATTCCAGAAACAAATGCATTTCTGTACACACAGGTTTAACATTCTAAACTTGCAGTAATTCATACTTAGGCAAAAATCACTCAATTACAGGCCAGCCATTTCACACATACAGAAGCTGGCCCCGGCTATGCCACAATCAGGTGTAAATATTACCCAAGTATCTCATAAATTTCTGAAAGGCTAGAGATCTGTTTATCATTAACAGAAAGGTATGACCTTTTCCTTCAGTTTTGCTAAGGGATCCAAACTTTCTGACTTTGCAGATAAAGAGACCACATATGCCACTATTTTGGTGCCATCTATTACTGTTTGTTTCTTTTTTAAGGGGTTACCTTCTTTGGGACAGGGGAGTAGACATTGGTGTGCTTCACCCAAACCCCATTTTTGGAGCCAGCTGCACTCATCCTGGCTGCTGACAGCTCAAGGGGAAGGCCCCCAGCCAGCTGCAGGACACTGTGTCATCAAGGTTAAGCCACCAGAGGGGGTGGCCAGTTGCCAGCAATGGGCTGATTCAGGAATACAAAGGTCCAGTCCCTTGCCTCCACTGGGGCCAACCCAACCCCAAAGCTCCCCTTGGGGCCTCTGCTGCAACTGCATTGCTGGTCAGCTTCTCCTCCACTGAATCCTACTACCTTTTCCTCAGCCCTAAAATCCCTCAGCACCCAATTCCTGGTCTCAGGACGCGTCCAGTGTACCTCATCAAAGATAGGCTGTTTGCTGTTTTCTAAGTGCAGAAAGTTATTTTTTTCAATTCTACTGAGGAAGTTATAGGCCCTAGACATGTTCTATCACAACATACTATCAGAGGTCCTAGGAAGGCCGAAAACAATCTTTGAAAAATAGTTATGACTTGGTTTAATAATTACACGTTTTTGATAGCCCAGATCACTTTCTGAATACCAACCCAAGGCAATCAACAGGGATAGGAGTTAAACAATGCCCAGGAATATCACAGGTTCACAAGCAAGGAAGGTGAGACATTGCCAGGCTAGTGAGGTGCCCGTCACAACATCACGTGGCACTGAAAACTGACACCGGATCACGGGATGCCGGGTCTGATGTTTTCAAGCTTAGCAAATGAAGCCTGCCCCTCCCCACATGAGGCATACTTGCTTCAGGACCTCAAATACTAGGAAATCAGTCTCAAGCTACTTACACAGCTCTACATAGAAGTAGGAAACGAAGTCTTGAACACTTTATCCCCAGCATCTCAAACTTTCAATAAGAGGGAACAATTCGTGGAGCTGACAGGTTATTGATGACTTTGCAGTATTATTGCATCCCCAAGAAAGCAGATGGCAGACGGGCCTGAGCAAGAATCAAGAGCCACTGCTACAGCATTGCCCAGGAGGCAGTACCACTTTCCAGGAACCCTTGAGGATCCATCAACCAGTCATTCAGGCTCTAGCCCAGTTGAGGGCCCAGGATAGACTGAGGGATGTCACAAAAGTAGAAGTCCAAGCAATAGCAGGTATTTGCACAGTGTCTGTATCTTATTACCAAAGGTTTGGGTTCAGAATGTTAAAAATGCAGATAATATACTCCATATGAAAAACTCAACTTAAAAATCACACTCCTGCTTAACGTTTTATCGCTTTTTACACAATGTCTCATTGGACCCTCACAGCTCTCCCTCTGAGGGCAGGGCTGGTATTATTAGCTCACTTTCATGCCCAGGATCACACACCTAATCAATGTTGGGATCAGATTGCCAGATTCTTGGTTCAGGGTTCTTTCCTATAAAATCCGCCAATTTGCAGTTTTTCGATATATTTCTCCAGGATTGTGTACAAAGCCTCAAGACTGTCTGCTTCCTCCATGTGCCTTCTGGCCCCCAGCTTCATAACTACAGATCTGTATTTCAGAGGAACAAGGACTATCCACGGCAGGTGGTCCTGAACAGGGCCACAAACCACCCTCAGAGCTCTCTCTTTCTCAAAGACTTGAAACAACCCAGACACTCTGTTGATACCACAACTTCTGAACTACAGCTGACAAGAAGTAAAAGAGATCAAGTTAGAGGACCACCAGAGTTCAGTATCTCTGAACTAACCTGGTTCGTGTCAGTCAAACACACAAGAAGCGGGGCAGGGGTGGGGGGTGGGGGAAGGCTATCTAAGGCTCACCGATTTCTTAGACACAGCCATTGCTCTTAGGAAAGCCTTCCACCCTGGTCAGTAGGATTTGCTACTGTCATTTGAGACACTTGGTGGATTTTATTCTTGCCAAGTTGGCATTCTGTTTCTGCAGTGCAAAAATGCTCAGACCGAAGAGATCAGATGGGGATTTTCACATTTTCAGGAACAGAAGCAAGCGTCTCTTCGCCTCAGGTGGATGCATTACAGCTTGTGGGAGTGCTAATGAGAGCTAATTACTCTATTTACTCCATAAGCCAACCAGCCAGCAACAAGAAATGCCTGGTAAAACTCTCTGCATTCTCAGGCTTTGTTTCAGAGGGCTGGTGCCAAAACGATCTGGCTGAAGTGATGGGCTCAGGGGGCCCAACTAGATTGCTATCTCGAGATCACAAAGCACAGACAGTCTTTAGGCCTTTGTATCCTGTAAATTAATAGTCATATCAGCATTGATTATATTCTTCCATGCTTAATCTACTCTCTTCACCATTATCAACACTCCACCTCTGCCCCAAATGTCCACTTTGGCTGCAAATTAAGAAATCAAACATTAGGCCTGAATTTTAGGAAAACAACTGCCTACCTACCATTAAAACTGGGTGTAGCATTTTACACCCAGTTTTACACCCAGTCCTACACTCACTTTACAATAGTCACAAGATTTTGCCAACAGTTCATTCACTTTGATCCTTGAACTCTAGACACAAGGAACTTAGAAATCACGTAAATTTCACTTAATCATTGATACTTAACTGTATCCATGTGTTATGTAAAGCATATACATATGGCATGAATTATATAAAAATGCAACTAATTTATGACTCTAACTTATGTAACTTCTATAAATTACATTAAAAAGAGACTTTCCCATCTTTGTCTCTCCATTCCTACCACCATGTCTCCTCCATTCCATGGGAGATGGAAAAACCATGGGCAAAAGACCAAATTTCCCAGAATAAGAACAAGAAGGTTAGTTATTAACCCAATAAAGCCCCACTCACATTAACCTTTCCCCATTCCAATATTAAGATGGTGTATTGTTGAAAATGCAACCATGGCTTCAGGGACAAAAGAAAGAAGACTTAAGACACATTTTAAAGAAGATTGACAAAGGGCATTATCTTTAACTCCGTAGAAACAAGGCTGCATTGGATTATAAGAGAACTCTAAGTTAACATTTATAATTACTTGGCTCAATTTATTAAAGTGAAAAAAATCTGAATAAACACAATAGAAGTTAAATGGCAAGACCATCCTCATGTTGAAATTCTTTAGGCAGAATTTCATATTAGTGGAGGCTTTTTATGTGGATGACAAAATCTAGCATAAGGACCAATCAGATCCAACTCAATTTATATATGGTATGAAAAATGGAAATTTAAGTAACAACTGTTCTCCTGAGTTACTTAAGCAACTTTCTCTTCGCTCATGATTTTCTACAAGTTTTTCTTTTTTAAGAGAGAGAGCGAGCGAGCACGAGCACACAAGCAGGGGGAGGAGCAGGCAGAGGGAGAAGCAGACTGTCTACTGCGCAAGGAGCCCAATGCAGGACTCAATCCCAGGACCCTGGGATCATGACCTGAATCAAGGACTTGATCCCAGGACCCTGGGACCATGACCTGAGCTGAAGGCAGACGCTTAAATGACTGAGCCACCCAAGCGTCCCTACAACTTCCTTTTTAAGAATGCTTTGTTACCTGAATGTTTATGATACATGGGGCAAGTAAGAAGTAACATGAATGATGCCAAAAATCTCAACTATGTGTAAAGGAATGACTAGGTTATGGCCCTCCCAAAAAACTGCCTGTGCTTTTTTTACATAAACATGTAGACAAAACATGTTTTATTTTGGCTGTGAGTACAGTCCTAGGCAGGGGATTCACCACAAAGTTCTCTAAGCAGAAGGATTTCAGAGTAGGAGTTGACATCCATAACAGAAAACAAAATCATCTACTCAATAGGATAATAAATAGGCCAGATAAATGTTTCTTGCACTGAAATATAAGTAATATTTACTAAAATTTCACAAGTCTGAGCAGGTTTGCCAGTTATTCTGAAAATTTTTTTTAACAAAAAAGAACAGAAGCATTTTTAGCTTTAAGACTAGGCAGCAATCATTACTGAGCTCCTGCAATGAGTAAGCCAGGTGCTGTGCTAGGCATCTTGTATATATAACTTCAGTTTAATCTTTCTCATATCCCTGCAAGGTAGGCACTGTTGCTTCCATTTACAAACAAGAAAACCACGGCTCAGGCTGGACGAGTCACAAAGTCACAATCTTAAGACAGGACTCTATTGGGATTCCAACGAAGATATGCCTGACTCCAAAACCCAAAGTTGCTGCTACCTCCTGCCCAGTAGTACCACCAAGAAATTACAATCAGAAATTACAACGACAGAATTGTTTCCTAAGTACAGAGGATCAGCTCTGGGGTCTGAAGCTCTAGATTTTAATTATGCTTCTACTGAGTGGTGGTTTCCTCCAAATTAATGGAGATGAAAATAGTATTTAACCTCCTAAGGTTGAGGGGAGAAGCATATAAAAAAGCTGTACTCGAAGCACTTTGCAAAACAAGTAAGCACTATTTGTATTTGCTATTACTACCTTTCTCTTCAAGCTTCAGCTGGTGAATGGCACCAGGGGGAAACCCACCCACATGGCAGTGAATTACCTTAATGAGGCCTGAGCAACACAGAGTCTGGAGCCCAAGAGAATGAAACTTAAGGGGTAAGGACTGGAGGAGACTTGGCCACAGTCTCTACTCAGTGAACCTTCTCCGGCACTAGAGAAATAAAAGAATGGTCATGGCCAGCTCCGTGCCAGGCACTGCCATACTTCGCTAGGCAAGCTGCTGGTCCCAGTTACTCAGGCATGTAAGAACAGATAGAAGCCCCTGCCTTCAGGGAAGCTCACATCTACCCTGTGGGAAAGGAAATTAAGACCAAACAAGCCATGACCCAATAGGAGCCCCACCCTTTCTCATCAACTTTCCCTACTCACTCATGCCCGCCCACACACACCCCCACCACACACACACAAATGGGGAGGTTTTTTCATGGTACAAAGTGGGTGCCCAGATTCAATCAGGCACTCGAGGCCCATTTATCCTCATTGGGAAACTATATCGTGGTGCAGAGTGGGGGCAGAATTTTAAACATTGACAATTCAGTATAGTGACCTCCAGAACAGAAAAGGGTTCATTTCAGTAAACACAAAGCAAGGTTGAAGACCATGAAGAAGAAAAATCAAGATCTGACTACATAAAAATTTTATACTTCTATACGACTAAAAACAAAATTGAAAGACAAACCGAATAGAAAATGAGAGGAAAAAAAAAACTAGGTCAAAATATGTGAGAGAAGGTTAATAAGGGTTAATAACATAGTCTATGACAAATGAGAAAAATATGAATCCCCAATAATAAATAAATGGGCAAAGTTCATGAACAGTTTGTTAAACGGGAAATGCAGTCAACAGTCATATAAACATATTTGATCTCATTAATATCAAATAAACAAAAAAGAAAAATGAAGTATCTTTTCCCCTAGAAAATTGTCAAATATTATTAAAATGAGACTATCACTCTGCTGCTGGTGGCAAAAATCAGTATACACGTTTTTGGCAACCATTAGCAATATCAATCAAGATATCCATACGCATGCCCATCCTTTTGTTCTACTTCTGGTCATCTATGATAAAAATAAAAATGATCTGAAAGAAAATGCTGAGGGCATAAGATGTTCATCAAATACTGAAAACAGGCTCCGCAATCGGATTAATCATGAAACATCCCTAGATGGAATATTTTACAGTCCTTAGAAATAGTAGTTATTTTTGTAGTGTGGGGAAAGACAAATAAAATAATAAGTAAAATAAAAAGGGGGAAACAAATCATAGACTCAGAGTATTTCAAATATGGAAAAAATGTATAAATTTTAAAAATGGACAGAAACACAGCAACATAGTTGTACCTTTGTGTGGTAGGATTATTGATAACTTTTTTTTTTACTACATCTTTATGGTTTTTCTATACTACTAAAATCTTCTATAAAGTGCATATTACTTTTATAATTACAAAAAAATTTAAATAACAATCTCCCCTGCAAACCCAACAAAGAATAGATGGAAATCCAACAGCTCTCCAAACCACTCCCACAAATACCCAAATGGGTGCAGCTGGCAGGTAAGGCAGTAAACTGAGGGGAGAGAGGCTTTGTTTTAAATCTAGGGCTAGAAAAACATGAAGTGTCTTGATGTGAAAACAAAAAACTTTTCATCTCCCACTTGTCAAAATATATTTTGGAAATTCATTAACCAAAACATTTTCCATCAGAGGATTTAAACCCACACACCAAAATTATCTCCACAGAACAAACCGGTTAAGCAAGCAGGAAGTTTACCAGGAACACCCTAAAAATTAACTATTGTTTTTACAGCTCCCATAAATCCAGCCAGCTAATGTTAGTACACAATGTAACACAAACAGTCTCTCCAGTGAGTCCTCTAAACAGGAGAGTGCAAAATCCTTATCATAAAGGGTTTTCCTTGGCAAGAATCACAGATGCCACGGAAATTGAGCCTTTTGGGGGTCACCCCCCTAAAAGCTGATTTTACAATCTTTGAGATGGCATCCATTATCTGCCTTCATCTTCACAAACCAACGAGGCAGGGTTTCTCAACTTCAGCACTCCTGTCAGTGTAATTCTTTGTAATTTCTTGTTCTGTCCCCTGCACTGTAGGGCGTTCAGCAGCATCCCTGGACTCTATTCACTAAATGTCGGTCCTCCCTCCATCCCCAGTTGTAACATAAAGATTTCCTGACATCGCCAAATGACTCCCACAGGGCAAAAATCACCCCAGCTGAAAACCACTGCTACAAATTACATGCTCTCCTTACCCGCATTTTACAAAGGAGGAGACAGAGCAAGGCCCATCTAACTTCAAAGCTCGAGATCCAGAACTCAGTACTGTATTTGTGCACAGGTAGGAGGCCTATCTTCCAGTATAACTTATGAGACACGCCCATCTTTTCGACTTGAGTCTCCTTTGCACCCACCCCCATGGAGCCTCGTCAAGTCGGCCTTGGCGCACACTGGTTGAGTAAACCATTTCTCTCAGCACGTAAACATTTACGGATGATGACCGATAACAGAGTCTGGCAAAAGCACAGTCGTGGCCTTTGACAAGTATACAATCTATTTGAAGAAATAAGACACAGGTGTGGAAAGCTATCTGGAGTGCCAGTTTTGAAGAAAACGGTTTCCTCATCTGTAAAATGGAGACTGATGCTAGTGTTGCCCTTATAATGCACTGAGAGGGTGCGAACCAAGTTCCTTTCACGAAATACGATTTCAAAAAAAACAGCTAGATACCAAATGCCTGGCAATATATAGGCACCGGCACTGCACAGATTAGAACATCTCAAAATCATCAGGCTGGAATGAACCTTCAAGAACACCCTGAACTCACCACCTACTTGGTACCTGAGCATCTCAAAATCCAAAAATTTCATTACCTGCCTCCAGCACAGTTTGCACGCTGAGCTCTGACAGAGGCTCTCAGCAAAGGTTTCCTGAACTGCTTCAAGTGGGCCTGGAGGAAAGAGAAGGAATGGTTCAAAGAGAAGAGCCAATAGGAGTGGGAGAAAAGGTGGGATTGACTTAAAGCACTCCAGAGGGGCAGAGCCTGGGTCCCAGTCCAGCAGGACAGGGGAAGACAAGCGTGGGGAAAAAAGGTCAAGACCAGATGAGGTCACAAGGTGACCTCCAGGTGACCTGTGATGACGCTGACCAGGTGAGACCTAAGAAATATGTCTCCTAAAAAAGTAACCAAGGGCTGCTACGAAGCATACATTCCATTATGAAGGTGGAGAACTTAACTTCTCAGACTAAAAGATCAGCATTCCCTGAGGACAACAGGCAGATGCTTGCTTTAAATTTACATAAGTGAAAGTGATGATTTTGCCAGAACAATGAGTCAATCTGCCCTAAAAGTAAATCCAAATGTCTTATTTCCCAAGTCCACAGGTCCTCCTGTTCTCTACGGGCATCAGCCCAACACAAGGAAACAAGAGCCCAGAGTAGCCAGATTTCCTGTTTTTAAAATCTGGATTTCAATTAGGTGAAATCTCCCAAACTTTAAGTATTGGCTTAAATTTCTTTAAATACTGTGTGGGTCAAACCAAACCTATCTCCCTGCAGTCTCCATCCCAGGACCACCAGTATAAAAACCCCACCGTTAGCCATAGCCCACAGGAGGTCAAGTAAAGCTTTTGGGGGCAGGCAGAGTAGCCTCATACCCAATATATTTGGAAAATTTGTCTGGCAATGTGTCGTAGAATACAGGGAAGAAGCTAACTGCAGGGTGTGTAGGGACTGCTTTTAGGCAACAGGCTTGAGCAATGGAATATAGAAAGGGCCCACAGGGCCCCCGCTGGTTGAATACAAACAGGCCCTCAGGTGACCCACCTCAAAACACCCATTGGCCTGGGGCACCCGGGTGACTCGGTCGGTTAAGCGCCTGACTCACGGGTCCTGAGATCCGGCCCCACGTCGGGCTCTGCGCTCAGCGAGGAGTCGGCTTGGGGATTCTCTCCCTCTGCTCCCGTCCCCAGCCGCCCCCCACCCTGCCCCACTCACTCTCTCAAACTCTCTCTCTAATAAATAAATCAATCTTTAAAAATATATATGTATCCATCAGCCCTAACTGACCAATGGGCTACTTACAATTAGGCACAGTTGCCAAAAATGGGAGAATTCCATACAGCACCATACCTCCTCATCTCCCCACTTTAAAAACAGCCTCCACCCACTGCCTCATTGCTGACAGTCTCTCTCCTCTACTGTCCTGGCCGCCCCAACCCCCTGCAGTATATTCAATAAACTTCTATCTCCTTTGTTCTGCCTCAGGTGAATTCTTGCACCACTGGCTTTGACCCAATCATCACCCCACATTTGGGGGCCCTCATTTGATCGGGAGAGACACCCCACGTAGACACCACAGGATCTACATAAGAGCTGACAGGGATGTGAACCAAGGCAATGGCAGAGATAATAGAGAGTGATTCAAAAAATGTATGAAAGGCAAAAATAACAGTGCTGATGGCCAGGAGAGGGTCCCTGGGATGCCAGACACAAACCTGACCCATTGCCAACTTTGATAATGAAGGGGAGTCTTTAGGACCAGAGGGAAACAGGCTTAAAAGTGTGCTCTTTGACCTCTGAGAACAGGGCAATCTTCAAGGACTTGTGACCTGTGTCATCACACAGAACCCCATGCTCAGAAATGCTCCATGCTTGGTTTAATGCTGTGCTGTCATCACTCTGAGATTCTTAATTTAACTCTGAACTTGTGGTTTGTAAGTGAGGTCTAATGGGGAAATGGAGCATGCGTGTGAGCAGAGGAAATCCTGTTTAGTATGTGTGGCCACCATTCTTACAGTGTTTGCCATGACCCAAGAGCACAGAATTTCTGTGGATTCATGATGCATGGGAGTCCAGGAAGATTAGTTCAAGGTAAGTGTGTTACAAAGACAACTAAGTGAGCAGGTGGTTGGGTGCTGACAGCTCCCAGAAGCCATGCTTTCCATGGAAAGGAACCACAACTCGCTTTGCATATGTAGAAACAAAGCAATGTCTTTCTAAGAAACACCACCAACCAAGGAATCTTATCATACACTCTTCCTCCTATTACTTCCCTGTATTAGCTGACCACGGACAGTGACAATAACGGCACAGGAGGAAAAGGAAAGACAGGGCAACCCATGGTTCTTTTTCTTTTCAGTCCGTCCTTCGAGCCAGCCCTTCCTTCTGTAAGACAAAGACTAAGAGAATGCAGGTATCAAGAACTGAAAAAAAGTAGTTAGTTTTGGTCAGTGTTTTCACATTCTGGTAAGAACAATACACATATGCACATACAAATTACAAAATACGAAGTGTGTGATTTCAGTAATTCTGCAGGTGTGTCAAATGCTCTTATGTTCGCATTTAACACTGGCCTTGCACAGTATATAAACAGTACAAATCATGCCAGTTACTTAAATTTTTAATTTCTCTTCACTTAGAATGATATGAATAGCAGACATGAGGACAAGTCAAGGGAGAGAGTATAGAAGGAGAAACTTTTTATGTTAGTACCTTTAACATTGCTTTTTTCCTGCTTTTTGAACAAGGAGCCACACATTTTCTTTTTACACAGGGCTCTACAAATTCTGTGGCCAGCCCACTGAGAACCACTGAAGTCAAGAACATCATGTCTCTCTAAAATGCTACACACGGGGCACCTGGGTTGCACAGTCGGTTGAGGGTCCGATTCTTGGTTTCAGCTCAGGTCCTGAGCTCTGTGTAGTGAGACCAAGCCCTGTGACAGGCTCCACACTGGGTGTGGGGCCTGGTTGGGATTCTCTCTTACCTCTCCCTCTGCCCCTCTAGTCCCCCACCCCCGCCCACCATTGCTCATGCACAGTCTCTCTCAAATCATAAAATCTCTAAAAAAAATAAAATAAAATACTACACACACCTGGATAAGTTCCTCCTGATGTCTTTCAAAGCAACCCCCCAAAAGACCCACCGATGGACTGATGGGGGTGCTGATTTTTTAGTTCCATGCTCTTAATTACTGAATCACTTTAGTCCTTTTCCCCCAGGCCTCTCACATCGTTACAACACGTCTGCTGAAATAGCGCAAGCCGATGTCTTTCCAACTAAAGACGGCTCTAGAGACAGTTAAACTGAAGACTGCACAAGACCTTACCCAGAGTAGCATCTAAGGCAGAAACCTCCCTGCTGGACATCTCCCTTTTTTTACAGAGTGCTTCCCCCGAGCTTTGGCGGTGCAGTTTTAACCAAACTCAAACCGTTTCTCACCACTCAGAGTGCTCAGGTTTCCCCTGGGAAGTGGTTCTGTGAACCACTAAGTCTGGCTGTCTAAAAAGGCCTCCTTCAAATACAGTCAAGTTTTCCTTTGTCTCATTTCATTCTCCTCTTCTGTTTTGTACCACCACTTTCCACTTCAATAAATTAATTTCCCGCCTGGAGACACATCCCGGCAAATGTGTCAATTTGTATTGTTTAGATGAGAGACTTCTGTCATTCTTTCAAATTTTTCCTCTGCACCAATAATCCTGACAGCCAGCCTCTCAGGAGCCTGAGTGGCTTGTCTGTGAATTTCCTTTCACTGCCTCCTATTCGACTGAAAAAATGCAGACTGCCTGCGGTGAACTTACTCAACTCTTAACCCTTCCGATCACATCTGTTTCTATTTCCCCATCCTTTCTTCTAGCCCATCTGAAGAAGGGCTCTTACGGAGTTCGGGCTAATGGGCCACTCTCCACCTGATTGTTCATGCTGCTTTCACATCACCCCCCGGCACACCTGTGCCTGCTTCACACCAATCTATCGCAGCATGCTTCTCCTGGGTTGAGTCCTTGAAAGGCTGGGCTACAGGGCCACCTGCGGTGCATCCCTCCCTTGCAATCCTCAGTTTTTGCACTCTGAATTGCATAGACTGCGCTCTCCAAGCTCATGAATGACCTGGCGGCTGGACCAGGGGCAGTTTCTCAGACCCATCCTTCTAACGGGTCTGTTGCGCTGGACGGCGAGCACAGTCCATGTGTGTTGGTCTGCCTCTCCCCCTTTGCTACCACCATCTTCCCCTTCTCTGGTCGCTCCCGCTCTTCCTCCTTTAATAAGTTTCTTTAGCCTCATCAGGTCTAAATGTCAAGAGTTCCCTGAAGGTTGTATATTTGTTTCTCTTTTTATTCTGCATCTTCTTCAAAAGAGGTGGAGGGGATTAAGAGATACAAACCTCCAGGGGTAAAATAAGTCACAGAGATTAGAATCACAGCAAAGGGAATGTGGTCAACAATATTGGAATAACACTGTTTGGTGACAGATGGTAACTACACCTATTGTGGTGAGCACTGCAGAATGGACAGAATTGCTACGGCGTGCCCCTGAAAATAATATAACGTTGTATGTCAACTTTCAATAAAAAATTTAATAAAATTGGGAATATTTGATATATTGTACACAGCATAACAAACAGAAAATAACTAAATTTTCAATTTTGCTTTTTTAGTTTCTAAAGTATCTTATGGTTTGCTGTGTTTCTGCAGATTATGGGCATTTCTCTAAGATTTCCAGAAGTAAATCAAATGAAAGATAAGCTGTACTTATTACTTATCGATAACAGAGGACATCTTTTTTTTTTTAAGATTTTTATTTATTTATTTGACAGAGAGACACAGCAAGAGAGGGAACACAAGCAGGGGGAGTGGGAGAGGGAAAAGCAGGCTTTCCGCGGAGGAGGGAGCCTGACGTGGGGCTCGATCCCAGGACCCTGGGATCATGACCTGAGCCGAAGGCAGACGCTTAACGACTGAGCCACCCAGGTGCCCCAGGACATCTTTTCTTGATATTAAACACTTTCATGGCCTACAAATAACTGATCAACATTAGATTCAAATAATCTTCAGCATGCCATGTTCTGTCATGCCTCCTTGCCCCATATTTTCTAGTCTTTTAAAAATATTTGATTATAAGAATGTTAATAAATATATGTAATGTGTAAAAAAAAAAAAAAAGAGTTCCCTGAAGGCTCTATACTTGCTTCTCTTTTTATTTGACATCTTCTTTAGTGAGTTCATCTATCTTACTCGTTATATAAAAGCTCCATGGAAATCATTCATCAATCTAGGATTTTGCCTAAACTCTAAACATAAACTCCAAATTTTTTTTAAAGATTTTATTTATTTATTTGACAGAGAGTGGGAGAGTGAGAGAAAGCACAAGCAGAGGGAGCAGCAGAAGGAGAGGGAGAAGCAGACTCCCCGGCTGAGCAGGGAGCCCAATGTGGGACTTGATCCCAAGACCCCGGGATCACTACCTGAGCCACCCAGGTGCCTCCAAATCTCAAATTCTTAACATCTTCATGTGGATAAAATCAACTAACAGATAGATCTTAATAGCTTTTAACATGCCAAATACAGAAGTAAGCCAGAGGCAGTAATAGGAAGTGGTTGAAGATACTGACCCTAGAGACTGTACCTACCTGCATTTAAATACTGACTCCAACAGAGGACACTCCAAGACGGCAGAGGAATAGGAGACCCTAGTTTCATCTGGTCCCAGGAATTCAGATAGATAGCTATCAAATTATTCTGAACACCTGTGAACTCAACAGGACCGCTAAGAAAAGTTGCAACTCTACAAATAGAAAAGCGACCACTTTCTGCAAGAATGACAAGACGGAAAAACATCAAAAAAAAAGAGGGAACAAGAGGCAGTATGGACTGCCAGGGACCTAATCAGTTTGGATATAAGTAAGATGTTGGAACTACAGTTCAGAGTAATGATTATAAACATACTAGCTGGGCTTGAAAAAAGCATAGAAGACACTAAAGAATCCCTTTCTGGAGAAATAAAAGAACTAAAATCTAATCAAGTCAAAATTTAAAAGGCTATTAATGAGATGCAATAAAAAACGGAGGCTCTAACTGCTAGGATAATGAGGCAGAAGATTGAATTAGATATAGAAGACAAAATGATGGAGAATAAAGAAGCTGAGAAAAAGAGATAAACAACTACTGGATCATGAAGGGAGAATTCAAGAGATAACTGATACCATAAAGTGAAACAATATTAGAATAACTGGGATCCCAGAAGAAGAGGAAAGGGGGGGGGCAGAAGGTATGCTGGAGCAAATTATAGCTGAGAACTTCCCTAATCTGGGGAAAGAAACAGGCATTGAAGTCCAGGAGGCACACAGAACTCCCCAAAAATCAGTAAAAATAGGTCCCAACACCCTGACATATAATAGTGAAACTTGCAAATCTCAGAGACAAAGAGAAAATCTTGAAAGCAGCTCAGGACAAAAGGTCTATAACCTACAAGGGTAAAAACATTAGACGGGCAGCAGACCTATCCACCAAGACCTGGCAGGCCAAAAACGACTTGGCATGATATATTCAGGGTGCTAAATGAGCAAACTATGCAGCCAAGAACACTTTATCCAGCTAGGATATCATTCAAAATAGAAGGAGTGATAAAAAGCTTCCAGGACAAACAAAAACTGAAAGAATTTGTGATCACGAAACCAGCCCTGCAAGAAATAATAAAAGGGATCCTTTAATCGAAGAGAGAGCCCCAAAGTAACATAGACCAGAAAGGAAGAGAGACATTATACAGAAACAGTGACTTTACATGTAATACAATGGCACTAAATTCATATCTTTCAATAGTTACTCTGAATATAAATGCACTAAATGCTCCAATCAAAACACACAGGGAATCAGATTGGATAAAAAAAAGCAAGACCCATGGATATGCTGTCTCCTAGAGACTCATTTTAGACCAAAAGTCACCTCCAGATTGAAAGTGAGGGGGTGGAAAATTATCATGCTAATGGACATCAAAAGAAAGTTGGGGTAGCAATCCTTATATCAGACAAATTAGATTTTATATCAAAGACTGTAATAAGAGATGAGGAAGGAATAATACAATAATAGTGGGGGACTTTTAACACCCCACTCATTGAAATGGACAGATCATCTAAGCAGAAGATCAACAGGGAAACAAGGGCTATGAATGACACACTGAACTACATGGACTTCACAGATATAGTCAGAGCATTCCATCCTAAAGCAACAGAATGCACATTCTTCTTCAGTGCACATGGAACGTTCTCCAGAATAGATCACATACTGGGTCACAAATCAGGTTTCAACCGGTACCAAAAGACTGGGATCATTCCCTGCATATTTTTGGATCACAATGCTTTGAAACTGGAACTCAATCACAAGAGGAAATTTGGAAAGAACTCAAATACTTGGGGGCTAAAGAGCATCCTACTAAAGAATGAATGGGTCAACCAGGAAATTGAAGAATTTTTAAAATTCATGGAAATAAATGAAAATGAAAACACAACTGTTCAAAACCTTTGGGATGCAGCAAAGGCAGTCCTAAGAAAGAAGTATATAGTAATACAAGCCTTTCTCAAGAAACAAGAAAGACCTCAAATATACAACCTAACCTTACACCTATAAGGAGCTGGAGAAAGAACAGTAAATAAACCCTAAATCCAGCAGGAGAAGAGAAATAATAAAGATTAGAGTAGAAATCAATGAAATAGAAACCAAAAGAGCAGTAGAACAAGTCAACGAAACTAGGAGCCGGTTCTTTGAAAGAATAAGATCGATAACCCCCTAGCCAGACTTATCAAAAAAGAAAAGAGTAAGGACCGGAATAAAATCATGAATGAAAAAAGAGAGGTGGAAACCAACACCAAAGAAATACAAGTACATATTATGAGCAACTATATGCCAACAAATCAGGAAATCTGGAAGAAATGGATGCATTCCTAGAGACATATAAACTATCAAAACTGAAATAGGAAGAAATAGAAAACCTGAACAGACCTATAACCGCAAGGAAATTGAGGCAGTAAGCAAAAATCTCACAACAAACAAGAGTTCAGGCCTTGATGGCTTCCCAGCAGAATTCTACCAGACATTTTAAAAAGAATACCTATTCTTCTGAAACTGTTTCAAAAAAGAGAAATGGAAGGAAGACTTCCAAACTGTTTTTATGAGGCTCGCGTTACTTTGATCCCAAAACCAAAGACCCCACCAAAAAGGACAATTACAGACCAATATCCCTGATGAACAGGGATGCAAAAATGCTCACCAAGATACTAGCTAATAGGATCCAACAGTACATTAAAGGGATTATTCACCACGACCAAGTGGGATTTACTCCTGGGCTGCAAGGGTGGTTCAACATCCACAAATCAATTAGTGTGATACATCATATTGATAAAAGAAAGGACAAGAACCATATGATCCTCTCCACAGATGCAGAAAGAGCATTTGACAAAATACAACATCCTTTCTGGATAAAAATTCTGCAGTGTAGGGATAGAGGAAACATACCTCAATATCATAAAAGCCATATACAAAAAACCCACAGTGAGTATCATCCTCAATGAGAAAAAACTGAGAGCTTTTCTCCTAAGGTCAGGAACATGGCAGGGATGTCCACTATCACCCACTGCTATTCAACATAGTACTAGAAGTCCTAACCGCAGCAATCAAACAAAAAGAAATAAAAGGCATCCAAATTGGCAAGGAAGAAGTCAAACTCTCACTCTTCACAGATGACATGATATTCTATGTAGAAAACCTAAAAAAAACCACCCCAAAATTGCTAGAACTGATACAGGAATTCAGCAGGATATAAAAAAAATCAATGCACAGAAGTCAGTTACATTTCTATACAGCAACGATGAGACAAAAGAGAAACTAAGTAGTCAATCCCATTTACAGTTGCACCAAAAACCATAAGATAACTAGAAATAAACCTAACCAAAGAGGTAAAAGGGTCTGTAATCTGAAAACTATAGAACATTTATGAAAGAAATTGAGGAAGACACAAAGAAATGGAAAAACATTCCATGCTCATGGATTAGAATATTGTTAAAATGTCTACGCTACCTAGAGCAATCTATACATTCAATGCAATCCCTACCAAAATACCATCAACTTTTTTTCACAGAGCTGGAACAAACAAACCTAAAATTTGTATGGAACCAGAAAAGACCCCAAATAGCCAGAGGAATGTTGAAAAAGAAAAGCAAAGCTGGTGGCATCACAATTCCAGACTTTAAACTCTGTTACAAAGCTGTAATCATCAAGACAGTATGGTACTGGCACAAAAACAGGCACATAGATCAATGGACAGAATAGAGAACTCAGAAATGGACCCTCAACTCTATGGTCAACTAATCTCTGACAAAACAGGAAATAACCAATGGAAAAAAGTCTCTCAATAAATGGTACTAGGAAAATTGGTCAGCCACATGCAGAAGAATGAAACTGGACCATTTTCTTACACCACACACAAAAATAGACTCAAAATGGATGAAAGACTTAAATGTGAGACAGGAATCCATCAAAATGCTAGAGAACACAGGCAGCAACCTCTGTGACCTTGGCTGCAGCCACTTCTTGCTAGACATGTTTCCAAAGGCAAAAATGAACTACTGGGACTTCATCAAGATAAAAAACGTTTGCACAGCAAAGGAAACAGTAGACAAAGCCAAGACAACTGACAGAATGGGAGAAGATATTTGCAAATGTCTTATCAAATAAAGGACTATATCCAAAATCTATAAAGAACTTATCAAACTCAACACCCAAAGAATAAAAAAATCCAGGCAAGAAATAGGCAGAAGACATGAACAGACATTTCTCTAAAGAACACATACCGTAAAAAAAATTAAAAAAAAAAAAAAAAAAGAACACATACCAATGGCCAACGGGCACATGAAAAAATGCTCAACATCACTCAGCATCAGGGAAATACAAATCAAAGCCACAATGAGATACCACCTCACACCAGTCAACATGGATAAAATTAACAAGTCAGGAACAACAGATGTTGGCGAAGATGCAGAGGAAGGGGAACCCTCTTACACTGTTGTTGGGAATGCAAACTGGTGCAGCCGCTGTGGAAAACAGTATGGAGGTTCCTCAAAAAGTTGAAAACAGAGCCACCCTGTGACTGAGCAATTGCACTACTGGGTATTTACCCCAAACATACAAATGCAGTGATCCAAAGGGGCAACTAGACCCCAATGTTTATAGCAGCAATGTCCACAATAGCCAAACTATGGAAAGAGCCCAGATGTCCATCCACAGATGAATGGAAGAAGAAGATGTGGTGTGTGTGTGTATATATATATATGTGTGTGTGTGTGTGTGTGTGTGTGTGTGTGTGTGTGTGTGTGTATACACACACACACACACACACACACACACACACACACAATGGAATACTACTCAGCCAGCAAAAAGAATGAAACCTTGTCATTTACAACAATGTGGACAGAACTAGAGGGTATTACGCTAAGCGAAATAAGTCAATCAGAGAAAGACAATTATATGATCTCACTCATATCTGGAATTTAAGAAACAAAACAGAGGAGCATAGGGGAAGAGAGGAAAAAATAAAACAAGACAAAATCAGAGATGGGGACAAACCATGAGACCCTTAATCACAGGAAACAAACTGAGGGTTGCTGGAGGGGAGGTGGGTAGAAGGATGGGGTAACTGGGTGATGGGCATTAAGGAGGTCACATGATGTAATGAGCACTGGGTACTATATAAGACTGATGAATCACTGACCTCTAGCTCTGAAACTAATACATTATATGTTAATTAACTGAATTTAAATTAAAAAAATAATTGAATTTAAATTTTAAAAAATACTGAGTCCAACATGCACAATCTAGGGAAATTCATCCAGCCTCTCGGTACCTCAGATTCCTCCTCTGTAGTATAGGAATAATAACAATACCTTTTCTTAGGGCTGATGTAGGGATTAAATCTAAGTTAAAATATGTAAGGTGCTTAGAATAGTGCTTGGTACGTGCCAAGTGCTGTCTAAGCATTAGCTATTACTTTATTCTAAAAACCTAATAAGACAGATACTATTATTTTACCCATTTATATAATGGAATGAAGACAAAGGTAAGTTATTGTGGGTCATGATGGAATCTCAAACTCCGGGTGTTCAATTCTTAATCCTTCCTATTTCCCATTAAAATTCAACTTTCACTTGTGTGCCATTTTTCTTAAGATTTTGTTTATTTATTTTATTTGAGAGAGCGCGCACGCACAACTTGAGTAGGGGGGAGGGGCAGAAGGAGAGGGAGAGAACCCCAAGCAGACTCTGCACTGAGCACACAGCCCAACACGGGGCTCGATCTCAGAGTCCTGAGATCATGACCTGAGCCAAAATCAAGAGTCGGATGCTTAACTGACTGAGCCATCCATGTACCCTGATGCCTTTCTTGATTAAAGATGTTTTGCCCCTCTCCCCACCCCTCATCACTTATATTCCAATAACATCCAACATACTATTTCCGAAGTCATCTTTATAACATAATTCTCGTAATTCTCCCCACCTTTAAAAAAAAAAATCGCAGGTTAAAGCATAATCTTGTCACTCTCTTAAAAACCATCTAAGGGCTGGCTCCATTACATCCTCCTTCTCTTAATATTGACCTCTGTATCTTATCTTTCTCTAAAATTAATCTCACTACCTTCTACATTTCCCACAAAAGCCCAGCATGCTCATCTCCCCCCCGCTGCCTCAAAATCTCCTACTCCTTCCAGACCCATTCAAATCCCACCTCCTCCAGGGATCCCGCCAAACCCAACCCTTCCTTGGAGTGACTCATCTAGCTCATCCGATCTTCCCACACCTACCTCCCAAAGACCCAACAAATCGATTTTTTGAACTTTAATTCTTTTTATATTTCAGAACTAATGCATGAATGTTGTAAAATAAACATTAATACGCTTTTTAAAAAAAATTAAACCCCCTTTCATCTTCCCTGCCATGTTAATCTACCTCCCATAAATCACCCCATTTAATCGTTTTTCATGCATTAACAAGTATAAACTATACATAACTGCTTGGCAGTTTTTCTTAATATATAACAGACATATGTATAAATCAACATGGTTTTTTCCCCAACCATTTTAACAGCTAAACAGAAGTCTAAATCTGTTTTTTATTATGGTTTTGTGTAAGGAGAGCCATCTCCTTTCTGCCCCCATCTCCCATATGTGAATCTTCTCAAGGGTAAAGGCCATGTTTTGTTCTTACATCTTCAAGAGGACCTCATACCAAGGCCAAAAATTCCTTAAACACATACATTATCGTACTGAGTCCTCATAACCAACCGAGTATTCCCATTTCACAGAAAACAAAAGCACACAGCCAGTAAGGACAAGGGATTCTAATCTACATTTCTCTGACTCTACAGTCCACACCCTTCCTCCCCAGGCTATAGCTAATAAATTTTTCATAAGGACATCCTTTGCTTTTTCAACCAAAGTTGAAAGACAGAAGAGCTCCAAGTATTCTGGTGCTTGTAGGTGAGGCTGAGGCTAAGAGATGGGCACTGGCCCAATGGCGAGTACACGCAGGTGAGCGGCTGCAGCTGTAAAGCTACTCTACCATTCAGTCCTTCAGTGTGTTTACTGAGAACCTACCAGAAGTTGAACTACTTGCCTCTTCCTCTACAGGCTCCCCATTACACTCTCCCTCAGGAGTAGTTGCCACCATTTGTTGAAAATCTCTGTGCCTAATGTGCCGTTATTATTTCTATTAATAATTTCTAATTCTTTTGAAATTATTTCTAAAAATTCTATGAAACAAGTATCATCACCACCATTTTAAAGATGGGAACACCGAGACACGGAGGAGTTAGATTATGTGCCAATACTAGACTGTAATGAATAACGAAACCAGGGTAACTGAGGCGCCTGGGTGGCTCAGTCGTTAAGCGTCTGCCTTCGGCTCAGGTCATGATCCCAGGGTCCTGGGATCGAGCCCCGCATCAGGCTCCCTGCTCTGCGGGAAGCCTGCTTCTCCCTCTCCCGCTCCCCCTGCTTGTGTTCCCTCTCTCGCTGTATCTCTCTCTGTCAAATAAATAAATAAAATCTTTAAAAATAAAATAAAATAAATAACGAAGCCAGGATTCAAGCCGAGGGTCTGTGTGGCTCCAGACTGGCCACTCTTTTGTTGTACAGAATACCGCCTTTCAATTCTTACAGAAAAGATGAACTATGACTTTTTAAAATTTAGACTCAGGATTACATCTGGCTACAAGTAACAGACCCAACTCCTGTGGTCTAACCAAATAGAGATTTTCTTTCTCTCCCAGAAAGTCAAGAAATGGGCAGACAAGGTCTGGTATAGGAGTTCCAAAATGCCATCAGCTTCTCAGCTTGCTTAACCCTTAAGCTTCTTGTCTTTGGTCACAAGATGGCTTCTCCAGTTAGAAAACAGCTTTCAGGGGCGCCTGGGTGGCTCAGTCAGTTAAGCGTCTGCCTTCGGCTCAGGTCATGATCCCACGGTCCTGGGATAGAGCCCCATGTCGGGCTCCTTGCTCAGTGGGGAGTCTGCTTCTCCCTCTCCCTCCGCCTCTTCCCTCCTGCTCATGCTCTGTCTTTCTCTCTCAAATAAAGGAATAAAATCTTAAAAAAAAAGAAAAAAAAGAAAGAAAGAAAACAGCCTTCATGTTCCAAGGAGAAAAAAGTACAAAGGGCAAAAGGTGAGCTCAGAGAGGCCATCCCCTTATAAGAGCTTTTGAAAGTGGGGAGGGAGCCCAACCCACCTACTTCCATCTCACTGGCCAAGACTATAGCACTTAGACACCCTGCAGGGGATTCTGGAAAAATTAAGTTTTTTGTTTTTGTTTTAAACCAGCCATGGTGTAAATTAAACAAAATGGGGTTAGCTGTAGGGAAGATGTGGGTGGGATGGATTCTGGTTGGCATCAGGCTGGGTCTGCCCCAGACAGTGATGTAGAGCACAAGTCACCCTAGAGAATCAAGGTACTCTGGGGAGGAAAAAAAAAGCAATGAAAGAACCTTAACTCCCTATTTAGAAGCTTTCTCGTTGTGCAAAGTCACAAACTGATGGGGGTGGGGGCTGGAAGAATGTGAACGCATCCATAGCAGCTGATCCAGAGGAAAAACACTGAGAGCCAGGTGACTTCACACAAATTATTCTGGCCAACTCACAGGTTCAACGGGAGTGTTCCCTCAGAGTCCTCCACTGTTCCCCTTCCTCCCACTCACTCACTTCCCAGTTAATATAGATGAGACCCAACAGGCTCACTGGACTCTTCTATCATTCATCAGTAGTGGAGAGTGTCCAAATTCTGGTTTAAACAAAATAAAACTCTCTACTATGTGTTGTTATAAGCAGCAGCATCTTTAGACACAGATAATGGTTGCAGAAACATGACTTATGCAACCACTGTAGCCACACTAACAAGTTAGAATATTAAATAGGCCATCGAGTTCTAGCCTTGTTTTCACTTTCTCCCAAATAAACTCCATAAACTGTCCTCACAAAAACCTCATAAAACTCTATGGTGGCAAGATGACATTTGTGCAAGGACTGTAGAGAGAAAGGTGACAAACAGCCAGCAAAAAAGGACTAGATTCCGTGAGCTAGATCCTACATACAGAGATACAAGATAACGTAGGCATATTTAGTGATATGGTAGAGTATTACGTGCATAGCATGAAAGAATGAATACACTTCCCAGTGGGCCTCGTACTTCTTCCCAAGAACTCCCTTGCCTGCCTAAAGAATTTGGCCACTCCTTTATGAATGGGCTTGCCAATGAAAACAGCATCTTTACTCTCTCCTACCAGGTAAAATTGTTTGCCCTTGTTAACACACACACACACACACACACACACACACACACACACACACACACGCACACAGTAGGAATCAGTCCACCTGCTCTCTTGAATTTGCGTCTGTTTTTATGTCAAATGCTTGATTTCCCTAAATTAAAAGGGATGTGAAAACACCTAGCCTTCCTCTGAAGTTCAGGGGGTGTCCATAAAATCTACAGCTAGCCCCAGACGTTACAGTACTTGATCTTCTTCCTCCAGGATTCATAGTCAAGCCATGAGCATTTGCCAGAATGACTGATATCAACTACAATTCGAGTTGGTACAATTCCTTCAGTCATGGATATTGTTACGTACACCGCTGGACAGAAACCACCAAATGATCTTTCTATTCTGAACTCATTTATGCTTGCCAACGAAAACACGGATTTGCATGGGGGCCAGTCAAAAATGTGAGTCACAGCAAGTTCTAGGGAGACACAAAACCCAAGTCCAGTCACAAATTGTGACACCACACCCACCAGGACCACACTCAGGGTCCAAAGCCACATTTCAGAAATAGAAGCTCTTTAACGGGTATACACCACTACACATTTCACTCAGACCCTCCCCTCCCCCACAAAAGTGCTTAACAACGGTGCAAACTTGAAACTCCTGGGAGAGCCCATTTTTTTAATCTAAAATCTAGTTGTCTGGCATTTTAGATCCTTCAAAATGGAAAAAAAATATTGCAGCAAAAGTCACGACTTGGCCTTTTGAAACATTGTCCACTTACGCCAAACTGGCATCAATAATGACTAGATTTAAAATAAACAGCGTAAAAGAAATAGAAGAGTCTTTGTATTTTTTGTAGGGTGGGTTGGTTCAGTTTAGTTTTTTAAGCCATTACCTCCAATTAATAAAACATCAGTCTTTGTGGCTGTAATGTATGTGACAAAAGCTGTCGGCTTTTTGACTAGGAAAAAGGTTCTGACATGCACGGTGAGGAGTTTGAGGAAAAAATGGAATACACCACAGATGAAGCAACCGCACAAGCCCAGAGCAGTTTTTGGACAGTTTGATGACTGATTTAACTGTGAAATTATCAACCTTTAGTTGAAGGGAACAGAAGACAGACACTTTGTTCCATTTATCCCCAAACAACACCCAGTGTCACTGATCTTAACAGCTTTGCATCTCATACTTATACCCATCTGTTCAACCATGGGTAAAAAATAATAATTTTCAGCTCCCTGAAATATTTCACGATTGGCTGCTCAACTGTGACTTTTTCTTAATTTCAGAACTAATATGGCTTTCTAGGGAAATCTCTGGGAATAAAAAGGCCATCATTATGCATTATCTCTTGGCTAGGTCTCCACTTTGAAGCAGTATTTCTTTAATAAAGAATCAAGACACACACCCAAATGTGAATGAATAGTCATTATTTCACTCACTGTTTTGAAAAGATAATTCAAATCAGGTCAGAAACATGTAATAGTATCTTTGAAAAGACAGAATCAGATGAATGAGGTCTTCTTTCAGTTAAGAGTTTGAACAATGTGCTGTTTGGGATTTGGGAACCTTTTTTGAGAGAGCGAGCGAGCATAGGTGGGGGGGGTAGAGGGAGAGAGAGAATACCAAGCAGACTCCCCACTGAGTGGGGAGCCCAATGCAGGGCTCGATCCCAGGACCCCGAGACTATGACGTGAACCGAAACCAAGAGTCAAACCCTCAACCAACTAAGCCACCCAGGCGAACATTTTTAAATGGAAGATTTAAAACTCAAAAAGTTAATTTTAATGTAACAAATTACCAACATAACTGAAATTAACTATAAAAATACAAATAGTTCCTGAATATGAAAGGCACATGTTTAACAAGGAGTCAGCTAGTCAGTAACAGGGAAAAAGTGACCTTGTTCTGATTTATCTCATGCTGGTACAGTGAGTGACAAAAAGACTACATAAACAGTTAAGCTCTCCCTCACTGAACTTGTTTCCAAAAAATGTCTATGATGTCCTTGAAATTAGGTACTATTGATCTGGAACTACACTGTTCCCTGCATTTCAAGTCAACATCTATCTGCCCACAAAGGCCAGATTATCCTATTTTCTTAAAGTAGCTATCGTAAGTAGGATAGTTGTTGGTTAAAGAGAATTTAACTAAAATCTGATCCTACACATCTCAATAACTCAAATATCTTTCAAATTTTGTCCTTTAAAAGTACTTTGTTTTATTATGCCCTACCTGCCTTATAAACACAGGGAAAGGGAAATAAAGGGAAATAAATTGGTTAAAACTAAGTACATAAAATAAGTGTTATTACTCAAACTGTGAATGAAATTTAAAACACTGGCATATTCAAGTCCCTAAGCCAGGACTAGTTTCCCGGAAAGAATGCATAAATTGGAATTTGGCACATCAGGACAACGTCATAAAGATGCTCTTTACTTGACTGGTTATTACAAACTGCAGTTTGAACACTCTATCAACCAAGGCTCCAGTGAGCTCACTTTAGCACACAGGAATTCCACATTACCTTCTCTTTCCCACTGAAAAAGTACACTGGAAAATACAGTATGTTTTACATACTTCCCACAGAACATAAATAGAAAAGACCCATTCACCACTATTTCAGAGCCAGTAAGCAATTGTTATTTCTTAGCCCCAAAACACAAACCAAAATTAAAATGTTCTGACCTTTTCAGTAAAACGCACCTTCCCTTTGCAAAAAGCCTGCTCCTTATCCACTCTGTACTAATTAATTTTTTCAAGAAGAATAATACAGACCCAGGTGTTTTATAAACAACAGCAAAACAAAACACTTCTTTCTAGCTCTGAAATCTGATTGTCATCAGCTAGAAAGACGGAGAACCCCATCTACGAAGTCCTGTGTTCCCTATTTCCCTCCATGGGTTTATAAGATGTAATGTGGCTTTTCTTTCTTTCCTCACCTCCTGGAAATGCCCTTTCATTCAAGGCACCTGGGACGCAGCTTTTGCCTCACAATGAAGTTCACACCTGACCTGGCAACAGAAGGATCTTCACTGCTGAGGAACAGTGGTGAATGAAAAGGGAAACTTGACTCCCAAGTCTCAGCTCATGTGTTTTTTTTTTTTTTTTTTTTTCCTCTCCAAAAGAAAGAGCCTCAAGCACTGGATAAGTGATGGTTCTGAATCAGTTTATGGAGTTAATTCTTTTCCCAAGAAAGTCAATCACCACCAATTAGTGACCTGGGCACACAAGATCTCCAAACAGGAAAAAGGGTTTCAAACAGGAAATAAACAAAAACCAGAATTCTACACCTCCACTTCTCAAAATATCTTTTCCTCCCAACAGCCAATTGCTTTTCCTAACTTCCAAACTTGGACACTAAATCAACTTCTTCTTCTATTGCTCTTTGCACTTCTTGTTGAAAGGAAGGATTGTTTTGGTCCCACATGTTGAAAAAGCCATGTTCCTATAATTAAGAGTTCGTATGCCACGCCTTCCACCCCATTTCCCTGTGAAAACTCTCTTCTCCAAAAATAATCCCGGAAAACCCAACTACCAGTCCTCATCCTTTCCTCAAGCAGCCACAGGGAACAGATCTGAGGATTCTCAGCAGCTTTCCTAACCTCTCCAGATCACAAAGTTGGCAATGAAAGGGATTCTGTTAAAATGTCAGAGTGAAAAGGAGTTGGAGTTTTAAGAAGTGTGCCCCCAAGAGACGATTTTTTCCCACAGCTCATAATTAATACACCCCAGCTGAATTTCTCACATCCTGACTGGACCATATAAAAGGATTTTTTACGTTAATATATAAGAATATTAAGAATAACAATGATATTCTTTCATTTAAATCAACATGTAACAGGCCACAGGGAAACTAAAAATACAAACCTTTCGTTCTCTCTCAAAGGGCATAAATTTTGAGTCGAAACTTGCGACATCTTTAAATACCGCCCCCCAACACACACACAGTTCTCTAATTGGGGTTCTCAAGTATTACTGGGAGACCAGGGTGTGGGGGTCTAAGGACACAGACAATACCTTACATGTCCATCCTGGAGGTACTTTTCACATATAAGCTAGTTGGGAGCCCCAGGAGTTAAGCCCTACCCCCCCCCAAAAAAAAGTTCCCGTTCCCCCTGGGACGTTTCCCCCTGGGAAACAGGAGTGAGTTGGAAAGGAAATAGAGCCGGGGAAAAGGAGGAGCAGCTGCAACACCCAGCTGCAACCACACAACGGTGCAACTTCCCTCTGGTCTCCGAGAGCAGCCAAACGCCCTTACCTGGGGGTGGAGAGCCGCCGGCACTACTTCCAAAAGTTCTGGTTCACCTTCCGTCCGAGTTCAAAGCCCCGGCAAGGCTGCCCCGCCGCAGGCTCCCAGCCCGAGCCCTTTCCCGTCCGGCTCCCGCCTTCCCCACCCTCTCAGCCCTACACCATGTCAGGAATCCGGGCAGGCACCGAGCTGGGAGCTGACATCACTCCCAGTTCCAGGTACCTCCCCCTCCCACCTCCCACTCGCCTTCTCTCCTCCCTCCCTGCGGGAATTAGCCAAAGAGAGTTCGCAAGGGGGTGGGGTCGGCCGCGCCCGGGCGCCCGCTGATTGGGTCCGGGGGCCGTCACTCAGAGGAGTCAACTAATTTTATACATTCCTCGCCGAGCGAGACCAGGGCTGGGAGTGGGTGGTGGTGGTGGTAGAAAAAGGAGAAAATGCTGCCTTTCCTGCTATCTCTAAGAAATGGAGGTGATGGTATGGGGAAGAGCCTTGCGGGTCGTGTTTTGAACTTCTCTTGGCGCATTTACTACATCCCAGATCGGAAACGAAACTAACCCACCCCGGCCCCCTTTTTAAGGAAAAACAATTGCCTCTGTGTCACGGGCAAGTACGAGTCCGGCGGCGCGTGGAGCAGAAAATGGCTAGCTTTTAAGTCATGCAAATAAAGGAAACCGCCAGCTCGCTCTTCTACCCTTTTATCTTGGGGCGAATGGGTGTTTCTTTAGATGGGGAATTTAGAACTTCAAAAGCTCCGGAAAGGTTGGGAAGAGAATCCTAGAAACCGCGACCCAGCTCTGAATTGTTAACTGGTGGCGTTATCAGCCATGTGCTGTTTTTGCTTTGAGCGGTGAAAATCACACCCCACGAGCTTCCGGGCAAATAAAATTGAATCTCCGAAGTAAGAAAAATTACTATTTACCTTTTTAAGTACCTTAAGGCTGTTGCTTTCCTTGCGCCCCTGAAAGCGGGGGGGGGGGGGGGGGGGGGGGGGGTGGAGAATCTCACAATTGAGTTCAACTAGCCACATGAGAATAGTTACTGTTGAATGGAGCCAATTGCAGTGGCTGAGCTATCATTTAAGAATTAACTAACATTTACCCCTGACGGATATCATGCTGTATAATCCCCTTGGCTAACAACAGAATGATTCTCAGGAGACGGTTCTTTCAGTTTGCCTAATACCTGATACAAGACAGAACTGAATGGTGAACCGTGGCTCTATTTATATGAGCTATAGATAGCATATTATCCATTATCTTCTGGAAGTACAATGAATTAAGTATTGGCATTCTTTTGGTTTGTATTGTTTGTTTGATGACAACATCTCCTACATTTCACCAGTCTGCCAAAAATTATAGACAGATGCACAGAGTCAAACACTGTGTCTCACTTGATCCTCACAACCATCCCGTAAAGTGTTACTAGCCCCACTTTAACATAAGGAATCAAAGGCTCAGCCAGATAATGTAAGTAAATTACTCCAGAACATCCAGAAATGGGGTTGAAACCAAGATCCATTTGACCCCTGCCCCCCCCAACCATTGTTTCTCTTTACAGTGGCGATTGTTCACAATGGACACTCATTCAAACACTAAAATGCTGAAAAAAATCCATAGACCCAGGCCTCTGCTCTCACAGATCTACTTTCTATTATCACCATTATGCTGTGTGTCAGACCTATGCTATGCCAACGTCCTAACTTATTTCTCATTTCATTTTTCCCCAGCTCTAAGTCTTTCTATGCATCACCACCAAATGAGTTTTCTAAAACACTTTGCTTTTGCCATCGACATCTTCCCCTCTAAATTAGGTCCCCTTTCCCTACAATTCTTAGCTAGCCATTTAAAACCCTCCCTAACCTGGTCTCTATTTATCTTTCCCACCTTAATCTCCTACTTCACTCCCGGGAAACCCTCTGCTATAGTCAAACTGGTCTGTCACAGATCCCTGCTTGACTCTCACCTTCTGGCCTCTCTGGAATCCCCGCTCTTCAGTGTGTTAAGTCTTGCCCTTCTCTCAAAGCCTAACTAAGACCTAGTCCTCCGAAAAAGGGCTTGGGGTCCATTGCCCAGTTCTAGCACTTAATTGCTGTATAACTGGCAAGTCACTAAAACTTTCCACATCAGAAACCTCGATCACCTCCTTTATAAAATGGGGCTGATAATACACCAAAGGTAATTGTAAGGGTTACTGAGATTGCCCAGAGGTACAAACATATGGTTAAATACATCCAGTTTTATATATTTCCTTATCTTCGCACAGGATTAAGCAAGCTCCATGCTTAATCCTCTTTGTATTCCTTATACCCAATTCACTAAAAATATAGGACTACAGAAAAATGGATCATCATATCACCCCTGACCCCCCTCCATTCCTGAATGCACCCAGAACCCAAATAATCTCACCATAACACACAGCTGCACACCCTCTCTCTCATACATTGGCCAAATCCTTCCCTTTTCCCACTCTTTCATCATCCATGCAACAATCCTTAACTCATTTTCTGCACAAACCACTTAACCTGCCTCTTAGCCACTCATCCTTCCCCTCCCTCAGTCAGGGACACAATTGCCACTAGTGCCTGTTGCCTGCTTTGCTCCCCAAATGCCTTGGAACAGTGGCTGGATGGCTACCAGTCAGTCATTCATCCAGCCCCAGTCATAGGAAGGCTGTATCCAGGCTCACATTCTACAACCAGCAGCAGATGGGGGAGGGACTGTCCCACCCCCATAGGGATGGCAGGATAGAATAACAGGAAGTTGCCTCCCATCCCCTCTGCAGCTGGAATGATAACAGCTGGCCTCAGAGTCTAGAAAACAAAAGAGACAAGAGGAAAGCTGAAAACAGGCAGGGGCTGGAACAGTAGTGTTCAAACCAGGGGTTCCAGAGTGGGTGAGAAGGAACCAGTGGGCAAGATTTCAGCCTGCTTCCCCCCCCCCACCCTGCTCCCCCTTAATGGGAGTTAGAGCTTCTCTCTGTTCTACGTTGCGGCTTCAGCATAAGGCTTCATTTTTTTTTTAAAAGTGTGTGTGTGTGTGTGTGTGTGTGTATTATGTATATAATATATATATATATATATATATATATATGCTTTGAGAAGCCCCAAAGGATTGGAACAATGTAGCAGAAGCAAAATAGGGTTCCTGGTGAGCAGACACCCAGAGTTTACCCACTATCCTGGATTCTAGCCACTTAATGGAAAAGTCCATTTACAACTCTTGTGGTTTCAACACTAATTAGCTCTGTAGGTCTAGATATCTATTTTCTGCCTAGTTATTCCTATGGTTAGCCTCACCTTTAGTACCTATGAGTGGTGCCAGATACTAACACTATGGGGTGTGGGTGGGGAGAGGAACATTTTGAAAGCAGGAGAAAACCTGCAGAGAGTAACAAAAATAGAACTTGAAATAGCCCCCAAAGGTCATCTGATACAACCCCCTATTGGATGCAAGGAGCCCTTCTAGAGCATTCTCGACAAGTAGCCTCCTTGTAAGCCCTGCTTGGATTCACCAGGAGCATACAAACTCAGAGAGCAGCCCACCACTCAAGATCTTTCTCCTAGTAAGCAGATACTGCCTTTCTGACTTTCTCCTTCAAAGACCTCAGCCTTGTGTCTCATTTAATCCTCATAACCACTCATTAAGGTGAGTGTTATTATCCCCCTTTTAACATAAGGAATCAAAGACTCAGCAAGGTTATATAAGTAAATTGCTCCAGAATACTCAGAACTGGAATTGAAACCAAGGTCTCTGACTTCAAGCCATTTTTTCTTTATACGTCTAAAGCCTTGCTTGTCCACCATTTACCCTTTTTCAGTTCTATCCTCCCAAATAACAGGGAACAGGCTGACTTTTTGTTCCTGCATCCCCAAGCCTGTGCAGACGTGAGGACACATCCCACACTTAGTTTATTTAGATGCAGATACCAAGAGAGGTTCACCTGACTCATCAAGGTCACATCACATGCCTGTCTGGTCTTTACAGGCTTCCCGCAGCCACTCTCTAATGCACTCCTGATCACTCTTGACTTCTTTCAAAACACTTCGTGCCTTTCCCAGGGAACAAAGCCCAAACTCTCTTTGGGCATCAAAAGGACCTTACATCCCTTACATCCTGATCTCCAATTTACCTTTCTGCATTTAGTGATCCACTTTTCTTCATATTCGCATGCTGTGCAAACTGAGTGACTTTGCACCCATATTCCCTAATAATGCTTCTTCTTCAGTTAAAGATGATTTTTGCCCATTTCTAGTAAAATCTACCTCACAGGGTTGTTGTGAGGATTTGAGGAGACATCATGTACAAGGTGACAGAGCACGTTGCCTGACACATAAGACATCAGTAAACATATTTTCCTTTTCCTTATGCCACAAAACAATTGTACTATTATTTTTAGAGAGGGCTTATGTCCCTCACTGACTAAGTTCCTGAGGACAGGATGCCAATTTGTGTTATCTTTATGTTCTTTAGGGAATCTAAAGCCCTGCTTCATCCTATAGACATTCAATAGAAATTCACTGAATGAATGAATGAATGAATGAATGAATGCTGTCTTTTACTTAAAACTTCTAACCTGCCAGGAGCTACCTCTTTAGAAGCTCAGGAAGAACTGGACCAGAGTTGTCTTAAAGGATCTGGGTGCCTCAGACTGTTCTTATCCCGATCACACTGCTAAACACAGAGTGAGTTGGACACATGGTATAAATCATGAACCCAAATTCAAATGAAACAAGCTTAGCTTTAGAATTCTTTCTAAAGGAAATTGCCGCTTATTCCATCTGATTCTAAGCATGGCATCGGTGATAACCCAGGCATCATTTTAATATCCTTTAGCTGGATAATAAGCCACGACTCAGCTATCACCACTGACATCATCTATGAACACAACATTCCTCCCTATTCCCTTCCTGCCCATGGAGACAGGTTAGAAATAGGACCAGTATCTCCCTTCAAGCAGGGTCTTATTTCAATCACTCTTCCCTTGCAACCGGATTGCCCTCGTTATTCTCTGGTTACCTGCCAGACAAATTCAAAAACCCGGCTACATTCAATTACCCATTTCATTATTCTATTTATAAATGGAAAACAACTTTAATTAAAAATAGAGACTATTGCTTTTCCTGGTCTTTGATTAATGTTCAATTAATGGCTAAACTAAACAAATTGAATTCCCTTAAACAGTTAAGCCCATTTACAAACATAGTTAATTGAATTTCCTAAAAAGCATGTCTGGCTCCTATACTCTGAGAGAGGCCAAGAAGATGGCTAGTCGGTCCTTTCAGTACACAACAACGATTCCTCTCTTCCATTCCATGCAGATGTTCTTCCCAAGCAGGCCAAACCCAGGCTGTCCAGGGGTGACAAGTCACTACCATTCCTTGCTACCAACATGCACTGTGCACAAGACTTTTTAGAGGTCCCGGGAATGTGCCCAATCAACAGCAGAGCATTATTCATAACCAGTAACTCCCACCTTGATTTTCATCTGCCACAATATTTAGTAAGGCTCATTTTTCAAATAGTATATCGTGGCTCACTACTAATCAAAATTTACCCAGCTTGACAGTTGTAGTGTACCCCATTCTCTGGACCAGTGCCACATGATTCCCAGGCCACAGACTAATCCATTAATTTCTACCCCACTCACCTTTTCACCTGGACAATCATTAATTTACTGTTGCTTTGTTCAGTCTCTCCTAATCCTTAACTAGAATTCTTCTACTTAACTAGAATTTACGTTTTAAATGGCATGTTAGATTTCAGTCCAGAAACTTCTAGGGGTATTAAGAGGAATGAGTTTTAGTTAGAACAGATGTAAAATGAGGATGGGACAACTGGTTTAAATAAATGCTTTCATTAAAGGAACTTTTGTGACAAGTTGAAACAAGTTGCGGATTAACAAATCTTTAAGCTAGAGCATCTTATGTCCCAAATCCTATACAAATGAGGCCCCCACCTGCTGTCCCTAGCTCCTCCAGATTCTATCTCCAGAAAGGCCTCTTCACTGAAGGATGCTGACTGTGTAGCATGTAAATTGCCAGTAATTAGTGCTGTGGTTTGTTAAACTAGCCAGGGTATTAAGGGAGCAAAGAGGAAATGTCTCAACCATCACTTTAGTATGTCTGTCTTTAAGTGCTTTGAACCTTGTTTCTCTTATTTCTCCTGATATAATGTCTCTTTGACCTGATATTGCTTGAATTCTGAATTAATCATAGTGTAATAGCCACAGAATTACCTTCTCTACTGCAAGATGCTGTTTCTGAAAAAGGTCATCACCCATTCCTGAATAAAAGGAAGTGTAAGAAATAGCACCTCTTCTTTGGTAAAATTAAATAAAGTGCTGAGTTCCAAGACGTAGAATCACTTGACATTTTTGACACTTGACATAAGATGTAGGATCACTTCATCATCTATAAATGGGATGACAATAATGCTAAAGAAAGCACTAGAATGGCGCCACAAAACCCTGGATGCTGCCACCCCCACAGCTTCCTTCTGACAGTCCAAAATGGTTCGTCACACACAAAATTCTCAGTTAACAGCCCGAGACCCTTGAACGATACCGACTGGACCATGGATTCCCACCTGAATCAAAGACAGTCAAGCATAAACTTGCCGATAGCCTGGAGCAAACAAGCATGGGAACTTATCAGCAGAGCTGCCTACTAACTAGTCACTGAGTAGCTCCATCAGATTCTCTCTCAAGACTTTGAATGTGAGACACATAAAAAAAAAAAAAACGCAGAGAATAGAATAAAGCAGAAAGAAGCAGAGAGGGACATAGAATGAAGGCAAGAAGCAGAAGCATGAGTAAGTAGAAGCATGAAGTCTAGAAAGTGAACCATGAGACCATAGACCCCAAAAGAGTAGTGGAAAGTAGCTTCAGAAGTAATAGAAAAAATGACAATAATAAAAATGATGATAATAGGAAACACCAATTTCTGTCTGGTACTATCTTAAATGCTATAAATATATTAACTCCAACCTTCTGAGGTCTGTTTCCATTTCACAGATGAGGAAACTATGCCACAAAAAGCTTAAGCAACTTGCCCAAAGTCACATGCTAGCCTGATTCAACCCAGTTGAGCACTAAAGTCTATGCTAAGAGAAAAGCTGAGTTAACAAGAATAATAGACACATAGCATTACTGTTGAATATTTAACCATGCTGTAGGTCTTAGGAGCCTTGATGGTTCAGTGGTTTCCTGTATTTCCTTCATTCCCCAGATAGTCTCACGCTAAATCTCCACCACCTGAGGTATTCTGAACACTTGAAATAATCTAGCACTGTGACTTCAAATGAGATAATAAATGTGAGAGCATTCTACCTTCCCTGAAATAAATGGAACAAAGTGAAGTGTCTTTATTCTGAATGAAATAGGTGAAAGTTCTGAAGATCTGGTCTGGTGATCAAGATCGAATTTGTCTCTTAATCACATTGCTCTGCGACACAGCTTTCCATCAGGCTCAGTCTGTCTTGGTGGTATATTTTTCCATGCACTGTGGGAATTTTAGAATGTGTTAGTTTTCAACATGTAATTATCATTACATATTAGTTAAATATAATTATATTAATTACATGACCCTGTTCTACCTCATTCCTTCCCTAAGCAACTAGAGCGAAGAGGCTATGATTATAAGGGCAATGAAAAAAGACCAAAAGAAAAGCAGCTTGAATGTTGTTTTATCTTCCCACCACTTCTCACAAAAGCAACCAGATCACTTAGGGTATTGAAGGAGTTTAGATTTATTCGAATTATAATGAACCCCATTTTGCTTTTATTGAGTACATTTGTGAGAGTGACCGCAGATAGGAAGACAGGGGATGCTTTCTTGCAGGGCTCATTTGCAAGGTTCTGAGCTTTGCTTTCAAAAGGGGCAATCAGTGGATATTGTGAATCAATGCTTCCATCAGGGTGTTAAGAAGGGAAAAAGTTGGAGCCTAGATTGAGTTGCCAAAAATTGAAATCTGCTGAAATACCAGTAGAAGATTTAGAACTTTATGTGTTGCACTAAAAATTATTTCCGTATGATATAATTGTTTGAAAAGTTGTTAGCGCGGGACGTTTTATTCTAATTTGTTCAATGCACCGGCTTTTAAATGCTCTTAGAAGGTAATAAACATGTAAAAGAACATAATCACCGGCTTCCATTCAAAATCCCCTGATTTTACCTCCTAATGAGGATGAATCTTACAAGGATCAGCTTCGTTTGTCCTGTCCTATTTTAGATATCAGGGCTGTGTTCAGTTGCCTTCTAAAGCTTTATTTATTTATAGAATAAAGGAGTCATATGTGTGGAAATAATAACACTTTTGTCAGAAAGTCAGGCAGCAACTTGGAAGCTCCAGGGTCCAAATGCCACTTTCAGTGGAGCATGCTTCCTACAGACCAGGAGAGAGGAGAAAGAAATCTTATGCCCTGAAACAAAGACCCTTAAGACTATAAAGAAGCAAGTTATCAAACAGTCTGCATTGTTCACCCCAGCAGAGTCTCTCAGCTCTGAAATGTCCTTGCCCACTCCCCATATACACTCTCCCTTCCCACTGACTAATGTCTCACTGATCATAAATAGAGAAAAAACCCCAAACTCTTCTTTCTTGTGATCCTGTGACTCAACCTCCGTAAGATATTTAATGTTAAACTTTAAACACCTTTGTTGGTAACCCTTTTGTGTTTTCTGAGAACTTAGTCCTAGAACCTGATTTAATCTTCTCAGCAAACCTAAAGGTGGGTGCAGTTATTATCACAACCTTCCAGATAAGGAAACTGAGGTCTAGAAGCAGAACTGGCTTCACGAGTGGGAAACGTGTGGAGTCACACAGTGCCCTTGCTTAGAGGGGTCCCATACTTGGTTTAACCTACTACTGTTGCCATCTTGAAATTTGTAATTCCTTACGAGGCCCCACATTTTTATTTTGCATTGGGTCCCACAAATTACATAGTTTATCATTTCTAGAAGAAGTAAATTTCCCTAGGTCCCTTTATTAGTTTTCTAGGGTTGCCACAATGAAGTACCACAGATTGGGTGCCTTAGGCAACAGAAATTTATTTTCTCACAATTCTGGAAGTCCTATCAAAGTGTCAGCAGGATTGGTTTCTTCCGAAGCCTCTCTCCTTGGCTTGTAGATGGCTGCCCTCTCTGTCTTCACCTGGTCTTCAGGATTAAGGCCTATCCTAATGACCTCATTTTGACTTAATTACCTGTTTAAAGACCCTATCTCCAAATAGAGTCACATTCTGAGGTAGTAGGCATTAGGTCTTTGACATTCGAATGGGGTGGGTGGGGGGGCGGGTAAGGAGAGGACACACCGAGACTCAAGTCCACCCATAAAAGACCCATAACAACCAGTGAGTGGAAGAGACTCTAAGATTTGTTCCATTTATTATTCTCTATGTGTCTTCACAATATCCATGTAAGTTGTAAGAGTGTCTCTTCTTATCACTAGTAGAAGCTGAGGTCCAGAAAGGTCAGTACTTGCTATCGTGAAACGAAATGGCAATACAGGAAATGTATTAGCACGATGACAGCACTGGGTTGAAACCTCAGCTCTCCTGGCATGGAATCGAGTGCTGGCCCAGTACTGCCTTTCGCAACCTACACACACAGACACCACTGCCAGGAGAGATGGTCCCTCTCTACAATTATAGGTTCTGGACTGTTTGCCTTTGGTAGATTTCAAAATAGCACAGATGACTGTTTCTAGCCAGGGAAAAAAAATCATTACCCTTCTCCTCACAAGTTACACAAAGGCACCTCTGTGGAATACATCCAACATGCCATCGTGTCACTGTTTTCTCTCATTCTTTCTCTGGCTCCGAGCTGTGAGCATGAGCAGGGAGGAGTGAAGTTGTGGCGATTAACTGGGCAGTAAGGTAACTCATTTAAATGATGAAACAGGAAACCCATTTCCAGTTTGGACATGGATAGTGTTTGAATGTGAGCAGATCTGGAGTCCAGACTAAAGACTCAGGCAGTATTATAATATGGTGGGGCACCAGATTTCTTCTTTTAAAGGAAAGAGTTCTTAGTGACTGCTGGGCAGGGAAAGCATATGTTGTGCTTTGGTTTACAGGTACAGTGGGGTGGGAAGGGTGGCAGATCAGGGACAGATCTCCGATCTTAGCCCTGGCCCTGAAGCTAATGTTGGGCAGGTTACTTTACCTCTCCAGACCTCAACCTTCTTTTCTGCGACATGAGGCTTTCAAGTCCCATTCCTGTCTCTCAAATTCAGTATCGTTGATGGGGTGTAGCAAGTTCTCTTTGCAAAAACAAGAGAGCATGGCATATAGTTTTTCATTTATATTCAGTTCCCAATTATTGAATGTGACCTTTTATGATTTATCAGTTTTTGAAAAGACATTTTCCTGGAAGATTAGAAAAATCATACAATACTGTGACCAGATGATCAAAATTAACATGACTAATGAGGGGAAGATGGACTTTGTATGCCTCCAGATACAATGCCCTGAGAAGGACACAACACCACATAGGTGATATTCTGCACCAAGATGCCTAATCTGAATCTCATCATGGGGAAACATCAAACAAACCCAAACTGAGGACCTTTTGCAAAATGATTGACCTACTCTTAAAAATGTCAGTGGCATGAAAGAGAAAGAAAGGTTGAGGAAGCCATCCAGATGAAAGCAGGTTAAAAAGATAAATAACCCACACATATATGTTAATTAATTTATGACAAAAGAGCCAAGAATAGATATTGGGGAAAGACAGTCTCTTCAATAAATGGTGTTGGGAAAACTGAACAGCCACATGCAAAAGAATGAAACTGGACCACTATCTGACATCACACACAAAAATAAACTCAACATGGATTAAAGACTTGAATGTAAAACCTGAAGCCATCAAACTCCTAGAAAAAAGGTGGTACCCTCTTTGACATTGGTCTTGGCGATGATTTTGGGGATTTGACACCAAAAAATGGCAACAAAAGCAAAAATAAGAAAGTGGGACTACATCAAACTAAAAAGCTTCTGCATAGCAAAGGGAACCATCAACACAATGAAAAAACAACCTCCTGAATGGAAGATAATATTTGGAAATCATTTATCTGGTAAGGGGTTAATATCCAAAATATATATTTTAAAAGCCTCATACAACTCAGTGGCAAAAAATCAATCTGGTTAAAAAAATGGCAGAGGATATGAATAGATATTTTTCCAAAGACATAGACTGCCAACAGTTACCTGAAAAGATGCTCAACATCACTAAATATCAGAAAAATGCAAATCAAAACCACAAGGAGATATCACCTCACACCTGTGAGAATGGCTGTTATCAAAAAGACAAGAGATGACAAGTGCTGCTGAGGATGTGGAGAGAAGGAACCCTTGTGCACCATTGGTGGGAAGGTGAATTGGGGCAGCCACTGTGGAAAACAGTATAGAGGGTCCTCAAAAAAGTAAATATAGAACTACCATATGATCCAGCAATTCCACTTCTGGGTATTTATCCAAAGAAAATAAAAAGTTAATTCGTGAAGATATCTGCACCCCCATGTTCATTGCAGCATTATTTACAATAACCAAGATATGGAAACAAGTGTTTCCATGTCTACAGATGAATGGATTTTAAAAAATGTGTCCACCTACAGATAAATGGATTACAAAAATGTGGTATATATACAATGGAATATTACTCAGCCTTAAAAAAAAAGAATGAAATCTTGCCATTTGTGATATCATGGATGGAACTGGAGGGCATTGTGCTCAGTGAAGTAAGTCAGACAGAGAAAGACAAATACCTTATAATCTCACTTATATGTGGAATCTTTGAAAACAAACACACAAACAAACAAACAAACAAACAGAAAAACCCTACCAAGCTCATAGAAACAGATCAGTGGTTGCCATAGGCTGGGGATGGGAGTGGGCAAAATGGATAAATGGAGTCAAAAGGAAGAAACTTCCAGGGGTGCCTGGGTGGCTCAGTTGGTTAAGCATCCAACTCTTGATTTCAGCTCTAGGTCATGATCTCAGGTTCGTGGGATTGAGCCCTGCGTGGGGCTTCCCACTCAGTGGGGAGTTGGCTTGAGATTTTCTCTCTCCCTCTCTCCCTGTCCCTGCCCTGCCACGCTCTCTCTCTCTCTCTCCAAAATAAATAAATAAATATATTTTTAAAAGGTACAAAATTCCACTTATAAAATAAATAAGTCATGGAAATGGATATGTGACTATAGTTAATAATATGTATTGTATATTGGAAAGTTAAGAGACTGGATCTTGAAAGTTCTCATCATAAAAAAATTCTGTAACTATGTAAGGTGACAGATGTTAACCAGGCTTATTGTGATGATCATTTCACAATATATACAAATATTGAATTATTATGTTGTACAACTGAAACTAATAAAGTATGTCAATTATACTTCAATTTTTAAAAAAGATAAATAATACATGATCCTGGACTAGATCCTGTATAGAAAAATGTCTATAAAGGACAATATTGGGACAATTGACAAAATTAAAACATAGGTAGTTGATCAAAGAAATGTATCAATGTTAAATTTCTTAAATTTTATAACAATACTATTGGCCTGTGAAAGAATATTCTTGTTCTTGGGATAAACACATTCAAATATGAAATAAAGGGAATGATATATACAGACTTGCAAATGGTTCCCCAAAAAAAGAGAAATTAATAAAACAAATGTGGCAAGGGGCGCCTGGGTAGCTCAGTCAGTTAAGTGTCTGCCTTCAGCTCAGCTCATGATCCCAGGGTCCTGGGATCAAGTCCCGCATCAGGCTCCCTACTCATCGGGGAGCCTGCTTCTTTCTCTGCCCCCCCCCGCTCATTTTCTCTCTCTCTCCCCCCTCTCTAAAAAATAAATAAATAAGAATACTTTAAAAAAACACCAAATGTGGCAAAATATTAAATATTGTTGAATTTGGCAAAGGATATGTGGGAGTACCGCATTCTATTCTTGCAAATATTCTGTAAGTTTGAAATTATTTTAAAACAAAAAGTTTTTTTTTAAAAAGTAGTACATGTACATTGCATAAAATTTTCTGAAGAAAAATCACCTGCAATCCCACCACCCAGAGATAACTGTTGACCTTTTATGTGTACCTTATTTATTTCACAGGAAAGAATTATTTCATGACAGCTGGACAGGAAGAGTGTTCATTGTGCTTAAGCTCACAAGGACTAGGGAGTAGGAAGGGTGGCAGATCAGGGCCGGTAATTGGTTTGGAGGGCCTGTAATCTACTGTGGCCAATGGTTCTCAAGAAGTCTGCTGGAAACTTCTAGGAAAGATTTTTCCCTGTTCTTTTCTTCTGTTGCATGTTGTAATGCATGAAGACGTTTGGTGCAGTGGTAGTCATCTTGGGACCATGAAGGGAAAGCCAAGAGAATGGAAAATAAGATGGTTCAGAGCACTGGTATCATTGAGCTGCTTAAATAACCAACCGTGGAAACAGTCTAGCTGCAGAAATTTTGTCATATGATGTAATAAATGTCTTTATTCTTTAAGCCAATATTGCTTAGGTATTCTGTTACAGACAAAAGCATCCCAACAGTTAAACCTCTATTTTTAAACAAGATAGTGTGGCCATTTGCTGTGCTCACTTATCAATCACATGTAGCAAAAGCTCTTCCAAAAGAAAAAAGTCATGGGACCAAATCTGGGTTTTGAGCATGTGGTGAGGTCACTAGCCGGAAGCTAAAGGGAACACAAGTTTCTAGATTGCGACAGGTGGTATGGGCTTCATGCCCAGAAATTGAGAATGGGAGGGCCAAACTTACTCTTTGGTGCACCTCTGAGTCTCGAATAATTAATGGGATTTAGACTTGCTTTGGCTTCCAGAGGGGGATTCAATGTGGGGAGTAGACGAAGTGGAGGAAGTAGAAAAAACTATAGCTTTAGTGTCTGTGCCTCACATATAGGCTGGGTGAAAAGCAGGCCATTGGCCATTCCAAGCCTATGACCTTTGCATCCGTGTGACTTCTGGATGTAGTGATCAGTGGCAGAGATGATGCCAGAGAATGGCAATGTGGCATGGCAGGTGGTGTCTGAAAGCTGCTGCACTTGACAGTCAATGTTAGCTCACTGATTCATTACCAAACATTTATTGAACACTTGCTCTGTTCTAAGTAATGTTCTAGATGCTGAAAATACAGGGCTTAACATGGCACTGTTCCTGCTCTCACAGAATTTACAATCCATTTTTGGAAGGCTGTGTGTCACATGAAAAAGCTATAGATACTGTGCTCAGACAGATCTAAATTCAAATCCTGACTCTACCATTTACAGTGGGACCACGGACAGGTGATTTATCCTCCCTGTGCCTCAGTTACCTCATGTAGAAGAATGAGGATAATGGGATGCCTGGGTGGCTCAGTCGGTTGGGCATCCTACTCTTGATTTTGGCACAGGTCATGGTCTCGGGGTTGTGGGATCAAGCCCTGCGTTGGGGTCCACACTCAGTGGGGAGCCTGCTTCTTTCTCTCCCTCTCCTTCTGCCCCACCCCCTGCTTGCATGTGCTCTCTCTCTCTCTAAAATAAATAAATAAATCTTTAAAAAAAAGACAAAAAAGAATGGGGATAACAACAATACCAGGCTTATCAATTAACTCTGAGGATTAAATAATAAAATGTATATGAAGTGTTTAACATAGTGCATGAAACATAGTAATCATTTGATAAACAACATTATTCTAATTTTTTATTATTGTATGTGTGGTTATTGTTATATTATCAATTAATAACAATCATTGTTACTGTTACTATTTACATTTGTGTAGAATTTTCTGATAAAGCTGAGTGTAGCCTTATCTGCAAAGCCACGAAAGAGGTGAGGTTGATGTGTTCATAGTCTTGCTGTCAAAAAGCACTCACTACCCTTTTTTCCTCAACACCTTTCACATAAGCACAAGAAAACTTGAGTGTGAGAGGCTGTGAGGGTCTCAGAAGCCCTAGGACTATTCTTTCCTCAAATCAGCCATATTCTTACCTGGAGAGATTACTTCCATCTGAGACGTAACAATGCACGTTTCCAAATATAAAGAAAATACCATTCACATTGGGAAGGAATTTGTGTCATTAAAAATTCCAAAAGCCAGGGGCTTTTCAGTCACTTGATCTGCTATGAAAGATCTTTCTATTTCTCCCTAATGCTTCACTGACCATATTTTTGAGGAAGAAAATAAGAAAATGAGAACAAATTATTCTTACATCCACACATAAGTACATTCACTGTGCAGTGTGGACAGAATATCACATGTGGTATTATTTTGAAAAGGCCTGGATCTCATCAAGTCACAAGTACAGGAGGACATTTGGCCATGTATGAGACTGCTTATTAGTCAAGAGCTCTTCATTTGGGAAACTCAAATGTCACATTAGACACTACTACTTGTTCTTATTCAGGAAAGGAAAATAACCACACAAACAACACGGGCATTTGGTAAAGGTCTAAAGGAACTCCCTTAATTCAAACATGTATAGGTTCTTCCTCTACCTAGGCCATATCTCACTCAAATGCATTTAATTATGTACTTGATGATACACTTACTAAAACTTTTATTTGCTACCATTTAATTCCAAGATGGCTGTTACCCATAAAGTAAAATTAGTCTGGATCTACTCACGAAAGAAGATAAAACTCACTCATCTTATTTATATATATATATATATATATATATTCTTTTTTTTTTTTTAAATCAAACTGGACTTTGAAAAGTAATTATCTGATCCACCTCTGTCTCCACCTTCTCAGTTCCCCTCTTTGGATCTAAAACTAAGAGTCTGGAACAATAAGAAGGCTTATACAATAGGCTGTAGATTAGGTTGTTAGTGGTTCATTGATGCCATTGAGCATCCAGGCTATTTTTATCTCTTGTGGTATCCATCGGCCTTGCCCTAAGGGTTGTAAGGCCAAACTAAATGGTACATTCCTCTCATGGTTGCAAGACGACCTAAGGAATTTCAAGCATCAAATGTGTGCACAGTGAAATCCGAAAATAAAATAAGAGATTTTTCCTTCTACTATCTCTTTTTAAGGTAAAGGAAACTTGCTCAGACACTTCCCCTCCCCTAGTAGATACACCCTCGGGTCTCATTGGTCAGAACTGAATCACATGTTTACTTCTAAACCAATCATTAACAAAGAGATCAGGGCTTGCTTAGGCCAATTAGGATCTGATCCCCAGTGGCACAGGGCAAGGAAGGGTACCTCTCACAACAGTAAGAAGGGGAAGTGGGTCATGGTGGCTGGATAGGCATTGCTACATTATTCTGAACTTTGCCTTATTTGTTAGGCTGTATCACTTGGAGATTATAGTAACATCAGTCAATTTTAAATTGAGGAGAAAGAGAGAAAAAGCCATCATCCCAAGCAAACAAAACTGATGTGTCACTTGGTCAGTGACTATTCTATGACATAGAATATTAATGAGTCTTCTCAAATACACGTAGAAAAAGAGATTCAAAAAACTGAAATTAAAAAAAATAATAAATAAATACTAAGATGATTTCAGACTTCATGAAGTTATGACAAAATTGAAGCTAATTTTCTAGGTGACTAACAGGCCCTCTGACAGAGGGGCTGTCTTCTCTCACACCCACCCACCCTCACACACATCACCTCTCATTGCAAACTAAATGTCCTGTGGAAATCCTACCTTTCCTTAATTCTGCTGGGCGACAGGCCTGGGGACCCTTAATTTGAAGATACTGTCTCATCTACTTCTACTCCAAGGTGAGCAGTGTAACCTTGGGCTCAATTCCACCTGCCAGTGAATTTAATTTTGCTTCCTTGGGACTTAATAAGTCCCAGACACTTTAGTACATTTGTTCCCACCAATTTGCTCTCTCCTCACTAGTGTAGGGTGATTACATAGTCTATGTGAATGAATTCAGTCATCTTAACTGGGAAACTCATTTGCTCTACACGGAGCATGTTTTTCTCATCTTCCTCTAATCCTTTATTCAGGTGAAAACCTCTCACAGATCTAACCTTTTCTTCCTTCATGATTACCTATCCTTTTTAAACTTTGACTCTTTCACCCTAGATATAGCTCATTCCTCTTCAGCCTCTTAGCATTCAGAGCAAAATAATCTCTCAGGGAATTTTTCTTAGTAATTATGATGCTAGTGTCCCCACTTTGACATGGACATATTTTCTGATACGACTTGTATGGGTAATGTGGTATCCATATAGTCCTAGTTTAGTCTCTGCTCTTGTGGAGCTTTCAACAGGAAGAGACAGATGAACTATAAACCTAATAAATGAATAAATTATATATGTTAGAAATCATAGCAAAATAAAGAGAGCAGAAAAGAACAATTGGGAGGGAAAGAGTAGGGATGGGAGGATTGCAATATGAAACATGATGGTCATATAGGTCTCATTAAGATGCCATTCTTAAAAGTGGAGATATAATTCACATACCATAAAATTCACTGTTCTAAAGTATACAAATTCAGTAATTTTTAGTATATTGACAAGGCTATGCAGCCCTCACCACTACTGAATTCCAGAATATTTCATCACTCTAGAAAGAAATCCTGTACTCATTAGTAGTCACCCCCTCCTCGCCTGCTCCCAGCCATTTATCTACCTTGTCTCCATGAATTTGCCTATTTTGGACATTTCATGTAAATGGAATCATGCAATATGTCACCTTTTGTGTCTGGCTTCCTTCACTTAGCATAAAGTTTTCAAGGATCATCTATGTTGTGGCATGATTCAATACTTCATTCTTTTTTTGTGGTTGAGCAAATACTTCATTGTATGGATATACCATGTTTTGTTTACTAATCGGTTGATGGATATTTGGATTGTTTCTAGTTTTTAGCTGTTATGAAATGCTGCTAGGAACATTCATCTACAGGTTTTTGTGTGGACTTATGTTTTTAATTCTTTTGGCTATATACCCAGGAGTAAAATTACTGGGTCATATGGTAACTCTACATTAACTTTTTGAGGAACTGTTTCTCTAAGAGACTATTTCTTTTTACTTTGCCATCAGTAATATATTGTTTCCAATTTCTCCACATCCTCACTAACACTTGTTATTATCTGCCTTTTTTATTATAGCCAGTAAGATGACATTTGAGCCAAAATTTAAAGGCAATGTGGAAGTGAGCCATATGAGTATTCAGGGCAGAGACTGGCAGGTAGAGGGGCAGCCAGGGCAAAGCCCTTGAGGTGAGAGTGTGCCAGATGTGCTCCAGCAATAGCAAGATGGACAGTGAAAGTGGAGTGGTGTGATCAAGGGGGCAAGTAGAGCAGAATGAGGTGAGAGCCAATGGAGGGCCAAGTACAGGTTGTTGAAGGCCATTGTAAGGATTTTGGTTTCACTCTAAAAGAAGTGGGAAGCCATTGAAGGATTTTGGAGCAGAGGGGTGATGTGATTTGACCTACATCATAATAGTATCATTCTGACTGCTGAATTATGTGTGGACAAGGTGGAATCAGGAAGAATCAAAGAGAGAATTGGTAAATTTTTGCAATAACAGTGACACACAGGGCAGTTGATATCAGGGAGGTGGTGAGGAGTGTTTGAATTCTGTATATGTTTTAAGGTAGAACCAAAAGATTTCCTGCCAGACCTCAAGTGGAACATGAGAAAGAAAGGAATCAAAATCTGTGGCTCAGTGACTTTCTTTCTTTCGAGAGAGTGAGAAGGAGTGGAGGGGCAGAGGGAGAGGGAGAGAGAATCTCAAGCAGACTCCCCACTGAGCATGGAGCCAGATGTGGGGATTGATCTCAAGACCCTGAGATCATGACCTGAGCCAAAATCAAGAGTCTGGTGCTTAACTGACTGGACCACCCAGGCACCCCCTGTGACTTTCATTTCTAGAAATAGTATGTCAGGAAGTGTATTCAGATTCACTTCTTTCCTATTAGGTCAGATCCAAAGTCCTTTTTTTTTTTTTTAAGATTCCATTTATTTGACAGAGAGAGAGAGCAAGAGTGAGAGAGCACAATTAGGGAGAGCTGCAGAGGGAGAGGGAGAAACAGGCTCCCCACCAAACAGGGAGCTGGATGTGGGGCTCGATACCAGCACCCTGGGATCATGATCCAAGCCAAAGGCAGACGCTCAGCCAACTGAGACACCCAGGCACACCAGATCCAAAGTTCTTAATTAGGTCATCTCACATGTTTAAAAATATTGTCCACGGTAATAATAATAATAATACTCTACAACCTATTAAGTGTTGAGTCCTTTAATCCAACTATCTCATGAGGCAGGTATTATTTTTCCACTATTTATACATGCATGAACAAAGACAAGATTAATAACTGACAGCTTCCCTAATTTTTATACTCACTTCCAACTTAGGACCAACCAGTAAAGCCCAAATATGCACCCCTAACCATTATGTGGGATGCCCCCTTCTAGTTAGCGCACCTACATTTCCCTCATGCCAATAGCCTTCAATCAGGACATACCTAAGTCTTCCTCTTTTTTCACTGTAAAGCTTTCCCACTCTTTTGCCTTTCTTGAGTCTCTGTTAAGATATAAGTCATGGTGGCTGACTTCCTTGCTATAGCAAGTTTGAAATAACTAGTCTTTGGGTGTTCTCATTTGGTTTTCTTCATTCATTTCTACAGGTGTCTTAGGTCAGGTTCCCTGGGAAATGGACTTTGAAGTCCAGACTCAAGTATAGATTTATTGGGGACACCCCCCCCCATGAAGGGAATGATGGGGACAAGATGGGGCAGACAGAGAAGCTGAACTGTGACACAGTTGCACTAGAGCTTTAACCAATCTCATGGGGAACTCTGGGTCAGGTTGGCCCTTTAGAAATGTACCCAGACCTGGATCAGTTGTTGGACGCAGGGTACCCTTGGGAAAGGAGAGGAACTTAGGCAAAGGAGACCTCTTTGACCAAAGGCAAGTCCAAGGGGAGATTCTAGCTTTAAACTCTCAGCAGCCAACACTCTGGGCAGCTGGGGAACAAGTGCTTGGATCACCTTCAGGGCGGGGAAGGGTGGAGAGTAGATGATCCTACCAAACACACAGTTGGCAGCACATCATGACTCTAACGTAAACTTTGAATCCAAGTTTAAAGCTCCTTTCACTACAGTATAGCTGTTTTCACTTAAAAAAAAGTGACAAATAGAGATTTTGTGACCATTTATTTTCTGTCCTCCTAATCCAAAACCAAGACCATATTTGTAAAATGATTCTGACATTTTTAGTAAGTGATTGTGTGCATAGTGGTTGACTCAATTGAATATGGTATTTAAAAGATCTGAAATAAAACCCAACCAACCAAAGCAGTTAACTGAATTACCACATATAGACATTTATATCATCTTAATATTATGGTACTTTACCAAATGTTTCCCTCTCTTAGTAGAGTAGAACATTGTGACCTCCAGCTTTCCAGCTTGAGATGTTGGCAAATTGAAAATAAATTGATGAGAAAATAGTACCATTCCCACTTTAAGGCTATACATGCCCTAGTGAAAATTATTCCATCTTAGTTTAGATATTAATAAAACATATCTTAGAAGTTAATATTAATTTTATCCTTAAAAGAATCTAGTTCCCTACCTTATTTTCATCACTAGTGTTATATGATTATTGTAGGACTTTTAGGTTTACTTGAGCTAATTAAACTCAATACTTCTTCTTTTGGTTTTATAAACAAAGCCGCTGATACTGGAATTTTCCTGAAGATTATCAAAAACATATGCCAAGTTCTGTCTACAATTAGTCTGAATAGTCCCTTTAATATTTGTAAATAAATCTAAAATTTTGAAAAAAAAAGTCTGTCTGTTAGCATATTATCTCACAATCACATGACCTTTTGAATATATTACTCAACATTCTCAGAGCTTTTGGCTTTTTCCCTTTTCTGTTAGTCCTGGAAATTCCCTCATCCATACTCACTTCCTTCTCCCTCTCTGCAAAAAGAGTCACCTCTTGATTAACCTTGTGTGGGATTTCAGCCAAATTGTAATCCCAGGTAGATTTTGCCCATAGCATAGCGTGGTGGTTCTTAAACTTTGAGTCCTAAGACTTGTCAGGGGAATCTATTACAACAGGAGATATTAGAGATTCATCCTAGATCTAAAGATTCAGAATTTCTGGAGGTGATGCTCAGACAAATATATAACTGTATTTCTCTTTGTGGAATTCTGTTAAGTATCACAGCCTGAGAACCACTCACAAGTATATTTTACATTTCTAGCAACTGATAGAGTTTTCTGGCTGTAGAATGTTGGGATGAAAGTAGCATTTGGGGTCTATTCTTTTCTAACATTGTGTTAGAAAATAGTCTATGGAGGAGGAAACAATAGGCTGGCTTTTCCCAGAAGTAATCCATTTGTATAATAAGGCCTATCAGAATAGAAACATTATAAATGTAAAGAATGGGAGTTGTTTGAGAAAAACTGCTGTAGAAGAATTGGAAGGACCCGGTGATTTCTAGAATGCTAAAGCCAAAAGAGAGTAAAGGGGTTGAAGGTACCATTGGGAAAATGGCTATGATGGAAATTATTATTATTATTTTCTGATGGAAATTATTGAGCAAATATTAAATGTAGCACGGGATGAGGTGATAGGGAGGCCACAAAGATAAAAACACATAATTTAATTTACTTCAATAGGTATTTATTGAGTATCTACTATGTGCACAGCATTGTCCTAAAGTGTACCAGGGCACGGTTAACCAAATCTAGATTTGTATTATGTTCGGCTGGGGAGATTTTTTAAAAAGATTTATTTATTTATTTTAGAGAGAAAGAGAGAGAGCCCACATTTGAGTGGGGGGAGGAGCAGAGGGAGAGAGAGGATCTCAAGCAGACTCCCTGCTGAGTGCAGAGCCCAAAGTGCGGCTGGATTCCACAACCCTGGGATCATGACCTGAGCTGAAATCAAGAATCGGAGGCTTAACCAATTGCTCCACCCAGGTGCCCCCAGCTATGGAGATTTTTAAAAAATAAAGTTCCTGACCCTCACATTAGCTCTACTGAATCTAAATATCTGGAGGTGAGATTGAAAATCTTTAGTCTACAAGGCTCCTGAAGTGATTTCAGTGCATCCAGTCAATGGACCAGTTATTTGGGAATCACTGTTCCAGAGACCATAAAAATGAGTGAGGCAGAGTTTTTTTTAAAAAGAATGTATAAACTGGTATGTTGAGCAAGTTTCCTGACTCTGCCTTATATTCATGGCTTCTAAGTTTTACTCAGATGTTTCTTTCTCAGAAATGCCTTTTCCTCATCTCTGCCATGAAAATATTGTCTGTCCTTCAAGATCCATTCAAATGTGGGAAGAACTGGGACCACAGTCCCTATCAGCACCCTTCCAACCCCACATTCATGACACAACCCAATATTGTAGAATCCACCCTGACAACATGCACATCACCTCTCATCTCCTTTTTAGTCTCATCTCCCCCTCGTTAGCTCACCTGAACCACTGAACGGCCTTTAAACTCATCCCTCCCGCTCCATCTGTCCTCCTAACTCCAATGTATTCTTTATGGTTCTTTTAATCTTGCACAGTTCAATTATAACTGTTTTCTCATATTGCAAATAAAAGTTTACTGTTTCCTCGTTACCGATAAATTAGGGATAAAAATGCTCCAGTCTAGCATTCAAACTTCGGTATCAATTAGACTTCCTTTCGTTGTAAGCAATAGAACCAACTCTGACTAATTTAAGCAGAAAAAAGGTATAGGCTAGTTCACAAAATTGAAGTTTCAATCATTTCCCTTCTTTGTATGATTCTTCTCAAAATTCTCATTCTTAGAGAATGATTAATTAGACATATTCCCAACTGTTATTAATAGAAACACAGGGAACACTGACTGAAAGACCACTTAACAATTATGCTCACTGGGTAAAGACAGTTCTTTGAAAACAAAATTAGGGTGCTGTCACCAAAAGGGAAAGTGAATGTTAGGATCAAAACCAAGACATGTCCACTTCTCCCAAAATATGGCCCCAATCCAACTGAAGTAAAACTGACAATGACAGAAGTTCTGTGCTTTCCTTTTTGAGGAAAATGGGGAAAAAAGCAAGGCAGCTAATTCTTGGTAGTCTCAATGTTCTCTGGGTTGGAGGAGAAGAGGCTAGTGCTTTGAAGTAAATGTGTAAACAACGTGTGGAATGATTCAAGAAGTAATTATGAGTCATGAGGGTAAAGATAAACAGTTTTCATGTTTTCTGTCTGTGAACAAGCAATTTCTATAGAACTACAGTGTCCTTTGCCAAACAACCAATAGTATTTTTTGGAAAAATATGTTAACCACCATAATACAAGAACAGCCAGAATTTTATTAAGGAGAGAGTCAGTAGGGTAACAGTAACTTCTATAACTTTAGGAGGGTAACAAGTCTTCCACTTCCAAGTTCAAGAAAGGAGCAATGATCTCCCGTAGTTCCCACATTCTGCGGTGTCCAAGCATTGCTGGGAGCAAGCTTTCAAAGATAAATGTAGCATCAAAAAATAGTATGTAACATGAAAGTCCAGTGAAGGTGAGGACATAAAACATGATGAAAATCCTCAGTGCACATTTCCTGCAAGGAAAGAGAACATCTGTGTTAAGAACATTCTGAAGAAAACCACACTGATGAGACTCCTGGTTCCTCCACCCAGTTAGTTCTATAATGTCAAGGAAGTAACTGAACTTCTCTTGACCTCAGTTGACATCCACAAAAGAAGGAGCTTGGACTAGTTGAGCCCTTAAGTCCCTCCTATGGCTGGCATTGGAATTCTAAGGTTTTATAGCCATGAAACAATGAAACCCTGGAAATTATGAGACTCTTTCCTTTGAAATACTCTTCTCACACTCTAGCAGACTATTGACATCTTTTCCTCACTTGTGAGGTATATGACACAGATTTGGAGGGAAATAAAGGACCAGGCAGTTAGATTTTCTGGGGATATAAAATGCAATGTGACAAATGGAGTCTAGCTCTATCACTAGTTTTATTCTGGTACCAGACTTACCCTTTTAAAGTAATATAAACTTTCTCAAGTCTTTCAGGACTCCTCCTCCTAGGCTGGACCTATGATCTATTTCATTTATTTGCTTTTACATCCTTGCATTATTATTTTCTAATTATCACTGCAATACATGATTAGGGTAGAAGATCTGGAAGGTCCAGAAAAACACAAAGAAGGAAAGAAATGCCACAGATAATCCAGCCACCTGGAGATAATGACCATCAATAACGTATTTTAGAAGAGAACATTTAGAGCACAGTTACACCTAGTTATGGATCTATTTTGTGATCCAACTCAGTGGATTCTGTAAACCTGAGCCAAGTTGTTTGGCATTATTGCCACTGCTTGTCTCTTGGTAGTTACACAAATAATTGCTTCTATTTCACACATTTTTTTAAAATTAAAGATTTATTTATTTATTTCAGAGAGAGAGGGGGAGAGAGAGAGAACATGAGCAGGAGGGGCAGAAGGAGAGGGAATCTCAAGCAGACTCTGCACTGAGTGTGGACCACCATGTGGAGCTCAATTCCACGACCCCAAGATCATAACCTGAGCTAAAACCAGGAATTGGTTGTTTAACCAACTACGCCACCCAGGTGCCCTATCACACATTTTATGAAAGAGCCAATGTTTTGAAAAATACTCTAGTCAGAAAAAGCTTTGAGGGCTGCTAAGATGAAGCAGAGATGCCCTGCCCTCAAGAAGTGCTAAATCTAGATGTGTTTTTTCTTATGAAAAGAAAAATGACTCACTACCAAAACATAGCTAGTAAATAAACACTGTTCTTCTTAAATTCTAAAATCAATCATCTTTGGAAATACCAAACTGGAACACTTTCAAAGAGAAACATTTTAACATTATGTTTTAAAGAGAAAAATAGTTTTTCTAAATTACAGATAATTTGGAAAACAGAGAAGTGAAAAAATTATAATCTCATCACCCTAATACCATTAGCTCAGTTTTGTTTGTTTGTTTGTTTCTTTCTTTCTTTCTTCCTTCCTTTCTTCCTTCCTTCCTTCCTCCCTTTCTTTCTTTCTTTCTTTCTTTTTCTTTCTTTCTTTCTTTCTTTCTTTCATTTTGTATTAATTTTTTAAATTTTTTGTTTTGTTTTGTTTGCTTTGCTTTTGGCTTACAGTGTGCTCTTCCAGTTTTTTCTTTCCTTCACCGAACACTCTAGGTATGGTTAAGTTCAGATTTATGTATTTATTTATATTGACTTATCTTTCGGATTTATTTTTTGACACTACTGAGTCATTTGATTTTGATTTACAAGTCAATATAACTTAAAATATTTTTCAGATTTTCTATTATAAAGCAAAAGAACATGTGCAATATTTATTTTTTAAAGTGTAGACATTTTTCTTTGGAAAACATCGTAGCTACTAATTCAAAATAATTTCTTTGAGGGATGCCTGGGTGGCTCAGTCAGTTAAGCATCTGCCTTTGGCTCAGGTCATGATCCCAGGGTCCTGGGATTGAGTCCCGCATCAGGCTCCCTGCTCAGTGGGGAGCCTGTTTCTCCTTCCCCCTGCTTGTGCTCTCTTTCTCAGACAAATAAATAAATAAAATCTTTGAAAAAAACAACAAAATAATTTCTTTCATATCACTTGTGTGGAACCAAATATTAGTGTCATTAAATATTTTATTCATTTTGAATTTACCTTCTTTAAAGAATAAAAATATTCCTTTGACTTTTTAAATACTGTTTATGTATCTATTTACATGTTTATTTTTCAAGATTAGCCATGCATAAAACCTTTAATCTTTTCCAAAATGTTCACATTATTTGTGGAAGGTCTATAAGGGAACTGTGGAATTGGGGATTATGCCAGGAAGAGGTACCCTCTGAGCCTAAAAACAACAAAACCGATACGTAATGATTAACTAAGTCTGCAAGATAAACCTCCTCAAAAAGATAATGTATAAACCAGTACATTTCCAGTTCTTCGAAAGAAATTGGTCAAAGCCTTAGGCGGTCTTAACTAGAATATAATGATGTGATGAAAGATGGCCAACTCAATTGGATTGTAATCTGCCCATTTAACACAATCAAGTGATGATCAAAAGGCATTTACTTACTTGTTTGATTTTTGAGATATAATTTGCATGCCATAAAATTTACCCTTTAAAGTGTATAATTCCATGGCTTTTAGTTTAATTCACAGGGTTGTACAACCATCACCATTATCTAATTCCAGGAAATTGTCATCACCCCAAAAAGAAAACCTGTACCCATGAACAGTTACTCCCTATTTCCCACTACCCTAAGGCCTTGCAACTATTCATTTACTTACTATCTACATGGATTTTCCTATTTTGGACATTTCACAGGAATAGAATCATGTAATAGATGGCCTTTTGTGTCTGACTTTCTTTCATAATGTTTTCAAGGGTCATCCACATTGTAGCATGAATTAGCATTTTGTCCTCTTTTGTGGATGAACAATACTCCATTGTATGGATATACCACATTTTGTTTACCTATTCATTAGTTGATGTATATTTGTATTGTTTCTATTTTTATGAATAATGCTGCTATGAACATTCATGTACAAGTTTTTGTGTGGACATATATTTTCAATTCTTCTGGGTGCATACCTAGGAGTGGGTCAGAGGGTAGTTCTATATTTAACATTTTCCAGAACTGCCAACCTGTTTTCCAAAATGGCTGCACCATTTTACAATCCCTCTAGCAATGTCTGAGGGTTCTAATTTCTCCACATCCTCTCCAATGTTTGCTATTGCCTGTCCTTTCAATTATAATTATCTTAAAGATGTAGAGTGGTAGCTCATGATTTTGATTTTTATTTCCCTAATGACTGATGGTGTTGACTATCTTTTCATGTGTTTGTTGGCCTTCTGTGTATCTTCTTTGAAGAAATGTCTATTCAAGTCTTTTGCTCATTTTAAAAGTTGGGTTGTTTCCTTTTCTGTTGTTGAGTTATAAGACTTCTTTATCTATTCTGGATACTAAATCCTTAATTTCCAGGGTTCTGAAAAAGTTGATTCTGACTATTTTTTTCAAGCTCTTTCATTGATTTTTATGGAGGAAGAAATTTTCTGGGGTTTTTTCTCCACTATTTTCATTGACATCCCTCCTCACTTATTAATTTAATATCTGCTCAGCATGGTGAAGATGTTTTATATTTTAGGTCCCAAAATGATGAAGATACCTGCCGTCTGGTAGCTCATGGATTATTAGGAGGAGACAGATTTGAAATAATTTAATTGCAATAATATACTGTGGGTTCTATGTCAGGATTATGTGTAAGGGAGAGTGCACACACAAGAGAGGTTGCTGAACATTCTACTTGGATTGGTAGTTGGGGCTAAAGAACCAGAAAAGTTTTTTTAGAGGAGGGTATTACTCCAGGAATATATGATGGTGTGGCATCTTCAGAAAGGGATCCAAAGAGTCAGAATTTGCTAAGATGTATGTTTTTAATACCATACAAGTGAGAGGCATCCTGTCCAGTGAACAAAGGTTTTCAAATCTGCTTAGCAGGAAGGTTCCTTTGGTGGAGGTAACTGCATCATAGATTGCAGACACCATCTTTTAAGATTTATGTACACATAGTTACCTAAAGCAATAATAAAGAAATCTATATCTATATATCTAATGCAATAGATCTACAGCTAAAAATAATATGAAAAACACTATGACTCCAATAAACACATAGACTTTTAAAGAACAAGAAGAAATAATTTATAAAGGAAGGTAAAACAAATTTTTAGTCATTCCTTGAAGAAATTCATCATACTATGCTTCATACATTTTGGGGCCTTTGTCCAGCCCCAAAGTCCCCTTTCTCTGACTTACCACATTGTAATGCTGGCAGGAGTGTTCTGGACTAAAGGGGGTGGTGGAGCCTCAGGAAGCTGGGGCTCAATTTCTTCCATATCCATTTCTTCAGGACTCTGAAAGTCTGTTTTCCTTTCTTGCCCTTGGTACATTCCCAGCTTTGTACTCAGCAGAGTCATGTCTTTGTAAAAGTTCTGAAAAAAATAGCAATAAACTGTCACTTAAAAAAATGATTTTAGAGGTCTGCTAGTCTTATTGTAGATGATGCACGGTGCTTTTCCTCCAGAACACCTCAGGAGCCCACATTGCCAATCCCATGTGAGTCACATGAGGAGATCATTGGCAAGTGCATACTCACCTAGTAGAAAGAAACTTAAACATTCACAAAATAAGGTAGCAGCATGGTAGACCCACATGCTAATCTCTAACTACTGACTTATTCATGTAGGAAGATAATTATCCTTATATTGAATTCATCTGTTCAATTTGTTCATCTATGCAAAACATATTGATTCCCACCAGGCACTATTCTAGGATACTGTGGTTAACAAAATTGATAAGGAATGTGCATTCTATTACATGTGCATTTTCAAACCAAATGGATAAGGAATTACATGCATGTTTATAGGGACTGGGGGAAAAGCAATAAATGACTAAACACATATATATATATACACGCACACACACACACAGACACATTAGATATTATAGATTAGGATACATGCTAAAGAGAAAATAAATAAGATAATGATATAGAGTAGCTGAAGTTTGTTGGTGGGACACCTACTTCAGATAGGTGGGACGATTAGGCACCTCTGAACAAGTGACAGGTTGACTCACTCATTCATTGCTTCTTTCACCCATTCACATTTACATCAACATATTGTGGGAGGAGTTCAGGTATGGAGTTATTTTTCTGGCTAGGGGAGATTATGGGAGGTCTGGAAGAGGAGATGACATTTGAGCTGAGCCTTGAAGAATACATAAACTGTCGACATAGAGGCTTAGCTGTAAATGGAGGAGATGTAGAAGCAGACCATGAAATGTTCTGTCCACCCAAAGCAGAGGGCCAGGAAGGGGAGAAAAAAGTGATAATGAAAGAGAAAGAAAACAGTAGGTGGAAAACCCTAACTTCTAGAAAAAGAATTATCCCTATATTTAGATTTTATCATTATTTGAACTTGAGTAACTGTGAAATCTTACCTTTATTCTTGCAATGAGTTTCTCCTTTAATTCATGAGCTTCATTACAAGCAGCTTCCTGAAAAGACACCCACAATTTTGGGTAAAATAGAAATATATTTTTCTGGTTTATACCATAAAACCTCACTCAGGTTGACACCACTTAGTTGTAAAGTGGCTTCTTTGAAGCTTACTTTTATTCAGTAAAATCTTTCCTCTTACAGCAAATTCATAATATAATCATGATAAATTGCAGGAGGAATAACTAAAAGATTAGCATAATTATTTTTAACACTTTAGAAGTATAAATTTATACAATAGCAGCTTATGATAAATCATCTTTTTCTCTATTCATTATTCTTTCCTTGTGCCTTAAAAAACTTCCAAGACACTAGGGGCTCCTGGGTGGCTCAGTTGGTTAAGCGTCTGACTCTTGATTTTGGCTCAGGTCATGATCTCAGAGTTGTAAAACTGAGCCCCATATTGGACTCCATGCTGGACGTGGAGCCTGCTTAAGATTCTCTCTCTCCCTCTCCTTCTCCCTCTGCCTCTCCCCACACCTGTGTGCATATGCGCGCTCCTTCTCTCTAAAAAGAAAACAGTCTTCTAAGACACTAGCTGGACAAAAAGTATGTTTCAGAGAAAAAAAGAAAATTGTATTTCTTTTAAGTATTTTAAAATTTATAATATAAGTTCTTGTTATGTTAGTTTGAATATTTGGACTTTATAGTTTAGCAAAAGAGCTATCCACAAAAAATGTCTGGTTCCTCTTTTCTTCCCATCTCATGTAGGTCATCATCAGGTAGAGATAACAGATGGTTTTGGGTGGTTTCTATCAGTAAGTTCAAGAGCCAGGCTGAAAGCAAACTTTCTAAGACATGGATGCCAATTATACATATGTCAGGAGTAAATAACTCTTGTAAGGTTTTTGATTAATCATTCTATAATAGACCTGCAGGATACTTTGAAAGGCAAAACTATAGCAGGAAGAACAGTGTTCTGGGATTCAAGAAAGATGGGTGCTAGAGGTGCCATTTCTAGAAATTTTCCTTAAACAAGTACTTGCAAAAGCAAGCAAAGATATGGATTGGTGAGGCAAAATTTGTAATAGCACACATTTATTATAAAGCCCCAAATATGCAGTGAAATAAATTTAATAAATCCAAAAATCAAATCCTGCATTATATAAACAGTGAAAAGGTAAAATGGCAACAAGTGGCATAGAAAGTTGCTGAAGAAAAATGCTAAGGGAAAACAGCAAGTTGCAAAACAATATGTATAATATAATCCTATTTAAATTATAACAACAACATGTAAGTACCTGTATAGGAAAATTTAGAAGAATGTAAATATAATAAAATATTCACTGTGTTTATCATTGAGGGAGTGGGATTATTTTTCATTTTCTAAATGAAATAGTTTTATGTTTTAATTATTAAAATAAGCATGCATTACTTTTGTTAGAAAAAATACACATATTTTCATTTTTTAATGGGAGAGCAAGAACAAGACTAGTCTTTTCATCTAGAAATATGGGCAAATCACGTCATGTTTTTGAGTTATGCTTTTCTCCCCTGAAAATGAGGGTATAGACTACAAGACAGTTCCCTGCTAGGTCTAAAACACTGAGTCTATCTTTCATCCAATTTTGGATTCCATTCACTAAAATTCCCTAGATCTGAGATTCCCTTGAAGAACTGGTTTTCTTCCTTAATTGTAATACCATTATGTCATTACCTGGACATATTTGTTATCTGTTTCTTCTATTTGCTTTTTAATTTCCATGATCTTCTCCTTTAAAACAAAAGGGCATAAATCAAAAGTTTTAATGAATGATGTGTGGAATTGAAACAAAGTGAAGATTTTTAGAGGAAAGCTCATTCATGATCAAAAAGTTTGAGATTTAATAGCAACTGTTTTTGTGTGGTTTTTTTTGATACTGTTCTGGGTATTGATCTCCAAAATCAACATTAAGTTGAATCAACAAGATACAGTTGTCCACATCCTACGTTAAGTGGCCCTTGGGCTAGGCATTGTGCTCGTTGGAAACATGTAATGAGCATTTGCCCTCAAACCGCTTCCAGAAAGGGGCACCTGGGTGGCTCAGATGGTTAAGCGTCTGCTTTCAACTCAGGTCATGATCTCTGGGTCCTGAGACCCGTGTTGGGCTCCCTGCTCAGTGGGGAGTCTGCTTCTCCCTCTCCTTCTGCCTCTCCCCCTGCTCATGCTCTCTCTCTGTATCTCTCTGTCTTAAATGAATAAATGAAATCTTAAAAAAAAAAAAAGCTTCCAGAGAATGTATAGTTACACCCTTCTTTTACCAAGTTCATCCGTCACCAACCCCTGAATTGTGTGACTTAATTATTTAGAAAGGAGTTGTGATCTTCTAATCACATTTTACTTGGTACCCTGGTTTATTTATATAAAAATATCTTTACACGGTACTTATCTAAGATAATTGTATCAAAGATAATAGATAGGAGACAGTTGCAGAATGAAAGTCTGTCATTCATATCAAGTCATGTTGATATGGGGATCTCAGAAAGCTTCGTGAATTTGGGGGTTAAATATCAGGCAACAGCCAAAGGCCACCTCAAAGTCCTTTCCTCACCTTAAAATTCTTTAATTTTGTTTCTGCTGTGTGTGTATTTTTAAAGTGATTTTACCGATTTTTCCCTCCTCTCTCTTTCATTCCTTTCTGAGTCGTTCCATTTCTTCACAAGATATAAATGAGCCAATACATGTGGTTTTATTTTAACTTTATTAGCTTATTTCTCCTTTGCCCGCACCACACTTTGGTTGTTGTTTCCATATCTAAAACTCTCCATTTCCCTTTACCAGAGTGAACCTACAGCCATTCCTACTGACTTTGCTTCTGTAATACTTATATTTAAATTTTCTATTTTAGGGACGCCTGGGTGGCACAGTCAGTTAAGCGTCTGCCTTTGGCTCAGTTCATGATCCCAGGGTCCTGGGATCCAGTCCCGCATCCAGCTCCCTGCTCCATGGGGAGCCTGCTTCTCCCTCTGCCTGCTGCTCCCCCTGCTTGTGCGCTTGCTAGCTCTCTTTCTCTGACAAATAAATAAATAAAATCTAAAAAATATAATAAGTAAATGAAGTTTCTTATTATATTACTGCATTTGCTTTTATGTGGCCTTTCCCATCACCCTTTAGACTTATTGAGGACAGACCTTGTGTCCATTTTTAAAAAGTCATGTGTATTGAGGTATAATTTACATATAGTAAAACTCACTTTTTAAAGGTGTACTGTTCTATGAATTATGACATAATCAACAGAACAAGATATGTAATATTTCCATCATACCCCAAATTTCCTTGTGCCCCTTAGTCAATCCCCTGCTCCCTTTCCCCAGGCAATTCTAGCAACCACTAATCTCTTTTCTGTTCCTATAGTTTTGCCATTTTCAGAATGTTATGTAAATGTAATCATGAAGTATGCAATCTTCTGGATCTGGCTTGTTTCACTCAGCATAATGCGCTTGAAATTATTTCATGTTGTTGAATGAGTAAGAAGCCTATTCCTTCTTACTGATGAGTAGTATTCTATCATATAACATGTACCACAGTTTATCCACATACCTGTTGGTGGATATTTGGTGTGTTTATAATTTTTAAGTCATGCTGTTTTTTTTTTTTTTTAAGTGCAAACAAAGCTGTGCATCTCCAGGCCAGAGAATCTCCATATCTATTTGTCATGCCTTCCCTTTTCATATTATCCCAAGCCTTTGTTGGTTTCTTTTTTAAATCCCATTTTCATTTATCTTTGTGCTCTTCTATCTTTCTCCTCATTCCTTTGATGCGCATCCCTCCCTAACCCTACCTTCTACTGAAATCCACATCCCGGTAACACAGCTGACTCTTGGAGAAATTTTCCAAGGCAGAATATTTCTTGGCCTTGTCTTCTTCCCTTTTCTCATAATTTGCAATTTCCATAGCCCAAAGACAGTGAAAAAAACTCGTGACTTTTCATCCAGCTAAAAATGAGGTTGCTACTTCAAAATTTTGGACTAAATCATGGCTAAAAGTATTCCCCCTTCCCCCCCCTCCGTGTTAAATTTGTGCTGATCTGTAGTTGGCTTTTAGTATGTGAGGGGTCTAAATAAACATTACCTTCCTGCAATAAAAGAGACATTTCTTCTTTATTTCCTCCAAAATTCACTTAATTTAAGCTTTTTGGCTTGAGCTAAAGCAGAGGAAGTAGATAGACACGGGTTTCTCCTTTCTTAGAGAATTGTTTTTCAAAGGCATGAAGTTTAGAAACACTGTCAGCCAGGGCTCTGAAGTCTAATTCTTATCCAAAGTTGGTCACTACCTTTCTAACATCCTATGACTCTTTAAAAAAGGGAAATTCAACCTTTCTCAGAAAAGAGTCTCTCGGCAGTGCAAGGCAAGAAAACAACAGAAAAACTGGAGATTGTGAAAACCAACACAAGAACTCTTCATGAAAGCATCAAAGATGAGCACAAATATACCTCTTACATTTTAAGGTTGCAGTTATTCATAAATATTTAATCCCTGGATATCTTCTTGAACTGTTAGGTGCTGGGATACAAAGATCAAGAAGAGAAGTCTTCTGTTAAGGTACTCATCATGGTCTTAAGATGGCATCAAGATATAAGCCTATCAAACTGAGTTTCTAGGTAGAATTAAGAACTTGTCTTTTTGCGTTGTCAGAGAATAGAAGTGGTGGGACCCACATGACAGGTGCTCAGACCTGACCACCAGAGAGCACTCCTCCTCATGACAAAAGATGGGTTTTAATTCTTATTACGGTTGGTTAAATAATAGAAGGGGTGGGAAATGGTGGCAGAGTCCCCACAACCTCCCCGATTATCTTTTCCAAGCCTCCAGCTTACCTCAATGTTTGCTCCCTGATCAGGGTCAAGGTCTTGGTGTGACTCCAGCTTTCCAATTTGGTCCTCCAGACACATCACCTCATTTAATAAGCTGCGAACAGATCAAGAGATGGACTAAGTCCTATGGATTAAGAAAAATCACCCAATAGACAATCTTTTTTGATTTTTCAAGAATGATAGCCTATTCCTACATAAGAGGACTCTTGCGTTGTGGTTGTGTTGGAATGGGATGTCACAAATGCAATGCAAGAAGGTAGAAAACACTAAATAATCCAGATAATAGTAAAGAAATGTAAGGCCTAATTGGATACAGGAGCAGAAAATTTAAATGATTAAAATGGAAGCTTAGCTAAATTTCTAGAAAAAAAAAAAACCCACAGAATATCTTTGGGACTTACGACTAGGCAAAGATTTCTTAGACTTGACACTAATAACATTACCTATAAGAGGGAACATTGATAAACTGGACCTCACCAAAATTCAAAGCTTTTGTTTGGCCAATGACTCTGTTAAATGGATTCACTTGTCAATATCTGGCAAAGGTCTTATATCTAGAATATATGACAACTTCTTAAAACTCAACATTAAAAAACCAAACTATCCAATTCAGAAATGAGCAAAACACATGCACAGACATTTCACTAAGGAGATATATAAATGGCAGATAAAGACATGAAAGGATGCTCAGCACCATTAGCCATTAGAAAAATTCAAATTAAGACTATAATGATATATTACTACAAATTTATCAGAATAGCTAGGATGCAAAACAGTGATAATGCCAACTGCTAGTGAGGATGTGGAGAAATTGGATCACTCAGACATTGGTGGTGGGAATGTAAAATGGACAGCCGCTCCAGAAAATAGCTTGGCACTTCCTGTCAAAACTAAAAACAGACTTACCATGTGACCCAGAAATTTCATTCTTGGGCAATTATTCCAGAGAAATGAGGACTTATTTTCACACAGGAATTTGTACATGAATGTCCAAAGTAGCTTTATTCATAATAGTTGAAAATTAGGAATAACATACTTGTCCTTTGATGGGTGAATGGTTAACCAAACTCTCTCTCTATATATATATCCCCATACCATGGAATACTACTCAGCAACAAAAAGAAAGGAACTATTGATATACAGGCAACAACTTGGATGAACCTTAGGAAAATTATGCTGAGTGAAAAAAATAAATCTCAGAAGGTTACATAATGCATGATTTGATATAGCTAACCTTTATGAAATAACATAATTATAGACATGTGGAAATGATTTGTCATTGCTGGAGATTAGGGGTCAGCTTAGGTGTGGCTACAAAGGGCTAACACAAAGGAGTCTTGTGCAATGGTACAACTGAGATTCTTGAGTGGTGGTGGCTATGTAAGGCTACCCATATAGTAAAATTGCACAGCACTATACACACACTCCCATGCACAAGTGAGAATACATATAACTGGTAAAATCTAAATAAGCTCTATTCATAGTGCCAAGGTCAGTTTCTTGGTTTTGATGGTACACTAGAGTTGGATAAGATATTACCATTTGGAAAAGCTGAAGGAAGATGAAATGGGGCAAATTCCTCAAAAAATACAATCTACCACTAACATATACCCAACGGTTCAGTAGCCTGAATGGCCCTATATATCATTAAAGAAATTAACTTTGTAGTTAAAAGTTTTACTCTAATGAAATATCCAGGCAATATGGCTTTGCTGGTGAGTTCAATCAAACATTTAAGGAAGAAATTATGCCAGTTCTACACAAATTCATCCAGAAAATAGAACAAGTGGGAAAATGCCCCAATTTTTACTATAAGGCAAGTTTTCTGATACTAATACATTACAAGAAAGAAAAAGGCCAATATCTCTCATTGACATTCATCCAAAAATTCCCTTTTAGTAAACAGTATCCAACAATATATAAAAAGAATAATATATTATGACCAAATGGGGTTTATTCTGGGAACTCAAGGCTTGTTCAACATTGAAAAATCAGTCATTATAATTTGCCATATCAGGAGACTATGAACAAACAAACAACATGATCATTCATAGATGCAGCAAAAGCTATTGAAAAAATTTAGTATAATACCTGATTTTAAAAACATCTCAGTAAACTAAGAATAGAAAACACTTTCTCAATCTCAAAAAAAAAAAAAAAAAAAGCAAAACACCTTACACCACAATGCTTTTTCTGTAGGACTGAAAACAAGGTAAATATGTCTAGTGTCTGCTGTCATTCCTCCTATTCAACATCATACCCCAAGTTCTAGCCAATATGATAAGGCAGCAAAAAGAAGTAAAAGCTATGCAGATAGAAAAAGAAGATATAAAGCTCTCTCTATTTGCAGATGACATGATTATGTGGAAAATCCCAAATAACTTACAAAACTACTTGGAGCTGATAAATGAGGTTAGCAAGGTCACAAGACACAAGACCAATATACAAAAACTAATTGCATTTCTATATCCTGGCAACTAATAATTAGAAATTTAAAATTTTAAAGTATAATGGCACCAAGAGCACGAAATACTTAGGCACAAATCTAACAAAATGTGATATATCTGTACCCCGAACATATCACAATACCAATGAAAGGAATTTCTTTGACTCCAAAGCCCCTTCTCTTTATACCAGTGACTAGAAAAATAATAATTACTCTTACCTTTCCAGTTTCATCTTAAAACTTTCCACTTAAATTCAGAAATGCATTAATTTAACAACCATACTTTTTAATACTTTTTTCATATCGTTGGCTCCCTTTGGACAATACTGGCTAAAGCTCAAGGGGTTATTGGAGACTCGAAGTCCTTCCTTTGTTGACCATTAACACAGTTTCAAAAAAAGCCTATGAGAGAAGTCCTTTCCTTGAGAGAAGAGAGAGCAAAGATGCAGATAACTTTGCAACAGGCTTTGAGATTTTGTGATATTGACTTCAAAACGTAAGACTTGGTACTTCTTATCCTGAAGATATGCCTAAAAGACTTTACCACCTTAAACCCAGAGTTTCTGAAGCTATGAAAATTTTCAATATTTTCTGACCAAACCCAATACCCTAAAATTACCTCTTCATTGTGTTTTCTGTTAGGTTTATTTTTTGTATAATATTGTTGATTTTCTCCATCCAGCTTATGTGATCAGCTCCAAGTTCTTTCACTTGTAGACCCATCTGTGTATTCCAGTAGTTTAGCTGGAAGAAAGTGTTCTCCTGACTCCTGCAGAAATATTATTATGATCAGTTTTAAGGTAAGAAATGGGAAACATCTTCAAATGGCCCAAAACCTTCTTTCTTTGAATGGCAAGTTGGTATGCTGATTCATTTCCTGTCACCAAAATGGGCCAGGTAAACAGTTAGGACTCAAGAAAAAAGTTTGAGCACTTATTTGATATCCATTTTAGCAGATCTTCATAAGACTGAAGAAAATAAAATGTATTTTACATTTAGTAAAAAATAACGGTATATTTTTAATTTTCCTGCATGGAATGAACGTTAAGAATTACACTATCCTAATGAATATAAGGATAGTGATCACATCTTGTTAGAAGTAGAGAGCTATGCAGCAGGGGAAGGGTCTACAAGAGCTTAACAATACATTTCTATTGATAAATATAATTCTTTTCTTTTTTAAAAAAGATTTTTCTTATTTATTTGAGAGAGAGAGAGAGAGGGAGAGAGAGCACAAGTGGGGGAGGGAGAGGGAGAAGCAGACTCCGCACTGAGCAGGGAGCTTGATCCCAGGACCCCAGGACCCCAGGATCATGACCTGAGCTAAAGGCATATGCTTAACCCACTGAGCTTCACTGAGGAGCCCCCATAATTCTTTTCATATCCAGAAAATTATCTGAGAGTGACAAGATATGCATTAATTCCAGTCTCCAAAAAAGAGTTTGCAAAGAGAAACCCATGGCTCGGCCCACGTCTGTAGAAATACATCTACTCCATATTCTTACTAGAATACGTAGGTAGTTACTTGTGCACATGAGTGCTTAAAGGTTTAAGACATATGGATTTTAAATCTTCCAGGCTTTCCCTAAGTGCTCTGCTAAATTTCATTTTCTCCACAGAATACTATTATTTTATTTTTTTCTTTAAAGTTTGACTAACATACAGTGTTATATTAGTTTCAAGTGCACAATATGATTCAAGAGTTCTATATGTTATTCAGTGCTCATCACAATAAGTGTACCCTTAATCCCATTTATCTATTTTACTCAGCTCCCCACTCACCTCTCTTCTGACAACTACCAGTTTGTTCCTGTACTCAAGAGTCTTTTTTGTTTGTTCATTTGTTTTTTTCTTAAATTTTACATATAAGTGAAATCCTATGGTATTTGTCTTTCTCTGGCTTATTTCATGTAGCATTGTACCCACAAAATATTATTAAATGATTCCTTTTGCATGTGTCAAGGCTTACAGTTCAGGGATGTTCTCCTTGGAAAACTGCAAAGATGTGGATACATGAGGATCCTCTTGTTGGACCTGATTTGTTTCTTGCTCATTCTGTTCATTCTGTAGGTCCTGGTGATGCTCAGCCTCCAGCTCCAACATATTCTGATAAAGATTATGAAAGAAGCAAAGCAGAAAAAAAGGGTTATAACAAGAGGTGATGATCTCTTTAGCTTATTTATGTGCTTTTCTCTGGGGGCAAGCACATAGCCCTCTCTGAGGCTGGGGCTTCCTACTGCATTTATAAAATAAGTAGACATGCCCTTCCGCTCCGTTGACAGAGGAAGGCTGGGGCGGGGATGCATAGAACATCAGTGGCCTCATGCAGAGGTCTTTTCAGTGCCGATGAGTAACAGAATTCCACCTGACCATGGACTCTAGCACCCCACTCCAGATGACTGGTTTCCCAAAAAGTCAATGTGAAAGGAAAATAAAAGGGGATAGAACTGTTTTATGTTAAGAGAGTCTAAAGAGATATATAACAGCTAAATACATTGCATAAATCTTGTTTCAATGCTGATTTTAAAAGTACAGGCATTTTCTGGGTTTTGGCACCAAAAAATTTTTAAATAAATAGAAGTATGGGCATTTGAGGGACACCTGAAAAAATTAGAATTCTCAGAGAATTGAGGATATTAGGTTACATCATGGAATTATTGTTAGTTGTCCTGATGTGATGATGGAATCTTGGCTATGTAGAAGAAAGTCTTTATTTTTAAAAATGCTGTCTGAAAATAAACAGGGATAAAGTCTCATGCTGTCTTTGACCTACTTTTAAATGGTTCAAAAAATTCCATCTATTTACATATGTAAAGATAAAGCAAATGTGACAAATGGCAACAATTTTAAAATCTAAGTGTGAGAATATGGTTGATCTTCATATAATTCACTTAAGTTTTCTTTTTATTTAAAATTTTTCATAATAAGAAGTAATAAGGGAGGGGAAGCCTACTCTTATCAGCTTGACCCACAAAATTTATTTCTTTGTTTCTTTATTCTTTGCCTTTTTCTAGAAAAATATTCAAGTCATTTTCTGGTATTTCACTTCTATGCATGCACAAAATTGACAGTAATTTATCTTTGAACATTTCTCTTCTTTAGTAATGACATTGTGAAATATTTCTCTGTCCTTTGAAGAAGTTTGGTCTGAAATCCTTGTGTTTCAGCAAAACTATTTTTAAACTGGAAGGAGAAAAAGTTGGAGTGCAGATCAGGCTGTTATTGAAATGTCTGGATAAGTTGCTGGCCACATTCACCAGGAATAACTAACATTCATGTAACTCTTTACAAACTTCTTTCATGTGCCTTCTTTCTTTTAATTCCCATGATAGACTTGAGGTAGATAAAGTCAGGTATTGAAATCCCCTAGGTCAGTCACATTAATGAGTAGTCCAAGGTCATATGGTGTAGTGAGTTAAGTGGTCACTCCAAAAAAGATATGTCCATATCCTAATGCTAAGACCCTGAGAATGTGACCTTATTTCAAAGAGTCTTTGTGGATGTAATTGAGTTAAGGGTCTAAGACGAGATTATTTTGAATTACCTGGGTCCTAAATCCAATGACAAGTGTCCTAATGAGAGACAGAAAGCACCTACACAGAGGGGGAGGTCATGTGAAGACAGAGGCAGTCACGTGCCAAGGCATGCCTGGAGCCACCAAAAGCTGGAAGAGGCAAGGAAGGATTCTCCTCTAGAGTCTTCAGAGGGAGCGTGGCCCTGCTGACTCTTTGATTTCAGACTTCTGGTCTCTAGAACTATGAGAGAATACATTTTGTGTGGTTTTAAGTCACCAAATTTGTGGCCATTTTTTACAGCAGCCTTGGGCAACTAGTACATATGGCCAGTAAGTGTGTGGACTAGAGCTTGAAGTAGATTTTCTGATTCCAACACCGTGACTATTTTCATCTTATCTAGTCCTTGGATTCACGTTAAGAAATATCTAGTCCCTACCACTATCACTTCCACAACCCAGTGGCACCTTACTAGTGAGGTAGGGTTTATTATCACACTTACAGATGAACAAATGAAGGCTAGATTTTCCAAGTACTAGATGACTCCACTATATCTTACTTCTTTGTGAATAAACAGCATTCACAATTTCAATTTCTTCCCACCTAATCTTTTACGAAGGCAGCAGGAACTCTGTGATATAGAGGAAAAACACTTCACTGGGTATGGAGAACCTGAGTTCTAAGCCTTGTTCTATTCCGGTGGATCTTGGGCCACCTAACCGCTCTAAAGCTCAGTTTCCTGTTCTGTAAGAAGAAAAGGGAACCAGATCATCTCCAGAGTTCTATGTCCAAAAAATCTACAATGACATTTCTTGTTTTCATCAATCAGTTTACCATAATGGTTAGCACACTGCAAAAGAGTCAAAAGTCAGGAAGTAGAAATAAAATATTTTTTAAAAGCTTCAGGATTGAACAAATAAAGAGGTGTGTGTGTGTGTTTTCATAACAAACTGAAAGTGTGCTTGCATGATATACAAAGCCTACGGGCATTACTTTCCATTTTTGTGCAGCTCTTTGAAAAGCTCATATGTCTCTGAGTGTTCCACAGGCACCTCAAACTCAGCAAGCAGAGAACTGAACTCATCATATTTCCTCTCTACCTTGTCCAGGTTCCCATCCTTACATATGTTTCCCCGATTTATCCAGATGCTTCTGCAGGAAGCTGGAAAGGAGTCCCTGAGTTTGCATGGCAGATATTCTTTTCCCTCTTCATTACTCATGTCACATCTACTTGGTGTCCAAGCCCAATAGCACCTATCTTTTATACCTGTATACTCTTCTCTCCATCTCCATGGCTGTCAGTCAGTTCTTGCTGCGGTCCTCACCACTTCTTGCTTCCTAGCGACATCCTGGTTTCCAGCCTGCATCCTGTGCTATCTCCACCTCCTTAGGGTCCTTGCTGCTTGCTTGTTCATCACGCCTTTTCTTTCACACTTCCTCTCTCAGAACACAAGTTCCCTTTGGCCTCTTTGCCTTTGCATGTACTGTCCCTTCTTTCTAAAATGCTTTTCTTCTATCCAGTTTATCCTTCAAGACCCAGTTTTCATATTCCTTGTTATCGGCTTGTAGAGCACCGTCATGTACTTTGTAGCACGTCTGCTACTTCTAACGTGGATTTATCAGGCATAGCCATTTTCTTGTCTGAGTCCCTACTAGTGTGTGAGCTCACCGAGGGAAAGGATTTTAGACAGAGATATCCTCAACACTTTACAGTGCCTAGAACACAGTGGTTGCTCAATACGTGGTATTAGAATAAATAGACGTCCGATGTTCACTGCAGCACTATTTACAATAGCCAAAATATGGAAGCAACTTAAGTATACGTCAATATATGAATGGATAAAGAAGATGTGGTGTCTCTCTCTCTATATATACACACATATACACATATATATGTGTGTACACACACACACACACACACACACACACACACAATGGAATATTATTCAACCATGAAAAAGAATGAGATCTTGTCAATTGCGACAACATGGATGGACCTAGAGGGTATTATGCTAGGAGAGATAAGTCAGAGAAAGACAAATACCATATGATTTCACTTACATGTGGAATCTAAAAAACAAAACAAATGAATAAACAGAACCAAACAGAAACAGATTTATAAATACAGAGAAAAAACTAGTGGTTGCCAGAGGGCAGGAGTGAAGTAGGGGAGGGGATGGAGAGGTACAAACTTCCAGCTATGAAAAAAAATAATAAAAAGATTACAGAAGTAAGGAAATACATTCTGCTTGTGAGAGATGCAGAGAAAAGCAGGAAATAGGAAAGTCTGCTCACTCACTGGGCACCCGAAATCAACACTATACATACCATTCCAGAGATTGGAAAATGCAAAACCAGAGCAAACTATTCACTTCTAAACATTTTGAGGGCTTTGATGGTTAGATATGGCAATTTTGGCAGCCTGGCTAAAGTCTATTTTGTTAATTAAACCAACTGATTTTTTTTTTAAAACTTCTGTTAATTCTGTCCTTTTTCTGAACCTTTAAATAGTATGGTCTTATTAAAAAAACAAATGTGAGATTATACAAATTAAAGACCTTCTGTTTTGCTTCCAGAGAATGAGAAACCGTTTCTTTCCCAAGAAGTCACATATTTGTCCTTTTATTGGCAAAGAGGCGAGTTTATTAATACTTCGGTTAATTACGTAATTGCACGTGATTTATTTTTATGTAATTGTAGAATTTGCCACATAAAGAAATATAGCCAAAATTTTTAAAAAGCCTTTTGGTAAACCTTGTACTCTGACTTGGAGTTTGTAAGAAATAGTCTTTTTGCCTTATACCCTGAGCATGTGGACTATTTGGTAAAAATAATTCACTCTTACAGAGTGAATAATTTTATTCTCTAATTAGACTTACTCTGATCTGATCTGAACTGGGTCAACAGGTGATGTTCACTGACAGACAGGATTCAGCAGGGCACATTACACTGTGCATTCAGGGAAGGTGTCCTGGCAAAGTGGGTTTAATGTTAGCAGCCCCTGCCTGGAGGCCAGGGACAAGGCCTGGACAAGGCCCCACCCCCCAAAAAATCAGATGATATTATTTATAGAATAATACCTTCAATTCCTGTGTCCCCTAAGATCATAGGGCCTCATACCTCAATTGCCCTATTTCCTTTTCTCATCTTCAGCTTTCCCAAAAACCCCATCCTAAGTCTCCCCTTCTCATTCAGTTCCTATTTTTTTTTTCCCGTAGAAGGTGTCTGTCTGTATGTCCTTTCACTCCTTGTCTGTCTCATTTTATCTCTTCTCCACATCTCTAATTCCATCCCCTCATGCCTTCTAGCCCCTATCTATTTCAAAGATAACGGACTAAGTATCCAGCTTAGGATACTCTTTGGTGGCCTTTCCTTCTATGGATTGACAGAATTAGTCATCCCTGAATCCAAAATATATTCGGAGTATTCAAGTAGACAATGAGCTCGATCCTGAGCTTCCTTTTGGGGCTGCATAGGCCTGGGAGTGGACGTTCCCACTCTATCCTTCCCTTATGTTTTTTGGACTGGTTGAAACCCGTGGTCAATGGCCTGGGGAATCTATGGAGAGATTTGCTCAATGATAATAAACTGTCTCAGTCATGACTTTGCTTTGATCTAAATGGTGGTGAAAACATAAACCCTTTCCAGAATAATCTCAGGCTTTTGTTGAAATTTCCTCCATTCCACGTCAGCTGGATGACTGAATTTCAAAGACAGAGAGATGTTCAGACTGAATGAAGAGTAACTAGATCTCATGCTTCCTGTTGGAAGACAATCTGTGAGCAGGGGGCAATTTGACACATGGCAATTTACTCCGAGGTGAAAAAGGTCACAGTGTTTTCACAAATCCCAAGGCCCGAAGTAACATATAATGTATAAGTCATTGCGTGGGAGGGTTAGCAAGTCCCTCATGTGAGAGCAGCAACCCTCAGAGTAGACACTACCTCCTTCCTGGTTTCAAGCTCCGAACACCCTGCACCAACCACAAGGAAACCCTCAGGTATTTCCTGACCATGTTGAGGTAGGAGATGTCAAGTTACTCTCTTCACCCAGCGTGACATTTAAGTCTCCCCCTTACCCATTTTGTAGTCTCTGTCTCATGAAGGAAGTCGGTTTGCGGCTTTTTGGAGAAAATGTTGTCCTTATCATCTGATCTGTCCAAGACGTGGTCCATTTTGGTAAAATCCCTTAGTAAACTGTAAGCCACACAGTCAAAACAGATGCTGTTATTATGCTGTAGGTGTACAATGTAGGCCTGCCCTAAGCATTTCTGGAGGGAGAACACTGGACTCTTTCCCGGCCCCCAGGAGCACCCGCTGCCCCTGTACTGATCCGATCCTGTGTGAATCAGGTCGGGCGCAGTATGCTGCACAGAACAGGAATGGAGGGGCTGGATAAGTATTTGCTGACTGAATCTAGAAGTGATTTAACAGTGAGATTTCAAATTCCAAAGCCATTGCAGCTGTGTAGCTGTGTGTGTGCAAATGTGTGCAAAATAAACAAAATTAAATAAATACTCTTAAAAAAAAAAAAAGTAGAGTTAAAAAGTGCCATGTAGTTCAAAGACCATGCAGAACGGACTAAGTCTGTGATCCCATCTTGACCTCTAGGCCCCAGATGTCCTCCCCACATTTGCTAGTTTCTTCTTTCACAGAGATTCTATGCCTAAATAAGCAGCTATGTTTATGTAAATATACATGTCTCTTAAATATGTGTGAGAGAATATTATACACACTATTCTTTACCCTATATTTCTTTTTTAACAGCCTCTTGGTGTCCATTTCATTTCAGGACATGCAGAGCTGCCTCATTTTATTTTATTTTATTTTATTTTGAGATTTATTCATTTATTTGAGAGAGAGAGAGAGAAAGACCACAAGTGGGGGAAGGGGGAGGAAGAGAGAATCTCCAGCAGACTCCCCACTGAGCGTGGACCCGGGGTGTGGGGCTTGATCTCACAGCCCTGAGATCATGACCTGAGCCAAAACCAAGAGTAGGACACTTAACTGACTGAGCCACCCAGGCGCCCCTGCCTCATTTTTAAAAATGGTTACATGGTACTCCATTGTGGGGCCATATGCTAATTTGTGAATCAGTTCTTTATGAATGCATACGTAGGTTCTTTCCAGTTAATTGCTACTACAAACAGTGCTGTAATGACCATCCCGACACATCTATGTGTCGATGTATATGTGTCCAAGTATATCTATTGAATAACCCTAAAAATAGAATTGCTGGGTCAATAGATACATATGTTTTCAATTTTGATAAATGCTACCGAGTTATGCCTTAAAGAGGATGAACCCATTTACACTTCCAGCAAAAATGATGAATGTGCCTGTTTTCCACTCTTTTTCTACAATCATGTATCATTAAAGTTTTTAATCTTTGCCAATTCCATATGCTTAAACTGATATCTCATTTTAGTTTTAATCTTTTTTTATTAGTGAGGTTAAGCATCTTTGCCTCTGTGTATAAAACTCATCTGTATTTCCTTTTCTACGGTGTGTTAATATCCTTTGCCCATTTCCTGTTGGACTACTGTTATTTTCTGGAGGGCACCGTGTGTGTATATGTACACACACACACACACACACACACATGCTCACACACTCACATATACTTCTGAGTGAATCACAGTCAATTTGTGATGGAGGTCTATGGTGGGAGTCTCCAGTCTGTGGGTTTTCAACCCGGAGGTGGGGCGCACTTTACACCTACCCTGCATAGAAAGGGTTTTGGGAATCTATAAATATTCCTATAGACTGAATAAATATTGCTTACATAAATAAATACTGCTCAGTTTCCAAATGTATATACAACTCTTATTAATAAATTACAAATGCATTTTAAAAAATGAAGGGGGGGAAACCAGAAGGGGGTGACAAACCATGAGAGACTCTGAACTCCGAGAAACAAACTGAGGGTTCTAGAGGGGATGGGTATTAAGGAGGGCACGTACGGTATGGAGCACTGGGTTTTATACGCAAACAGTGAGTTGTGGAACACTACATCAAAAACTGATGATGTACTGTATGGTGACTAACATAATAAAAAAATTTTTTTTAATGAAAAAATTATCTCCCCTAATACAGTAAGTTATGTAGTACCATTAATGACACTGATAGATTCATCTTCACTTGTGGAAATAATTACTAATAATTCATAATCCTATATTAAAGGATTATTTAGCTATTTAAAAAAATAAAAATAAAAACATCTTTGATGTCATAATAGCTTTTTTTGACATACAAGGATTCTGGAAAATCTTTTACTTTACTAAATTTCACCCTATTTAAAAAGGTTGTTAACCATTGGTTTATATTATAACACATTTTTATCATGTACTAACAAACGCATATGTATATTTACATGAACCCTTTGTGCTTTGTCTACTATACAAAGCATTGTAAATGGTTTATATATTTTGCAGGTGAAGATAATAAAGGCACAAAACAATCAAAGTATTTTTGCAAATTGAGATTAGAGCCTTGACCATTTCTATTCAGCTGATGTCTACCTGGTTCATGACCGTAGGTCCCTTTAGTGTCTCACAAAAAATATTCATGAGGTCAAAATTAGAAGAATCGTAGAGAAGACGGTTAACCCCACCCCGGAACTTGGCAGTCTCGTTATTTGCATCCTGCTGTCCCGAGGAGGTGTCCGGACAGGACCACAGAAACTGCCCCCAGGGCCCAGGCTTCACTTACTTCTGCATTGCACCTTCAGCCACATCCATATTTTGGAGAAAGCCATTGTTTTTCTTGGTCAACTGTTGTTCCTTCCCAACTGTCATCATCTGCAGAGATGTCCTGTCACTTAGCTTCATGAGCGCCATTTCTTCACTGCAGGGACAATGATGGCAACAAGATGGCTTTCACCACAGGATTGGCAACTATATGCCCTTCGCTGATACACTGAGAGCAGGTGTATTAACCCTTCTCCTACCCAAACTGGCCTTCAATTGTAAGGGACCCCAGAGTAAGTTCTTAAGTTACTCTATTCAAATATATACAGGAAAGTTTCTGTGTGTGGCTGTCCCTTAGGACATCTCTGGTGAACATGAGGGTTGTCTGAGCCTGCAAATGTGTATTTTGAATCTTTGAATGGGACTATTAGAGAGCAATTTAAAAGAAGCAGGCTAGGGAGACGGGAAACTTCATTTTCATAATCTCTTTCTGATCATATATATATGTACATTGTAAAAAAAAAATAGAAAAGGGAAAGAAGGAACTAGAAATCAGTGGTACTCTGGAGATAACCAGAGATACCAGGGAGATATCCAGACAAAACCACTGTTAATATTGTGTTGTATTTATTTCCATTTCTAAATTTGATATTTGTCTTATTCTTTTCCTATTGTTGACAAATAGGCTATATCTAAGTTTTTACTAATATAAATAATATAGTAATGAATATCCTTGCTTAGTAATTTTCAGTGTATCTCTATTATTTACTTAGGATACTTCTTTAGAAGTAAAACTACTGAGTCAAGTGTATATGCTTTTTTTTTTTTTTTTTTAGAGAGGGAGAGAGCGTGGGGTAGGGGAGAGGGGGAGAGGGAGAGAGAGAATCCCAAGCAGTCTCCACACCCAACATGGAGCCCAATTTAGCGCTTGATCTCACAACAATGAGATCATGACCTGAGCTGAAACTGAGTCAGTCACTTAACTGACTAAGCCGCCCAGGCACCCTAAAGTGTATATGCTTTTCTAATTTTATTTATTTATTTATTTATTTATTTATTTAGAGCAGAGGGAGGGGCAGAGGGAGAAGGAGAGAGAGAATCTCCAGCAGACTCCCCACTGAGCACGGAGCCTGACACAGGACTTGATCCCGTGACCCTGAGATCATGACCTGAGGTGAAGTCAAGAGTCAGATGCCCAAACGACTGAGCCACCCAGGTGTCCCTGTAAAGATTTAGAAAAATATTCCCAAATTACTTTTCTAAAGCTTCAACCACTATCCACCACCAGCAGCTGTACAGGAGAAGGGGAACTTTCGTTCCAGCCAGGCAGGCAAGTGTTAGCAGGTGGCAGAGGAGTGAACTGTTAGAGTACTGAAGTGGTGAGAGATAGAAAGGTGGAAGGAAATAGAAAGGGGGTAGAGAGGTGTGAGACAGGTTCTAGAAAGTTCATATGAAAAGCTATAAGAAAGGATCCATATGAAACATAACTCCTAGTTATTGGCAGGAATCACAAGGAGTACCCACCACCAAACAGGAGGAAACTTTCTCCTCTGGAGTGTGGCCTGGCCCTAGGGCCCTAAGAGACAGGGTCCCTGAGGGACCAAGGGTACTATAGACTCATGGGAAGGAAGGGATAAGCAGGGATTTCCCTGGAAGAGGAATGGTAGGAGTATCGAGGGTTGGGGAACCCAAGATTTTGGAATGATCCGGGCAGCCAATGGCCTGGTCCATCCCTCAGTGGCAAAATTCCGTTTTGTGTTTGACCAGTGTGGGGATCTGCAGTGGATGTGGTACAAAGGGGACTCCTGTGAAGGAGGAGGAAAGGGAAAGACTAGAACGTTTGCTGTGAGATAGCTCCATACTTCTTAACTTTGAGTGTGACAAACAAGAATAAAAATTTGATCTCTTTCAGGAGAGACACTGTGACCTGCCCAATTTCATCACTGTTCCTATCTGGACAGTTTCATCTGTTTCCTGAAAATGTTAAGCATTACTAAGGCAAATGCAAGCTCTGAAAGATGAATGGCCATGAAATCTGCCTGGTTTCATGTCTCTTTCCTGTCCAAAAATTAGAATACTGTGCAAATAATATTTCCTTATTTTGGTAATTTTTTGACATCCTAAAAGCTTCTATTGGGTGATTTAAGAGAAAATCTGCTTCTCTCAGTTCAAGTACCTACACAAATTCTACGTCCATACATTTTCTCTCATTTCAAATAACAGAATCCTAATGATGGCTTATGTTTGTACAGCTCCTAATAGATTACAGTGCCTTTCACATATTATCTTATTCAGTTCCCACAACAACATGGTGAGGAAGGGATTATTCCTGTTTTATGTGTGTATGGTCTGAAGCTCTGGGAGATGGTGTGATTGACTTAGAGTCATACAGCTGGCTAACTAGCAAAACTAGGACTCAGAATTTCCATGTCCTCACAGCTACTTGTAAGGGATTCCTCCTCCACCCTGATCTAGACCAGGGCTCCCCTATAAAACTTCGTTATGTTGGAAATCTCTATACTGTTTAGTACAGTAGGCACCAGCCCCCTGTGTCTATTGAGCATTTGAGATGTGGCTATTGCAACTGAGGAATTGAAATTTTAATTTAACCTAAATAAATTTAAATTCAAATAGCCATGTGTGGCTGGTGGCTACCATATTGAACAACTCAGAATTTTCTAGACCAGGAATCAGCAAACTATAACCTGTAGGCCAAATCCATCCAGTCACTTGTTTCTTAAATAACATTTTATTGGAACACAACCACACCCATTCCTTTACCTACTGTCTATGACTGTTTCTGCGCTGCTAAGACAGAGTTGAATGGTTGCAAGAGATGTAAATTTGGCACACAAAGCCTAAAATAGTTACGAACTTGATCTTTACGGAAAAAGTTTGCCAACCCCTGTTCTAGACCATCACATTCTTCTGGGTTGATGGGTGTTTTCTACAATGAATCAACTGGATGTAGTGAATAAGAACTTGAGTTTTGGAGAGTCAGGCTGAGTTCATATCACAGCATCAACCCTTAGCAGCTGGGCATAATCTTAATATCCTAGGTCTTACTTTTCTCATTGGTAGAATTGAGCTAACATTACTATCACTAGTGTTACGAGAGTTGTGAGGAGTAAATCAAATAATTCCTATTGTACTTAACACAGTGTCAGATAGATGCAAACACTTGGCAATGTTATCTACTAAAATAAAAACAGTAGAGATGGGAGCTATTGGTAAGGTTTCTTTAGCTCCAAATAGAATAATAATAATAATAACAACAATAATAATAATGCTTACACATATGCAGCACCTTTAGTTTATAAAAAACTTTCACAAAGTTGTTTCATTTGATTCTCACATCTGCCCTGAATGGTCAGGCAACCCAGGCAGATCTTATAAGTTCTATTTTTTAGATGTAGAAACAGACTCAGAGAGGGCCCCTGATTTGCCCAAAGTTTTATTGCTAGAAAATGGTAGAATCAGGACTTAAACCTGCAAGTTTTGGTTACAAGTGTGGCAATTATCCTACTATTATACATACATTTGATGCCCAATATGTTTTAGTGGGTTACTTAATAGCCTTCTCACCTCAAAAACAAGCTACTTTTTAAGCTACCTTTTTTTTTTTTTTAAAGTAATCTCTACACCCAGCATGGGGCTTGAACTCAAGACCTGGAGATCAAGAATCACATGCACTACTCACCAACCCAGTCAGATGCCCCTGAAGCCAACTCTTGACTAGTCGTATAGCTTTGGTCCTTGCTACTCAAAGTATGGTCTGCAGACCAGCAGCATCAGCATCATCTGGGAGCTTGCTATAAACACCCAGAATCTCAGGTCCTACCCTAAACTCACTGAATCAGCATCTGCATTTTCACAAGATCCCAGGTGATTCATATATGTATGGAAGTTTGGAAGTATTCAAACTCTAGACCTTTGAAACTCGAATCTGTCTTCTCCATCCTACACCCTATCTCTTCATTCCTGTATGTTTACACCACTGACCTCTAGGATTGTTTGGTACAACTGGAATGAATCCCTCCTCCCTTCCCCAACCTCATCAAAACCTTTAAAATTACAAATTTGGTGGGGCACCTGGGTGGCTCAGTTGGTTAAGCATCTGACTCTTGGTTTTGGCTCAGATCATGATCTCAGGGTCCTGAGATCGAGCCCCATGTTGGGCTGCATGTTCAGTGCAGAGTCTGCTTGGGATTCTCTCCCTCTCCCTCTCCCTCTGCCCTTCTGCCTCTCCCCTGACCCCATGCTCAATCTCTCTCTCTCTAAAATAAATAAATAAATCTTTAAAAAATATAAATAAAATTATAAATTTGGACAAGCATTATTCAAAAGGAACAGATAAACTATTTTAAAAGACAGCTTGTGAAATCTGTCACTTACATTTCGTGGGGGACTTTCCAGGCCTGACCACTCAGATCACCCTTTTCAGTACCTGTTAGCCAGACAATTTGGGTTCCCAGAAATTTCAAAGCATGGTTGAAATAATCAAGGATTTGATGTCACCATAGGCTTCTGGCCAGGTGAGTGAGGTGGTGGTGAGATGGTACAGCTGTGAAATATCTATGCCTGGTGATATCTTGTCCTTCCCGATTAGGCAATCACAAATAACCTCTCAATTCAGTGCGGTCGACTAACAACAGTGAAGTTTCCCTGGAAAGTTCTGGTAATGCCAGGTCCGCCTTTCCCCAGCACCAAAGGCAGAGATGAGGCCATTTATGAGTGGTACACACCTAGGCAGGTGAGTTTGCAGTTGGACTTGCCCTTTCTGACATTCCACGTGGAATGTGGCACATGCAATGCTTCAACCCCCTCTCATAAGGTTCCAGGGGTGCAGAGCTCTCCTGCTTTCTTTTAACTTACATCTCCAGCTTGTCTTCCAGCTTCCTTGCTTCTCCTGTCAACACTTGGGAAACTAAATCCAGCCCTCTGCCCATCTGTCTACCGACACGACGATGCTCTGGGATGTTCTGCCAACTTCAGCTGCTTCTGCCATGCCCGCTCCTTTCACCTTCTTCTCTGAACAAGGCATCCCAGACCTTCTGCAATGGAGGACATGACCTCTCCCATTTCCCCCCACTTAGCAGGAATGAGGAAGCCATTGATCTGGCAAACCAGGGCTACTCCTACTTTATGGCTCTGCCATCCATTCATCTTTGAAATCCATACTTCCTCTTACCATTCTCTACATGCACTTTCACTTCTTCCAAGACTTCGGTGCCAAGTTCACATTTCCTTTGGTACCTCATCCTCTCCCCTCATTCTTGGGGAACTCGGCACCCATTGGAGAGGGCTAACATTCTGACTTCAGGGGTCCTAAGCCGCCAACTCTTAAAGATTTCCTCTACAACCACCAACATTATTCGGCAGCGTGGTGATGAAATCAGAACAACTTTTATAAGCATGAACTTTAGAATGAGGTCAGTGTTTCAAACCTGGCTTTGCCCTTTATTAGCTATTTGGTTTGTGGCAAAATATAATTTCGTTGTCTAAAAAACATGCTTGAGAATACCTGCCTACTTGGTTTGTCAAGAAGATTGAGGCAATAATTAAGGCAATAATGGATGATTGCTAGTGCTCTGGCTAGAATGTAGACTCTCTGAAGACAGCGATGGCTGTGTGCTTTGTTGACTGCTATACCCCAGCACGAGGTGAGTGGCTGGTAATAGGCACTCAAAAAAATTTTGCCCAAGAAATGAAATGAATACATATATGGTAGCCATGTTTTTTCTATGTCAGTATTTTAGGTCTTGTCATAACCCTGAGTATTTCCTCAGCTAAAAGCTCAAGGTCAGATACCTCACCTTTCTTCTTCTGGGCTTTCTATGCTCTCCACCTAATTAGAAACCCAGATTCCATCACCTTGTGACCTCCCATAGTACCTGCTGGGCCAATCTTCAGTCTTGGGTTCCTGCCTCATAACACGACTATGCTCATACCTTTGGTTGTCCCAAGTAATCTTATGCTTCTTTAAGAAAAATCACAGACGCCTGGATGGCTCAGTTGGTTAAGCATCTGTCTTCGGCTCAGGTCATGATCCCAGGGGCCTGGGGTGTGAGCCCTGCATTGGGCTCTCTGCTCTGGGGGAAGCTGCTTTTCCCTCTGCTCCCTCCCCGCTCCCCCTCTTATGTTCTCTCTCTCAAATAAATAAACAAAATATTAAAAAAAAACAGATAGAAAAAGAAAAATCACAAGATTCTTATGAGTGGTTCCACCACAATTTAATAACAACAACAATAACAGCTAACACTTACTGAGTACTTACTAATGTGCCAGGCACTCTTCTTAGTGTTTTACATATATTACCTAATCCAATTCTTACCACCTTTCAAAAAGGGAGGATGTGGGATTCAAACCCAAACCTGGTTAGTTTGGCTCCAAGAACCATACCCTTAAGCACCACTGTATATGACTATTCTTCACATTGGGTTCGCACTGTTACCCAGCAAAACTTTACACATCTCTTGTTGCCTCCCAGACATATGGGGCCAACAGCTGTTTTCTGTCTTGCTTGGTTCCTCTCCCTCTCTGCCCCACTCCCAAAACGCAGCCAGCTCCCTCTGTGAGCAGTGACCCAGCCTCCCACGTTACTGCATTGATGGAGGCCATCTGATGGGAGTGCTCTCCACTGCCAAACAGCTCCCTTGTGTAGCCTCGTCTCCATTCAGAACATTCGTATGTTTTCCTCTAGTTGCTATTTCTATTGTTTGTTACATACTCTTACCCTAAATGTTTCTAATATGGCTTCTTGATTACAAGGTTTTTTGCCTTTTTTTTTTTTGTATTTTTAGAGCCTTTAATAATCTAATTTCTTTGGTGGAGTGGATGCTTTTTTTTTTTAAAAGATTTTATTTATTTATTTGAGAGAGAGAGTGATCGAGAGAGAGAAGGAGCAGGGGGAGAGGCAGAGGCAGAGGGAGAAGCAGACTCCCCACTGAGCAAGGAGCCTGATGTGGGACTTGATCCCAGGATGCTGGGATCATGACCTGAGCCAAAGGCAGACACTTAACCGACTGAGCCATCCAGGCCCCCTGGTTGCTGATTTTTGCATTTACTTTAATAATCCAATTTCTTTGATGAGTGGAAATAGTACATTTTGTTTTTCACACTTATTTGATCCCAGAGGTTTTTCCATGCTCAAAGCACTGTGTTTCATGGACCACACTTCAGGAAATCCTTTTTAAAAATTATAGGTAATGTAAGTGAAGTTCCAGGCACACAGGAAGGTCTTGTAAGCAGTAACAACCACTACTGACGTCATAGGGCATCCCCATTGTTGCATCTTGGATATCATGACTGGGCAGCATTCTCGAACTATTTCTAGTCCAGTGTCATAATCTCTAAATGCTCAAAAAACCTTCCCCTGAGGCCTGAAGCTAGGTCTATCTGCCCAGCGTTTGTTCCACCCCAGGAAGAGGTTCTGGTTCTGATCCCTGTTTAACCTCCCTGTCCATCACCAGGCCACCTCCAGCCCAGAGATAGACTTACATCAAGAAGGGCGTTAGAGGGGCACCTGGGTGGCTCAGTCAGTTAAACGTCTGATTTCAGCTCAGGTCATGATCTCGGGGTCCTGGAATCGAACCCGATGATAAGCCCCGTGTCAGGCTCCGCACTCAGTGGGAAGTCTGCTTGTCCCTGTCCCTCTCCCTTTTCTTCTGCCCCTCTTCCTGCTTGTGCTCTGTCTCTCTCTCTCTCTCTCTCTCTCTCTCAAATAAATAAATAAATAAATAAATAAATAAAAAAAATCTTTTAAAAAGTGTGGGGCATTAGATTGCTGTGAAAACCCTACGCTGTGAAAGTATTGGCAAAAGGCCTCATTGAGAACCTAGAGATTTCAGGAATTAAACCTAGAAAGGAGTAAATAAGTGTTTATTAATCAGAACCTTTTAATGAATACCTTTTCATGGAGGGTTTTGTACTATTTTAACACACTCTCTAACATTGTTATGAAGCCAGTAGTCAGATCAAATAATCTGCCTTGAATGTGCCTCTTTTTAAACTTTGCCAGGACAGAGAGATATCTGTGAGTTACTTAATATCTCTGAGCTTCCCTTTTCTCACGAACAAAATAGGGAAATGTCTACCTCGCAGGCTTATTGTGAATAGGAAGCGGGATAATTGTGTATAAAGCATTTGGTCCAGTCCCTGGAATGCAGCAGGCACTGAAAAAGAGAAGTGAGAGCTTGGAGGAATAAAATATGTGAAACCTCAGGTGGTGAAGGTCTTGACCACCAAGATAAGAAGAGCATTAGTCATCCTACATCTGGGAAGCCCCAGGCTCCCAGCCCTTTAACAAAATGATTCTCACTGTTTTTAAGAAAGAAAAAGTTGAAAGAAAGAGAGAAAGAAAGGAAAACTACTGTGTCCTGTGATATTCAGGAAAGGTCTCAGAAGCCAGGACTCTCTTATGAGACCCTAAACAAGAGTGATGTCAGATTTGGAGCTACAGGAAGGGGTAGAGAACACATATAATGAGAAAGATTAGGTAAAGTAGTGCCTACAGCTTCCCAGATATTTAGGAATAAAACATCAGTGTGAAGTCCTCTTATATGGTGGTAACAGCATCCTCATCTCTACTATCAAATATTTATCAGCTGCTTATTGAATCTAGGACACTGTGCTAAGTAAGGCGGAGGAAGAAAGGATGTCCCAGACAGTCTTTACCATCAGCTTAGAGAAAGATAAAAACAGTAACATTAATATATGTTGAATGGCAAGAGTTGAGTGGCATTTACAAAATTGTTGTAACATCGCAGAACAAAAGGATTATTGGAAGGACGCCTACCTAGGGGTAGGGTGGCTTTTTTACTACTTTTAAAGAGGTTCCCATAATAAGTATGAATGCATCAAATGTTGTTCAGATAATTGAAGAATAGGGAAGAAAGTTTTCTAGGGAGTGGGACCTGTTTTAAACACATAGGCATGCCAATGCAGAGAGTTCGAGCTTAACCAGAATTTGATGAGATGTTTTCCTGACAAATTTCATTGTATTTTATCCAGATGTAATTTAATTGCTGTTTTAACCAATTAACAGAAAAGAAGGCAATGATGAAAGACATGTTTATGTCAATACATATTTATAGCCATATTGATATTTTTTCTTTTCATAGAGAAATAATGCACAGGATGTTCATCCAAAGGTTAAAAGTGGCTCTTTTGGAGTAATGGGAATTTTTGTGATTTTTCTGTCCAGTGCAGATTGCAGAGAGGAGGTAAGAAAGGAAGGCAGGCAGACAAGCCTGCCGGTGATGCGGAATTAACAAAGATTCCTGCGAAAGGACAGGCCATGACCCAAGTCATGCTCTAGGAACACAGCAATTTCAGGCAGCATTTTAGAAAGGAATAGATGGTTTCTAAGCAAGCTGTTAGCAAACGAAGCAGTGGTTTCTGGGCACTGATGCGGGTTTTCCAAGACAAGCCCTGTGAGACTCATTTCCTTTCCTGTTGTATGACAGATGCAATTCATCTTTTCTGTGCACAAAAGCTTCTCTCAAACATTTAACAATTCAATTGACACAGAATGAGAAAAATTGAATCATTTGGAAGCCCAAGAAAGTAAGTCATAAGAAGGAAACTTAGTTTTTCCACTAATGGAAAAAAAATTCTACCGTAGCCTGCAGATTTTCTCTTAGTCATCCTCTACCTGACACATCAGTCATCCTACCTCCTCTGAGAGGAGATAACATGAAAGTATTACATTTCAAGTTTAACCAAGATTTCTAGGTAGAGTTTTCATTTGTTATGTCATAGGCAGATTTTGGCTTTACCTGTAAGCTTAGGGAATTTCTGCAGAAATCAGGAAGACATTTGGAAAGAAAGGCTGTGCAACACAAGTGGGATGGATGTGTCTAGCACTGGCATGCCTTGACTGCAAAGATGAGAGCCCATATATTGCCTGCGATCCTCAGTCATTTCAAGCTGTGATTTTTTGGGGCACGTGGGTGGCTCAGTCTGTTAAGCATCTGCCTTCGGCTCAGGTCATGATCCCAGGGTCCTGGGATTGAGCCCCACATGGGGCTCCCTACTCGACAGGAAGCCTGCTTCTCCCTCTCCCACTCCCCCTGCTTGTGTTCCCTCTCTCGCTGTGTCTCTCTCTGTCAAATAAATAAATAAAATCTTAAAAAAAAAAAAAGCTATGATTTCAGGGTGCTTGGGTGGCTTAGTCGTTTAGGTGTCCCACTCTTGATTTCAGCTCAGGTCATGATCTCAGGGTCATGAGATTGAGCCCCCGGGCAGGCTCCATGCTTAGCATGGAGTCTGCTTGAGATTCTCCCTTTCCCTCTGTTCCTCATCCCTCTTTCTCTCTCAAATAAATAAATAAATAAATAAATAAATAAATAAATAAATCTTAAAAAAAAGAATTAAAACACTATAAAAAAACATAAACTAAAAATGAGAAAACTTGCCTTATAATCCTTCTCCTCCTCAGAGACATCAATATTTTGATGTGTATTCTTTCCAGATACTCATGTACTCATATATACATTATCTTGCATATTCAAATGCTTTTTTTTTTTTAAGTAGGCTCCCTGCCCAGTGCAGAGCCCAACACTGGGCTTGAACTCATGGTCCTGAGATCAAGAGTCAGACACTTAACTGACCAAGCCACCTAGATGCCCCCATATTCAAATGCTTTTTATATAATATTACTGTGCTCATACTGTATATTATGTCCCACACATGCTTTCCTTTTTTAATATGTCTCAGAACCTTCTAAGTCAGTCTTTTACATCTTCCTCATTCTTTTTAATCATTGTGTAATATTTCATACCATCAACTTCCATAGAGTATTTTAACCATCCAGTCTCCAAATTCTTTAATATTTAATTTGTTTTCAAGAGGACATTAAGAAAAATTATATGCCAACAAATTGGACAACCTAGGAGAAATGGATAAATTTCTAGAAGCCCATAACCTTCCAAAATTGAATCGGGAAAAAATAGAACATTTTGAACAGACCTATTACTAGCAATGAAATTGAATCTGAAATCAGAAAACTCCCAACAAACAAAAGTCCAGAACCAGATGACTTCACAGGTGAATTCTACCAAACATTTAATGAAGAGTTAATACTGATTCTTCTCAAACTATTCCAAAACATAGAAGAGGAAGGAAAGCTTCCAAATTCATTCTATGAGGCCAGCATTACCCTGAAAACAAAACCAGGTAAAGACACTACAAAATAGAGAAGTACAGGTCAATTTCTCTCATGAACATGGATGCAAAATTCTCAACAAAATATTAGTGAACTGAATTCAACAATATGTTTTTAAAAAATCACTCACCACAGTCAAGTGGATTTATTCCCAGGATTCAAAGGTGGTTCAATATTTGCAAATCAATCAGTATGTTACATCACACCAACAAGAGAAAGAATAAAAACTATACGATCATTTCAATAGATGCAGAAAAAGCACTGGACAAAGTACAAATCCATTCATGATAAAAACTCTCAACAAAGTAGGTTTAGAGGCAACACACCTCAACATAGTGAAGACCAAATGTGAAAACTCCACAACTAAGATCATAATCAATGATGAAAAACTGAGATATTTTCCTCTAAGATAAGGAAAAAGATAAAACATCCACTCTCACCACTTTTATTCAATATGGTACTGGAAGTCTAGCCACAACAATCAGACCAGAAGAAGGAATTAAAGGCATCAAAATCAGTAAAGAAGAAGTAAAACTCACTATTTGTGGATGATGTGACATTATATAGAGAGAACTCTAAAGACTCCACCAAAAAACTACTGGAACTAATAAATAAATTCAGTAAAGTCACAGGATACAAAATTAATATACAGAAATCTGTTGTATTTCTTTATACTAATAATGAAGTAGCAGAAAGAGAAATTAAGGAAATAGCCCCATTAACAATTGCACCAAAAAGAATAAAATACCTAGGAATAAACTTAATCAAGGAGGTAAAAGACCTGTACTCTGAAAACTATAAAACACTGATGAAAGAAATTGAAGATGACATAAACAAATGGAAAGAGATTCCATATTCATGGATTGGGAAAACAAATATTGTTAAGATGTCCATACTACCCAAAGCAATCTACACATTAAATGCAATTCCTATTAAAATATCAACAGCATTTTTTGCAGAACTAGAACAAGTAATACTAAAATTTGTATGGAACCACAAAAGACCCTAAACAGCCAAAGCAGTCTTGAGAAAGAAGAACAAAATTGGGTTGTTGATCTTGCTATGAACAACACTACAGTGACTGTCCCTGTACATGCCTCTTTGTGTACATACAAGACTGCTTTCTTGGATACATATCTATAAGTGGAAATACTGGGTTGAAAGGAATTAAGTGGCCAAAAATTTACCCCACAGCACACAGGTTTTAATGGTAAAGTCAGTTTTAAAAAAAAGATATTAAGCTCGGTAAAGATATAAATTGTGTTAACTTTTGAAAAACAATTTAGGAGTATATCCTAAAGGACCTAAGAATGTATCACATGTTTTGACCCAATAAATGTCCATCGAGGAGTAACCAGAGATCAATACAAAGATATTTCTGTGCAAAGATGCTCATAGCTGTTGTATTTGTAATTTTAACAAATATTCTGATATTCAGGAAATTAGCACCTATGGATTCTTAAAATATTGAAAATCTTTTGTTAGGCTGATAAATAGAGCTATCTGAAGCCCTCCCTGCAAGGCCTCCTCTGCTTTCTAGATCCTGCTCTATAGGCCCCTGCTGTTTAAACACTAAACTGAAGTTCATGCCTGGCACAGACTGGGGCCTCCAGAACCCAGCTCTTGTCTGACTGGCTGGTCATTCTGATTAGTTGGTCTATGCCTGTTGGTTTTTAAATGTCTTCTATGTGTTTTGAGTATAACCCCTGGAAATCAGGTGAAAACTCAACAGTGGGGATTGATTAAGAGAATTAGGAAATGAGAAGGTCATGCGGCTTGGTGGTCTGGAGAATATTGATAATGAGGGAGTCTACGCATATGTGGGGGCACAGGGCCGTATGATAAATCTCTGCCCCTTCCACTCAAGTTTGCTCTGAACCTAAAAACTGCTCTACAGTATAAAGTTTATTTTTTAAAAAAATGATGGTCTGAAGGTATGTGATATCATGGAAAATATGTGGAATGTATTGCCAAGTGGGGGGAAAAGGCAGTATACAGACATTATACCCAATATAATCCCACTGGAAACATATTTATTCATATTGATTCACAAAGAAAGGCTAAGAGAAAACAACAAAAGTGTCAACAATGATTATATTTGCATAATGGGATCATACTTGATTTCTGTCATTTGTTTCATTATTTATCTGCATTTTTCAACATTTTTTTTCACAATGGGCCTGACAACTTTTGTAATTAGAAAAGAAAACGGTGTTATTTGGAAAGTAAACTAAAAAGACACTTAGCTAGGAAAGGGCAATTTTTCTTCTTGATTCATGCAAGATTTGCCGTACTCGCTTGAGTAGAGTTCCCCCGGGGAGCAAGCCAAAGAGTAAGCCAAGAAGGCTTGACAGAAGCTCAGCAAAAACATCTGTAGCGAAGGAGGCTGGGGGCGGAAGGAAGGAGAGGCCAAGAAATCAGCCAGCATCCAGTCTCCTCTCATTGTTTCTACCTCCTTTTGTTCAGGCAGTTCATTTTGGTGAGGCCACAGGCATTTCTGAAATTCTGCAAGGTTGGGAGCCGCCAGGCTGTTCTTTCATGTGTGAGCCTATGTGACTGGTTTTCAGGGAAGACCTACAAGGGAATGTTTCACTCTTTAGCTGGGCTTGATTCCAAGGTATAGATTTACAGAGCTGTGTACAGAGCCACTGAAATACCACTTACAGCTCCCAGCGTGGGATGGGGCAGCAGCTTTTATCTCGGCAGGCTCTGGTTAGAGTTATCTTTTCATAATGATAAACCTTTAAACAATAGGTGGCAGGCCCAAACCATGCTAAAGAATCTTGACCACATTTGAAAGCTGTCCTGGAACAGTTTCCTGTCCAGCCAGCTCCTGGGAGAGATACTCTCAAGGCCAGGCATCTCCTGTGGTATAATAGATGCTCAGCCCCAGCCTGGTTGGAAAACTTGGGGCCAATATCCTTGGACACTGGGATGGAAGCTTGAAATACTCATGGGACCCCAGGAAAAGCAGGTAGTGGATTCTCATATTCTGAGACTGTTGACACCAAACAGAAGTCCAGAATCACGGACTTTCACAGGACGTGTTTTATAACCATGAGCCTAGGAGGGAAACTTCAGTTCCCAGAGCAGGTGCTCCCTTATATGATATGATATCAGAAATGTGCCTTCTTTACCTTCATTTCCTCTATTATCTACCCACCACTCTGAAATCCTATTAAAGTTTCATTCTCTATGATTAAGGAACAAACAAATTTTGCAAATTTATCATGCTTTCTGGAACAGGTGTCATATCAGCTATGACCTCTTAAATGTGACTGAATTTACCGTATCTAACTCCTGCTAGCTGACAAGTGTTCCCTGGCTGCAGAGAGTGATAGTTATTAGGTGACTAACTGGAGTAAAGGAAAAGATCCTGTTAAAGACTTTGCTTCAGGAAAGCAGGCCCAGTAGGGTTCCAGAAGCAAGTTATTTAAATCCATCAGGTAACCCACTGAGTAGCCCAAGAATGAGGAAACTTAAGGGAGAGGTGGCCTGGGGACCAAGAATAGACAGTCAGTCTTCATTATTGACAAGTTCCATATTTGTGAATTGACCTACTCACTAAAGTTTATTCGTAACCCCCCAAATCAACCTCTTGGTGCTTTTGCGGTCATTTGTGGGTTTTCACAGAGCAATGAAAACTTTGAGTCACCTGACATGTTCCAAGCTGAGGATGGACAAGGTGGTGCTCTACCTTCTTATTTCAGCTCTCATACTATGAAGTGTCCTTTTCACAGACTATAATGGTGCCAATTTTTACACTGGTGATTTTTTTTTTTTTTTTTGGTTGGTGATTTCATGGTTTAGATGGCCCTCAAGTATAGTGTCAAAGTGCTGTCTGGTGTTCCTTTGCACAAGGAGGCTGTCATGTACTTTATAGAGAAAAAACATGTGTTAAGGAAACTTCATTCAGGTATGAATTATATAGTGCTGTTGGCTGCTCGTTCAATGTTAATGAATCAATAATATACATTAAATATGGTATCTTTAAACAGAAACACATGAAAAACAAAGTTATGTATTGATTGGTTGATGAAGATGTTGTGAGCAGAAGCTCACAGGAACCTAACCCTATATTTCCCCTAGGAAAACTCTCAAGTATTTGCTAAATTGCTGCATTCTCAGAGACTTTATAGAATATACCGCAAATAATGAGAATCAACCGGGATCTTAAATTTTGGAAGAAGAAAGAGCAACTGGTAAATAGCTATCTTTACTGATAAAATAAATGACATGTATTTGCATCTTCCTATTATTCACATGAGAAAAGATTATTGAGAGCCTCAATGTAGCTGTTTGTAAAGCTTATCAGAATCTAGAATTCCTTGGAATATATCAATATCTCATAAAGGTTCTAAAATTTCTCTTTTACTTCCCCCAAGGAATTGTTCAGGGCAGTGATTCTTTCCCTGTGAGGATAACCTCCTTCACTGACATCCTGTTGGGGTACTTACTGTATGAAGCCAGTAATACAAAAATACCAAGGAACTTCTACCTAGAAAGATTTAGCCCATTTTACCTTAACATTTACCTAAAATTTTATTATTTTATTTATATGGCAGTCTAATTTGCCTGAAATGCCATTTTTAAATAACTACAGGAATACTCCTTCACCAATAAACATTATTTTAATATCTCTTCAGTAATTAAGGAATTCTCTGTTCCAGACTTAGATAAAGACTCAAAGTGCTGTTCTTTCTGTGAGGGCCCTGGATTACAGTCCTGAGCGTGCTAATTTACAAGGCCTAAAGTATGGATTCCCAGGGGTTGGGGGGGCATGTGTAGATGAATGTGTATTGACCCACATATCCATCAGGCAATTTATACTGAAGCCGCAGTCCTAAACTTTTGTAGTGTTAGAGTCTAACAAACTTTAGACAAGAAGCCTCAGCTGATTGATAACATACATTTATGATGAGTACACAAGTGCTTCAGTGAAAACCAGGCATCAGAAGAAACAGAGGTCAGGTCAAGTGGTGCCCATCAGACAAGCTGGCCGGGTCCACAGGGGCGGGGTTGTGGGGTGGAGTGGGGTTGGCCGACATGGAAGAAATAGGGTACTTGTCTCATACTCAAGGAAGCCATAAGGCCTAAATCAGCACTAGAGAGAGGCTCAACAGCCTTGAGTGGTCCTCAGGACAGCCCTGGCTGAGGCTGCCTGGGGCACTGACCTCCACAGACTTCTCTCCTAAAAGGAACGGAGCTGAGCCCTGGATGAACACCGCGTGCCTGCACGAGGTCCACATCATTCATTCCTCACTGAATTTGATAAGATTGCCTTAAGAGGCTGTTCTGGTTGGAGTAGGGGCCAGGAGCCAAAGCTGGCAGATAAAAGGGAAGACAGAGGTTGAGTGAGAGAGAAGAGGCAGCAAAGCATGGAGCCAGCTGCTCCGGCCTGAGAAATTCCGTAGAAGTGGCTTGTCTAGAAATGTGAGACCCGGGTAGTCAGTCAGGCATTTAAGTCAACTGGGCCATTGCCTTCTTTGATTTTTTTTTTTCTTAAAAAATATGGTTCTACTATGGGAGGAATAGAAGTACCTAGCCAGAGAAAAGGAATTACAATGTGCAAAGAGGAGAGTGGGACATATTTGTGTTACTGGTGGATTACTTGATGGCTTTGTATCAGGGATTTTAACATCTCCCCCCTTCGGAGAAGCAGATGAGAACTAAGTCTGCATAAATCCTCTAGAGTTATCCTTAACTCACTCAATGCACAATAGATTTTAAATCAAATTTCTTCTATGCAGGAAGTTTCCAGGAAGGCAAAGCAGGGAGAAGAGCCTCATTATTCTTTTCTGTCAGTCTTTTAATCCAATCTCGATAAGCGGTTTCCTGTCTTATAAGTCAGAGTTCTTCAGAGAAAACAGAAACGATAGGACCTATATGTTTTATCCTATTGGTGTTACTGAATCATGCCACTGGCTTTTTTCCTGGGTCTCCAGCCTGTAGATGGCAGACTTGGGTCTTCTCATCCTCCACAATCATATGAGCCAATTCCTCATAATAAATCTTGGGATGAGAAGACCCAAGATCTGCCATGGGCAAAGCTGGAGACCCAGGAAAGCTTGTAGTATAATTCAGTCTAAGTCCAAAAACCTGAGAACCAGGGGAGCCAATGGTGTAAATCCAAGTCCAAGGGTAGGAGAAGATGAGATGAAATGTCCAGCTTAGAGAGGCCGAAAAAGGGGGTTAATTCCTCCTTCCACCTTTGTTCCTTTCAGGTCCTCGGTGGATTGGATGATGCCCACACACAATGGAGGGGGAAATCTATTGAGTGCACAAATCCAAATATCAATCTCATCCGGAAACACTTCATAGACACACTTGGAAATGTTTAGAGGCATCTGGGTGGCTCAGTCAGTTGAGCGTCTGCCTTCAGCTCGGGTTATGATCCCAGGGTCCTGAGATTGAGCCCAGCATCGTGCTCCCTGCTCAGCAGGGAGCCTGCTTCTCTCTCTCCCTCTGCCCCCCCCAAGCATTTGTCCTCTCTCTCTCAAATAAATAAAAACAGAAATAAATCTAAAAAAATATTGTTTTACCTGGGCACCTCATAGCCAGTCAAGATGACACCTAAAATTAACCATCACACTATATTATTTACAATTAATTTCAATAACTTACTTTTTGCAGAGATGCTTTTGTAGCTGAGAAAAATTGTGAAATTGTTTCTACCCGTTAATTTTTCAAAAGTATGCAGTGGATGATGGATGACTTTGTCCCTTACACAGATAAAGATAACTAAAGCATAAAATGTTTGTGTATCCAAATGTTGTTTATGCAAAGACCCTAGCAAAGTATTTGGTTTGTATAGAGCAGTTGAAAGAAACATTGTTCAGACATTTATGGTTCATCTAGTCACTCTAACTTTATATTCCGCTCTTGTGGAAGTGGGGGTGGCATGATTTACAACAAAACCATCTTCAGGTTAGCCAGTCTAGCACAACACTTCAGGAGAATGTGACTTCAGGTCAGGTAATACAGTTTTCTGGCCCATACAAAACCAAGAGCATAGCCAAGATTGGGGGTGGCCTTATGGCCAACGTATTGTCAAGTCTTCGGGGGACGAGAAGTCTCCTCTCCTTGCCTTCTCTTTCTCCTCTTACCCACTTTCTCCTCTAATTCACCCGGCCCTTTTAACCCTTTGATTCTGGTGTTGATAATTTCACCCCTCTGTCCTTATTAGCTCAACTATTAAAAAGCTTGAGAGCCAGAGACCGAGGGGATTGGAATCATGTGTTTGGAGAATGAGGGAGCAGGTTATAAGAGTGGCCTCAGGGTGGACTATCAAAAAGATGGTGACTTTTCTTAAGGCAAATTAACCTCCAGCTAATATATCTAAAGTACAGTATTCTGCTTATAGGTCATTTGTTTGCTGCCCCACCCTGAATCACATTATAAAAAGTTCCTTTATTTACTTTTCTTTAGGACATTGGTGGACAGAAATGGGGAGAGAGGGTTAAATAATTAAACCCAGGGGGTCCCAGAACCTGGCTGGGATCCCTTATGTAGGTCCTTAAAGACCAGCATGTCTGGTGGCCCAAGTTTGGATTTTGTCTTTCTGACACAAAGCAAAAAAGAACATTGATTCCAGGTCAATTCTCACTTTTACTGACTTGTTTTTGCTTTTATGCAGTGGGGAAAAGAACAGGAAGAAAAATGGCATTTCACTCAAGTATAGCCCATCTTTCTATATCAATAAGTAGTATTCTAAAAGCTTAGCCAAGTCTGACCACTTGGGTGAACTAAGGGAGAAGACCACTCCCACTTCCTGTGCAATTCTGATGTGGCAGGCATTGTGTTCTGGGTTTCTATGTATTATATCGTTAATCCTGACAACAACTTTATAGGATAGTTGATGTGATTCTCATTTTACCAGTGGCTAGCAAGTTCTAAAAGGTGAGTCACTTGTCCAAGTTTCTACACCTAGTAAGCAGCAAAGCAAGAATTTAAGTCCTAATCTCTTAGGAACACTAATGCTTTGTCTGCTTGCTTTAATTTAGGAGCACCTGGGTGGTTCAGTTGGTTGAGTGTCTGATTCTTGGTTTTGGCTCGTGTCCCGATCTCAGGGTCGTGAGATCGAGCCCTGCATCCGCCTCTCCGCTCAGCACAGAATCTGCTCAAGATTCTCTCTCTCCCTCTCCTGCCCCCCACTCTCTCTGTCTTTCTCTTAAGTAAGTAAATAAATAAATCTTTTAAACAAAAAGCTTTTATTTAATCAACAACTATTTTTAAGCATCCGTTATGTGCCACGTCCTGTGCTACTGTAGAGAATACAAGGATAAATAAACATACAGTCTTGCCGCCAGAGAACTCACAGGCCAGTGGATGATGGGGCACGCGGTGCAGTGTGTTAGGTGCTAGTGAAGACTGCCATGCAGGCACAGAGGAGAGGCACCTGCCAGAGTGTTGGGGGATCAGAAACATCAAGCCAGAGAAAATACATCTACAGGAGTTTAAAAAACAGTACTTTTCAAATTTTAATGTAAAAATGAATCACTCTGGGATCTTGTTAAAATGTAGGTTCTGATTCAGTAGGTTTGGAGCGAGGCCTGAGATTCTGCATTTCTAACAGGTGCCCAAGAGAGGCTGATGCTGCTGGTCTGTGGATCACACTTCTTAGTTGTAAAGATCTAAAGGGAAAGGAAAGGTTAGCCGGGTGAAGATGTGTGTTGGTGAGAACTTTCCCAGGGAAGACACAGAACGTGCAAAGACTCAGAGAGAAAATGAACAAGAGCAACTTCAGGGAACTGCCGTTGATCCAGTAAGCCTGGATTATATGTCATGAAATGGTGAGCTAGCCTGACATGAGACTAGAGGCGACAGCAAACAAGTAAGCTGGAAGCACATTATGCAGGCTCTGTTAAGACTTGGTAAGAAGCTATGTCTAGTGCTGAGGGCAAGTGAGATGCCAGTCAATGTTTTCAACTGATGAGTTCCTTTCTCAGATTTAGGCTTTCCAAAAAGCATACTGGCTATAGCATGGAAAATGCTTTAGGACAATATTCTCAACCCTGTTGCTTGTTAGAATTACCTGAGAGCTTTAAAATACCAATGCTCAATCCCCACATCAGACACAGAGGATCTTTAAGGCAGAGCTTCTCAAAATGTGGTCTTTGGACCAGCAGCATCAGCATCACTTGGGACCTTGTTAGAAATGCAGATTCCCTAACTCCAACCTACATTTACTGAATCAGGAACTATGAGGATGAGACCAGCAGTCTGGATTTTAACAAGCTCTCCCAGGTGACTGTGATGTAGCTAATGTTTGAGATCCATTAGATTAGAGGGAGAAAGGTAGGGAGAGGGAAAGAGGCTACTACTTTACCGTTAGGAAGCAGAGAGGTGATGGTGCTGTTTTAGCCCTACATCAGATTTTATTTTATTAACCTTGTTGAGCAAGGGAGTATACCATCTTTATGGAATCCCAGTAGTGTCTCAAAGCAGGGACGTTAGCATGCCGATTAGTCATGGGTAGTTTCTGGATGGAAGTTAGTAATTGACATTTGGGCAGGGATAGGTCCAACTTATAAACTAGGTAAGCTTCTGTCTTATGAACTGAATTGTGTCCCCCCAAATTCATATGTTGGAGCCCTAAGCTTCAATGTGATGGTGTTTGGAGGTAGGGCTTTTGGGAGGTAATTAAGTTCAGATGAAGTCATTAGGGTGGGGCTTTATGATTGAATTATTGCCATTATAAAAAGAGGCACCAGAGGGCTGGCAAGATCTCTTTTCTCATCACATGTGAGGATTTAGGGATAGGGCAGCTGTCTGCAAGCCAGAAGAGAGTGCTCACCAGAAACTGACAATGCCGGTACCTCCATCTTGGATTTCCTAACCTCTAGAATGGTGAGTCAGTAAATTCCTGTTGTTTAAGTCATCTAGTCTATGGTATTTTGTTATGGCAGCCAGCCTATGCTACAACAGTTCTGGGACAGTAAGCAATCTTACTGTGACACGTGGGTCACTGTGGAGTTACTGTTAAAATAGTTATCTTGGAACTTGTGGGCATGAACTAGTTTTAATCATAATAAATTGAGCCTAGATAGCTTGTGTTGTAATATCAGTTTTGCAATTGTGGCTTTTGTTTGATGTTTTTTTTTTTATCTTAAACTAAGGATGGTCTGAGTAATTGGAATTGAAAACCTATAATAGCATTGCCAGATAAAATATAGGATGCCCAGTTAAGTTTGAATTTCATATTAACAGGAAATAACTTTTTAGTAAAAGTATGTCCCAAATAGTGTAGGGGTTATAATTACTCTAAAAGATTGTTCATCATTTGTCTGAAATTAAAATTTTACTGGATGTCCTGTATTTTTATTTACTAAATTGGAAATTCTAACCTGTAACAAATTAATACAGATCAAGAACTATTTATCAAATGAATGATGTGGTTGATTAGATGTATAGAGTAAGGGGAATGATGAGTCAGTGATGCCTTGAAAGTTTCTGGTTTGGAAACTGGGTAAATCTTGATACCCTATAGGAAAATAGGGGACCCTGAAGGGATAGTTGATTGGGGAGGAAGGGCAAAGTGATGAATTACGTTTTGGAAATGTGGAGATTAAGGTCGCTCTGGAATATATATGCAGATTTAATTAGTAGGCTTTGGAGATAAAGTTCTGGAACTAAAGAGAAGATCAGGATGGAATCACAGGTTTAAGAATCATAAGCAATTAGGGCGCCTGGGTGGCTCTGTTGCCTTCGGCTCAGGTCATGATCCCGGAGTCCCGGAATTGAGTCCCGCATCGGGCTCCCTGCTCGGCGGGGAGTCTGCTTCTCCCTCTGACCCTCCCCCCTCTCATGTGCGCTCTCTCTCTCTCTCTCTCTCTCTCTCTCAAATAAATAAATAAAATCTTTTAAAGAAAGAATCATAAGCAATTAGATGGTAGGGAAGCTCTAGGAATGGATGAGATCCCAGAAAATAGGTAGAAAAGAGGGAGATGTTGAAAATAGGATGTAGACTGAAGAATCTGAGGTGTTGGGAGACCAGATGTAAGCCTAGAACAGCTCTTTGGTCAAGAAGAGGAGCCCCCGTCGTTTTGACAGGAAGGAGGTGGAGGGGATGGCTGTGCATGCAGGTGAGCTGGTAGGCTTTGTGGAAGGAAATGGACTTGTGGCAGGAGCTCTGCATTGAGTCTCTTGCCAAAGGAACCCTTTTCCCTTTGTGACCTGCTCATTCTGGTTGTGCTCATTGTATTGAATAATGTAAAATGATGGAATAAGAGTTTAAAATAAAATCGTTCTTTTTATGAAAGCTAAGCTTTGGAAAAATCTTAAAATGGCAAATTGCACTTTTTTGTTGTTAAAGTAGGTGTGGATAACACAACTGTAAACATTTGGATCTTAAAAAAAAGGAAAAGCCTAGTAGGATTTTGCACTCATATTGCTTCACCTACAGAAATTCAAACTGGACACAACAAATGAGAAATCATTGGTGTGATTTCTGCAGAACTCCCATTAACAGATCCCCTCCAAAATGCCACAGTCCTAACTCAGGTGACTAACAAATGGAGGCATACTTTTTGGGTTAAAATAAAATGTAAATTACATATGTTACCATTTCTTAAGTGATTCAGTGTTTGGTTTTGGTTTTGGTTTTAGTATATTTCCAACAATTCTTTCTAGTTTAATTGCTCTATGATTGATAAAAATTTCATATATTTAAGGTATATATGTTTTTATATATATGTACATTGTGATATGATTACCATAACCAAGCTAATTAAAATATCAAGCACCTCACACAATTACCATTTTTCCTGTGTGTGATGAGAACTTGAAATCTACTGTCTCAGCAAATTTAAATATACAGTACATTATGAACTATAGTCACCATGTTGTATGTTAGGTCTCCAGAACTTACTCGCCTTATAACTGACAGTTTATACTTTTAAAAAAATTTAGTATTTAAATTCAATTTAATTAACATATACAATATTATTGGTTTCAGAAGTAGAATTTAGTGATTCATCAGTTGTACACAATACCCAGAGCTCATTACTTCAAGTGCTCTCCTTAATGCCCATCACCCAGTTACCCCATCCCCCACCCCCCTCCCCTCCTGCAGCCCTCAGTTTGTTTCCTAGAATTAAGAGTCTTTTATGGTTTGCCTCCCTCTGTTTTCATCCTATTTTATTTTTCCTTCTTTTCCCCCATGTTTATCTGCTTTGTTTCTTAAATTCCACATATGAGTGAAATCATACGGTATTTGTCTTTTTCTGACTGACTTATTTTGCTGAGTATAATACGCTCTAGCTCCATCCACATTGTTGCAAATGGCAAGATTTCATTCTTTTTGATGGCTGAGTAATATTCCATTATATTCCATCATATATATGATATATTCTATATATATATATATCTCACCAGAATGAGCAGGTCATATATATATATATATATATATATATATATATATATATATATATATGGAATGGAATATATATATATCACATCTTCTTTATCCATTCATCTGTCCAAGGACATCTGGGCTCTTTCCATACTTTGGCTATTGTGAACATTGTTGCTATAAACATTGGGTGCATGTGCCCCTTTGAATCACTATGCTTGTATCCTTTGGATAAATACCTAGCAGTGCAATTGCAGGGTCCTAAGGTAGCTCTATTTTTAGCTTTTTGAAGAACCTCCACACTGTTTTCCAGAGTGGCTGCAATAGCTTGCATTCTCACCAACAGTGTAAGACAATTCCCATTTTTCCACATCCTTGCCAACATCTGTTCCCTGAGTTGTTAATTTTAGCCATTCTGACCAGTGTGAGGTGGTATCTCGTTGTGGTTTTGATTTGTATTTGTATTTGGTTTGAATTTGCTGAGTGATGTTGAGCATTTTTTCATGTGTCTGTTGGCCATTTGTATGTCTTCTTTGGAGAAATGTCTGTTTGTGTCTTCTGCCCATTTCTTGACTGGATTTTTTGTTGTTGTTCTTTTGGTGTTGAATTTGGTAAGTTCATTGTAGATTTTGGATACTAGCCCTTTATCTGATATGTCATTTGCAAATATCTTCTCTCATTCCATAGGTTGCCTTTTAGTTTTGTTGACTGTTTCTGTTGCTGTGCAGAAGTTTTTATCTTGATGAAGTCCCAATAGTTCATTTTTGCTTTTGTTTCCCTTGCCTTTGGAGACGTGTCTAGCAAGAAGTTGCTGTAGCCCAGGTCAAAGAGGCTGCTGCCTGTGTTTTCCTCTAGGATTTTGATGGACTCCTGTCTCACATTTAGGTCTTTCAACCATTTTGAGTCTATTTTTGTGTGTGGTATGAGGAAATGGTCCAGTTTCATTCTTCTGCATGTGGCTGTCCAATTTTCCCAACACCATTTGTTGAAGAGACTTTTTTCCATTGGATATTCTTTCCTGCTTTGTTGAGGATTAGTTGACCATAGAGTTGAGGGTCCATTTCTGGGCTCTCTATTCTGTTCCATTGATCTGTGTGTCTGTTTTTGTGCCAGTACCATACTGTCTTGATGATGACAGCTTTGTAGTAGAGCTGGAAGTCCGGAATTGTGATGCCGCCAGCTTTGCTTTTCTTTTTCAACATTCCTCTGGCTATTCGGGGTCTTTTCTGGTTCCATACAAATTTTAGGATTGTTTGTTCCAGCTCTGTGAAAAATGTTGATGGTATTTTGATAGGGATTGCATTGAATGTATAGATTGCTCTGGGTAGCATAGACATTTTAACAATATTTGTTCTTCCAATCCCTGAGCATGGAATGTTTTTCCATTTCTTTGTGTCTTCCTCAATTTCTTTCATAAGTGTTCTACAGTTTCCAGAGTACAGATCCTTTTACCTCTTTGGTTAGATTTATTTCTAGGTATCTTATGGTTTTTGGTGCAATTGTAAATGGGATTGACCCCTTAATTTCTCTTTTTTTCTGTCTCATTGTTATTGTATAGAAATGCAACTGATTTCTGTGCACTGATTTTATATCCTGCCATCTTGCTGAATTCCTGCATGAGTGCTAGCAATTTTGGGGTGGAGTCTTTCGGGTTTTCTACATAGAATATTGTGTCATCTGCACAGTGAGAGTTTGACTTCTTCTTTGCGAATTTGGATTCTTTTTGTTGTCTAATTGCTGAGACTAGGATTTCTAGTACTATGTTGAACAATAGTGTGAGACTGGATATCTCTGCCATGTTTCTGACCTTAGGGGAAAAGCTCTCAGTTTTTCCTCATTGAGGATTATATTCACTGTGGGTTTTTCGTATATGGCTTTTATGATAATTGAGGTATGTTCCCTCTATCCCTACACTGCAGAGAGTTTTTATCAAGAAAGGATGTGTATTTTGTCAAATGCTTTTTCTGCATCTATTGAGAGGATCATATGATTCTTCTTTCTTTTATTTATATATTGTATCACATTGATTGATTTGTGGATTTTGAACCACCCTTGCAGCCCAGGAATAAATCCCACTTGGTCGTGGTGAATAATCCTTTTAATGTACTGTTGGATCCTATTAGCTAGTATCTTGGTGAGAATTTTTGCATCCATGTTCATCAGGGATATTGATCTGTAATTGTTCTTTGTGGGGTCTATGTCTGGTTTGGGGATCAAGGTAATGCTAGCCTCATAGAAAGAGTTTGGAAGTTTTCCTTCCATTTCTATTTTTTGAAACAGTTTCAGAAAAATAGGTATTAATTCTTTAAATGTTTGGTAGAATTCTTCTGGGAAGCCATCCAGGCCTGGACTCTTGTTTGTTGGCAGATTTTTGCTTACTGCTTCAATTTCCTTGCTGGCTATGGGTCTGTTCAGGTTTTCTATTTCTTCCTGTTTCAGTTTTGGTAGTTTATACATTTCTAAGAATGCATCCATTTCTTCCAGATTGCCAGATTTGTTGGCATATGATTGCTCATAATATTCTCATTATTGTTTGTATTTCTTCAGTGTGGGTTGTCATCTCTCCTCTTTCATTCATGATTCTATTTATTTGGGTCTTTTCTCTCTCTTTTTAAGATTTTATTTATTTTGAAACAGTACACGAGAAAGAGCATGTGCAGGAGTGGGGGAGGGGAGGGCAAGGGAAGGGAGAAGCAGACTCCCCACTGAACAAGGAGCCCAATGCAGGGCTCCATGCCAGGTCCCTGAGATCATGACCAAGCTGCAACCAAGAGTCAGATGCTTAATGGCCTGAGGGACCCAGGCGCCCCCCTTTCTCTTTTCTTTTTGATAAGTCTGGCTAGGGGTTTATTGATCTTATCGATTCTTTCAAAGAACCAACTCCTAGTTTCATTGATCTGTTCTACTGGTTTTTTTTTTAATTATATATCATTGATTTCTGCTCTAATCTTTATTATTTCTCTTCTGCTGGATTTAGGCTTTATTTGCTGTTCTTTTTCCAGCTCCTTTAGGTGTAAGGTTAGGTTATATATTTAAGACTGTTCTTGCTTCTTGAGGAAGGCCTGTAGAGCTATATACTTCCCTCTTAGGACCACCTTTGCTTCATCCCAAATGATGTGAACCGTCTGTTTCTGGAATGTAACTTCTGGAAGTTACATTCTGTAACTGGAATACATAAATTCCATGTATTTTCTTTTTAATTCTTCTTTAATTTCCTGGTTGACCCATTCATTCTTTTGTAGGATTCTCTTTAAGCTCCATGTATTTGTGGTCCTTACAAACTTTTTCTTGTAGTTGAGTTCAAGTTTTAAAGCATTGTGGTCTGAAAATATGCAGGAATGATCCCAAGCTTTTGGTACTGGTTGAGACCTGATTTGTATTCCAGTATGTGATCTATTCTAGAGAATGTTCCATGTGCACTTGAAGAATGTGTATTCTGTTGCTTTAGGATGGAATGCTCTGAATATATCCGTGAAGTCCATCTGGTCCAGTGTGTCATTCAAAGCCTGTGTTTCTTTCATCTAAGCAGAAGATCTGTCCATTGCTGTGAGTGGGGTGTTGAAGTTCCCTACTATTATTGTACTATTATCAATTTGTTTCTTTAATTTTGTTATTTTTGGTTAATATAATTGGCTGCTCCCAAGTTAGGGGCATAAATATTTACAGTTGTTAGATCTTCTTGTTGGATTGACCCTTTTATTATGATATAGTGTTCTTTTTCATCTCTTATTACAGTCTTTTTGGTTTAAAATCTAGTTTGTATGATATAAGGATGGCTACTCCAGCTTTCTTTTGATGTCCATTGCATGATAAATAGTTCTCTACCCCCTCATTTTCAATCTGGAGCTGTCTTTGGGTCTAAAATGAGTCTCTGGCAGACCGCATATCAGTGGGTCGTGTTTTTGTGTTTTTTTTTTTTTTTATCCAATCTGATACCCTGTGTCTTTTGATTGGAGCATTTAGTCCATTTACATTCAGAGTAATTAATGAAAGATATGAATTTAGTGTCACTGTATTACGTGTAAAGTCGTTGTTCCAGTAGATTGTCTCTGTTCCTATTTGGTCTTTGCTACTTCTGGGCTCTCTCTTTGATCAAAGGATCCCCTTAATAGTTCTTGTAGGGCTGGTTTAGTGTTCACAGATTCCTTTAGTTTCTGTTTGTCCTGGAAGCTCTTTATCCAGAACGGCTGTCATTCAGAATAGAAGGAGAGATAAAGTATTCTTGGTGGCATATTTTTCCCATTTAGCACATTGAGTATATCAGGCTAGTCCTTTCTGGCCTGCCGGGTCTGTGTGGACAGGTCTGCTGCCAGCCTTATGTCTACCCTTGTAGGTTAAAGACCTCTTGTCCTGAGTTGCTTTCAGGATTTTCTCTTTTTCTCTGAAATTTACAAGCTTCACTATTGTATGTTGAGGTGTTGACCTTTTTTATTGATTTTGAGGGGGCTTCTCTGTGCCTCTTGAACTTGAATGCCTGTTTCCTTCCCCAGATTAAGGAAGTTCTCAGCTATAATTGGACTCAGTTTGGAGCCAGCTTCTCAGCTCTGATGCTTGAGAACTCTACTGCACTCAGGCACCCCCGTTCTTCTTGTGACCCTGGGGATCCTGTGACCATGCTTTCCCACCTGGGATTCTGCCTGGCTTCTCTACTTGAGCACCTTTAAGCCAAGTGTGTCCCCCACTATAGCAGACTTCTAAAACTTCTGATTTTGCCCTCTACTTATAATACTTTGGGGTAGCCTCCTTTAGCCAGCTCCCTCCCCTCAGCCATATCCTCTGATATTCTGCCCCAGAGTCAAGTCTCTGCACTTCCTACCTTCCAAAAAGTGGTTGCTTTTCTATTTGTAGAATTGCAGCATTTCTTTTCTCAGACCTGATTTTGCAGGTGTCCAGAATGGTTTGATAAGTATGCAGCTGAATTCCAGGGACCAGATGAAATTAGGGTTCCCTACCCCTCTGCCATCTTAATTCTTCCCCTTGACAGTTTATACTTCTTGAAGAACATTTCCCTTTTTCTCCCCACCTCAGCCCTTGGTAATCACCATTCTACTCTCTGTTCTTATGAGTTCCATTTTTTAGATTCCCCATTTAATTGAGACCATGTAGCATTTGTTTTTCTGCGTCTGGCTTATTTCACTTAGCATAATGTCCTCCAGGTTAATTGATGTCACAAATAGCAGGATTTTCTTGTCTGAATAATATTATAGATACCACATTTTCTTTATTCATTCATTCACTGACAGACACTTAGGTTATTTCCACATTTGGCTACTGTGAATAAAACTGCAATGAACATGGGTATGCAGATATCTTTTTGAGATACTAATTTCATTAACTTTATTTTTTAAAATTTCATTAACTTTAAATATATGCCCAGAAGTGGAATTTCTGGATCACATGGTAATTCTATTTTTTTTAATTTTTAAAAAAGATTTATTTATTTGTTTTAGAGAGATTGAGAGAGAGAGAGAGAAAACTCACAAGTGGGAGGGGTAGAGGGAGAGAGAATCCCAAGCAGACTCCACACTGAGCTCTGAGCCTGATGCAGGGCTTGATCTTATGACCCTGAGATCACAAGGTGAGCCAAAACCAAGAGTCAGTCACTTAACTGACTGCACCATCTAGATGCCCCAGTAATTCTATTTTTAAGGAACCTCCATACTGTTTTTCATAGTGACTACACCAATTTACATTCCCACCAACAGTGTACAAGGATTCTTATTCCACATCCTCATGAGCACTTTTATCTCTTGGCTTTTTGAGAATAGCCATTCTAACAGGTATGAGGGGGCATCTCATTGTAGTATTGATTTGCATTTCCCTGATGATTAGTGATGTTGAGCACCTTTTCATGTACCTCGTAGCCATTTGTATGTTTTCTTTGGAAAAATGTCTGTTCAGGTCCTCTATTTTTTAATTAGATTATTTGGTTTTTGTGGTGTTGAGTTATAGGAGTTCTTTATATATTTGGATATTAATCCCTCATCAGATATATCTTTTGCAATAACTCTTCTCATTCAGTAGTTTGTCTTTTCATTTTGTTAATGGTTTCCTTCATTGTGCAAAACTTTTTAGTTCGATGTACTCCCAAAGTTTATTTTTGCTTTTGTTTCCCTGGCCTGGGGAAACAGATCCAGAAAAATATTGCTAAGGCCAATGCCCAAAAGCTTACTGCCTATGTTTTATCCTAGAAGTATTATGGTTTCAGGTCTCACATTTATGTCTTTAATCCATTTTAAGTTTATTTTTGTGTGATGTAAGAAAGTGGTCCAGTTTCATTCTTCTACATGTAACTCTCCAGTTTTCCCAGAACCATTTATTAAAGAGACTATCTTTTCCCCATTGTATATTCTTGCCTCTTTTGTCATAGATTAATTGACCATATAAGCGTGCATTCATTTCTGGGCTCTCTGTCCTGTTCCACTGATCTATGTGTCCGTTTTTGTGCCAGTACCACACTGTTTTGATTACTACAGTTTTGTGGTATATCTTGAAATCTGAGATTAGAGTATCTCTAGCTCTGTCTATTTCTTCCTTCAGATCTGTTAATATTTAGGTACTCCTATATTGAGTGCAGAAATAGTTACCAATATGACTTCTTTTTTTCCTCCTATTTATTTAAAAAAATTTTTTTTATTTTATTATGTTATGTTAGTCACCATACAATACATCATTAGTTTTTGATGTAGTGATCCACGATTCATTGTTTGCTTATAACACCCAGTGCTCCATGCAGTATGTGCCCTCCTTAATACCCATCACCAGGCTAACCCCGCCCCCCTCCCACTCCCCTCCAAAATGCAGATTGTTTCTCAGAGTCCATAGTCTCTCATGGTTCGTCTCTCCCTCCGATTTTCCCCCCCTTCTTTTTTCCCTTCCTTCTCCTAATGTCCTCCATGCTCTTCCTTATGTTCCACAAATAGGTGAAACCATATGATAATTGACTTTCTCTGCTTGACTTATTTCACTTAGCATAATCTCCTCCAGTCCCATCCGTATTGATGTAAAAGTTGGGTATTCATCCTTTCTGATGGCTGAGTAATATTCCATTGTATATATGGACCACATCTTCTTTATCCATTCATCTGTTGAAGGGCATCTCGGCTCTTTCCACAGTTTGGCTATTGTGGACATTGCTGCTATGAACATTGGGGTGCATATGGCCCTTCTTTTCACTACGTCTGTGTCTTTGGGGTAAATACCCAGTAGTGCAATTGTCAGGTCATAGGGTAGCTCTATTTTTAATTTTTTGAGGCACCTCCACACTGTTTTCCAAAGTGGCTGTACCAACTCGTATTCCCACCAACTGGCTAAGAGGGTTCCCCTTTCTCCACAACCTCTCCAACATTTGTTGTTTCTTTCCCTGTCCATTTTTGCCATTCTAACTGGTGTAAGGTGGTATCTCAATGTGGTTTTGATTTGAATTTCATCATCATTAGCCATCAGGGAAATTCAAACCAATATAACTTCTTGAAGACATTCTTCAATAGAATTGACTTCTTCATTATATAATGACCTTATTTGTCTTTTATTATAGTTTTTGGCCTAATGCCTTTTTGTTTGATGTAAGTAGAGCTATGCCAGCCCACCTTCTAGTGTGTGTATGTATATATGTGTGTGTGTGTGTGTGCGCACACCCTCCTTTACCCTTTTATCTATTGATGCACACTTACGTTGTACACTGAAAACTATGAGATATTGATGAGAAAAATTTAAGACACAAATAATTGAAAGACATTTTCTGCTTATGGTAGATTGGTAGAATTAATATTGTTAAAATATCCCTATTACCCAAAGCAATCTACAGATTCAATGCAATCCTCATCAAAATATCATCAGCATTTTTTTTTTTACAGAACTAGAATACTAATTTTTCTGCTCTAATTGTAAATGGGATTGTTTTCTTAATTGCTACTACTTCATCATTAGTGTATAGAAATGCAACAGATTTCTGTATATTGATTTTGTGTCCTGCAATTTTACTGAATTTATCAGTTCTAGAATTTTTTTTATTGGACTCTCATGTTTTCTATATATAGTATCATATTATCTATAAATAGTGGAAGTTTTACTTCTTCCTTACCAATGAGTTTTATTTCTTTCTCTCATCTGATTGCTATGGCTAGGATTTCCACTATTATGTTGAATAAAATGGGTGAGAGTGGACATCCTTGTCTTGTTCCTGTCCTTAGGGGAAAAGCTCTCAGTTTTTCCCCATTAAGGATGATGTTGTGGATTTTTCATATATGGGCTTTATTATGTTGAGGTATGTTTCCTCTAAACCGACTTTGTTGAGAGTTTTTTATCATGAATGAATGTTGTACTTTGTCAAATGCCTTTTCTGCATTTATTGAAATGAATCATACAGTTCTTACCTTTCTCTTCTGGATGTGATTTGTGAGTATTGAACCACTCTTGCAACCCAGGAATAAATTTCACTTAATCATGGGGAGTCATTGTTTTAATGTATTGTTGGATTTGGTTTGCTAGTATTTTGTTGAGAGTTTTTTGCATCCATGTTCATGAGGGATATTGAACTGTAGTTCTCTTTCTTTAGTGGTGTTTTTATCAGGTTTTGGTAGCAAGGTAATTCTTGCTTCATAGAATGAACTTGGAAGTTTTTTTTTCTATTTTTTGGAATAATTTGAGAAGAATAGGTATTAACTCTTCTTTTTAATGTTTGGTAAAATTCATATGTGAAGACATCTGGTCCTAGACTTTTGTTTCTTGGGAGTTTTTTAAATTACTGAATTACTGATTCAATTTCACTGCTAGTAATAGGTCTGTTCAAATTCTCTATTTCTTCCTGTTTCAGTTTTGGCAGGTTATTTGTTTCTAAGAATTTATCCATTTCTCCTAGGTTGTCCGATTTGTTGGCGTATAGTTCTTCATAATATTCTCTTATAATTGCTTATTTCTGTTATTTCTCCTTTTTCATTTCTGATTTTGAGTCCTTTCTCTCTTTTTTCCCTGTAAGTCTGGCTGGAGGTCATCAGTTTTCTTTCCTTTCCTTTTTTTTTTTCCTTCAAAGAACAAGCTCCTGGTTTCATTTATCTGTTTATTGTTTTGTTTTGTTTTTTGCTTTTGTTTTGGTTTCTATGTCACTTATTTCTCTTCTGATCTTTATTATTTCCTTCCTTCTGCTGGTTTTAGGTTTTGTTTGTTCTTTTTCTAGCTCCTTTCGGTGTAAGGTTGGGTTGTTTGAGATTTTACTTGTTTCTTGAGGTAGGCCTGTATTGCTATAAACTTCCCTCTTAGAATAGCTTTTGCTGCCTCCCAAAGATTTTAGGCCATTATGTTTTCATTTTCATGTACCTTATTTTTTTTTTATTTCCTGGTTGACCCATTTATTGTTTAGTAGCATGTTATTTAGCCTCAGTGTATTTGTGGTCTTTCCAGATTTTTTCTTGTGGTTAATTTCTAGTTTCATAGCATTGTGGTCAGATAAGATGCGTGGTATGACTTTAATCTTTTTGAATTTGTTGAGGCTTGTTTTGTGAGCTAATATGTGATCTCCTCTGGAGAATGTTCTGTGTGTACTTGAAAAGAATGCATATTCTGCTGTTTTAGGATGGAATGTTCTGAATATATCTGTTAAGTAAGTCCATCTGTTCCATCGTGTCATGCAAAGCCATTGTTTCCTTGTTGATTATCTGTTTAGATGAACTGTCCATTTTGTAACTGTGGTGTTAAAGTCCCCTACTATTATTTTCGATTAGTTCTTTGTTTGTTATTAACTGTTTTATGTGTTTGGGTACATAAATATTTACAATTGTTAGCTCTTCTTTTTGGATTGTCCCCCTTTATTATATGTTGTTCTTCTTTGTCTCATTGCAGTATTTGTTTTAAAATTCTATTTTGTCCAATATAAGTATTCAAGCTTTCTTTCTTTTTTTTTTAAGATTTTATTTATTTGACAGAGAGAGACACAAGAGAGGAAACATAAGCAGAGGGAGTGGGAGAGGGAGAAGCAGGCTTCCTGCGGAGCAGGGAGCCTGATGCGGGGCTTGATCCCAGGACCCTGGGATCATGACCTGAGCAAAAGGCAGATGCTGATTGCCTGAGCCACCCAGGCACCCCTCAAGCTTTCTTTTGACATCCATTTGCCTGAAAGATGTTTCTCCATCCCCTCACTTTCAGTCTGCAGATGACGTCAGGTCTGAAATGATTCTCTTGTAGGCAGCACATAGATGTGTCTTGGATTTTTATCCATTCGGTTACCCTGAGTCTTTGATTGGAGCATTTAGTCTACTTACATTCAAAGTAATTATTGATAGATATGTATTTATTACCATTTTATTACCTGTTTTGTGGTTGTTTCTGAAGATTTTCTCTGATCCTTTCTGGTCTTTCTCTCCTTCATGGTATGCTGATTTTCTTTAGTGATATATTTGGATGTCTTTTTCTTTATTCTTTGCCTATTTCTTAGTGGTATTAATATATGATTAACCATTAGGTTTTCATATAACCTGTTCTGCAAATAGCAGTCTATATTTAGTTCATGGTCATTTACGTTTGAACCCATTCTTTACTCCTCTCCTCCCTACGTTTTAGGTATATAGTGTCCTACATTATACCCTTTTATTTTGTGAATCTCTTCACTGATTTTTTTTTTAATAGATCTATTTAGTTTTACTGCTTTTGTGTGTCCTACTTCTCTTACTTCTGCTCATGGTCTTTCCTTTCCACTCAAAGAGTTCCCTTTAGGGCGCCTGGGTGGCTCAGTTGGTTGGGCGACTGCCTTCGGCTCAGGTCATGATCCTGGAGTCCTGGGATCGAGTCCCGCATCGGGCTCCCTGCTCAGCGGGGAGTCTGCTTCTCCCTCTGATCCTCTTCCCTCTCGTGCTCTCTGTCTCTCATTCTCTCTCTCTCAAATAAATAAATAAAATCTTCAAAGAGTTCCCTTTAACATTTCTTGTGGGGCTGGTTTAGTGGTGATGAACTCCTTTAACTTTTGTTAGAAGAGAATTTCTCTCTCCTATTCTGAATGATAGCCTGCCTGAATAGAGTATTCTTGGCCTCAGGTTTTTTCTTTCAGCACTTTGAATATATCATGCCACTCTCTTTTGGACTGGAAAGTTTCTGCTGAAAACTCAGTTGATTGTCTTATGTGGTTTTCCTATGTCTTTTCTCTTATTGCTTTTAAAGTTCTGTTTATCACTACTTTTTGCCATTTTCATAACTATGTCTTGGTGAGGAACCTCCTTGGGTTGGTTTTTGTCGGGTGTTCTCTGTTCCTCCTGGATCTGGATGTCTGTTTCCTTCCCCAGATTTGGGAAGTTTTTTCAGCTATTAGTTCTTTAAATAAATTGTCTGTCTCCCTTTCTCTCTCTTCTCCTTCTGGGATCCCTATAATGTGAATATTGTTAGAGTTAATGGTGTCACTGAGTTTCCTTAGTCTATTTTCATTTTTTAATTTTTTCTCTCTTCTGTTTAGCTTAATTGCTTTTTATTACTTTGTCCTCCAGGTCACTGATCCATTCTTCTGCTTTCTCTGGTCTATTTATTCCACCTAGTGTATTTTTAATTTCAGTTACTGAGTTTTCCATCCCAAGTTACTTCTTTTTTGTTTTCTATCTCTTTTTTGAGGGTATCACTAAGAGCCTCTATCTTTTCTCCAGTCCAAAGAACATTTTTATGAATGTTACTTTAAATTCTCTATCAAGCACATTATTAATCTCCATTTTGTTTCACCCTCTTGCTATGGTTTTTGCCTTGTTCTCTCCTTTGAGACATATTCTCCTGTCTCCTCATTTTGTCTAACTCAGTGTCTGTTTCTCTGTGTTAGGAAAGTCAGCTATGTCTCCTGTTCTTGAAAGCAGGGGTCTTATGAAGAAGAGGTCCTATAGTGCCCTGCTGCATAATATCACCAGTTTACCAGAACCTGGCCCTTCAGGCATGTCTCCTTTGTGTGTTATGTGTGTCCTACTGTTGTGGCTGAGCCAAATTTGCCTTCTGCTCTGTTGTCTGCAGTGGCTTTCTTTGCCTGTTGTGGACAGAGTTTGGTCCTTGTGGGCTAGTCTGGGGCAGACTTGAGCTTGAGCTGAGTCAGATCAGGTGTTTGCCAGAGACGCCGTAGCACCAACGTGCAAGGTGTTTTCCCTGTGTTGTCCCTTGAGAATCTTTCATTGGTGGCCAGGGCCTGCTGTCACCAGATGTTTGCCCCTAGCTCACTGCTGGGGCTGCAGTTGGATTAGTGTGTATGATTATCTTCCCCTGTGCCTGGGGCAGGAGTCACTTTGGGATGGTACTGGCCCTTTGTTGGGGCTGCTTCCATGCTCTTAGGCTTGTGGCACCACTTTGGATGGACTCCTGCCAAGTGTGTTTGGAGGGGGCAGACCTGCAGGAGAACATAGGGGTAAGACCCATAGTACCAGCAAGGTCCCTGATGGTCTGCTGCAGGAGAGGAACTGTAGCTGCCTGAAAGAACTCCTGCCCAAGCTGGAATGGATGGGATGAGTCTACAGAAGGGCAAAGGGCCAGGGCGTGCTGTTAGCAAGCTAGGTGGAGAGTGTTTGTGATGTGCTGGTTCCTGCAGGTATCCATGTATCTAGTCTGGGGAGTGAGGGAGAGAAATGGCACTGACCATCTCTTGGAGAAGTCTCCTAAATGTCCCTGGCCCTCCAGCACACATTCTGGGATTAGTAAACAAATCTTCCTTCTATATACCTCAGTAATTTTTTAAAATTGCTGCTTCTATGCTGTATCTCAGCAGGGTTCTTTGTTGTGCTGGCCCTTTAAGGTTGGAGACTCACTTTCCAATTGCCCTCCTACTCCTCCAGAGCCAGTCCCACTGATTTTTCAAGTTCCCAATGTTGAGCCCCACTGATTATAAGAACTTGTGAAGTTAATTCCCTCTTGTGTTCAAAGCCAAATGTTATGGAGGTTGGTCTTCCCAGTGTGGATCCCCACGCCTAGGGGACTGGAGTGGGGTCTGCTCCTCTCCTTTCTTCTCCATGCTTTTTGGTGTTCCTCCCTCCTGGAGATAGTCTCATGAGTCAGTTTGGTTCCCTATTGTGTCCCTGCCCTTTTTTTTTTCACATGGCCTCTTCTCTACTATTAGACTATTAGCTGTGGATGGTCTGGTCTGCCAGTATTTGGGTCATTTTCTGGGTTTGTTACACTGATGTGGGTGCTATCTAGGTGTATTCATGGGAGGAGGTTAGCTTAGGATCATTGTAATCTGCCAACTTCTCTGTTTTAAAGTGTACTTTGATATAACTATTGCCACCTGTTTTTGTTTTGTTTTTGCTTCCATTGACATCATCCATTCCAAGGCATTTCCATCCCTTCACTTTGAGTCTGTATATGTCTTTAGGTCTGAAGGGAGTCCCTTGCAGACAGCATATAGATGGGTTTTGTTTTTTATCCATTCAGTCAGCCTATGTCTTTTGATTGGAGCATTTAGTACATTTATTAAAGTGATTATTAATAGGTTATAACTTGTTTCCATTTTGTTAATTGTCTTCTGATTATTTGTGTAGTTCCTCTCTATTTCTTTCTTCTCTTCGTCTCTTCCCTTGTGGTTTGCTGGCTTTCTTTTAGTGTTATGCTTTGTTTCCTTTCTCTTAATTTTTTGTATATCATAGGTTTTTGATTTGTTGTTACCATTAGGTTCATATATAACATTCTTGTGTATTCTATAGCAGTCTATATTAAGTTGCTGGTCACTTAAGTTCAAACACATTCCAAAAGCACTACATTTCTACCACCACTGCCAGATTTTATGCATATGATATCATATTTTACGTCTTCTTATTTTGTTTATCCTTGGACTAATTTTTGTAACTATAATTGATATTATGGCTCTTAAGTTTTAACCTCCATACTGGCTTTATAAGTGGTTAATCTACCACGTTGATGGTATGTTCGCTTTTACCTGTGAAATATTTCTCTTTCATAATTTTCTTCTAGTTATGACCTTATTTAATTTAGAGAATTCCCTTTAACATTATTTGTAAGGCTGGTTTAGTGATGATGAACTCCTTTACCTTTTGTCTAGGAAACTTTTTATCTCTCCTTCAGTTCTGAATGATAGATAATCTTGCCAGATAGTGTTCTGGGTTGTAGGTTTTTTCCTTTAAGCACTTTGAATATATCATGCCACTCCCTTCTACTCTGCAAAGCTTCTTCTGAGGAATCAGCTGATAGATTTATGGGGTTTCTCTTGCATGTCACTGTTTTCTTTTACCATGCTGCTTTTAAGATTATCTCAACACTACCATTCTGCCATTTTAATTATGTGTCATAGGGTGGACCTCTGTGGGTTCATCTTGTTTAGGGCTCTCTGATTCCAGGACCTGGATGTCTGTTTCCTTCCTCAGATAACAGAAGTTTTCAGCTATTTCTTCAAATAAGTTTTCTCCTCTCCTTCCCCCCCCCCCCGCCCCTTTCTGGGATCCCTATAATGCAATGCTGTCAGGCTTGATGTTGTAGAGTTCCCTTAACCTATTCTCATTTATTATTATTATTATTTATTATTTATTATTTATTATTACTATTGCTCTTCTGCTTGGTTGCTTTCCATTACCTTGTCTTCCAGGTCACTGATCTATTCTTCTACCTCCTCTAATCTGCTGTTGATTTCCTCTAGTGTTTTATTCTTTAGTTTGAATTCTTCCACACTATTTTGAAATATATTTTCTCTTCATTTTAGTTTTCACTGAGTTCATTCACTCTTAAGTCCAGTGAGCATTTTCATAGCCATTACCTTGAACTCTTAATCAGGCATATTGCCTATTTCCATTTCATTTAGCTCTTTTACTGTGATTTTTTTTTTTTTTTGCCTGTTCCTTCATTTAGGACATACCCCTGTCTCATTTTGTCTAACTCTGTGTTCATTTCTATGTATTATGTAGGTCAGCTACATCTCCTGGTCTTGAAAGTAGGTCTTGTGCCTAAGAGGTCCTCTGGTGCCCTATAGAATAATATTCCCTGGTCAGCAGAACCAGGTGCACCAGGGGTATCCCCTATGTGGGATTTTATGTGCCCTTCTATTGTGGCTGAATCATGAATGCCTTTAGCTCAGCTGATGGCAGTGACCTGATTTGCCTGCTGTGAGTACACTGCACAGGGTTTGCTTCCTATTCTGTTGAGAGGTCTGGCTGTGGCTGCCATGGGCTCATTGGTGGGGTGGGTGGGCAGTCAACTTAGCTGCAATTAGCCTCTCTGCCACAGCTGCAGGCACATCAAGTCCAGAGCTTGCTCCTTGAGCAGCCAGCCCTCTCAACTGCAGGAACTGGAGGCATGCTGGTATGTGGGGTTATCTCCTCCCCCTCCCAGTCCCTTATCCAGGCCATGGCTGCCTTTCAGATGTGGTGGGACAGGAGCCACTTTGAAGGGATGTTTGCAAAGGTGGACAGTTCTGCAGAGGAACACCTGGGTCTTGCATGTGGTGCTAGCATGGTAGATGGAGAGTGTTAGCACTGGCTCCCAAAAACATCCAGCCAGTCTCTAGTGCATAGGAGGGGAAAGAAATGGTGCCCTCAACCACTTTTGTTTTTTGGAGAAGTCTGCAGATCCCTGCCCCTCCAGCACACATACTAAGATTAGTCAATAAATCTGCTTCACATATACCCCAGGTGCTTTTCAAACTGCTGCTTTGCACTATCTTCTGGGCTAAGTTATTTAGTATGCTCTCTTTAAGAGCAGGGACTGGGTTTTCTATTGCCCTCTGGCTCTCCTGGAATTAATCCCAATGATTTTTAAAGCTCTCAGAGTTAAACCCCACTGATTTTTTTCAAAGCTAGGCATAATGGGGACTCATCTTCCTAATGTGGGTCCCTGTACCAAGAGTGCCTGGTGTGATTTCTGATCCTGTTCTCTGTGCTTGTGATGTACGTTCTGTTTGTGGCTAGTTGCATTGGAGGTTTGGTTCCCACCGGTGTCACACCCCTCCTCTCGTTTTCCATCTGGCCTTCTCTCTACAACTAGCTGTGGAAGATCTGTCCTTCCAGGGTTCAGGTGCATTGTCAAAGTTAGTTGTATGATATAGTCATTAATTGTAGTATGTCTGTGGGACAAAGTGAGCTCAGGGTCCTCCATTTTCCTGCCAGCTATTATGTTTTAAATTTTCTAATAAAGAGTGAACTCACAAAACCCTAGGGAACTTATCCTTGACATCTCCTTTTTTTTTTTTTTCTTGTCTACCCATCTCTTCTAATAAATCCATCCTGAGTGTGCCCCTCATGGTCAAGGCTGGGGAAAGGGCTATTCCTGGCTCATTATGGCAGAGTAAGGGTGGATCCCCATGGTTGGTCACTATTTATAGTTAGTTCTCCATAAGATCCTCTCCCTCCACTCACACATTTTCCATTCTTCGAAGTGAAGTATTAATAAGGTAGACTCTAAGCCAAATCAAATAAAAACTTTTTGTTAATATCGAATACCTTTTCTATGTGTATTAAGAGCTCCCCCCTCAAGGTGGGGATGGGAAAGTTTGAAGTGTGTGAAGAGAAACAAGAACCTTGTGTTGCTTCATTGAGGCTCATTAGTGGGAGATTGTGAATTGATGCAGACCTACAGTTTTCTCAAGCAATATTTGGTAACCTGGGGTAGGAATTGGGTTGTCAGAGAGCTGAACTCATCCAGAGCTGGGATTTTCTGAAGTTAAGTGAGATCAAAGGGCAGAGGGGCCAGGAAGGTGTAAAAATTGACCAAAAAAAAAAAAAAAAAAAGTGAAATGATAGCCTTAGAGGACCAGTCCATGTACGGAAGGAAGTAAAGACTTTGTGTGTGGAGGGGCGTGTGGAGGGGGTGAAGGAAGCATGAGGAATGGGGATGAATAGGAAAAGAATTAGGGCTATCAGAGGAGTGGCCATCTTAACGAAGATTAAAGAACAGAAGGGAGGATTTTTTTCCTACCCTCTTTAACAAAAAGAATATAGCTCTCTGGGGGAAGTGGTTCTCAACTTGGGATGCAGAAGAGATTGCGTATCCTCCCCCTCAGGACATTTGGCACTGTCCAGAGACATTTTTGTCGAAATAGGCTTGTTGCTGGCATCTAGTGGCTACAGGCCAGGGATTCTGCTAAACATCCTACAGTGTATGTGATAGACTCTCACATCAAAAACGATCCAGCCCAAAATATCACTAGTGACAAAGCAGAGAAACCCTGCTCTAGAGAGTGTCACTGTAATCTGAAAATTATGAAATGTCCCTCAAAATGGAAACATCACCCAGGATTTTAAAGACCCGCCTAGCTAAGGAACCCACTTTTTTTTTTTTTTTTTTTAAAGCACATACTGCTATGAAGGTGAATGTGAAGGTCTATAAAAGGGTGGGTAGTTTTCAGGAATCCCCTGGAACATGGTTGTGACTGGAGACTTTAAGCCACCAGATGCCTGGTACCAGATGCTCCTGCTATATAGCAGACAGCCTCCCACAGAGGCTCAGCCACTGGGATCTGCCCATGGTGTGGGATGTCCCTCCAATCGGCAGAGCAAAGATGCCCTTTTATTTAACTTGGAGGCATCCCCACTACTTAAAATGTCCTCTTTCTATTTACGTAAGTTGTGATTTCTTTCTGAGCTGGGGAATGGCTCCATTATTTTCTCAAAGTGCCACAGATACTTGTCAACTTCATAGTTATACTCTTACCCTGTTATTTTTTTATTTGTTATTTATAGACCAATCATCTAAATCTAGTGACAAAAGAGAATGAATTGTTTTTGGTTGGTTGTTTTCCTGAAAATGCTAGCAAATTCTTTTTGTGTCTTAAAAATACATGGACAACTTCTGTACTCTATTTTTGCTACAGAGGGAGGGTCATTTCTAATTGCTCATTAGATGTTACATTTGGAAAATTGTCTCTGTATTCTCCTCAAATGTGGGGAAATTCCATTATTACCAAGATCACAGGGAGTGATCAAATCTCAGGGAATCTAACTAGTAGCAGACAGGAACAAGAGCAACAGTTCTCAAACTTGTGTGTATTGGAATCACCTGGAAGGTTTGTTAAAACACACAGATTGCTAGGATCCCTTCAGAGAGATGCTGAATCTGACCTAGGGTGAAGTCCAAGAATTTGTATTTCTGACAAGCTCCGAGGTGATGCTGATGTTGCTTATTTGGGATCACATATGGAGAACCACTGTGGATTTATACACGAATTTTCATGAATTCTTCTGTTCCAATGCTAGGTTATACTTAAGAAATCCTCTCTTACATTTCAGTACCATATAATATGTTACTGTTTGAAAAAAGCTACATTGAATTCTTTTAACAGGTATTCCTGTGAACATACATATCTGAGAATGAAAAACATTAAGCCTTAAGAT
>NW_027397089.1:7214681-7367663 GCF_003265705.2 Callorhinus ursinus
GCCTGGGTGGCTCAGTTGGTTAAGTATCTGCCTTCCGCTCAGGTCATGATCAAGGGTCCTGGGATCGAGCCCCGCATCGGGCTCCCTGCTCAGCGGGGAGTCTGTTTCTCCCTCTCCCACTTCCCCTGCTTGTGTTCCTGCTCTCACTATCTCTCTTTCTGTCAAATAAATAAAAATTAAAAAAAAAAGACTTTATTTGAGAGAGATTTGAGAGAGAATGTGAGGAGGGGCAGAGGGAGAGGGAGAAGCAGACTTCCCACTGAGCAGGGAGCCTGCGATGTGGGGCTCAATCCTAGGACCCCAAGATCAGGACCTAAGCTGAAGGCAGATGCTTGCTTAACCAGTTGAGTCACCCAGGTGCTCTCTATAACCATATCTATGTAAACACCTAAATATCTAGAGCTAAAATGAGCCAGGTTCCAGGTAGTATACCTGAGTGGCCTGTTCCTCCTTTGTGTAATATACCAGGTGGATACCCTATAAATAATGACATCCCTTTTGGGGCACCTGGGTGGCTCTGTCGGTTAAGCATCTGCCTTCAGCTCATGATCTCAGGGTCCTGGGATTGAGCCCCGCTTCTCCCTCTCCCTCTCCTGTTCCCCCTGCTTGTGCTCTCTTGCTCTCTCTGTCAGATAAATAAATAAAATCTTTAAAAAAAAAAAAGAAAAAGAAAATGGTGGTACAAATGCCATCTATGTATTTGCTATATTTCTTCTAAATATTTAGAGGGACAGGTTTTTTCCCTCATAATCTTATGCAATTGTATAAATTAGTTCAGCAAAAAAATGATTTGTAAATAAAATTTCCTTACTTATTTCAAGAAATTCCCTAAGGTTTACAAAATTCATTTCAATAGGAGTCCTAGTTACAACAATCAGACAAGAAAAAGAAATAAAATTCATCCAAATTTGTAAGAAAAAAGTTAAGCTGTGACTATTAAAAAAAAAAGTCCTTATTTGTGGATGATATGTGACATAGAAAACCCTAAACACTCCACCAAAAAACTATTAGAAGTAATAAACTCAGTAAACCTGCAGGATATAAAATTAATACACAGAAATCCATCGTGTTTCTATATACTAATAACTGAGTAGCTGAAAGAGAAATTAAGGAAGCAATCCCATTTACAATTGCACCAACAAGAATGAAATACCTAGGAATAAATTTAAGAGGGTGAAAGACCTTTACTTTGAAAACTATGAAACATGATGAAAGAAATTGAAGATGATCCAAACCATGCTCATGGATTGGAGTAATTGCTTTTGGTAGTGTGGACATTTTAATAATAGCCATCTATAGATTAAATGCAATCACTATCCAAATATAAACAGCATTTTTCAGACCTAGAACAAATAATCTTAAAATTTGTATGGAATTAAGAAAAACTCTGAATAGACAAAGCAATCCTGAGAAAGAAGAACAAAACTGGAGGTATTACAAACCCAGATTTAAAGATACATTACAAAGCTGCAATATCAAAACAGTATTGGACTGGCACAAAAAATAGATATATAAATCAATAGAACAGGATAGAGAGCCCAGAAATAAACCCATTAATCTATAACAAAGGAGGCAAGAATATGTAATGGGAAAAAAAGTCTCTTCAACAAATAATGTTGGAAAAATTGGACAGCTATGTGCAAAAGAATGAAACTAGACCACTTTCTTACACTGTATACCTCAAAAACCTGAAAATGGATTTAAGATCTGAATGTTAGGCCTGAAACCATAAAAAACTCCTACAAGAGAGCACAGGCAGTCATTTCTGACATGAGCTATAGCAACATTTTTCTTTTTCTTTTTTTTGTATAAGATTTTATTTGTTTGTTTGAAAGAGAGAGAGAGAGAGACCATGAGCAGGGGGAGCTGCAGAGGGAGAGGGAGAAGCAGACTCCCCACTGAGCAGGAATCCTGACACGGGGCTAGGTCCTGGGAATCCTGGAACATGACCTGAGCCAAAGGCAGATGCTTAACTGACTCAGCCACACAGGTGCCCCTGTAGCAACATTTTTCTACATGTGTCTCCTGAGGCAAAGGAAACAAAAGCAAATGCAAACTATTGGGACTACATCAAAATAAAAAGTTTTTGCACAGCAAAGGAAATAACTAGACTACCTACTGAATGGGAGAAGATATTTGCAAATGATATATCCAATAAAGGGTTAATATCTAAAATATATAAAGAATTTATATGAGTCAACACCAAAAAACAATCCAATTAAAAAATGGGCAGAAGACCTGGACATTTCTCCAAAGAAGACCCACAGATGGTCAACAGACACATGAAAAGATGTTTAACATCACTCATCAGGGAAATGCAAATTAAAACCACAATGAGCTATCACCTCACACCTATCAGAATGGCTAGAATCAAATACACAAGTGTGGTGAGGATGTGAAGAAAAAGGAATTCTTGCACACTGTCGGTGGCAATGTAAACTGGTGCAGCTACTCTGGAAAACAGTATGGAGGTTTTCTCAAGAAATTAAAAATAGGATTACTATATGATCCAGTAATTCTATTACTAGATATTTACTCAAAGAATATACTAATTTGAAAAGATATTTGTCCTCCTCTGTTTACTGCGGCATTATTTACCATAGCCAAATTATGGAAGCAACCCAAGTGTCCATCCACAGACGAGTAGATAAGAAAGATACGGTGTATATTATACAATGGAATATTACTCGGCCATAAAGAAGAGTAAAATCTTGCCATTTACAACAACATGGATGGACCTAGAGAGTATAATGCTAAATGAAGTCAGAGAAAGGCAAATACCATATGATTTCACTCATTTGTGGAATTTAATAAAACAAATGAACAAAGAAAAAGACAAAAAACAGACTCTTAAATATAGAGAACAAACTGGTGGTTACCAGAGGGGAGGTGGGGTGAGGGGATGGGTGAAATAGATGAAGGAGATTAAGAGTACACTTACCGTGATAAGCACTGAGTGATGTATAGAATTGTTGAATCACTATATCGTGTACCTGAAACTAATATAACACTGTTGGTTATACTGAAATGAATGAATAAATAAATGGCAACAGACTTGAATGGACATTTCTCCATAGAAGATACACAAATGACCAAGAAGCATATGAAAAGATGGTTAACACCATGCAAATCAAAACCACAAGAGACCACCTTACACCCATTAGGATGGCCATTATTAAAAAAAAAAAAAGTGTTGGTAAGAATGTAGAGAAATCAGAACCTTCGTGTATTGGTGGTAGGAATGTAAAATGGTGCAGCCACTATGGAAAACAGTATGATGTTCTTCTAAGAATTAAAAATAGAATTACCATATGATCCAGCAATCCTACTTCTGAATATATATCCAAAAGAATTGAGAGCAGAATAATCTTGAAGACCTATTTGCACACCCATGTTCATAGCAGTATTATTTGCAATAGCCAAGAGGTAGAATGAATAAAGAAGATGTGGTTATATACATAAAACAGAATATTTAAAAGGAAGGAAATATTATCAAATGCTACAACCTGGATGAAACTTGAAGACATTTTGCCAAGTGAAATAAGCCAGTCACAAAAAGAAGGTGTATGAATCCATTTAGATGAGATATCTAAAGCAGTCAAGCTTATAAAGAAGAATTGTGGATGCCAGGGGCTGGGAGGAAAGGAAATGGAGTTGTTCAGTGGGCATAGAGTTTCAATCTTACAGAATGAAAAAGCTCTAGAGATCTGTTGTACAACAATGAGAATATAGTTAACACTACTGAACTGTGTGCCTAACATAAAAATGGTTAAGATAGTGACTTTTTATAATTAAAAAAAAACTTAGAGATTTTTGTGTCTTAAATTAAGGAGCGCGAGGGAAAGGCAGAAAGACCCTGAAAGTCCCACAATAAATCAAAGTGTTTACCACAATACAAGGTTAAGAGCACCAGTGTAGGCTGCGTGGGTCTGGATTCTGACTCCACCGCTCAAAAGCTGGGTAACATTGTCAAGGTACCTAACTCTCTGAGCCTTTGTTTCCCCATGCGTAAAATGGGGTAATACCAGCATTTATCTTCACAGTTGTTAGGCAGCTTAAATTAATACATGTAGAAGGCTTAGGAAGTTGCCTGCCATAGAAAGAATTTAATAAAGGCTAGATGTTTCTCTTTTAGAACATCAACAACTCGAGAATAGAGACTGTAGTATTGGATAGGTTGTTCCAAGAATAAATGTATTCTATATCAACATATTCTATATATAATGTGAGTATAGAAGAATGCTAAACCCATCAACACTGTTTCTGAAATGGAATTCATTGATTTAAGTGACTGATGTGCAGCTTGATAAAAATAAAAACTTAGTAGTTTTTTTCTGACTTTAACATTTCCTCTATTTTCACTATCTTAAAAATATTTTATAAGTAAATATATAGAAAATTTCTATTTTAAAAACTTTCAGGAGGGGCGCCTGGGTGGCTCAGATAGTTAAGCATCTGTCTTCGGCTCAGGTCATGATCCTGGGGTCATGGGATCGAGTCCCACATCGGGCTCCCTGCTGAGCAGGGAGCCTGCTTCTCCCTCTGCCTCTGCCTCTCTCTCTCTCTCTCTCATAAATAAATAAATAAAATATTTTAAAAAAATTAAAAAAATAAAAACTTTCGGGAAAAAGTGTAGGGAAAATAAAACGTCCTTTTAGCCAAGTCCCATGACTGGGCCTAAGAGTTAAACTGATGTAAGAGAGATTAGCAGGAGAAAGGCATACAAATTTAATATTTTTATGTGTACATGGGGATCTTCGGAAGGACAATGATGAACTAAAGAAGGCTTTAGGCCCCCAAAGCTACATACCTTTTTACACAAACAACAATAAATTGTGGGAATGTGATAAGATATAAATTGGGTTAGGGCTGATAAATTGTGGAATAGAGACTAGTAAATATATGGGGAAACTAATGGAAAATCAGGGTTATTTTCAGAGATTTGTTTGTGAAAGTCCATTTCACCATCGACTCCAAGTCTCTGCTGGTAAGAATGTTCTTCTCTTTCGTATACAGGGAGGGTACCTTTCTCATGGGGAAATTTTGTGTCCTGCTTTTAGGTAGAAAGGGGGAGGCCAGAGACCCCTTTCCACCCTTGGTTTCTCAAGTGCCTTCAGCTCAAAATAATCCATGTGCCAAAGTGGCATATTTTGGGGTGGCATATTCTGAAACCCTTCAGAAGAAACGGTGATACACCATCAAATAATGAAAAGATTCATATCAAACTCCGTTATTTAATTAATTCAAGCAGTTTGTTACTGGTGAAACGGCAGCCAGATTAATGGGTGAGAAACCGGTGTTTCTCCTTCTTGGTTAGGTTTATTCCTAGGTATTTTATTTTTGGTGCAATTGTAAATGGGGTTGTTTTTCTTTCTCTTTCTGCTACTTCATTATTAGTGTATAGAGATGCAACAGATTTCTGTATATTGATTTTTGTATCCTGCAACTTTATTGAATTCATTTATCTATTCAGTTTCTTGATAGGTTTTAGGGTTTTCTATATATAGTATCATGTCATCTGCAAATAGTGACAGTTTTACTTCTTCCTTACCAATTCGGATGCCTTTTATTCCTTTCTTTTGTGTGCTTGCTGTGGCTTGGACTTCCAGTACTATGTTGAATAAAAGGGGTGAGAGTGGACATCCTTGTCTTGTTCCTATTCTTAGGGAAAATGTTCTCAGCTTTTCACTATTATGATGTTAGCTATGGGTTTTTTCCACATATGGCCTTTATTAAGCTGAGGTATGTTCCCTCTAAACCTACTTTGTTGAGGGTTTTTTATCACGAATGGATGTTGTGTTTTGTCAAATGCTTTTTCTGCATCTATTGAAATGATCATATGGTTTTTATCCTTTCTCTTGTTGATGTGATGTATCACATCGATTGATTTGCAAATATTGAACCACACCTGCATTCCAGGAATAAATCCCACTTTATCATGGTGAATAATTTTTTTAATGTATTATTGTATTAGTTTGCTAACATTTTGTTGAAGAGTTTTACATCTGTTCATCAGAGATGTTGGTATATAGTTCACTTTTTTTTTTTTTTTTTTTTTTTTTGTTTTTTTTTTTTTTGGTGTTTGGGTAATGCTGGCCTCATAAAATGAATTTGGAGGTTCTCCTTCCTCTTCTATTTTTTGGAATAGTTTGGGAAGAATAGGTATTCCTCTTTTAAATATTTGGTAGAATTTACCTGTCAAGCTATTTGGTCCTGAACTTTTGATTTTTGGGGAATTTTTAAAAAAGATTTTATTTATTTGTTTGATAGAGTGCTAGAGAGCACGAGCGGGGGAGAAGGAGAAGCAGGCAGGGAGCCTGACACCGGGCTCGGCTCGATCCCAGGACCTTGGGATCATAACCTCAGCTGAAGGCAGCCATTGACCAACTGAGCCACCCAGGTGCCCTGTTTGTTGGGAATTTTTTGATTACTGATTCAATTCATTGCTGGTAACTGGTCTATTTAAATTTTCTATTTCTTCCTGATTCAGTTTTATGAGGTTATGTTTCTAGGAATTTATCCATTTCTTCTAGGTTATTCAATTTTTTGGCATATAATTTTTATAATATTCTCTTATAATCCTTTGTATCTCTGTGGTGTTTCTTTCATTTCTGATTTTGTTTATTAGAATCTCTCTCTCTTTCTCTCTCGTCTGGATAAAGATTTATCAATTTTGATCTTTTCAAAGAGCCAGCTCCTGCTGTCATTGATCTGGTCATTTTGTTTGTTTGTTTCTTTCCATTTTGTTTATTTCTGCTCTACTGTTTATTATTTCCTTCCTTCTACTGGTTTTGGGTTTTGTTTGTTCTTCCTTTTCTAGCTCCTTTAGGTGTAAGGTTAGATTGTTTGGATTTTTCTTACTTCTTGAGGTAGGCCTGTATTGCTATAAACTTCCTTCTTAGAACAACTTTTGCTGCATCCCAAAGATTCTGGATCATTGTGTTTTCATTTGTCTCCATGTATTTTTTATTTCCTCTTTGATTTCTTGGTTGACTCATTCATTGTTCAGTAACATGTGATTTAACCCCCATGTATTTGTGTTCTTTCCAGATTTTTTCTTGTGGTTAATTTCTAGTTTCATAGCATTGTGGTTGGAAAAGATGCATGATATAACTTCAATCTTTTTTTAATTTGTTGTGACTTGTTCTGTGGTCTAACATGTGATCTCTTCTGGGAACAGTCCCATGTTCACTAGAAAAGATTGTGTATTCTGGAATGTTCTGAATATATGTGTTAGTTGCATCTGGCCCAATGTGTTATTCAAAGCTTTATATTTGTTTTTCTGTTTGGGTGATCTATCCATTGATGTAAATGGGGTGCATAAATCCTCTACTATTAATTGCATTAGTATCAGTTGCTTCCCTTAAGTTTGTTACTAGCCGCTTTATGTATTTAGGTGCTCTCATGTTGGGTGCATAAATATTTACAGTTGTTATATCTACTTATTGGACTGTTCTCTTTGTTGTTGTAATGCTGTGTCCTTCTTTGTTGCATGTTACAGTCTTTGTTTTAATGTCTATTTTGTCCAGTATAAGTATTGCTACCCCAGCTTTGCATGATAGATGCTTCTCCATCACTTTACTTTTCATCTACAGTTGTCTTTAGATCTGAAATGAGTCTCTTGTAGGCAGCGTATAGATGGATCTTGCTTTTTCATCCGTTCCGTCACCCTCTGTCTTTTGATTAGAGTGTTCAGTCCATTTAAAGTAATTATTATAGTTACATACTTATTGCCATTTTGTTACTTGCTTTATGGTTGTTTTCGTAGTTCTTCTCTTGCTCTCTTTTGTGGGTTTGCTGGCTCTTTATTGATACACTTGGATTCCTTTCTCTTTATTTTTTGCATATCTATTACCAGTTTATTATTTGTGGTTACTATTAGGCTTATACATAACATCTTATGCATCTAGCAGTCTATATTAAGTTGATGGTTAAGTTTGAATCCATTCTAAAAGCACTAAATTTGGGGACACCTGGGTGGCGCAGTCAGTTGAACATCCAACTCTTGGTTTTAGCTCAGGTCATGATCTCAGTGTCATGAGACTGAGGTCTGTGCTCAGTGTAGGGTCTGCCTAAGATTCTTTCCCTTTCCCTCTCCTTCCCTTGCTGTTTCTCCCCCACACTCGAGCATGCTCTCTCTCTAAAATAAATAAAATAAAAACGAAAAATTTACTCCCTCCCTTGCCACATTTCATGTAGATGATGTCATACTTTACATACTTCTATTTTGGGAATCCCTGGACTGATTTTTATAGATATTCTTAATTTTACTGCTTTGGTCCTTCCCCTTTTCTTACTCCTGCTTATGGTCTTTCTGTTCCACTCATAGAGTTCCCTTGAACATTTGTTATAAGCCTGGTGTGATGAATTTCTTCAATTTTTGTTTGGGGAAACTGTTGATCTCTTCTATTCTGAATGATAGGCTTCCTGGATAGAGTATTCTTAGCTGGCAGAATTATTTTCCTTTCAGTATTTTGAATATATGGTACCACTCCCTTCTGGCCTGTAAGATTTCTGCTCAAAAATCTGGTGATAGTCTTATGGGGGTTCCCTTGTAGGGAACAATTTGTTTTCCTCACTGCTTTTAAGATTCTCCCCCTGTCTTTAACTTTTCACAATTTAGTTATAAATTGTATTTTTTGTTAAGTTGAATATATATATATTATATTTAAGGATCCAAACTCAGACTACAAAAAAGGGAAGGAAAAAAAGAGAAAAGTGGAGGTAATACCCATTTACATGGTAAATAACAGATTATCATGTTCAGGTTTTAGCTGTGTGCTTGTAGGGGGTTAGAGTTCCTGCCAGACGTATGACTCGGAGTGGAATTACTATGGCTAGAATCACTTTTACTCTAAGATGACAGAGCTTCATATCCCAGTGCTTAACTTTTTTACAAAGTTGATCCTTCCATTTCTCAGCAATATTTTTCCACCAAGAGTAATCTGGAGCATCACTCACCTTCATAACACATAATGATATACTACTCATTAATATGAATGAGGACATAGGCAGCCAGAATTGGTGTAAAGGTTAATGGTGTGCTTGGAATGTTTATTAGAGAAGCCCTTAGAAGCTCCTTCACCTCAATTAGTGCAGTCACACCATGGCATTTGGTCTTTTATCTCTTACCTTTAGCCTCCCTGAATGACATAGTTATAATTGCTTTGCAACTACGTCCTCTATGTAGCCCAAATAGGTTTACATTTGCGGCATTCACTGCTTGCCCCTCTACAGTTTCCATTACTAGGATCCATAGGAAATTCACTCTGTCCACGGTGATGATGGCCTTGTGAAAGATGTACGTGCCCCAGTCATAAATGGCAGTTCCTTGTAGGCGTGGCTCTCAGACCACAGGTGGCTTACCTGATGAAGATGGGCTTGCAGGCCTCTGGGCCCACTTGCACATAGACTTGCAGAACTAAATGTGCTCTTGTTGAAAGGAATGGTGCAGATGAATATGTCTATGGCACAGAGTAAGAGCAGATGTGGGCTCCTGGTGGTGCCCAGCAGACCTTCAAACTGCTCAGTGGCCAGGATGGCATTGGTCTGGGTACTGTGGCACAAGTGGTTGGATATCTTTGTTGTGTGCTAGGGTAGGGATGCAGACAGGCTCGCAGGCTGCAGGCTGGTCCCAGGAATCCACAGCAGGCAGAGCACAGCCAGGGCAAGCAGCCCAAGCCCAGCCCACGGTAGCATCTGTCCTAGACTAATGCAGACCATGATTGTGGCAGGATGGGGTAGGATGCAGCAGTGTCAAGGACTCTGAGAGGTCTGCTTCACTGTCTCCTCTCACTCCTTGTAGATTTGGTCTGTCCATGAGAGGAGGTAGATTCAGGATCTTCCTATATCACCATTTGGAGCTGGACTAAAAGATTTTTCAAGAGTTCCATTAACTTATAAATCTCCATAATCTAGCCTTCTTATTTTAGTGTTGTCTTTTGAAGAAAAAAATTATCACAAAAAAATGTGACCTATTTATTCGCAAGGTAAAATGGGACTGATTTCCTCATAGACAAGAATAAATGTGGAAAATACTACCTAAATGTGAGCTTAAGAACTAGGAGTGCCTAAGAAAATACATCCTACGCCAGAGACACACAGCTGGACAAGAACTTAAGACAACTCTTTATGGAGTCTCTAAACACACACTGACTGAAGCAATAGACAGAGTCCTCCAAAGCATCTGGTGGCTGGGTATTAAAAAAGATGACCAATGTTACAAACACATGACACACCTTGCTGCTACTCACTATCCTCTCACCGCCCCCCCCCGAACAACCAAAAACAAGACTCCAGGTTCCCATAGCTAACCCCACAATCCTCCAAAATCCTCAACCATCATAAATTCCAAGTTTTCCATTGTCCTTGCTGCACATGTCCCCATTCTTTCCATTGGCCCTAGAATGTCAGGCAGCTGGCTATTTTTGATATCTTTTCCCTTTCAAGGATGCCTTTAAAATACAGGTTTGGGGGGCGCCTGGGTGGCTCAGTCATCAAGCATCTGCCTTCGGCTCAGATCATGAGCTCAGGGTCCTGGGATCGAGGCCTGCATCGGGCTCTTTGCTCAGAGGGAAGCCTGCTGCTCCCTCTCTCGCTCCCCCCGCTTGTGTTCCTGCTCTCGCTGTGTCTCTGTCAAATAAATAAAATCTTAAAAAAAAACAAAAAACAAAAAACAAAAATTGGTTTGGGCATGTAACCAAAACCCAACCAATCTGTATTCCAGCCTGGTGACCCCAGGAAAATCTATGTGAACCAAGTTGATCCAAAGGCCCAAACAATGGACATTTTTGTGTGAATTACTAGGAAATAGAGAAGCTCTCTTTCCACTGAGATTGGCACGTAGAAGAAGAACATGTACTGGGAAGTTCTGAGTGCCACTGTGGACAGGAGGATGGTTACAGCAGTTAGCGTACCCTCACAAACACACACAAATATAGACAGAGTAATGTAGTTCAATATACCTCTCTGCCTAGTGGTTTGAGAAGATTGGATCATCTAGTCTATGTTTCCACTTTAGAAAGTAGTTAAGGAGATAACTTTTTTGGAGGAGGTTTAATAAGTTTAAAAAACTTCAAACTGGTAATTATTATAAAATATAGTTTAATTTCACTCTTTTCATTACTTACCACAAAAATTTTAAAAATCCCAATATACAGACAAGGACAAGTAAACTGGAAAAGAGCTAAAAATTGTATAAAAAACAAAGCTAAGCACAGGAATGTAGGAGCAGTGACACACACATACAATATACTCTCAAGTGAATTCAGAAAGCATATTCCAGGTTAGACAAGTTTTCTTTCTATGGTCACCTTTTACTGGAGCCACATCTGGAAAGCATCTTAAACCAAAGTTCTTATATTATATGGGAAACATCTTCCCAGACTTCTCTTAAAAAGCATTTCTCATAAAATAACCCACACCAGGAGGCAGACCTAATCTAAATACAAGTCATAAATGCCTCCCCTAGGCCCTGTACAACTTGGAAAAATTAATGAAAACAAAGCACTCTAGAAATGGAAAAGTGACACCTAGTGGCCACTTGGCAGTTTTCCTTGATGGCTTCTGATCATTTTAATCTTTTCCCTGCTCTTCTCATAACTGTGCTTGGCAAATCTGAATTTCCATTTCAGAGACAAACAATGACTTACCTGAGTGGTAGATGTTTCTTTAGAGCAGGATCTGAAATGACACTACTAAACGTGGTCCAATAACTAGGTAGTGGTTATTTCATTTACTCTGCCCAGATGCTATAGAAATTCCTCAAAGAATAGGACTAATAAATATAGCCTTTTCCCACTATGACACTGTAATGAAATACTTTAATCCCATTTATTTAACAAAAGCATCCATTCTCTATTTTCCTATTTCTCAATGGATTTCCGGGGTTAGTGACTGCAATAAGGTGTCAACATATACCCCAAGTTTTATTTGATTTCAGGTTATTATCATATAATGAAATGAACTGATAACATTTTCAGGTTTACTAGTTTCAAAAAGTTTTAAATCTTGACACATGGATAGAGGTTCAGTTATTTGATTATACTAAATCAAGAATCAATAAACAATTGTTCCTTAAACCATAGCATTTAGAGGTAAATATCATAGTATGGTATAACCTTTGGTCTACTTCAATAATATCCACTTAATAAAATGTTTTAGAGCAGCACTGTCCAATAGAAATATAATATATGCCACATGGGTAATTTAAAATTTTCTTGTAGCCACATTAAAAAAGTAAAAAGTAAAATGTTAATGTTTTATATAATTCAGTATATCCAAAATACTTGAGTATATGATCAATATAAAACTGTTTTTAAAAGATAGTTTTCCTATTTATTTTCAAATTTTTATTTATTTTTAAGTAAGTTCTATGCCCAACATGGGGCTGGAATTCACGACCCTGAGATCGAGTCGCATGCTCCACTGACTGAGCCAGCTGGGTGCCCTATTATAAAACTGTTAATGTGATGTCTTATGTTCCCTTTTTATACTAAATGTATGAAATCTGGTATGCATTTTACATTTACAGTCTATCTCAATTTGCATTAGCTACATTTCAAGTGCTCAATAGCTACACATGGCCTGTGGCTGTCATACAAGACAACACAGTTCTAGAGTCTGACCCTAAAGCTCAAGTCCCGTGGATCAGAATCACAGAATCAGAACTGGAAGTAAACTGAGAGATCAAGTTCTCTTGTTACAGATGAGGAAACCGAGGCACATAAAGAGTGTTTAAATGGCTTCCTTGAGGTCACACAGCTAAATTTAGGCTGAGCGGGCTCCTTCTGATTCTAGGCTTTTCCCTACTCCACTATGTCATTGTAAGTAATTCTTAGACTTAGGGGAAAAAAAAGAGACAGAACTAGAATATTTTTATGATTTCATTCAATGTGTAGATGCTTTTCATCAAAATGCAGGAAATTAATGGGTAGGAGAAAAAGTAATATAGGGTTAGCCATAAAAATATCTGTCACTCCTAACAGCAATTCAGCGTAAATGCAACACACTTTGGAGAAAACACTAAACATGGGAGAGCTACAGTTATCCTACCTTGCACGGATTGGATTCTGGGTCCAGGACAAGATCTACAGAAAAATACTTGAGTGGGTTATTTTAAAGGATCAAAGCCTTCAATTGGCTATCTGCCCACCGGTCTATGGACTAACCCTTCCTCTTGCAAAGAGAAAAAACTGCTTCTGTGTGTGGCATCGATGGCCTCTAGAAACTCTGTCTCCCAGATCCTTGGATCAGGAGGGTTTGCCCCTCTGCTTTCAAGGCCATCCATCCACAGTGACTCATCTTGCTACCCCTGGCTTAGGTCAACTCTGGAGGCCAAGCCAACCCACAATGGTTTAGACTCTAAACTGTTACATTGGTACGGCCTCAGACTTACAGAACTGATGTGATTGTTCCTCCTTCTTCAGACTTAAAAGTATCACGCTTAGCCTGCTGCAAACCAATCTCCCCCATCTTGTAGGGTTTCTCTGGCTTATTGTAAACCTGCATGTCCCTCAGTGCCAGAACTGGGAGTGGTGCTGACCCTCCAATATCGCGGGAACCCTGTATCGGCTGGAGGACAATGTGCCAATACATCCTTCCCCATGTAGCTACTGCAGAGGTCCCACCTGAAGGGAACACGTGCTTTTGGACTATTGCCTGTGGGTATGTTTGCCATTAACCTGTTTGACAGAAGTTCTAACCTATTACGTACAGCCTAAAGAAATATGCAAGGTCAAAATAATGCTTTGTTTTGGGGCAAGGCTTGGAAAGATATCTGCTGGAGAGTGTAGCACCACATGGAGGAAGAGAACTGCATTGGATCCTCCACAGCCGAGCCTCCGGCTTCCCCATTAGCTTCCTAGCCTATTGTACTTTCATTCGTGGGGCACAAAAGAAAATAGATGAAAACACACTTGGTAAACTAGAAAGAACTATGAAAACATACAGTATTATGAAAGTATGACCTTCAGCAAGGTCTACGTATACGTAGACATACGTATACGATTTTAAATATTATTCTTGTACTCAGGATAAGCCACCTCTCAATTATTAGTTAAAAAACTGATCTCCAAATTTGTAATTATAGCTAGAAAATTGGTTTTTAAATTCTTTCTTATTGCCTCAGTTTCAAAACTATACTTAGCGTTTGTATAATTACCTTTGGTTACAGACAACAGTAACTGTAATTGCCTATTCTAGAAGGCCACAACTAGTTCCTGGGTCAGTTAACTAATCATTTAACCAGGGAGACCGTTGCTTTCCCAAATGTGTATAAGGAAATGGACTTATACACATTAAACATTTTAAAAATATGAATTTAACTGTGACTTTACACAAGACATTTAACCTGCCTGCGCTTGTTTTTTCCTCAAGGGCTAATCTTTTACTAAGCACATTTTCTGTACCAACAACTGGTTTTATATGTAATGAAAATCTTGATTGGGTATATTAGCGATAATTCTTACATGCAAAGGATAATTACCAAGATCTAGGGCCCAAGATCTTTCCTTTTCTGTAAAACCAAGTCAAAAGTCCCTTAGGTTTTTTTTCCTGAGTTTTAAATAAATCCTCTCACTTAAAGCCCATCTCAAGTGCTTGACCAAACTATCCTGGCTTTACGCTTGCCCAAGTTTAAAATGACTGAATACAGGATTCACTGCAATTATGACTACCAATTGTACTGTCTCTTTAAATGTTCAAGTGCTCAGAGTTTTCTTAAAGTGTGTAAGCCCTATCCTCAATTAAGGAAATATACAAGAAATGGAGATGCCCCAACTTCTACAAATCTACTATTATAAATCCATTATAAATGAATCTTAGACACAGGAAAATGTCAACAGATTAAATTCCCCACACTCAAAAACTGCATCAGAAAATAAAACCGAAACAAGATGTATGTGATATTCTTGGTGAGAAATATTTTAACAAAAAGATAGCAACTAGTGGGTTTTAAGCCATGTCACTGAGAAAAGAGGTCTGTCGGAAACTCTGAGCCCTTCTTTGTGAAGGGAAACATCACATTTCCCCCCCTACTGCTGTGGAAGTAAGGTGCACATCTATAACAATTGGTAGACTATTAATAGGAATAAAAGATAAAAACAGTATCAATATAGTACAGAAGATTATACAGCTTTTTGTCAATGAAATACTTTAACACGTTCCTAATTTGTAAGAATTAAAAATCAAATGCTAGAGAGTCCAGTGTATGTCACTGAAGTCCCCGGGATCTCCCAGGCCCCCCTCTGCTTCAAAGTAATTCATGAAGGCAGCCATGGCTGTGTCATCGTCACACAGGGCATCAAAATCCAGCTGGGCACCTTCGCCTATCAAATTAAAATACAGATCCGTGTAAGGATGTTTGAAGGTTAAAAGATAAATACCATTAAAAATGGCAAAGCAAGCAAAAAAAAAAAGAGAAATCAAGCAGCAGGGGCTTAATTACAGAGAACAGACTGATGGTTACTAGAGGGCAGGGGGGCAGGCGGATGGAAGAGATAGATGGTAGGGATGAAGGAGTGCGCTCGTGATGAACACCCGGTGTTGTACGTAACTGATGAATCACTATATTGTACACCTGAAAGTAATATTACACTGTATGTTAACTAACTGGAATTAAAATAAAAACTTAAAAAAACCAAAAATCGCAAGGCTAGAATACTATACAAGGTAATTTTGAAGGCAAAGCATAGGTCTTAAATTGCAGAAGGCTGATATATTTTTAAATGGGTCACCTATTTTTATAACCATGTGCTGTCAGAGAAATTGCACAGAATTCATTTGATGCACATAAGTGAGGTGATCTATGAGTTTTTGAAAAGAAAATAACAGCACTAAAAGGTACTGACTCCCAGACAGTTGGAAGCTAGGGGCCAGCATTTATGCATGTGTCTATATAGAGTCTGGAAGGATAAACTTAACTTTAATCTGCCTTGTGAAAATACTGCACTACTTTAATCTGAAAGAGAAGGCTGGCACAAAAGCATCCGCTTTCAAAAATCTGAAAAATCTAATAAAAGGGATAATATGCAGATTTTTTATTGAAAAAAGGAAATAATAAGAAACCACAGAAATAAGTTTTAAGTTAGAGCTAAGGAAGAGGATCTAGAAATCATGGATTAACACACAGCTACAGATTAGCCAAAGTTCTCTAGAAATCTTCCAAAGTACAACAGAATTTGAGATGATTAATATGTGGCTCTCTGTGAAGCTGAAGTCCAGTTTCTTTCAAGTTCTTTGATTCTCTTTAACATATATTTCCAGTAGATCAATGTTTGTTATGGATGGTATAAAACTGTCACTTCAATTTTCTTGGTTTGAGTCTACATAAACATAGTTAAAGTGAATAATTACATCTTAAACACTTTATGATTAGTACATTTAAAAGTTCTTATTTTTGGAAATGGACATTTTTCCCTAAATATAAGTACCTCAGTTTTATGTAAATGGTATGTATTAACAATACCCATAACTAATTCCATCGATAACAGAATTTTTAATGACAGGTGCTTTGAGTAGCATCCACCTTGAAGTCGAGGATGATTATTGTATTTAGGATTTTGAATGGAAAAATCTTAGTTTTAAAAATCTTTGCTTTAGAAGTCTCCTTTGTCTGAAAATATCATGATAAGAAAGTGTTTGGAAAACTAAAATGGCGGGCAGTTGCCCAAGAAATCTTACCAAGGAGTGGCTCGTGACTATGGGGAGGAACAGCACTCTGGTTTTGCCTTGTAGCCTCTGGCTTGCCTATTTCAGAAGGATTTAGTGGAATCAACTCCTTTTTTGACATCTGAAAAGACAGAATAATAAATAGTAAGGTTTCTACTTGAATGAAATAAAGACTTCTTAGCAATGATCAGACGTAGGCCTGCTGGCAATGCCACCACTGCCCTCACCGGTATGACCACTTGCATTCACCGAGGACTGTGTGCCAGTCCACAGGTTTCCCCTCATTTCATGTTTCAAATGCTGTGAGGTCAGGAATCCGAGGGCTAAAGAGGCTAATACCTTGCCCAAGTGTTGGGGCCATAATTCTAACCCATTCACCTGACTCCAAAGTCTGCATTGTTTGTAACGATAACTGAATGTACGTTATATAAGGAAAAGTTCTGGATTAAGGAGGAAAAGCTCTTTGTTTTTAAGAAAAATGATGGTAAAACTCTATCTCACACGAAACTACAATGGGAAATAGTACTTTGGAGTGGGAAATGGATTAAACTAGAGGCTTTTCCAAATAGTTATCATACTGTTACACAGTTACAGACCAAACAATTCAATAGTTCATGTAGCTCATCAACATACATCATTTACCAATATAATATTACTGACAACTTATTAGCTTGGAAGTTGTCCTCTGATCACATCCCCTTTCCTCTTCTACTAAAGTAACCACGATCTTGAGTTTTAGGTTAATAATTTTCTTTTTGCTTTTATAATTTTAGCATCTATATAAATACCCTTAAGCAATGTATGGTATTAAACCTTAAACCTTATTTTGAACACTAAATAAATGCAATAATGCTTGGTGGAAAAAAAATGCATCATTTACCTATATTGTTTTATTAAGTTGATGAACTTGATCTACAAAATGTCTACATAATGTATACTACTTGGAGATTATGTTGGAACGACTTAAGTCCCTCCTTCTAGCCTATTGTCTGGCACAAAATGGGTACCTAATAAACACTGGCTAAATGTATGAGCAAAAGCTAAATACTAGACCAAAAGACACATGACATTTGTATAAAAATGTTTTTTTCTTTCAATTTCCTTTTTGTCCCTGGTCAGATTTAATTTCTCTTTTCTATTTTTTTTTTATACCACTTTGTTTATAGGCCTACTTTAGATCTTTTTGTTGCCTGGGATACATTAGAACTATATTGTATGTGACTCTTTCAGATATTTACCACTATATTTAGTCAATTTTGTATATGCAACAATGTACTTTGAATAACGGAGTATTTATTAAATTGAATTAAACAGTATGTAATACTTGTAGCTTATAGCATTAAAATTTTTTTCCAGACCATAAGGAGTACATTTAATCCACTGAATTGGAACCCTTTAAAATAGTATCATAGCTACCATTTATTGAGCACATATTATGTACCAGGCACTGTTAAGTTTTTGTTTTTGTATCAAATCACTTAATTCACACACCACTCTGAGTTTGGTGCTATTACTGTCCCTATTTTACAGATGAGGAAATTGAGGCACAGAGTTTAAATGACAAGCCTGAGGTTACCTAGCAGTAAGTGTCCGAGTCACAACGTGGACCCAGACAGTATATGCCCAGCAACTTTGCGGTCAACCACTATTCTACATTGCCTCTTGAAAACATGGGAAGAGTTCATTTTATAGGATGGCATCTTTTCTCAAAAGAAATAATTAAGGAGCAAATTTCACCCACTTACGTCATGAATGTTACTTATTGGACTTACTTTCCTGCAGTTGATAGCATGAGAATCTTTCATTAAATCTGTTGGACTTGAGTCATCAAGGGAGGAAGAAGACTGTAACCTTCAAAAAATGACACATAAATATTTTCTCTAAGGTGATTTTTCCTCTAAATACATAACCTGATAAAAATACAGTGAAAAACAGGAGAATGAATGTCATGACAGTTTTCACAACTAGACTAACTTGTTCAGTGCCATGTTTATTTTTTACTATGGACTGCTGAAAAACACCTGTGGTAAATAGGAACAATAGAACTCTGGGGTAAGAGCTCTTAAGTAAATCATGTTGCTTGTCTTATTACAGCATGTGGTAAAGTAATGGAATAATAAATAATAGTTCAGAATAGGCATTCACATCAAGAATCCATTCCTTATTAGTTTCTTAATAAAACAGAACTGAGTAAAGAAATCTTCCTAATATCCTGCAACCTATTTAAGTGAAAAATGTCATATTTTTACTATAATAAGTCACGCCCAAGTATATAAACAACGAAACCCAAAACAACATAAACAAAATCCTATGCTTTAATCATAAATTCTTCAAGAGTTAATATTGACAATATTAGTCTCTTCAAGACTTTGACAGTATCATATAAGGACAAATACTATAGGATTCACTCATGAGCTACTTAGAGTAGTCAAATTCATAGAGACAGAAAGTAGAATGGTGATTTTCAGGGGCTAAGGGGAGAGGGAAATGGGAAGTTATTGTTTAACAGGAGTTTCAGTTTTGCAAGGTGAAAGAAGTTCTAAAGATGGATGGTGGTGGTGATTGTGCAACAATGTAAATGTACTTAATGCTACTGAACTATATACTTAAAATGGTGAAAATGCTAAACTTTGTGTGTATATTTTACCACAATTACAAAAATAAAATGTCCTTCACTGATACAGTGTTTTTCATTACTTAAGTCAGTTGTAAAACCTTAAATCTGGAAGGAAACCTGGATCTTATAGTGAAAGTCAGTACAGGATTAAAGACCAAGAATGTACAAACCACAAACTCGAGCATTTAAAAATTAACTATATGCTACTGTCAGTTTTACATATTAGTGTTGTAAAGAAATTTATGATCAAAGTGTATGATGGGTTAAATGCATATCCTTGTACATATGATTTATAATACTTTCAATACTTAAAGCATATAGCATATTGCAACTATTCAGTATTGAATAAAATTGGGCAGACAATAGTCAGATGACAATGTCTCAGTGATTTTCTTCAATGTAAAGTTTTTAATCTGAAAACTTGAAAAATTCAGGCTTACAAAAAGGTAGAAAATAAAAAGCAAAACTTTCTTCCCTCTTCTATATCTCCCAACCTCCAACACCTAGGTGTAAATATGAGAAGAAACTTTCTATATAGATTGTGGAGTTTTAGGTTCTTTCTTTACAATTCCAAAATCCAAAATGCCTTGAAAACAAAGATTTTCCATGATTGATGTGGCAGCAAAATCACTAATTGATCTGACCTCAGCAAAATCTGACCTGATAAGGCTAATTAATGTTTTATCCAACTTTACCCTGCTAATATTTACAAAAATTCACTCCAGAAATAGATCTTTAAACTTTTATTATGGAAAACTTCAAAAAGATGTAAAAGTAGATAATAAAATGAAAGACCATTTATCCACCAAACAGCTTCAATAATTCTTTCCCCAATCTTATTTAATGTATGTACCCCAAACTCTTTGCCTCTCCTCCCATACATTTTATCATTTAACCTGTAAATACTTCTCAAAGCATAAATACTAATTTAATTGATTATGGGGTGCTGCCTATGATGTAACTACTTGCTCTCTTTAAAAAATTCAAATTCCAAAACAAGATCTTTCTAAAATCCAAAGAAGTTTTAGGTTCAAGGACTATTTGTCTCAAGGGTTTTAGATGAATAATTATGGGCCTATAAACACACATACTCACATATATAAACATGTATACTTTTTTCTTACGCAGGTGAATTATTATACATACTATTCTTCTATTCCTGTGCTTTCTATTAACTCTATATTGTGAAGAGCTTTCCATATTAATATAAATAGAACTACCTAATTCTTAACAGTTGCACAGTACTCCATTGTAAGGGTATGCTATAACAAGTTGTGGTTGTGATAAATATTTGAATCACTACTATAAACAAGTATGCAGTGAATGGTCTTATTCATAGACCTTTGCACAGTTGTGTAAGAATATTTGCTCCTGGGATAGAATTTCTGAGTCTAAGACGATATTCGTTTACATTTTTTATAGGTACTGTTGAATTGCCCTCCAGAGTAGTTGCATTAGTTTATTTCCTACAGTTTGAGTTACTACTTACTCACACTTACACTCACCAATATTGAGTATTATGAAACTTTCAAATTTTTGACAGTCTTATAAGTGAAAAAAGCATCACCTTATTGTTTAATTTTGTATATACAGCTGACCCTTGACCAACAGGTGTTTGAACTGCATGGGTCCAATTTTACATGAATTTTCTTTGATAAATACAGTACTGTAAATATATCTTATGATTTTCATCTTTTTTTTTACATCAAAGTTTAGTTGAAACACAATGTTACACTAGTCTCAGGCATACAAATAGTGATTCAACAACTCTATCCATTATGCTGTGCTCCCCACAAACGTAGCTGCCATCTGTCACCATACAATGTTATTACAATACCATTGACTATATTCCCCATGCTACACCTTCTATCCTCCTGACATATTCATTCTATAACTGGAAGTCTGTGCCTCCCACTACCCTTCACCCATTTTGCCCATCCCACCACACTTCTCCCTTCTGGCAATCATCAGTTCTCTGCATTTATGGCTCTGTTTCTGCTTTTTGTTTGTTCATTTGTTTTTTAGACTCTGCATATAAATGAAATCCTGTGGTATTTTTCTCTGTCAGACTTATTTCTCTTAGTATAATACCCACTAGGTCCATGATGTTGTAAATGGCAAGACCTCATTCCTTTTTTATGGCTGAGTAATATTCCAGTGTGTGTGTGTGTGTGTGTGTGTGTGTGTGTGTGTGTGTACCACTTTTTAGCAATAATTGCACCGCAGACAAACCACTGATCAGTGTACTCCACTGTGTAAACACTATTATAACACTTTATCCATTCATCTATCAGTGGACACTTAGGTTGCTTCCACATCCTGGCTATTGTTGTTAATGCTGCAATAAACATAGGGGTGCACATACCCTTCAAATTACTGTTTACATTTTCTTTGGGGACTACCCAGCAATGGAATTAACAGGTCATATAGGTATTTCTATTTTTAAATATTTTATTTACTTGAAAGAGTGTGTGTGTGCAAGTGGGGGGAGGGACAGAGAGAGAGAATCTCAAGCAGACTCCACACTGAGCACAGAGTCCAATGGGGGCTTGATCTTACGACCCTGAGATCATGGCCTGAACCGAAACCAAGAGTCACTTAACCGACTGAGCCACCTAGGTGACCCGGTATTTTTTTTTTCGACTTTTACAAACTGTTTATTTTCCGTCAACCTTTTCCATTTCTATTTCCATTTTGTTTGCCTTTGTGGAAGACCAGCTTAAGACCACTCAGTGGTTGTTCCTACCCATTCAGTGGCCTGAGCAGTGGGAGCTGCAGACCAGTCTTCAGTAGGGAACTGCCGAATCGGCACCAAGGGCACCTGCATGGCTTCAGACCAGTCTGCGACTTCAGGCTGAGTAGCAGTGAACTCAGGAGCTGGAGCTGTCCATTCACCCTGAAATTCCTCCTTGGTCACAGCCTTTTCAGCAGCGGCCTGCTCTTCCTTTTCAATCTCTTCAGGATCTCTGTAGAAGTAGAGATCAGGCATGACCTCCTATGGGTGTTCTCGGGAAATGGTGCCACGCATGTGCAGAACTTCCCTGGTCAGCCTCCACCACATAAGACCCACTGAGTGAGCTCCCTTGTTGTTGCAAGGGATGGCTATGTCCACATAGTGCAGAGGAGAGTCTGTGTTACACAGAGCAATGGTAGGCAGGTTAACATAGGATGCCTCTGTAAGAGGCTGGTGGTCAGCCCTGGGATCAGTAACCACCAGAAGTCTCGGCTCCCGGAAGGCTGCCTGGATCTGGTTAGTGAAGGTTCCAGGAGTGAAGCGGCTGGCAATAGGAGTGGCTCTGGTAGCAGCAGCAAATTTCAGCACAGCTCGCTGGCCAGTATTCCTGGACAATATGACACTGACATCAGCTGGGTTTTCAATGGCAGCAATGGCACGAGCTGCCAGCAGAAGCTTCTCCCAGGTTCTCTTCAGATTTATGATGTAGATACCATCACTTCTCCTTTTGTAGACGTACTGTTCCATTTGAAAGTCAAGGTTGGTGCCACCTAAATGGGTTCCTGCTGCAAGGAATTTGAGGACATCCTCCTCCTTCATTTGCAGGACATCAAGGGCTCCGGACATTGTGAAAGTTTCCCTTTAAGTTACGACGGGAACGCAAAACAACGCCATATGGACCCTTCCCCAGGTAGCTTGGAAAGCGGTGCCCCGGTATTTTTATTTTTAATTTTTTGAGGAACCTCTATACTGTTTTCCACAATGGCTGCACCAATTTACATTCCCATCAACTGTGCATGTGGGTTCCTTTTTCTCCACATTCTCCCCAACACTTGCAATTTCTTGTCTTTTGATTTTAGCCATTCTGACAGGCATGAGGTGGTATCTCATTGTGGTTTTGATTTGCATTTCCCTGATGATGATTGACGCTGAGCATCTTTACATGTGTCTACTGGCCATCTGGATGTGTTCTTTGGAGAATGTGTATTCAGATCCTCTGCCCATTTTTAAATTGAGGTGTTTAGGGTCTTTTTGGTGTTGAGTTGTATACATTCTTTACCTTGGATATTAACCCCTTATTAGATATATCTTTTGCAAATATCTTCTCCTATTCAGTAGATTGCCTTTTAGTCTCGTTGATGCTTTTCTTTGCCGTGTAGAACCTTTTATTTTGATGTAGTCCCAGTAGTGTATTTTTTAAGATTTTATTTATTTACTTGACAGAGAGAAAGAGCACAAGTAGGCAGAGTGGCAGGCAGACGGAGAGGGAGAGGCGGGCTCTCTGCTGAGGCTCCCTGATGCAGGGCTCAGTCCCAGGACCCTGGGATCATGACCTGAGCTGAAGGCAGCTGCCTACCCGACTGAGCCACCCAGGCACCCCCCAACCAGTAGTTTATTTTTGTTTTTGTTTCCCTTACCTCAGAATACATATCTAGAAAACTGTTGCTAAGGTCAATGTCTAAGAGATTACTGCCTATGTTTTTTTTTTTTTTTTGAATTTTATGGTTTCAGTTCTCACATTTAGGTCTCTAATCCATCTCGTTTATTTTTGTGTATGATATAAGAAAGTGGTCCAATCATCTTTTTTTAAGATTTTTACTTCTTTATGTGAGAGAGGGAGAGCATGAATGGGGTGAGGGGCAGAGGGAGAAGCAAACTCCCCACTGAGCAGGGAGCCTGATGTAGGGCTCCATCCCGGGACTCCAGGATCATGACTTGAGCCAAAGGCAGACACCTGACCAACTGAGCCACCCAGGTGCCCTGAAAGTGGTCCAATCTTGTTCTTTTCCATGTAGCTATCCAGTTTTCCCAGCACTGTTGATTAAAGAGACTGTTTTTCCCATTGTATGTTCTTCCCTCCTTTATCATCGATTAATTGACCATATAATCATGGGTTTATTTCTGGGTGCTCTATCCTGTTCTGTTGATCTATGTGTCTATATTTGCACCAGTACCGTACTGTTTTGATCATAGACTTAGAGTATATCTTGAAATTTAATATTATGATATCTCCAGCTTTGTTCTTTTTTCACAAGATTGCTGTGGCTATTTGGGATTTTTTGTGGTTTCATACAAATTTTAGGATTTTCTGTGAAAAATGCTATTGATATTTTAATAGAGATTGTATTGAATCTATAGATTGTTTTGGGTAGCATGGACATTTTAATATTCTTCCAATCCATGAGCATGGTATGTCTTTCCTTGTGTTTGTGTCATCTTCAATTCCTTTCATCAATATTTTCTACTCTTCAAGGTACAGAACTTTCATCTCCTTAGTTAAGTTTATTCCTAGATATTTTATTATCTTTAGTGTAACTGTAAATGGAATTGCTTGCTTAATTTCTCTTTCTGCTGCTTTGTTATTAGGATATAGAAACAACAGATTTCTATAGATTTTTGTATCCTGCAACTTACTGAATCCATTTATTCTAATAGTTTTTAGCGTTTTCTATCTATAGTACCATGTCATCTGCAAAAATGTAACTCTTTTACTTCTTCCTTACCAATTTGGATGACTTTTATTTTTTTTCTTGTCTGATAGCTGTGGTTAAGACTCGGTGAGGGGGGATGTTCTTGGTCTTGGTCTTAGAGGAAAAGCTCTCAATTTTTCACCATTGAGTATGATGTCAGCTCTGGGTTTTTTCATATATGGCTTTTATTTATGTTGAGGTATATACCCTCTAAACCCACATTGCTGAGTTTTTTTGCATAAATGGATGTTGAATTTTGTCAAATGCTTTTTCTGTATCTGTTAAGATGATCATATGATTTCTATATTCATTTTGTTATTGTGGTGTATCAAGTTCATCGACTTGCAAGTATTGAGCCATCCCTGTATCCCTGTAATAAATCCCATTTAATCATGTTCAATGATCCTTTTAATATATTGTTGAATGTGGTTTGCTAATTCTTTCCTGAAGATTTTTGTATCTACATTCATCAGAGATAGTGGCATACAGGGTTTTTGTGTTTTTTGTTTTTTTGTAGTATCTTTGTCTTATTTTGGTATGAGAGTAATGCTGGCCTCATAGAATAAACTTGGAAACATTCTTTTCTATTTTTTGGAACAGCTTGAGGGAAATAGGTATTAACACTTCTTTAAACATTTGATAGAATTCACCTGTGAACCCATCTGGTCCTGGACTTCAGTTGGGATTTTGTTGATCATTGATTCCATTTCATTACTAGTAATGGATCTGTTCAGATTTTCTATTTCTTCCTGATTCAGTTTGTAAAACTGTATGTTTCTAGGAATTTATCTATTTCTTCTAGGTTATTCAATTTGCTGTTGGCATATAATTTTTCACAGTAGTTTCTTATAATCCTTTGCAGTGTAGGTTGCAACTTCTCTTTCATTTCCGATTTTGAGTCCTCTTTTTTCTTGATGGGTCTGGCTAAAGGGTTATCAATTTTGTTATCTTTTGAAAGAATCAACTCTTAATTTCATTGATCTTTTAATAATAGAGTTTTTAGTCTCTCTTTCATTTATTTCCACACTAGTCTTTATTTTTCCTTCCTTCTACTAACTCTGGATTTTGTCCTTTTTTTAGTTCCTTTATATGGAAGGTTACATTGTTTGAGACTTTTCTTGTTTCCTGAGGAAGGCTTGTATCACTTCCTTCTTAGAACTGCTTTTGCTGTGTCCCAAAGATTTTGAACTGTAGTGTTTCTATTTTCTATTGTTTCCAGGTATTTTTTTTTTTATTTCTTCTTTGATTTCTTCACTGACCCCACTGGTGGTTTAACATGTAGTGTAGTCTCCATGAGTTTTTTTTTTTCCCCAGGGTTTTGTTTTGTTTTTTGTAATTGATATCCAGTTTCATATTGTTGTAGTTAGAAAAGATGCTCAATATAATTTTAGTTTCTTTAAATTTAGTGAGACTTCTTTTGTGGACCAGCATGTGATCTATCCTTGAGAAGTTTCCTCTGCATCTAAAAGGAATGTGTATTCTGCTATTTGGTGATGGAATGCTCTGTATATATTTTTTATGTCCATCTGGCCTAATGTGTTGTTCAGAGTGATTGTTTCCTCACTGATTTTTCTGTCTTGATGATCTATTCATTGATGTAAGTGGAGTGTTAATGTTCCCTACTATTGTACTACTGTCAATTTCCCCCTTTATGTCTGTTAATGTTTTCTTTATATATTTAGGTGTTCCTATGTTGTTTTTCCCATTGTATGTTCTTCCCTCCTTTGTCATCGATTAATTGACTGTATAATCATGGTGCACAGAAACTTACAATTATTATATCCTCTTCTTGGATTGATCCCTTTATTAATATGTAATAGCCTTCTCTCTTTTTTTAAGATTTTTTATTTTTTATTAGAGAGAGAGTACAAGTCGGGGGAGTGGCAGGTAGAAGGAGAGGGAGAAGCAGGCTCCCCACTCAGCAGGGAGCCCAACGTGGGGCTTGATCCCAGGACCCTGGAATCATGACCTGGGCCAAAGGCAGCCGCTTAACCGACTGAGCCACCCAGGCGCCCCTGTAATAGCCTTCTATATCTGTTGCTATAGTCCTTGTTTTAAAGTCTATTTTGTCTAATGTAAGTATTGCTACCCCAGCTTTTTTTCTTTGCCTCCATTTGCATGATATATCTTTTTCCATCCCTTTGCTTTCAGTTTGTATGTGTCTTTAGCTTTGAAGTGAGTTTTTTTTATAGGCAGCATATAGATAGGTCTGTTTTTTTTATCTATTGATTCACTTTATGTCTTTTGATTGGAGCATGTAGCTCGTTTACATTTAAAGTAATTATGGATAAGTATGTACTTATTGCCATTTTGTTCACTTATTTCTGGTTGTTATAGTTCTTTTTTCCTTTTTTCTCTTGGTCCTTTCCCTTGTAATTTGATGACTTTCTTTAGTGTTTTGCTTGGATTCCTTTCTCTTAATTTTCTCTGTATCTATTACACATTTTTGGCTTGTGGTTACCATGAGTTTCATATATAACATCCAAAGTATATAGCAGTCTGTATTAAGCTGATGGTTTCCTAAGCTCAACAGTCTAAAAGCACTATATTTTTACTCCCCCCTTCACATGTTATGTATAGGACAGCATATTTTACATCTTTTACTTTTGTGTATCCCTTAACTAATTTTTGTTGATGTAATTGATTTTACTACATTTGTTTTTTCACCATCATACTAGCTTTATAAGTGGTTGACCCTACTACCTTTACTGTGTATATTTTTTAACCAGTGAAATTTTTTCCTTTTGTAATTTCCTTATGGCCTTTTCTGATTAAAGAATTCTCTTTAAGATTTCATGTAAGGCCAGTTTAGCAGTGGTGAAATCCTTTAACTTGTGTTTGGGAAACTCTTTACCTCTCCTTAATTTTTAATGATAGTCTTGCTGGGTGGAATATTCTTAGTTGTAGGTTTTTTTCCTTTCAGCACTTGAATATATCATACCACTCCCTTCTGGCCTGCAAATTTTCTGCTGAAAAATCAGCTGATAGCCTTATGGAGTTTCCCTTAAACATTTCTAGTTGCTTCTCTCCTCCTGCTTTTAAAATCCTCTCTTAATAATTTAAACACCAAAACAAAAGATATTGGGGTCATGGTGTGGACTTCCTTGGGTTTATCTTGTTATCTGTTTCCTTCCCCAGGTTAGGGAAGTTTTTAGCAGTATTTCCTTCCTCAAATAAGTTTTCTGCCCTCTACTCTCTCTCTTCTCCTTCTGGGATCCTTATGATGTAAATGTTTGTTCACTTGATGTTGTCCAAGAGATCCCTTAACCTGTCCTCATTTTTTAAATTATTTTTTCTTTTTGCTATTCAGCTTGGATGCTCTCCATTACCTTGTCTTCAAAATTAGTGATCCATTCTTCTGCATTTGCTAATCTACTATTGACTCCCTCTATTGTATTTTTCATTTCTGTCATTGTATTCTTCATTTCTGATTATTTTGATATTTTCTATTAATTTGTTGAAGTTCTCACTAAGTTTATCCACTCTTCTTTCTAATCCAGTGAGCATCTTTTTGAGCATTACTTTGAACTCTTTATCAGATAGATTGGGTATCTCCATTTACTTTTTTTCCTAGGGTTTTGTCTTGTTGTTTGGTTTGGTGCATATCTCTGTCTTCTCATTTTGACTGACTTACTGTTTTTGTTTCCATGAATTAGGTGGAATAGCTACTTCTCCTAAACTTGAAGGAATGGACTTGTGTATGGTTGTCCCCTGTGTAGACTGAGCCTGGTGACTTTTGCTGACTAGCTAGAGCTAGGGCTAGCCTGGGTGAGGATCCCAGGACACTCTGTGCTAGGGCTGTGCTGGTGGGATAGCTGGAGCTAAAGAGGTCATGGGCCAGCATAGGCCCAGGGCTCTTTGCACCAAGGGTGCCCTGGCAGAACAGCAGAGATGAGGCAGTACTAGCTGCAGGTTCCTGGGGCTCTCCACACAGAGGGTAGCCTGGCAGAGTGGCTGTAAACAATGCAGGGCTGGGTGTGAGGGTTCTGGGACACATTGGAAAGACGGCACCCTGATGGAGTGTCTGGAGCTAATGCAGTATGAGCCAGGTGGTCCCAGAATGCCTGCACTAGGGGTGCCCTAGCAAGTCATGTGGAACTGAAGTGGTTTAGGCCTGGAGTATTCTGGGGGTACTTTGCATCTGTGTCATCTTTGCAAGACAGCTGTAGCTGTAGCTGTAGTGAGCACTGACCAGGTGTGTCCTAGTATGTACTATACTGGGACCGCCTTGGTGGGACAGCAGAGTTTGTGTGGGCTAGGGGCATGGGGCTCACTGAAGCAATAGGCCAGCTAGCATGTGCATATAGGACCCTGCTCCCATCCACACTCTCAGGGTAGATGGTGAATGTAAACTGGGGCAGCCAGCCCCTCTGACCTGGACAGAGTTCCAGCAGCTCCCTTGCTATTTTGACAGAGTTCCAGGCTGGTTCCTGTATATTCTAGTTGCTCTTCTAAACTGTGCTTTTTTGTGTGTGCCCCATGGCAGACAAATCTGCTCACAATCCCTCAGTACTATTCCTTCCCACTGCTGTTTGCAGTGTCAGGAGTGGGGATTCCCTTTTTCCCTTTGTTACAGTGTATTTCTCTTACCATTCTTTATGTGGCCTCTTTATCTTCACTTGTACAGAAGCTCTTCAGTCAGCCCTCAGTTTTTCTTCAGGACAAACTGCTCTATAAATAGGTGTAGATTTGGTGTGTCTGTGGCAGAGATGAATTCAGGGTCTTCTCATGTCACCATCTTGGAACAGAATCTCTTCCTTATGATTTTTCTCAATATTTTCTTTTTCTAGCTTACTTTATTGTAAGCATAGAGCATACAATACATATAACATACAAAATATGTGTTAATTGACTATGTTATTGGTAAGACTTCTAGTCAATAGTAGGCTATTAGTAGTTAAATTTGGGGCGAGTCAGAAGTTATATGCAGATTTTTTTAAAAGATTTTATTTATTTATTTGACAGACAGAGACATAGCGAGAGAGGGAACATAAGCAGTGGGGGAGTGGGAGAGGGAGAAGCAGGCTTCCCGTGGAGCAGGGAGCCCAACGTGGGGCTCGATCCCAGGACCCTGGGACCCTGACCTGAGCCGAAGGCAGACGCTTAATGACTGAGCCACCCAGGCGCCCCTATATGCAGATTTTTGACTGGCAAGGTGGTTGATATCCCCAATCCCCATGTTGTTCAAGGGTCAGCTGTATATATTTGTAACTATGAGTGGGGTTGAGCAATTGTTTTCTGTTTTTATTTTGTTTTGTTTTAATTTTAGTCGGTTAACATACAGTGCAATATTGGCTTCTGGGGTAGAATTCAGTGATTCATCACTTACATACAACACCCAGTGAGGGCTGAACAATTGTTGAAGGTTCTTGACCATTTATAATTTTTTTCTATTCTCCAACTTTTTAATGAGCTATTTTTTAAAAACTACTTAACAACTTTACGCTCTATATAAAGTTTAATATAAATAAAAGTTAATAAAATTATAGTTTATTTATAAAGTTTAAATAGCTTAATAACTTTATTCCTTATACCATAAAACTTCATATAGGAAGCTATATTAAGTCCATTTTATCACATGAAACACATTTTTTGCAATTTATTAATCTTTTACCTTTGTCATAATGGTTATTAGCTTAAGTTTTGAATCTTTATATAATTTATCAACTTTTTTCTTTATGAATTCTGGATTTTTTGTGATGTTTAGAAAGGACATTCTAAACTGAGATTATAAAAACTCATATCTCTGTTCTTGAAATATTTCTTTAGTTTTTAAATTTTACTTTGAACTCTTTGGTTTATCTGAAATTTATCTTAATATAAAGAATAAAGTTGGTGTTCAGCTTTTTTCCCCCCAAATAGTTATATAGAGTTATTATAATGTCCTTAATTGTTTGATCCACTTCCCCTGATTTGAAATGCCACTTTTACCATATAATAAATTCCCATATGTGTCTGAGTCTAGTTCTAAAATCTATTCTTTCCCATTAATCTATTTGTGGGTTGTAGTGAAATGTTTTAGTGCCTGTAGCTTTATATTTTAGTATCTGTTAGGGTTAATCTTATTCTATTACTTTTAGTTTTTAGAATTTTCCTCTATATGGTTAGTACCATTTGTTGGATTCTAAAAAACAAATGCAAGATGCCATTTTGACTGGATTCACATTGAATTCATAGATGAGTTTAACAAACACTGACATCTTTACAGTATTTTACAGTACAGTATTTACAGTATTGAGTCTTCCCATTGAAAAACAACTATACAGAAAGTTATTCAAGTCATCTTTTATGAATCTTTGTAGCATCAACAATTTGTTTTCATATAGTTCATATAAGTTTGTATCATTAACAATTTGTTTTCATATAATTCTAAATACTTAGCTTTTTTGTTACTACTGTAAAAATGATCTTCTCTTTCATTATATTATTGAACTAGTTATTGTTTGCATATAGGAAACTTACTGATTTTTGAATATTGGTTTTATAAATATAATAATTTTACTTGTGAAAATATATGCAGCAATAAAACTTTACCTTTGTAAATCCAGGACTTCATTTACAATATCTGTTCCAATACTCCCAGCACCAAGTACTATTCCTGTAGACATTCCAGGCACACTAATGCAAGACTGTTTAGAGGATTCTAAATAATAACAAAAGGAAAAATTCAAATGAAGACTTTCAAAATGTATATATAACTTCAGTTATTATTTTTTATTTCAACTCTAATATACTTCCTATTTCCCTCTTTAAAAGAAAGAGCTACATCCTAAAATGTTCTAACCATTCATGCTTGCATTAGAAACATAACTCATGATGGTTTAAAATGCATATGAAGAATGATAGGAATCAAATGTGTAGAACATCATTGAGGGTACATTTATAACCTGTAGCACTTGAGTACAGATATTTCCTTCTCATTTTAATCTCCACACTAAAGCCAGAGCAATACTGCTTTATTTTTTAATATTACTTAATATTTCTATTTTTATTTATACAAGTAATGCATTAAAATATTCTTGTGGTGGAAAATCAAGATAAGCAAAAACTCCCCCTTAATGCTTTCCATTAATTTACCCAACAGATATGTACTGAGTAACACAAACTACAAGGAACTTCTAGGGATAGATAATGGATAAAATACCATTTCTACTCTTGAACTCAGTTTAGTGGCAGGCCAGTCGAACAAACAACTAATTGCAATAGGATGTAAGATTATAATGGAAGTGTGTTCAAAGTACTGTAGAAATTCTGAAAAGGATAATTTAAGCCATAGAAGTCTTTGCATTTTACTTTGAAATGTTTCCTTCTCCAAGACGGAAAAAGATGGTTACAGTAACAGTCCTAGTAATAAATCTCGATCATTTAAAACTAAGCTTACCTTCTGATGATTGAGAGCTACAAGGAAGTAACGACACTTCTCTCATCTCACTATGTCCCCTAGAATTAAGAAACACCATAGGTGATTTTTTTTTAAGTGAAGGAAATTGTGAAAGCCACTACATTAAAGCTCTGTGTACTTATCAATTCTTGGCCTTTTTGTTTTATATATACACGCTGTTAATGTCACCACCAGATATCAAGGTGCTAAGTACCAGGGCATTTGCCCAATGCCCTATTACCCTATGAAGTACATTTTCTCACAGTTGCAAACTCTCAGTTTTTATATTAATGATAAGAAGGCAAGGATTATTAGAATGAGTAACAGAGGATACTGCTGGAGAAACCAAGCCTTGGGGGCCTTTTTAAAAAACTATAGATCAGGAAACAGAATTGGTTTGATGCAACCTTACAGTAATTATAAAGAAAAGCTTACAGAAAGCTAATAATACTTAGAATGGGCTATGTTAGCTTATTAAGCAAATCAGGAAAAATTAGGTCTTCTTTAAGGCTGGCTAACACAGCCATAGCCAGGGCTTGGCAAGCAATGCTTAGGCTGGAATTCTGCTTATTCCCTCAGCCAAATACTCCCACACAAGCACATGTGGTATCCCAGGCCTAGAAGTCGGAGGGGGAGATGAACCACGAGAGACTATGGACTCTGAGAAACAAACTGAGGGATCTAGAGGGGAGGGGGGTGGGGGGATGGGTTACCCTGGTGATGGGTATTAAAGAGGGTACATACTGCATGGAGCACTGGGTGTTATGCGCGAACAATGACTCATGGAACACTACATCAAAAACTAATGATGTACTGTATGGTAATTAACATAACAATAAAAAATTTAAAGAAAAAAAAGATGTGCATGCAAAAATGATATGCAGGACAAAACAATTTCTTACAGTGATATATAGTTTTAAGTTACAACTATATCATTTAGTGGAGGGACAAGACAAGGCCACCATGAAGGGTAGGAAGGAGGAGCTTGAGTGAATACATTTACTATCACCTTTAATACCAAGCAAAAAGAAACTTATTACAAAAGGGAAAACTTACAGCTTAATTCTGAGAAGTAACACCAGTGAACAGTGAATGAATTACAAAACAATACATACTCAAGTTATAAAGCCACAAGATCATACAGCTTTAATGATGAGAAAAGACGCTCATTTGAGATTAACATAAAGGTTTTAACAACATAAAAAATTACTTACAAAACTAAAGTGTTGACAGACACAATATACTCCAGTTCTTTGGTCCAAGGATTTGTGAAACTAAACCACTGGCTTTTTAAAGTTACAAAAGAGCCATCTTTCTTTCTGAACTTGTATAAATCTGTAAATATTTTCTCTTTACTCTGTAGAACTTAACAAGAAAAGATAATAATCAGCATAATACTCTACCACTACATTAAAAGATTCAGATTTCACAGGAATGAGAAATGAGTTGAGGCTGTAATTAAAATTACCCCCAAATTACCCCCATTCAATGCATACCTGCTTTGTGCTTGTCAGTCAAATTACTATGGTCATCTTGATGAAAATATTCATAACAAGAAGTTCCCAAAAGTTCCTGAGGCAGATATCCTAAAATTGCTGTTGCCCTGATTTTAAAATTGAAAATAAACTTCAGATTGGTGAATGCAATCCCTTTCAGAGTACTGTAGGTCCATATATGGTCAGGATAGTAGGAGAGTGGACAGGGGGATGAGTAAACCTGGGATCCGTTTGGCTGCCCGAGACCCAGACTAGAGGTACAAAATAGAATGGACACCCACCCAGTCCAGGGTATGCTCTTCTCCCATTCAGTAAAATTGTGGCCACAGATCATGTTCAGTTTCTGCACTACTGGCTTAAAAAATATTATTCCAAGTTTTATCCAGCAGTGCTACTAGGCACATCTTTAATAGCCTTAGGTATCCCATTGAACTCTAATCATTATGGCATATAAATGTTCACCTTTGGTCCACATAGACAAATTTTCCATTCATTGCAAACCGGGTTATAAATTCAGTTGGTTTCACTTTAATCTCTCCACTGTTCTGTGGGACAATATATGGATGTAATCTTCCAATGGCAACAAGGCAGTTAAAATTACTACCGTCTTTCTTATTGTCCCTTTCTTCTTCCATTCCAACAACATGTGGAGGCCAGCTTCTCAAGTAACCAGTGCAGTGGATAGTACAGAATTTTCTATGATCTAATTCAAAAGTTTAAAAGACGGACATTTGAGTCATTGTGAATAAACTCTTAAATTTCTTTGACATTTATAATAGTTAAAATTGTGCTATAAAGCATTCTTTAAGCATGCTAAAATACGAAAGGGGAAAGCTATTGCATTGAAAAGAAATCATCAATTTCATTTAAAAACCTTATTTTTTTTTAAGATTTTATTTATTTATTTGACAGAGACAGCAAGAGAGTGAACACAAGCAGGGGGAGTGGGAGAGGGAGAAGCAGACTCTCCGCTGAGCAGGGGAGCCCAATGCGGGGCCTGATCCCAGGATCCTGGGATCATGAGCTGAGCCGAAGGCAGATGCTCAACGACTGAGCCACCCAAGCGCCCCAGGTGCCCCTTAACAACCTTATTCTTAACGGATTATTTTTCTCATAAACTAAATTATACATACTATAATAAAAAGGTAAAAGATTGCTTTAATTTAGGTTTAAAGAGGCCTAGGGCTTAATATATTTCCAAGCCAGTTTTTAAAATTACAGTAATTCCTATTTGTTAGAAAAAGTTAAACTTTAAGCATCCTTGCCCTTAGCCACAAAGGTACTATTTTTAGCTTAATAATTTTGGGTATAATTCATATTCAAAAATTCATAAAGGACAGTTAATTACACACAAATTCTTAAATTCCTTATGTTAGCACTTATAATGGTGAATAGATAGCTATGGTTATAATAGATTTATAACAATATTTAGAGAATATTTGGAGAAATTCATAAATGTATAAGAATAAAATTTGAATTAAATTTCACTTTTCAGAAAACTCTCAAGCAATTAACTCACAGGAAAAAGTTTGTCAAACAGGCCCAATCAAAATAATAAAAAATTGGAAATAATCCATGTGCTCAAATATCAGGAAACTCTTAAAACAGTGAGATACAACACAAGCATAAAAAATTGGCAGTATACAGATTACGGCAATCCACACACAAAGCTGACTTAAGTGTTAAAAAGAAGGGGGGAAAAAAACAGGTAAAAATTACTGAAAACGGTGGTTTGTGATAAGATTTAGAAAAGACCAGAACATTCATTATTTTAAATTAGCACTATTTGGTAAGACTGTTATTACAACAAATCTTAAAAAAAAAATTTAACAGAAGATGATATGGGCTGTCTTATAAGACAGCAACTAATAGTCAAAGCAAAGACTTGGAGAACACTTTGTGTGCCGTGTTGCTTTAAGTGCTTTCAGTGTATAATTAATCTTAACAGGCTTGTGAGGTGTTCTTATATCAGCACCATTGTCTTAGGAAACTGAGAGTTAATACCAAAGTCATAGCAGAAAAAGGGTGGAGCTGTGAGTGCTCTGTCTTGGAAAGTGTTTAAACATGGGCTGTCCATGTTGTGATGGAGTGGGGTGGATACAAAAGGTGTTTCAGTCAGAGGGAACAGCCAATGTAAACCTAGAGCCAAGAGAGTGTCACACGTGGCCGAGGGCATAGTCTGTGATGGGCAAGTGGCTTGAGAATAAAGCAGGGAACAGATAGGTTAGCCTTGTAAACCATGCATAGGACATTGCACTCATCACCTAACAGACATCACCCCCTCCATGGTCCACAGATGCCTTAAATTATGTCATTATCTGTTCTAATCCAAAACCACACACACACACACACACACACACACACACACACACACACGCACACGTATGCGCACACACACACATATGTATGTACTTTTTTTTAAATTTTGAGTGTAATTGACACATAATGTTACATTGGTTTCAGGTATAAAACATAGTGATTCAAAGGTTTAAGCATTATGCTATGCTCATAAGTGTAGCTACCATCTATCACCTTACAATGCTATTACAATATCATTGACTATATTCCTTATGCTGTGCCTTTTATTCCCATGACTTATTCATTCCATAACTGGAAGCCTGTATCTCCCACTCCCCTTCACCCATTTTGCCCATAACCTCACCCTCTCCCCTCTGGCAAGCATCAGTTTGTCCTATGTTCACAGTTCTAATTCTCTTTATTTCTTCTTTCATTTTAGATTCTGTGTATTAGTGAAATCATATGGTATTTGTCTATCAGTCTGACTTATTTCACTTAGCATAATACCCTCTAGGTCCATCCATGTTGTCTTAAATGGCACAATTGCATCCTTTTCCATGGCTGTGTAATATTCCACAGAAATAAAAGCAAAAATAAATTACTGGGACTACACCAAACTAAAAAGGTTTCGCACGGTGAAGGAAACCATTGGTAAAACAAAAAGGCAACCTGCTGAATGGGAGAAGATATTTTTAAATGATATATCCAATAAGGTTAATATCCAAAATACATAAAGAATTTTTACATCTCAACACACACCAAAAAAAACCAGTTTAAAAATGGGCAAAGGACCCGAATAGACAATTTTCCAAAGAAGACATACAGATGGCCAAAAAACACATGAAAAGATGCTCACCATCACTAAACATCAGGGGAATGAAAATCCAAAGCACAATGAGATATCACCTGTGAGAATGGCTAGAATCAACATAAGAAATGACAAGTTCTGGTAAGGATGTAGAGAAAAAGGAACCCTCATATACTGTTGATGGGAATGCAAATTGGTACAACCCCTGTAGAAAACAGTGTGTTCTTCAAAAACTTAAAAACAGAAACACCATATGATCCAATAATTCCACTACTGGGTATTTACCCAAAGAAAATCAAAATACTTATTTGAAAGGATATATGTACCCCTATGTTTATTGCAGCATTACTTACAATAGCCAAGTTATGGAAGCAACCTACGAGTCCATCAATAGATGAATGGATAAGGAAGATGTGGTATATGTATGCTATGGAATATTATGCAGCCAAATCACCTTTATATCACTTACTCCCTATTCTGTTTATTGGCACCATAATCAACCCAGGTAGTTAGTTAAATGAGAAAACTGGGAGTCCCACCAGATTCCTTTCTTTACAACATCCAAGATACCTTAAGGGAATTAAAATTGGGATAAATGGTAAATACAAGGTTTTCATTCATATTAAAACTAGATAGCAGTCAAAAGTCAAAAAGCTTATACACTGAGTTTGGCATTTCTGATGGCATTTGCTTGCAAATTTACAAATGATACTGACTAAAAATGTTCTTTTCAACTAAAAATGTAGATTTAAAAAGTTCCACATTCATACAGAATCTCATCACACAAAACCTAGCATTTTACTTTGATTCTTCTCTAATAACAGGGTTGCCAACCAAATTTCCAATTTAATCTGTCTCACAATTCTCACTGTGAACATTTATTCAGTTGGCAGATTTTTAGTTGGGGTTATGTGATTCCATCCACTGCAATCCATTTGATCAATTGCCTTAGGCTTTTTTAAAATCCCATATGATACCTCTTATCTCAAGAATTCTTAGGGGCACCTGGGTGGCTCAGTCAGTTAAGCATTCAACTCTTGATTTCAGCTTAGGTCATGATCTCAGGGTCATGAATTTGAGCCCTATGTCAGGCTCCACACTCAGCCGGGAGTCTGCTTGAAATTCTCCTCCCCCACCCCCGTTCACATGCTCTCCCTCTAAAATAAATAAATCATTTTAAAAAAAGAATTCTTTAAATTTTTACCTAAATATTGGGGTCATGGGCCCCATTCCTTACCAAACTGTTTACATCAGCTCCACAGGGTAGATTCAAGTATAACCTACTCTGTGATTTTTGGAAAGGGGGAAAAATTTATGTTAACCCAAACGCTGCCTTCATTTATAGGACATCTTTTCAAAATCCCTCATGAAATTTTTCTTCAGGTTGAGGGCTAGGTCTCTCAATTTGGTATCTTGCTTGGTTTGAATTCTCACAGAAGCAGATCTTGAGACAAGGATTCAGGTACAAGAAGCATATTTGAGAGAGGATCCCAGGAATACTAGTAGGGAAGTGGGATGAGACAGGGAAGAGAAGGAAGATGATAAAGGATAAGTTCTCCAGCAAGTTCCCACTTTGGAAAATCAATGTTATATCTGGGTGGGGGACCTTCTGGGAAAAAAATGTAGAACAAGAGCCTCAGAACTAAGTAATCCGAAGAAAAAGAGAGTTAGGATGTTTATCCATCAGCTCCCTTCAGGCAGTGGATGAGGGTTGCTCACAGGGAGCACTGATTCCCAAGGACTTGAGGTCCGCCCCTAGCTACTGTAGGCAGAACAATCTCTAAAGAAGAGAGAAGGTCTAGCAGAGTCATGGAGGTTGGACATTGGAAACAAGGTGGCATCCCTGCAAGTGGTAGGTGCTAAGAGGATAGGTCATGGTGTACTGACAGCATCTGCCACACTTGCACAGGGAGCCAAAGGGATTCTGGGTGTACTACTGTATTACTGATGATCTCATTAAGATAAATTTGAGAAACACCCAAGACATTTGGTAGTAGTCATCCATCCTTCATCAGCCCTTGATTTCACGAGTAGAGATACAGGAGTAATTTTATCCCTATCTTAGAAGCTTTTTCAAAGTTTGAATCTATAACATTCATGTAAGAATCAGGGCAGAAGTAATGTTTCTAATGTCAATCTTGTTTATTTTTAAACATTTTATTATGGAAAATCTCAAACATACAAAATGAGAACAGTATAATGAAACCCCACTTGAGGGATTCATGGCCAATCTTGAGAAATGGCTTTTCCATAAATTGTAAGTTCAGTTTCAATTAGCATAAAAAGGGCTTTCTAGTCTCTTAAATTTAAGTGTAACTAAAACAAAACTATGGAGATAAGAGATGAGTGGTTACCAGGGGAGGTGGCAGGGGGAGATGAATAGGCAGAGCACAGTGGATTTTAATGCAGTGAGACTACTCTGTATATTACGACGACAGATACATGTCATTATACATTTGTCGAAACCCATAGAATGTACAACATCGTGTGAGTGAACCCTAAGATAAACTGTGGACTTTGGGTGATGATGATGATGATGTGTCAGTGTAGGTTCATCCTTGGTAAGAAATATACTGTTTTGGTGGGAGATATTGGTAATGGGGGAGGCTCTGCATGTGTGGGGGCAGAGGTATATGGGAAATCTCTGTCCCTCCCTCTCAGTTTCATTGTAAAACTAAAACTAAAATAATTTAAAAATTTAAATATAACTGCTGTGCCGTGGTAAATAAGAAAAACACCTTTACTAACTATGAGCTTTCCTCATTAATAGGGAGTCGTCTTAAAACATAATCCTGTAGGCTAATTATTACTGGTAAGACCATTCCAGAGCAACTATATGTAAAATACCATTATTTCACTTGATACTCTCCTTGGCTAACGTAGAATACAAGAGGATCTCACGTGTGGGAACCCATCCATGTGGCCAATCAGGGTTCAATTTTGCAGTTACCTTACCCCGGCCCAGCGGTCTGTCTACATGTCTGTCTACAGGCAGTTGTCCTCAAATCAGGCGCTGCAAGGAAAGGCCATCCTGATTGTTAACACATGCCCTTACCATTTCTTCGGCCCAACTGGCCGTATGCCTTTGGCACAGAGCTCTGGAGTATAAAGTGAATATTTGGTTCAAGTGCTTGAGCAGATTAAAAAGTCTTTTTTGAAAAGATATTTGACTCACTGCAGGCATCTGTGTGGTCCAGCTTGACGTGGGAGTGAACATCTGTGTGTGGGCAGGAATACATTCCTACCCCAAAAGCCAGCCCCCTTGCTGTGTGTCTGCTGCAGAAATCATCCAGAATGGGTCTCTTTCATTAGTAACCTTTTGGCATCTAGGAAGTTGCTTTAGTAGGTGGTATGGCATAGTGGAAAGAATACAGATTTTAAAGCCGTATTTCTGATTCTGCCTCTTTCTAGGTGACTTTAGACCAATTACATAACCTTTTTTTTTTTTTTTCCGCGTCTGTTTCCTCAGGTGCAAGATAAGGACGGTTTACACAGGATTGTTATTCAGATTAAATTAGGTATTTACTCAAAGTGCTTGGCAAATGCTTTTAAATAATCACTGATTTTCTTGCTGAAGAAGCAAATTTTATTTTGTTTTCCTTTTCTTTCTGAGCCACAAATAAGGGCTTCCGTTTATTGAGTGCTTACTGGGAGCCAAGCATGGCGTTAGCCACATGTAATTCGAACTCCCATGAGGTGGTATTATTACTATACCCATTGTATCTGCTAGGGCTGTGATAGCAAAATACACAGACTGGGCTTAAGTAATAGAAATTTATTTTCTCTCAGTTCTGGAGGCAAAAGTCTTGGCAAGTTTGGTGTCTCTGAGGCCTCTTTGCCTTATAGATGTCTGACTTCTCACTGTCCCCATATGACCTCTTTGTGTGTGTGCATCCCTAGTGGCTCTTCCTCTTCTTTTTCTTTTCTTTTTTAAAGATTTATTTATTTGAGAGTGAGCACGCGCGAGGGGGAGGGGCAGAGGGAGAGGGAGGATCCCAAGTAAACTCCCCGCTGAGTGCAGAGCCCGACACGGGGCTCGATCCCAGGACCCTGAGATCATGACCTGAGCTGAAATCAAGAGTCAGACGCTTAACCAACTGAGCCACCCAGGCCCCCTCTTCTTATGAGAAGACCGGTCGTACTGTGTTAGGGATTTACTCCATGACCTCATTTGACCTTAATTACCTCTTTAAAGGCCCATCTCTAAATAGAGTCACATTGGAAGTTAGGGCTTCAACATGTGAATTTTGGGGAAATTCAGTCCATAACACCCATTTCCCATATATTGAGAGAAATTTGCTTCCAGTTGCACAGTCGTTAAGCAGCAGACATGATGTTAAAACCCTACTGAGGGGCGCCTGGGTGGCTCAGTTGGTTAAACATCTGCCTTCAGTTCAGGTCATGAGGTCATGATCCTGCACCCCTCCACCCCCACCCTACCGTCAGGCTCCCTGCTCAGTGGGGAGTCTGCTTCTCCCTTCTCCCTCTGTCCCTCCCTGCCACTCGTGCTCACTCTCAAATAACACTAAAAAAAAAAAAAAAAAAACACCCTATTGAATTCAGTCCAGGCTCCTTCTACTCTGTCCTAAAGTCTGACCACCAGCATGGCTGTTGTGAGGCAAAGCCTAATATGAGAACTTGGAGCACTGGAGGGAGTTAATAATATGCCAGTTCCTTTAGCTCATCATGAAATTAAAGTATGAATTAGCTTTAATTTACCACTTGAAATACATTTTTCCAGTAAGATTATCAATACTTATTTAAAAAGAAAAAATATCTTCTCTGCCTCTTCTATAAATTTCTAACTTATAATAAAAAATTCCATTTAGAAACCACGTAGAGAGACTAACGCGTGATTATTACATCCTTCAAAAATGCTGCTTGGAATTTTTTTTAATCTATGACTAGACACGTGTTTCTGCTTAAGAGTCAATACTTACAAAATACTGTAACGGTACTATGCAGTTCACGGAGGACATCTTACTTTCCTTTTCGCATCTTTGCAAAGGGTTGAAAGACTAGACACAGAAAGTATCATTCTTCCAAGATTACTATCTGTGACTTATTTGGGCTCCCTTATTTAAGAAAAGTCCTCCAAGAATGTAGATAGTTGTGTGCTGTCCTAGAATTCCACGGAAGCTGAAATAAAAAAATCTACGGTGACAGAGGAACCTAGACAAGAGAGAGCCCCCCCACCGATCTGTGACTTGTAGTTCCGGTGAGAGTCTCGACCTGGCTTATAGATAGTGACCACCTCACTATATGAGCAATAAACTCTGCTCTCTTATAAGGGCACCAACAACATTATGAGGGCCCCACCCTCACAACAGAAACTTCTTGGGATCAAATCTTTTAAGATGTTTAAATTGCATTTTGGGTTAAACCAAAACATCATGATGTAGATTAATTCACTGGATTCTTAATTGTTCTTGTGGATCTGAGAGCAATTATGTGGTCAATACAGAGATAAAAGACAAGAGGATGGTCACTTAGGCTTTCAGTAAATGTCTGAGTGTCTACAGTGTGTCAGGCATCACAGAAACAAATGAAACTCTCATTCTAATGTGGGATGCAAATATAAAAAAAATAATTTTGATACAGTGCAGCAAAGAGCTCAGGATTATTAATAGGTCACCTATCAAAAGTGGGCACCTGGGACTTAACCCAGCAGAGAGAGAAGGGTGTTAGGGAAGATATCCTGGAAAGAAGCGTTGCCTGTGTTCTAATGGTTCTGGATCTGCCAACAGGCTTTCATTCTCCATTCCTTCCAGCGGGATGGCCTAGTGCTGCTGCTAGTATTCTGTTTTGGAGATCTAAGGCCGATAAACCTCCAGGGCCATCTGGGTGGGTGCCTGAGTCCTAGGCCTGACAGACTCAATCTTCTCTTCCATAATGGCACTTCGCAATTCAGGATTAAACGGTTGTTATGGTGAAGCAAGTCATCAACTTGCCCTCTTAAATCTTTCATGTTACCACTGATTGTGCTGCAGAGTCTGCCTTGTTAGGGAACAGATCCCTTGAACTATTTCTTAGGGTTCTCCCAGCTGGTCTACATGTCTTGGCTCTCCTGTGGTGTTAATATGAGGTCCTAAGGGGAAGGGAGCATACTCAGGATGTCTAATTTGGTATTTCATAATCTGCTGTAGTGATGGACATGGTCACTTAGCTCCCATTGGGCCTAATACAACACAGAACATTCTTCCTTACTATCAGGTTTGGGGGTAGGGGGAGCCTACTAAAAATGCAGAGATGTTCCTAGGGGGCATATCAGAGGCTTGTCATTTTTCTAATCTCTAAAGCAATGGCCTTGAAACATTTTTTTATTTTGCATGCTATAAAAAAAAATGTAAGCACCCTTCATGTGCATACATTTCATATATCAACTTATACAAATATGTGTATTATAAAACACAAAATTGAAATTAAAAATAGAAAAAAGATGAAAACATTTTAAGAATAAATTTTATTAATGGTAAAACTTATTCTTTAAAAATTATACATCTTGTTTAATGAAGCTATTAAATATGCTTTATTATTTTTAAAAACCATGTTTTAACACATTATGAAACAGTGACTTGAAGGTCTGGTTCTAAATCTAACTTGTCCTATTTTCTTTTTCTTCATAGCACTTATCACCATCAGTAAAGGTTTTGTTTTGTTCATTGCTTTGGCCCCAGCATATGGAATAGTGTTTGGCCCATAGTGTGTAGTTAATAAGTATTCACTGAAAAACATTTTTGAACACAAGACCATATAATGGTGTGTTATTGTGCATTCCCTTCCCTATTTTATGTTCAGTGGCTTCATGTTGGTAAAAGTGTGACTACTTATGCCACAGAAATCAGCACAGCTACAAATCAGGGCTTGACCTATTGTTTATTTTCTTTCCTGGTTGTCTACACCTATGAAAACCATGGACTAAATATTAATAATGAAGATTAAACCTAAAAAGCATGTTGTGCCTATAGTTGTTATATGGTAAATAGCACAAAAATTGAGCAAATAATCCTCTAATATTAAATGATTTCAGCAAAGTCACTAACATTTAAAAAACGCATTAAGTTCTGACACTGAGTCTTCATGATTTCACTTGCATCTTATTAATGTAAAGGAAAATGCCAACCAACATTCATATCAAAACTATGCTCAGAGCTGGTTGTTAAACACTGACCAGCACACCACTCTCTCTAGCCTATGTGGACCTACAAATGTGGTTTCAGCTGCCTCCCTTCCTGTCACTACCTCCTGTATGTAAGATCCAGTCACACTGTTCTTTGCCAAGTGCCCCCAAATGCCAAGTTTTTCATTCCTCAAGGTCTTCACACTTGTCTTTGTGTCAGGAATTTCTTCCCAGGGAGTTGTACATAGCTGGCTCCTTATTCAGGTCTCAGATCAAATGTCACCTTAGAGAGACGTTCTCTGAGTATTCTAAAGTAATTACCTCTTCCTAGTCCCTGTCCTCATTACTCCCTTTTATTGACTTCATTGCACCTTCTACTACCTAAAATATTTATTAATTTACATGTGGACCGGCTGCCTCCTGTCACTATGATATAATGTTCACTAGAGCAATGATTTGACCACCTATCTCCAGTGTACCCTTTGCATTTGGTGTGGTGCCTGGCACATAGTAGGTGCTCAGTAAATAATTATTGACTGATGAAAATCTAATTAGAGACTACTGTGCCGGCAATGATATCATGCTGGTCTCTACCAGTGTTACTTAAGTGTAACAAATATGCAGCGTTTTCTAAAACCAAGATTATGATAGAAGCTATGAGAAAACCCAAGTGGAGGAGAATCTCCACCAGCAGAATTTCAGCACCAGTCTTGGGCACTGCTGCCCAGGCCATCTGTTCTCCTCCACTCTCCTTGCTCTTTCCTCCTCTTCTGCTCCCAGATAATCTCCTACTTGACAGAAGAGTCTAAAGCAGTGGTTCTCAAAAAGAACAGAGAGACTGAGAAAACTGTGAGGCTGCCAAGTTTAGAAGCAACGAGTAAGATGGTAGAGCAGGGAGTGGAGGGTGAAGTCAAGTTTTACAGAAGTAAAACATGGTGACACTGGGCACTAACCATGCACCAAGACAAAGACATGACTAAAATACCAGTACTACGTAAGACCATATGGAAATGCTCTTCCCAGAAGGAATGACAAATTAATCTGAAGATCTTTTTAACTGTAGTTGATACATAAAGTTACGTTAGTTTTGGGTGTACAACATAGGGACACGACAGATCTATCTGTTATGCTTCCCACAAGTGTAGCTGCCATACGACACTGTAACAAGATTATTGACTATATTCCCTATACTGTACCTTTTATCCCTATGACTTACTCATTCCATAACTGGAAGCCTGTATCTCCCACTCCCCTTCACCCATTTTGTCCATTTCCCCCTCCCCACATTCCCTCTGGCAACTATCAGTTTGTTCTCTATATTGATGGGTCTGTTTCTGCTCTTTGTTTAGTCATTTGTTCTGGTTTTTAGATTCCACATATTAAGTGAAATCCTATGGTATTTGCCTTTATCTGTCTCACTTAGCATAATACCCTCTAGATCCATCCATATTCTTGCAATATTGTTTGCAATGTCAAGATCTCATCCTTTTTATGGCTGAGTAATATTCCAGTGTGTGTGTGTGTGTGTGTGTGTGTGTGTGTGTGTGTGTGTGTGTGTGTGTGTGGAGGGGATGGGGTAACTGGGTGATGGGCATTAAGGAGGGCATGTGATGTAATGAGCACTGGGTGTTATATACAACTGATGAATCACTGAACCCTACCTCTGAAACTAATAATATACCAAATGTTAATTGAATGTAAATAAAATAAAAAAATATTCCAGTATGTGTGTACCACTTCTTTATCCATTCATCTACTGATGGACACTTGGGTTGCTTCTATATCTTGGCTATTGTAAATAATGCTGTGATGAACATAGAGGTCATATATTTTTTCAAATTAGTGCTTTCATTTGGGGGGTAATTATCCAGAAGTGGAATTATTGGATGATACAGTATTTCTATTTTTAATTTTCTAAGAAAACTTCATACTGTCTTCCAAGTAGTTGCAGCAATTTATGTTCCCACCAAAAGTGCACATTCCTTTTTCTCTAAATCCTCACCAACAGTTGTTTTTTTGACTCTAGCCATTCTACAGGTGTAAGGTGATACTTTGATTTGCATTTCCCTGACGATTAGTGATGTTGAGCATCTTTTAATATTCCTAGGCCATGTTAAGTCTTTGGAAAAAGGTCTATTCAGGTCCTCTGCCCATTTTTAAATTGGATTATTTCTTTGATGTTGCATTATGTAAGTTATTTATATATTTTGATATTAACCCCTTATTGGATATATCATGAGCAAGTATCTTCTCTCATTCAGTAGGCTGTCTTTTCATTTTGTTGATGGTTTCCTCCACTGTGCAAAAACTTTTTATTTTGATGTAGTCAAAATAAAAAGTTTATTTTTGCTTTTGTTTCCCTTACCTGAGGAGACATATCTAGACCAAACAGTTGCTAAGGCTGATGCTCAAAGGATTACTGCCTATGTTTTCTTCTAGGATTTCAGGTCTCACATTTAGGTCTTTCATCCATTTTATTTTTATGTGTGGGTGAGAAAGTGGTCCAGTTTTCTCAGCACCATTTATTCAATAGGCTGTCTTTCCCCTGTTGTATATTCTTGTCTCCTTTGTTGTAGGTTGACTATATAAATGTGGGTTTATTTCTGGCTTCTCTCTTCCTATTTTTGTGCCAGGATCATACTGTTTTGACTACTACAGCTTTGTAGTATATCATGAAATTTGTTATTGTGATACCTACAGCTTTGTTCTTTCTTAAGATTGTTTTGGCTATTCGGGTCTTTTATGGTTCTATACAAATTTTAGGATTGTTCTAGTTCTGTGGAGATGCTGTTGGTATTTTCATAGGGATTGCACTGAATCTGTAGATTGCTTTAGGGAGTATGGACATTTTAACAATATCAATTCTTCCAATCTATGAGTATGGTATGTCTTTCCATTTGTTTGTGTCACCTTCAATGTCTTTTATCAATGTTTTGTGGTTTTTGAGGTAGAGGTCTTTCATCTCCTTGGTTTTTTTTTTTTAACGATTTTATTTATTTGACAGAGAATGAGAGAGAAAGCGCACATGAGAAAGGGGAGGGTCAGAGGGAAGGAATCTCAAGCAGACTCCCTGCTGAGTGCAGAGCCCTAGGTGGGGCTCAATCTTACCACCCTGAGATCATGACCTGAGCTAAATCAAGAGTCAGATGCTTAACCGACTGAGCCACCCAGGAACCCCTGTCTCCGTGTATTTTTATATTTCCTTCCTAATTTCTTCATTGACCCATTGATTGTTTAGTAGCATGTTGTTCAGCTTCCATGTGTTTGTTTTTAAGAATTTTTTCTTGTGATTAATTTCTAGTTTCATACTGTTGTGGTTGGAAAAGATGTGTATATAAATTTTTATCCTCTTAAATTTATTGAGACTTGTTTTGTGATCTATCCTGGAGTATATTCCATGTGCACTTGAAAAGAATCTGTACTCTGTTTTTGGATGAAATGTTCTGTATGTATCTGTTAAGTTTATCTAATCTAATGTGTCATTCAAAGACACTGTTTCCTTATTGATTATCTGCATGGATGATCCATCCATTGATGTAAGTGGGGTATTAAAGTCCCAACTATTATTGTATTACCCTCCATTTCTCCCTTTATGTCTGTTAATATTTGTTTTATGTATTTAGGTACTCCTATGTTGGATGCATGAATATTTACAATTCTCTCCTCTTGGTGGATTAATCCTTTTATCATTATGCATTGCCCCTTTTGTCACTTGTTATGGTCTTTATGTTAAAGTCTATTTTGTTTGATATAAGTATTGCTATCCCAGTTTTTTTTTTTTTGCTTCCATTTGCATAGAATATCTTTTTTCAAGCTTTCACTTTCAGTCTGTATGGGACTTTAGGCCTGAAGTGAGCCTTTTGTAGGGAGCATATAAGATGGGTGTTGTTTTTTTTAATCCATTGAATCACCCTGTGTTCTCAACTGGAACATTTAGACCCTTTACTTTTAAAGTAATTATTGATATTTATGTACTCATTGCCATTTTATTGTTTTCTGGTTGTTGTTGTAGTTCTTCTCTGTTCCTTTCTTCTTCTCTTGGTCTCTTCCCTTATGATTGTTGACTTTCTTTAGTGTTATGCTTGGCTTTCTTTCTATTTTTGTGTATATATTATAGGTGTTTGGTTTGTGGTCACCATGAGGTTCATATATAACATCCTAAGTATAGAGCAGTCTATATTAAGTTGATGGTCACTTAAGTTTGAACACACTCTGAAAGATTTTTTGCTCCCCTCCCCCATGTTTAATTTATATGTTGTCATATTTTACATCCTGTTATTCAAATTTTCTTCTAAGTATGGTCTTTTCTTTTCCACTTCAGGAAGTCCCTTTAACTTTTCTTGTAATGCCAGCTTAGTGATGAACTCCTCTAACTTTTGTTTGCCTGGGAACTCTTTATCTCTTTTTTAACTCTTAGTGATAATCTTGCCAGGTAGAGTATTCTTGGTTGTAGGTTTTTTTCCCTTTCAGCACTTTGAATATATCATACCACTTCCTTCTGGCCTGCAAAGTTTCTGCTGAAAAATCAGCTGATAGCCTTATGGGGTTTCCCTCGTATGGTACTTATTGCTTCTCTCTTGCTGCTTTTAAAATTCTCTCTTTAGCTTTCTTTAATCTTTGACATTTTAATTGTGATGTGTCTTGGTGCAGAACTTCTTGGGTTCATCTTCTTTGGCGCTCTCTGTGCCTGTGTCAGATATCTGTTTCCTTCCCTGAGATAGAGACTTGTTCAGCTCTTATTTCTTCAAATAAGTGTTCTGCTCCTTTCTCCTCCTTCTGGGACTCCTATAATGTGAATGTTTGTTTGCTTGACGTTGTTGAAGAGATCCCTTACCTATCCTCACTTTTTCTAAAATTCCTTTTTTTTCGGAGTGCCTGGGTGGCTCAGTCGTTAAGCATCTGCATTCGGCTCAGGTCATGATCCCAGAGTCCTGGGATCAAGCCCGGCATCAAGCTCCCTGCTCAGCAGGAAGCCTGCTTCTCCCTCTCCCACTCCCCTTACTTATGTTCCCTCTCTCGCTGTCTCTCTCTCTCTCTGTCAAATAAATAAAATCTTAAAAAAAAAATTCCTTTTTTTTTTGCTGTTCAGCTTGGGTGTTTTCCATTAGCCTTCCAGATTACTGATCCATTCTTCTGCAGCCATTAATCTATTGATTCCCCCAGTATATTTTTCATTTCATTTATTATATTCTTCAACTCTGATTAGTTGTCTTTTATATTTTCTATCTTTTTGTTGAAGTTCTGAGTTCTTCCACCCTTTTCTCCAGTCTGGTGAACATCTTTATGATCATGACTCTAAACTCTTTATCAGGCATATTGCTTAGTTCTTTTTCTCAGGTTTTGTCTTGTTGTTTCATTTGGAGCATACCCCTCTGTCTCCCTGACTTTGTGTTGTTTCTATGAATTAGGAGAAGAGCTATTTCTCCCAAATTTGAAGGAATCATCTTGTGTATGGTTCTTCCCTGTGTAGATTCTGTATCTGGTGACTTTGGCTGGTTGGAACTGTAGCTGATACCAGTGGGGGCCCTAGGGCGCTCCATTCTGGAACTGCCCTGGAAGGGTGGCTAGAGCTGAAGTGGAGTTGAGGTGGTCTTAGGACTATCTGTACAGAGAGTGCCCTAGCAGGACAGCTGAAGTGGGTGCAGGCTAGTGGGTCCTGAGGCTCTCTACACAGTGGGCACCCTGGCAGAATAGCCAAAACTGAAGTATAGGCATGGGCTGGGGTGGTCTCTGGGCGCTCTGCACAGAGGGTGCTCTGGCAGGATAGCTAAAGGGGTACAAGCCAGGGTATGGGGGTATTCAGCCTAGAAGTTGCTCTGGGAGGGCAAATGGAGCTGAGATGGGTATGGGCCAGGTGTTCTGAGGGTACTCTGCACAAGGGGCACCCTGGTGGGTTGGCTGGAGCTGTAGTAGGCATAAGGTGGGGGGGAGGGGGTTTCCAGAGCAGTATGCACTAGGGATGCCCTTGCAAGCCATCTGGAGCTGAAGTGACTTGGGCCTCGGGTGTTCCAGCATGCTTTGCACTTGTGTCACCTTGGTAAGGCAGTGGAGCTGTAGTGAGTGCTGACCAGGGATGTCCTGTCGGGCACTATTGTGGGGCAACCTTAGGGCTGGTGTGGGTTAGGGCTCTGGGACTCACTGACTGACAGAGAAGGCTAGCTCGGGCACCCAGACCTTGCTGTCATTCATATGGTCAAGGTGGAGGGGGAATGTAAACTATGGTTCTCACCAGCCCCTCTGACCTGGAGAGAGTTCCAGTAGCTCCCAGCCCTTTGGCAGCATTGTAGGACTGGTTCCTGTATATTCTATTTGCCTTTTTAGACTGTGGGTTTTTTGTGTGCCCCAGTGCAGAGAGATCTGCTCACAGTCCCTCAGTACTATCCCTTCCCACTACAGTTCTCAGTGTTAGGGTTTTCCTTTGTTACTGTGCCATTCTGTATGTGGTCTTTTATTGTATGGAAGCTGTTCAGTCAGCCCTCAGATCTTTTTCAGGAGAAATTGCTCTATAAATCGGTGTAGGTTTGGTATCTGTGAAGGAGGTGAGTTCAGGGTCTTCCTATGTCACCATCTTGGACCAGAACTATTACTCCCTATTTGGTAATCTTTAAAACACTTACAAAACCTGATAGTTTAAGACTTTACTCAACTTATAACTTGTATAAAACACCACAGAGATTTGAGCCACATTAAGATAGTTGCATTGGCTGCCATGTTTTTCTCTCTCATGGATTGCTGTATAGATTAGGTGATTCACTTATGGTTGGATCTACTCAGTATGGTATTGATTTACCTCTACTTAAATCTAGTTAAATCCTGGACTACAGTCCAGGGTCTGCATGGAGTATGACTCCTTACACCATCCACACAGAAGGAATATTCCTGCCCTTGGAGACTAGTTCCACATTATTAGCCATGTCAAATATAAGATTAATATGAGACTAACATGACTGACTTGGGAAGGAAGGCAGAGGAAACAGGCGCCCTGAGGTAAGGACAACACCATCTCCTTGCACTGTCCTAAGAGTTTAGATGCATTATTTCTAATAATATTCATAACAGCTCCTAACATTTACCTAGTGTTACTATGCTAGGAACCAGGGTAAGCACATCACATGTATTAACTCCTTTAATCCTAATAACCACCCTAGGAGGGAGAGTCTATTATTTTCTTTCTACAGTTAAAAAGAGTGAGACCCAGAAGGATTCAGTAATTTATTTTGAGTCACACAGTTACTCACAAGTTAGGATTCAAACCTGAGCAGTTTGGCTCCAGAATTGATGCATTTACCTACCCCACAAAGCCATACAAGGCTGTGGATAATCTTGTTTTACAGATAAGGAAACTGAGGCTCAGAGGGATTAAGAAACTTGTTCACAGTCACAGAGCTAGCAAGTGATAGAACCAAAATTTGATCCCAGTCAGCTGGATTCCACAGCCTCTTAATCACCAGGTCAACTATGACTTCCAGCCCAGGAGGCCTTACAAGTGACTTTAGACAACCCTTGCCCACTCAGAGCCAAGGGCACAAGGGCAGCAACTGATGGTTTACAAATAGATCCTCTCTTACGACTGCTGGTTCATTCTGTTTCTTCATAGTGTAACGGAAGAGTAGGGGGTTTAGGTTTGAGTGTGAGTTTTACCAATTTAAGTCAGTGGTAAGCATAGTGTTTTCATGGAGATTAAAACACTTAGTACAGTTTCTGATCTGGCACAGGTACAGGCTTAATGAGTATTGAGTGATTATCATCTTAAGTGGTTGCCAAAAAAGATTTGACCAAAACTTGTAAATAAATTGAATCTTGCAGCTCAGTATAAATATCCTCTTAAAGGATGGGAAAGCAAATCTCAAAAATTTCCTATTTGCATAGGAAATCCTGTATCTAATAGGTTAATATATTCTTAGGCAAAAAATGTGTGAGACATTTTTCAGTCCCCAGAATTTCTCATCAAGTAAAATAGATGAGTGTTAATTAGAAATGTAAATAAGACAAATCTATAAAAGAAAACAGAACTAGAAACATTTACCAAAGAACCAAAAGCATTGAAACTACACCTGGAATGTCTTAAGAAACTTTCACCCCGTGTATCACCACATCAAAAACTAATGATGTTTTGTATGGTGACTAACATAATAAAATTTAAAAAAAATTAAAACTTTCACCAAAATTAATCAAGTCAGGCTCTTGTACTATCGGGAGTTTTTTTTTAAAAGACCTGTCATATTATGAAACAATGAAATATAACTTTTGTTATGAAATTCCAATTTCTTCCATTTTCCCATTCGAATGCCCCCAAACTGCAATTTCAACAACACCATTAAAATCTTGGGCAGTAAAAGGCCTGCAATTACCTGATAAATTTGAAAGCTATGACGAGTCAATCTAAATAATTTTGGTTAAAAAACAATCATATTTCCTTAGGTGCTTTTGGCCTCAACTATTTGCCTTGACCACACACTTTATTACTTCTGTATGGAAAGCTCTTAGGACATTAATTTTATATCCATGCTTAAATCACTTGATATTTTAAAATGATGATACCTTTCTTCTTTGAGGTGGATAAGCATTCATGCTCTTCTTTGACAGAGATTTTACAACTCTTTATCCGACAAAAAAAGGATCGCCTTGAGCCAGAATATACATGAGTCCTTCCACTGTGGAAATTCCTGTGAACTTGCAAACCAGCTTTCATAGCAGGAGGAGGCAAGAGAACAGGTGGAAAAGAATATTTTCATATAGATGGTAAGAAATGTCAGGAGACACATTTCAAAATTATTCCTTTTTTTTTTTATAAATTGAAAAAGAAAAATGGTTACTTAAAGCAATGACATCATTGCTTCACATCACAAATATATATTTCACATCATAAAGTGAAACATACCAAAAAGAGCATTTACTGAGCAATCATATTTTTATAATTTATAAACACTTGCAATTTATTTTCATTTTTTCCCTAGGGGTGGAAACAAAGGTAATCTAAGTGAAATGAAATTAAAAAATTTTTTTAAATGAAAAAGTCCTCAACTTACAGTAGTAATCAATGGCATAAAGCATCATTACTTTATATTATAAATAATTGTTTGATACTAAGCATTTTCAGAGAGGTATTTTCAGGAGAAGATAAAGAATATTTACACTTCCAAAGCACAATTATACAAGGTCTTTCATACTGACTAGACCTAACTCATATAAGAAAGAGAACCGTCTCAGCATATAGCTGAATAATAGAAACCCCAGCAACTTTTTAAATCCCAAATGATACTTTCTTGTAAAGACTTTATTAGCATATGAAAAACAGCAAATATGAAGCAATCACATACTCCCCCGAACAAAGCATCTTCATATGAATATATTTGTTTTGTATGTGTATATGAGTATAAGAATTCTCTATTTATATTGTTTTTTTGAACTCTGAGGTTAATGATTGTAAAGTTTATTAAATCTCCTCATGATAAAACCATAATTAGCTAATTTTTCAAAATATTGTACAGCTGTGCTTTTAAGTAATAATTATATTTACATAAAAGTATGGGCATGCTGAAATGACCACTTACTTTTGGCATCGATCAGCTTCTCTCTCGGTGAAATATCGGAAGAAGAAAGTTGCTCCTTTACTTTGGCAACATCTTTTGGATGTAAGAAGTCAAATAAGCTTTGTCCAGTCAAGCTAGCCTATTTATAAGGTAGATGTTCATTTAAAATCAGTACCATAATTTTTCTACATTTCTTCACACAAACATAATGGTAAATACTGTTAAAACTGCTTTTTCTTAGGCTCAGAGATACATCTACCACACTGTGTGACATTAACTTAGTGTTAGAAGCAGGGTAATACTTGTAGATAGAAATACATGCACACAAAACCATATATGGAAACACACAAATCACAAATACCTAATCACTAATATTCAGTGAACTCTTGTTAACATCCCCCAATTCATTTGTTGCTTCTAAATCACATTATGACTTAAATTCTTCTTATCCTTGGTAAAAGTAAAGAGATTGCAATATGGAAGCCACAAAGTATCTGTGATTTTAGGGTGTGACTCAGATTCAAAAAAAAAATCACTGTACTATTAAAAAACAAAATCCACCCTAGAACACCTTCCACTTCCCATTCCACTTATCCCAGTATGTACAGCATTCCCACGTCTATGCCTTTGCTTGTACGGTCTCATCACCTAGAATTCATGACCTCTTCTCTACAGACTCATAGTTCCCTCACCATTCTAACCAATTGGCTTTTACTCCCCGACTCCCTCAACTTCAAGTGTCTTCCTCCCCTTCTCTACTCATCTTAACACCTAAGCAGACATTCTACTTTGTATATGAAGCCTTCCCTGACCCACAGTGATCACCCCGCCCTTGTGAAATCCTTTATTACCTAAGTAGACAGTCTTATATTAGACAGAACACATGGACCAGCTGGACATATGACCAAGTACCCAAGATAGCTTGGAAGCTAGATATCTCATATCTTAAAAAAATAGCATTTTATAAACCAATCTACTGTGTGAACTCTATGTTTCAAAGCAAATCAGGTTTCTGAATCTGAAAAGCTAAGGACCAGACCCTACATCATGGGGATTCCAAAGGCCTCCTGAGTAGTAATTATATCTCTTGAATGGTCTGAAATGCTAGGTAAGTGCCCAGTGGGACAAGATTCCATGTCACTAATTTGGAACTTAAATGTTATTCTGAATTTTAAGTTATCTGTGTGTGTGTGTGTGTGTGTGTGTGTGTGTGTGTGTGTGTGATGTTCTCTATTTCCTGGATGTAGGCTCATAATACCTCTTATTCTGTTATTTAACTCATTATCTGTGAATCTTATATCTCCCAAATTTTCATGTTTGGGGAGAATATAGGTGAAATTATTGGGGGTTATTTAAGAGTAACGCTGTGGTCTATCTGATGTATATCTTAAAGGTGACCACAGGTGATAGTTTCTTCACTCTATTGGATTAGTGTTAGTGCTAGAGCTTTTGAGTAACTAGTTCAAATTAAATGGTGCTCAGGAATGAGGAGGTAAAGGATTAGAAAGGTAGTTAAGTAAAAGATGAATTTTAGAGTTTGTTGCCAGAGCTTAGATCAAAAGCTGTTATGTAATGCATATAACCTAATAATAAATAATAATGCTGTCTTTTGGAGGAAACAGAAGGACAACTAACATTGTTCCGACAGTCTCAAATGTGACAGTTATTTTGTCTTTACATCCTAAGACACAGGTGTAATCATCATTTCCCCTTTTTACATAAGAGAAAGTTGCAGCTCAGGAAAATTAAATAGCTTGCTGGAGGTCAGGAAGTGAACACCCTTATCAGAAATAAAAACCCATGGGGTGCTTGGGTAGCTCAGTCATTAAGCATCCGCCTTCAGCTCAGGTCATGATCTCAGGGTCCTGGGATCGAGCCCCGCATCGGGCTCTCTGCTCAGCGGGAAGCCTGCTTCTCCCTCTCCCACTCCCCCTGCTTGTGTTCCCTCTCTTGCTGTGTCTCTCTCTCTGTCAAATAAATAAAATCTTAAAAAAATAATAAAAATAAAAACCCATAGTGTTTCCATATATTTCCATCTCTCTGGGAGTTCTAACCTAGCAGAACCTAAGCGCCCACAGCCCAGGGTGAGGATAGGGTTCAGGAAGAGAACTCGGAAATATGTGTTCATTCAAAAAAAGTTAAACATCGCGTGGAAAATATCCTCAGTTTTGGATACCTGATCATAATTAAGTATTTTGGAGACTGACTTAGAAACGAAGAGAATTTTTCCTCTTTCACATCCAACCACAAATAGGAAGCCTTCTGCAGTCTAGGATTTAAAAATATAAAAGTGAATATTTTTAAATATCTTCTGTCTTTCTTACACACATTCAGATACTGTGAAAATTCCTATAGCAATAAAACAAAGAGTGGTCAGAGAGCTAGTAAAATCAGGACATTTTCTTAAGCTATAAAAGGATTGATAAAGAACATCAAATTAAACCCCAGTCTAAACTAGTTTTTGACATGGAAAGTTTGGCTATGGAATATTTGGTTGAGATGTTTTCTAATACAAAAACGATCCATCCCAAATTCTATAGTGCATATAGAAACTATAAAGATATCAAAACAGCATTAACAACTGCACAGGGATGTGCTTAGATGAAGGGAATGTGTGGAATGGGAACAAGGAAAAGAGAAGACATTCTACAATATATTTTTTAGATAATAAGATGTCGCTCATTTAAAATGAAACTTAAAAAATTCTAACATCAGTTACTCCCATTGAAATCTGTCCAGTATATTCCTTGTGAAGCAACCTATATGGAAATGGATATATATGGACACAGGATGAGTCTAGCACCCCATTGGACATTCCCTTAATTTCTACTAACTGGCAACAAACATGAGGTGAGTTAGGCAGACATATTCTAGAAGGGCAGAACCCGTGTTATGTTAGGCCTGAAAAAAAAACACTTAAAGATTAGTGAGAAAGCTTCCAAAGCATACTGTACATTTTGCTAACTTTAAATATCTTCATCTTCAAAAAAAATCCTTACTTTTCTATCAGAAATATTATATTTAAATTCAGCTGTTCAGATAAAAGAGCTTTTTAAAAATTTTAAAAGAAAAATAGACAAGTATATATATGAAGAATCTTTCTGTTTAATCATGCTGCAGTTTAAAGCCCAGGAGTCACAGCACAAGATCAAGACATTTATCACCTCCTGGGGGCAGGATAAGCCAATGACATGGTCATATTTTCCAGGTCAAATAAACCTCTAGACGAATGAATCTGAAAACCCATGCATATGAGATGATGAGAAGAGAAATGTCAAAGCATCGACTAATAGCTCATTAAGCAGTAACTGGCTAATGTGCAGAGAACAGGATCCAGGAGAGAAAGGATACAAGGTAGACGGCTTTGAAGGAGGTGCTGACAGAGGGGAACAGACCCCATGGCATAGGAGGTGAGTCCCGTAGGCAGTGCAAGTTTAGGATTAAAGACGAGCTTTGCTCCAAACTTTGGAAAGTGCCTATCCTCTGTCTCTACTTCCATCAGCCCAAACTAAGACACGGTTACTTAGGCAACTTATTTTTGTAGGAAGGGAGCTGTGGTGTATGAGGGAGCCCTGGGTGCTGGCAGCCAGAAGCAAACTGAAGAAAATCTGCCTCCCATCCAAGTAAAACTGAAAGGACAAACACAGCTTAGACAAATATAACTCTTGACTTACCTTAAGGATTAAGTGTCTGAGCTCATTATCCTGAATAAATGAAGGTCTATAATTATCTCCTGCATAAGAATTTGTCATACCTAAAAATAAGTCCAAAAGTTACGGAAAATAGATTGGAAACGTAGGAAACTGCGCACTGTTGCTGCTGCATTGGAGACGGTACTTTCAGCACATCCTATGGCTTTATCGTAATCATTCTTCCATTATTACTAGATTAAGATGTCCTGCTTTTATACTTGCTAAGTTCTTGTAACTTCTTACTCCCTTATACTTAAATGTGTAGACAGTAGGAGCTGGATTTCAAAAGAGAACTAGATTCTCTGTAACACTATAATAACATGCAACAGTATTCAAGAATCTAGCTAGAATCGATAATTCCGCTTCTTAAAACTGCTCCAGGGCACCAGGGTGGCTCAGTCGGTTAAGTGTTCAACTCCTGATCTCAGCTCAGGTCTTGATCTCAGAGTCATGAGTTCAAGCCCTTTGTTGGGCTCCATGCTGGGCATGGAGCCTACTTAAACAAAAAACAAAACAAAAGAACTGATTATGTGAATTACCCTAAAGAGGAAGATTGTGGAACTTTAAATCACTTCTATGGATTCATACGATTTTCCCATATGGCGCTTTAAAAATCATATGGAGATTTCTGATAATATATAAAAATGTATAAAATGTAAGTGAAATAATTCATTTTAAGCCCTTAGCACAGAGTTTATTGTATTAAAAGTCTCTAACTGAACAGCTGACAAAATGAGGAACCAGCAGATCACGACCTAGGTAAACGTTTCAATGAGAGAAATAAGGGAAGCACCGAAATCATATTTGCCTTAAAGGCATCTGCCCACCTCAACAGGAGAAAGCCGTTCGTGGCCACAAGGGGGCGCAAGGGACAGCCCACCAGGCCAAGGTGCCCTGTCCCCAGGTAACCTCCAGGCAAGGGTAATTCACAGGTAAATCAATTTTCCCTCTGTTATACTTCTCAACTCTCCTAACCCCAAGCCCCTCTTCCTGAGGACCGCAAGTAAAGTTGCTTTTGCAAGAGAAAGATGGGTTAATACCCTGAGAGGTCTTTGGTGTTGTTTTCCCCACCCTGGGACATTTTAACCACACAGTGGCCCTTGAATGGCTTTGCAGCTCAAACTCACAAAATACCTAAGTGCTGGAGGAGAAAAAAACCCCAGAAAATAAAAAATACCTCATGGTCTTACTTGATAAAGTGTTTTTCAGACCGGTAGCACCCTTATAAGCCTGGCATAAGCAAATGAAAATCCCTGTCGAAATCTACCTTCTAGGTAGGTCTCCAAGAATTCCCTCAAATGATTTCTTGTTATTATAAAGGACTACATAGCAACTGGTGGAAGGGAGTTGAGAAAGAGCAGAAAGATACAGACCGAGTTCCAGACCAGGGTACAGCCATAAATCAATTTGAGCAAGGCAGTGCTATCTGCTTGTCTGGCCCGAAGGTTGGCAGAAGTATGCTGGGGAAACCCTGTCCATGTCCATCAGCCAGAACGGGCGAGCCTGGGCAGTGAGCGAGGACGTGCTAAGGAGAAATGGGGGGTGGGGGTAAGGGCAGAGCCAAAGCCAGGCTGAGGTGTGTTAATAAAACGCATGCTGTGATATTTTGTGCATGGGCCAATGAGGATAACAAAATTTTTAAGATTTTATTTATTTGACAGAGAGCACGAGTCAGGGTTGGAGCACAGGGAGAGGGAGAAAAAGGCTCCCTGCTGAGCAGGGAGCCCCATGCGATGCAGGGCTCCATCCCAGGACCCCGGGATCGTGACCTGAGCAAAAGGCAAACGCTTAACCAGCTGAACCACTCAGGCGCCCTGAGAGATAACAGACAAGGAAACATGATCACTTACCTTTATTACAGTGTTCATTAGGTTAAAATGATCAAAATCACAGTAACTATTCCTCCTCCTGCTACCCCCACCCCCACCCTGAGTAAACTCTGTGCTTGCCCTGTATAGGTGTTACTCTTTACTCTTAACGACCCTACCAGTAAATGCACTGTCCCTATTTTATGGCTACGGAAGCTGAGGATCAGAATGTGAAGTGATTTGAATAAGTCACACCGCTATTAAGTCAGGGAGCCAGGCTTTGAACCCAGGAGGTTTGCCTCTGGGAGCTACATGCATGGACCACTGCACCCCACTGAGCCCCAGTAATATGACTACACATATAGAATGCCCACAGTTTCTCTGAAGGCACATGCTGAGAAGAAGGGCTACTCCAAGTGCTGTCTGCAGACCAATGTCATCAGCAAACTGTGGCAGGTGAGTACAGAAATGAAGAACAAGCATTTCTAGGGGCGCCTGGGTGGCTCAGTCGGTTAAGCATCTGCCTTCGGCTCAGGTCATGATCTCAGGGTCCTGGGATGGAGCCCTGCTTTGGGCTCCCTGCTCAGCAGGGGGCCTGCTTCTCCCTCTCCCCCTGCTTGTGCAAAGGCACATGCTCTCCCTCTGTGTCCAATCAATCAATCTTTTTTAAAAAAGCATTTTCAGACACTTTTATGGAAATGTGACATTGTTGTGCCACCCCAGCCCATGATCATTTTTCCAGGAATTAACTGTACTTTATAATGGGTGGGGGGTGGGATACACTTGTCCTCCACCCAGATAATTTCAGAAGCACTATTTAAAGTTTACAAAAATTCATTTCACGATCTATTTGTTTTTAAAGTAATTATGTAGGGACCAAAATAACATGATCCACATGCAGCCCTCCGATGATTTGGGGTCCAGGCTTTTGCGGAGCAAACTGGATGGTCTACTCCTATAAGGGCCCTGGAATGCAGGCAGACCCAGTTGCCTTAAGTCCTCTCACTTGTGGGCAGCACTGACTTAAGGGTATGCTCAGGGTGGGTGATGGGTCCTTGACCACCTCAGAAGGGCCAATGACAAAAACCTGTGCTCTGGTGCAAGGAATCTGCTCTGGATTTAGACAGTACGTCCTCCCTACTGAGCTTCTCTTGCTGCTCCTCCCACTCTTACTTCCACTGTAGCATTTAGCACCCTGGATTTTAATGATCTCTACCTGGGTCTGTCTCCCTCGCCTACTGTGAATCCCAAGAGCGCAGAGATCTTGTTCCTCCCTTTTCAAGTTCCCAGCACAGACAGGAACCTATTTGATGCTCGGTGCATGTTTGTTGAATTAGTTGATGGATTCGTGACTTTTCCCTTAGGTCCTTCTCCATCCGGGCATTGCGAATGTGAAAATTGTTGGGTAATTTTAGGGTTGCAATCAAATGACCTCAGTAGGGCCTGCAAATGTTCACTGCTTAAAGATTTAAGGGAAATATTGCATACAACTTATGCAAGATCCAGTTGTGGGTAAAAGAGAATCCTGTTTCACAAGGGATCATTAGGAAAATGAGACCTCCTGTCACACTCCCAAAGGGAAGCCTGCCAAGCAGTGTTCCCACACTTGTGCTGTTCTGCTTGGCATTGAAGGGATCAAGGCTGTACTTTCTTTCCCCACTGCCTACTCTCCAGGTCTGCACATAGTCCGCAGGTTGGAGTACAAGGAGCCGCGGTTCTACCGCATGTAGAAGACTAAGGAAGGTGATTTAAATTATCTTTCTTGTTAAAGGGACTTCTTCAGCAGAAAAGAAAAGGCCAAGACTAGAAGAAAATTATGCAAAAAAATATTTCAAATGTAAAAACAGAGTGAAGGTGGTAAATCAACCACTTATAAAGCTAGTATGACAGTTAAAAGACAAAGGTAGTAAAATAATATCTACAAAAAGTAGTTAAGGGATACACAAAATAAAAAGATATAAAATGTGACAGCCTATGTATAAAATGTGGAGACGAGGAGTACAAATGTAGTATTTTAGAATGTGTTCAAGGTTAAGGGACCATCAACTTGGTACAGGCTGCTATACACTTAGGAAGTTATATGAAACTCAAGGTTACTACAACCAAAAACCTATGATACATACACGAAAAATAAAGAGAAAGAAATTCAAGCATAACACTAAAGAAAGTCCTCAAATCACAAGGGAAGGGACCAAAAGAAGAAGAAAGGAATGGAGAATAACTACAAAAACAAACAGAAAACAATTTTTCAAATTCCAGTATGTACCTATCAATAATTACTCTGGAGCATTACATTTATTTACCTTTAATCAAGAAACACAGGGTGATGCAATGGATAACAAAACAAGACCCAACTACATGCTGCCTCCAAAGAACTCACTTCAGAGGTAAAGACACAGGCTGAAAATGAAGGAATGGAAAAAGATATTCCATGCAAATGAAAGCAAAACAAAAGATGGGGCAGCAACACTTATAACAACAAAATAGACTTTAAAACACTGTAACAAGAGACAGAGAAAGCCATTACATAATAATAAAGGGATTGATTCAAAAGAGGTTATCACAATTGTAAATATGCATCCAACAGAGGAGCACCTAAATATATAAGGCAAGCATTAACAGACATAAAGGGAGAAATTAACAGTAATACAATAGTAGGGGACTTTAACACCCTACTTATATCAATGGATAGATCATCCAAAAGAAAATAAGGAAACAGTAGCTTTGACTGACAAATTACAATAGACGGGATTAACAGATATACACACACAAAATATCCCATCCCAAAACAAGAGACGATACATTCAAGTGCACATGAAACATTCTCCAGAATAGATCACATGTTAGGCCACAAAACAAGTCTCAATAAATTTAAGAAGACTGAAATTTAAAAAAAAAAATGACTGAAATCAAACATCTTTTTTTGACTACAACAGTGAAACGAAATCAATTACAAAACAAACACACAAACAAAAACTGGAAAAACACAAACGTGTGGAGGCCAAAAAAAACATGCTACTAAACAACCAGCAGGTCAGCAAAGAAGTCATAGAGGAAAGGAAAAAATACATGAAGATGAAAGAAAATAGAGACAATGGCTCAAAATCTCCTGGATGCAGCAAAGGCAATTCTGAGAGGGAAGTTTATAGTGATACAGACCCACCTCAAGAAAGAAGAAAAATCTCAATCTAACTTTATACCTAAAGGAGCTAGAAAAAAACAAAGATCAGAGTGGAAATAAATGAAATAGAGACATAAAATTGTTAAAACTTTAGCCAGATGCATCAAGACAAAGAATCAAATTCAGAAACGCAAGAGTGGGAAGCCTTGGTGGCTCAGCCAGTTAAGTGTCTGCCTTTGGTTCAGGTCATGATCCCAGGGTCCTGGGATTGAGTCCCGCAACAAGCTCCTTGCTCAGTAGGGAGTGTGCTTCTCCCTCTCCCACTCCCCCTGCTTGTGTTCCCTCTCTCGCTATGTCTCTCTCTGTCAAATAAATAAATAAAATCTTAAAAAAAAAGAAATGCAAAAGAAATTACAACCGACACTATAAAAATGCAAAGGATTAAAAAAGACTACATAAATTATGCAAAAAAAATTGGACAAACTAGAAGAAATGGGTAAATTTCTAGAAACCTACCATCTCCCAAAACTGAATCGGGAAGAATCTGAACAAACCAATTACCAGCAATGAAATTGCATCAGTAATCAAAAAACTCCCAATAAACAAAAGTCCAGGACCAGATGGCTTCACAGGTGAATTCTACCAAACATTTAAAGAAGAGTTAATACCTACCCTTCTCAAATCATTCCAAGAGAAAGGAAAACTTCCAAATTCATTCTATGATGCCAGTATTACCCTGATATGAAAAACAAAGACACTAACTAAACAAGAAAATTACAGACCAATATCCCTGATGAACACAAGTCCTCAACAAAATATTTCCAAACCAAATTTAACAATACATTAAAAGGATCATTCTCCATGATCAAGTGGGATTTGTTCCAGAGATGCAAGGATGGTTCAGTATCTGCAAATCAATCAACATAACACATATTATAAAGTGAAAGATAAAAATCATATGATCACCTCAACAGATGCAGAAAAAGCATGTGACAAATTCAACATTCAGAAAAACTCAACAAAGTGGGTACAGAGGGAACATAACATAATAAATGCTTTATAAATGACAAACCCAGAGTTAACTTCATCCTTAGAGGTGAAAAGCTGGAAGTTTTTCCTCTTAAGATCGGGAAGAAGACAAGAATGTCCACTCTCACCACTTTTATTCAATATAGTACTGGAAGTCCCAGCCACGGCAATCAGATAAGAAAAAGAAATAAGAGGTGTCCAAATTGGTAAGGAAGGAGAACGCTCACTATAAGATGAGTGATACTCATGACAGACGACAAGATACATGGCAGATGACAAGATACTCCATATAGAAAATTCTAAAGACTCCACCAAAAAACTATTAGAACTAATAAGTGAATTCAGTAAAGTTGCAGAATACAAAATCAACATACAGAAATCCATTGCATTTCTATACACTATTAACAAACCGGCAGAAAGAGAAATTAAGAGAACAATCATATTTACCACGGTATCAAAAAGAATAAAACACCTAGGAATAAATTTTACCAAGGCAGTGGAAGGACTGTACTCTGAAAACTCTAAGACATTGATGAAAGACATTGAAGGTGACACAAATGTAGACATACTGTGTGCACTTAAGATAAAGCTTTTAGTGAAACCAAGATTTTCCATACCCCGATTAGTATTCTCTCCACATACAGAATATGAGCAAGCATCAAAATTGATGCCTATAAACAAACTGATGCCTATAAAGCTGAAAGACACATCTGTATAGAATTTCAGTAGCCAACAACAGCAAAACAAATGAATCCAGGATCTCAATTACAGGGAGGACTTCACAAATCCAAGTGCGGTGTGCCTGGGTGGCTAAGTCGGTTAAGCGTCTGCCTTCGGCTCAGGTCATGATCCCACGGTCCTGGGATCAAGCTCCCTGCTCAGTGGGGAGCCTGCTTCTCCCTCTCCTCCCTGCTCATGTTCTCTGTCACTATGTCGCTATCTCGGCCTCTCTCAAATAAATAAAATCTTTAAAAACAAAACAAAACAAATGCAGAAGCCATTTCCAAACTCACCTTTTAAAGATTTCAAGTGTTGGACAGCCATTCTTAACACTGTAAGTTTATCCAGTTTACGTGCCATGGGATTGCACTGAGGGATCATTGCAGATAGTTCTTCAATCAGGTTATTCATTTTATCTCTCCTCCGCTTTTCGGTTTGGCTATGAGCTTCTCTAAGAAGGAAACGAACCTCCTTTATTTTTAACATCGAGCAGACTCAGAGTTACCCGGGAGGCACTGGCTGGAGCCTGAGGAGGCCGGCAAAAGCACGCACCCACGTCCCTCCCAACTCTGGCCCTGCACTCGTGGTTCAGGGAAGAGGAGGGAGCTGCTGAGCGCAGGAATGGGGCTCATCTCTCATCCCACCAACTACCCCTGCTCCTTCCTCCCTAACTTATTTCCAGAAACCTTCAAGAACTAAGATGTGTCTGAGAGCCACATGGGTAGCTTTAGAACCTCCCTCAGTCTTAGAAGGCTACCCAACTCTTCCTCTTATTACAGATCACTGTTCTCCGGTATTCACCTCAGCATCTTAACTTCATTCTCTTCCACAGCAGCTTCCCACGGGGCTGCACCTGTGGGCAAATCTCGCCCTCTGGGGAAAAAACCCCCGCCTTTCCCCACTCCTAGGGGTTTTTACCTTGCTACTGTCTTCCGTTCTCAGCCAGCTTCCTGGAAGATCACCATCACCACTCTTCTCACTTCTCAAGCAGGCACCTTTCCATCTATTAAAACCAACCTGCCACAAACCCTGCCCCACTGACACTCTTTTTAGCAGAGGTCATCCTTATTTTATGCAACTCCTTGCCGATCCCTGCCTTGAATTTTGATGGTACTGACATTCCTCATTCTTCCGACGGCTCCTGTGACCATCTCCTGTTCCTCTGTCCTCCCTGCTCTGCTCAGTCCCCTTAGTCTCTTTATGAGCTCTTCCTCTTTCCTTAAATAGCAGTGTCCCCAAGATTCCCCACTTGGCTCTACTCTTTCCTCACCCTATAGCTTCACCCTGAGATAGCACTGTCTCTCAAAGGCTTTACAGCTGCTCATAAGCTACTTACTATTAAATCTCTATCTCGTTCATACTTCACCCCATTCCTGACCTTCAGAACTTGAACTACACACCTAAATGATTCACAAGTACTTTAAACCTCAAGTAAGCCCACACTGAAGACGTTCCTTGCAATTCACCTCATCTTATTCCTCCTTCCTCCATTACCCCTGATTTACTCCTGTAGAGTTTATCTTGCTGATATCACTAGGCTCATTCTAGACCCTTCCTCCTTCACCCTGAAGAGCTGAATAATCACAAACTCCTATAGGTTCTAGCTCTTCAGTGGTTCTTATATAGGTCTTGTCTTCCTCCCCATCCACTCCGTCCCCACCTTGATTCCCTAGTGACAGCTCATCGCACTACCCCCAAAAGCCTTTTAACTTGCTGTACTTCCCGCATCCTCCTCCTCCAGTCTATACAAACCCCGACTTCCAGAATTATCACTCTAAAAAAAACGAAGTCGTCTAATTCCATTGCATCAAACTGCTAACATGTATTTTCACTGCCTAAGAGGAAGGGCCAAACTCCCACGTGACACCCCAAGGTTCTCCGTGACCTGGTTTGTGCCCTCATTTCCAGTTTCCTCTCTCCGCGCATTCCCTACAGCTCCACACGTTACTCCGCAGCAATGCCAAACGACTTGCTGGCCCTCACACTTGCCAAGTCACCTCACATCTCCTCTGACTTGCTCTTTGCTAAGCTTCGAATGTCCTCCCCTTCTATATTGGAAAAACCCTCTTCCTTCTTCAAAACCCAGCTCAGTTATTCTTCCTGGAGACCATCTGTGACTACTACCTGAGGAAGCCCCTTCCCCTCTCAGCTGTCTCAGTATCTTTTACACCGTGACCATGTCACCAGACCTAAGTCACCATCTGTTGAAAATTCAGTATTATTTAAAACGTCACAAGGAAAGAAAAACATTGCCAATTAACAGGAAGAGGGCATTGATAAGACCTTTTTCATAGATGGTAAAATGTAGGGGGAAAATGTCTATCTTTTCTTTGTACCTTACATTTGAGTTAGGCTCTTCTACTCTTCACACTTAACTGTAAACATCTGTCTGCTTCTCCTACAACACTCAGATCATGGCACCTCCAGAATTTCCACATAAGAAGAGTTTAAAAAGGACAGTCTGATGGGAAAGAAGGACACTTGCTCTGACCTGTCTTTATGGCAACTTTAAATCAGATGAAAGAAAATGTAATTTTTCCACATAAAAGAGTGGGGGAGGGGAGAACACTAATGAAAACCAATGGAGATAATATTCCCCGTCGCCCGCCTCCCCACAACCATTCACCCTTGGGTCACGTCACTCCTGGAACAAAATATGTACTTTTGAGTGAACTGGATGGAATTCAAATTATATGTACATTCACATAAAATTCAGTTATATACTTATGCTTTGGTCCATTCAAGAGTAATTTTTAGATTAAAATTTTATGATTAGAAGAATGTTATAGTTATCCTCTTGCTAGAGTTATCACCTCTCATTTCTACCAGTATTACCCACTAGCAACAGACACGAGCAATGGGCAGAGATGCCTGTTTCCAGGAATGCATAGCAGATGGGGTGTTCTGTCTCAGAGGCAGGGTGTTAGAGACGGGTGAGAACGGGTGGGAGCAAGGCCCTGTGGAGAACAATGAATGATGATGGTAGGAGCTAGGAAACCCAGAGGAAGGCAAAATAGCTAGTTTTCGAATAAGGCACCTTACTTGAAGGAGATGCACCTGAAAAGAATACCGGAGGACTGTATTCGAGAAAGCCTTATTTACCAGAGGCTGGTTCTCTGCTTGATAATTTAGCAGCAGGGGCTGGCTCTTAAATCTGTGTACTGTTACTGCCACTTTGACCCCTGTCAGTGTTTTGTAAATCATATCAAAAACCAGAATAAATGAAGGAAAAGCAAAACTGAGATCTGGCCATGTTGCCAGTTGTAGAAAAATTTTTGTTGACGTTGAGAATATGTTGAAACAATTGCCAAAGAATTTATGAGGATGAATTCCTAACAATCAGATGCTCCTCAGAAGTAATTTTTATTTGTTTATGGCATGAATCAGCTTTGCTCTAGTGCTTAAAGGAAATACTTTAATAAACAGTCCCTCTAAGAAAAAATTTAAAGGCACATTAAGACAAAATGTTATTCAAGTTGATAGAAAACGTAACAGGTACCAAATGAGAAAAACCTAATATTCTTGAATCAATTCTATCTTGACGTCACCTTTTACTTTGGTGCAACCTTTTCCACCCACCATCTATCAATCTCAGTGGTTCAATGTACCTGAAGGACTTCACTTTTCCTTGTTGTTCACCATCTTCCATTCTACAAAAAAGCAGAATAAAATGTCAAACTACAGGAAACAGCTTTTACGTAATTCTTGAAAGAAAATAAATGTGAGATTAAGTACCATCCTCTTAATTTCTATTAAGTCATTCGTTAGAAATGCTACCCTGAGCTCCTAATGACCGGAAGTGATTATTATTGTCAACACAAGTCGCAGTTCTCCTCCTAAGGCTGACAGGCACATCATCCCCAACAGGGCAACAAAAACTGTGAACTGACAATGAACAAAAATTATCTCATGCGAATCCTGAGAAATATAATTTTCATATGAATAATATTAAATGTGTGTGTCTATATATGCACATATACACACACGTGTGTGTGTATGTGTATTTAAGAAATGTAGTTACCACCAGACCACTACTAGAATGAAATATACTGATGGTGACAGAATACATTCCACATTAAAAATTATGCAGGCTGAGTAGTTTTTAAAAATACATATTTTTAAAAATATATTTCCAAATGTATCAAAACAAACAAACAAAAATAGACTCTTAAATACAGAGACCAAACTGGTGGTTGCCAGAGGGGAGGTAGATGAGGGGATGGGCAAAATAGGTGATGGGAATTAGGAGGTACAAAATTCCAGTTATAAATAAGTCACAGGGATGAAAAGTACAGCATAGGGAATATAGTCAATAATATTATAACATCGTATGGTGACAGATGGTAAGTACATTTATCATAGTGAGCACTGAGTCCTGTGTGGAATTGTTAAATCACTATGTCATACACACAAATCTAACATAACACTGTCAACTGAACTACAAGAAAAAAAAAACTCAAAAGAAATGGTGAAATTCAAACCTACTGTACTTATGAAATCCAAAAATACTATTGTTTAATGGTCCCTGGTAGAACAGAAAAAAGGCACAATCATGTATTAGCCAAACAATTCATTTCTTGTTTGCAGCACAAACCTAGGTAATTGCAAATACTATCAAAACATTCTCCAGATTTGCTCCTTTTCATGCCTTCCTCTTTTTAAAATCTTCTTTTGGTTTCTGAGATACTACTCCTGCTTCAGAACCATGTCTTCTCACATTTGGGGTAGGATTTCCCTCCTCCCTTTACAGGGTTTAGGCCCAAGTGCCCCCAGAGTATATCCTCAGCCCCCAAGTCTTCCCACTCCGTACACTTCCCCCAGTGACTGAATTCATGCCAATCACTGCAATGGCTTTCTGAACATTAATGATGTGTGAATGTCTATCTCCAGACCAGGCATCACCCCTAAGTTCCAGACTCTCATATCCAACTGCCCAGTTGAAGATCCCAGAATTACCATGTTGTTACTGCATCAAAAACTGAATTCACCATCTATCCCTTGATCTCAGCATATAATATCATCCTCCACATAGGTAACCAAGTCAGAAAATTTGAACACTTCTTGTATGCCTGCTCTCTTTAACCAACAATCACGAATTCTCTTTTAAGTGTGTCATAACATGTCCTTCCCTTCCCATGCACTGCTGTCCAGGACCACCTTCTTAGACCAATGGTCAGAAAACAACCCCTAGCAAGAACTTCTCAGCTATTTTCTCTGCCTCTTGGGTTTTCCGCCTCCAGCCCATCCTCCATGCTGTTTCCCAAGTGATTCTTTGAAAATGTAAATCTGTACCCCTTCACACCTGATAGGATAGCTATATTCTTTTAAAAAATGGACAATAACAAATGTCAGCAAGGATATGGAGAAACTGGATCCCTCGCACATTGCTGGTGGGAATGTAAAATGGTACAGCCACTGTCGAAAACAGTTTCTGTGGTTCCGTAAAAACTAAACATAGGATTACCATATGACCCAGCAATTCTCCCAGGTATATACCAAAAAGAATTTAAAGCAAGGACTCAGACAGATACTTGTACATCAATGTTCATAATAGCATTATTCACAGTAGCCAAAAGATAAGAACAACCTAAATGCCCACCAACAGATGAATGGAGAGACAAAATGTGATATATGGCAACCCCTGTGCAGAGTACCCCAGGACCCCTCCTTGGCCAGGCATGTACCCTGCCTCAGCTCCAGCCGACACCCCTCTAAGGCATTCTCTCTACAGAGAGTCCTAGAACATACCTGTTTGCACCCACTTCAGCTATCCTACCAGGGCACCCCCTGTACAAAGAACTCAAGGGTCTCCTGGTCCACACACTGCTTCAGCTCCAGCCACCCCACCAGATCACCCCCTGAAAACAATGCCCCCAGAAATCCCAGCTTACCTTCACTTCAGCCATCCTGCCAGTGTCCTCAGCATATAGAACCTGAAACACTCTGACCTGCAACAGCTTTAGCTTTAGCTGTTGGGACACAGTGCCCACTGCATGGAGAGCCCTGGGATCTCCTGGGATACACCCACTTCAGCTTCACCTGTCCTGCTTGGGTGCCCTCTGTGTGGAGAGCTCCAGGATACTCCGAATAATACCCATGTCAGCTTCTGCTATACTGTCAAGGTTCCCTCTGGATGTAGAGCCTTGGGACACCCGGCATGCACCCACTCTAGCTTTAGCTATCCTGCCAGGGCACCTGCTGCAGGGAGAGCCCAGGGACCACACTGACCTGTACCCACTTCAGCTATCCTGCCAGGGTGCCCACTGTGTGGAGTCCTGGGACACCCAGCCCATGCCAACCACATCTCCAGCCAGTGAAAATCACCAAACACACAAGGTCTACATAGGGGATGACCATACACAAGACCTTTCCTTCAAATTTAGAAGTAGTTATTCTGCTTAATTCATAGAAACAGACACAGGAAGTCAGGCAAAATGGGGAGACAGAGAAATATGCTCCGAAAGAAAGAACAATACAAAACCTCAGAAAAAGGAGCTAAATGAAATGGAGATAAACAATATGCCTGATAAAGAATTTAAAGTAATGATCATAAAGATGCTCACTGGGCTGGAGAGAAGAGTGAATGAACTCAGTGAGACCTCCAATAAAGAGATAAAAAAAAAAAAAGAACCAATCAGCATTGAAGAATACAGTAACTGAAATAAATGCATCAGAGAGAATCAACAGATTAGAGGATGCAGAATATATCAGCGATCTGGAAGACAGGCTAGTGAAAAGCACACAAGCTGAATGACGAAACAAAAAAATAATAATTAACAAATGAAGGTTGATTAAGGGATCTCTTAGACAGCATCAAGTGAAAAAACATTCTCATTATAGGGGACCTAGAAGAAACAGCAAGAGAGAAAGGGAAAAAACTTATTTGAAGAAGTAATAGCTGAAAAATTCCCTAACATAGGGAAGGAAATAGATATATAGGTTCAAGAAGCACAGAGTTCTAAGCAAGATGAACCCAAGGAGATCCAAACCAAGACACATAAAATGTCAAAGGTTAAAGATAAAGAGAGACTTTGGGGGCACCTGGCTGGCTCAGTCAGTACAGCATACTACTCTTGATCTCAGGGTCATGAGTTCAAGCCCCACATTGGGCACAGAGCCTACTTTAAAAATAAATATATAAAGAGAGACTTTTAAAGGCAGCAAAAGAGAAGCAAAAAGTTACCTACAAGAAAAACCCTACATATAATGTATTATTTGTTTCAGAGGTACAGGTCTGTTATTCAACAGTCTTACATAATTCACAGCACTCAAAATTAGCCTTCTGAATAAAATTTTATCTGGGGAAAAAAAACAAAGAAAAACCCTACAAGGCTATCAGTTGAGTTTTCAGCAGAAACTTTGCAGGCCAAAAGAAAATGGCATGATATATTCAAAGTACTGATGGAAAAAACCTACAACCAAGAATACTCTACCTAGCAAGGGTATCATTCAGAACTGGAGTTCCCCCCAAAATGATTTTATTACCACTAAACTAACCTTACAAGAAATGTTAAAGGAACTTAAGTGGAAAAGAAATGGCCATAATTAGATGTTCGAAAATGGTGAACAAAGATATAAAATATGACAGCATATACGTAAAACATGAAGGAAAGGGTGAAATAAGGTTTTTTTTAAAGAACGTGTTTGAACTTAAATGACCATCAACTAAAAAGAGTTCTATATACTTAGGATGTTATATATGAACCTCATAGTACCACAAACCCAAAACCTATAATGGACACAAAAAAAGGAAAAAGAAAGCCAAAGATGATACTACAGAAACACATCAATCACAAAGAAAGAGAGCAAGAGAAGAACTACCAAAACAGCCAGAAAAAAAGAAAAAGAAATGGCAATAAGTACATACCTACAAATAATTGCTTTCAATGTAAATGCCCTAAATGCTATAATCAAAAGACATGGGGTGGCTGAATGGATAAAAAACAAATGCTGCCTACAAAAGACCTAAAAACATATATAGACTGAAAGCAAAAGTATAGAAAAAATATTCATGCAAATGGAAGTGGGGTAAAAAAAAAATCCGGGTTAGCAATACTTATATCAGACAAAATGGACTTTAAAACAAAGACTGTAGCAAGAGTCACAGAAGGCCATTACATAATGATAAAGGGATCAATCCAAGAAGAGGATAGAACAATTGTAAATATTCATGTATCTAACACAGGAGCACCTAAATACATAAAGCAAACATTAACGAACACAGAGAAACTGACAGTAATACAATAATGACAGAGGACTTTAACATCCCACTTACGTCAATGGGTATTTCATCCAGGCAGAAAATCAATAAGGAAATAGTGGCTTTGAACAACACATTAGACCAGATGGATTTAACACACATATATAGAACATTCCATCTAAAAATAACAGAGTACACATTCTTTGTAAGTGCACATGAAACATTATGCAGAATAGATCACATGTTAGGCCACAAAACAAGTCTCAATAAATTTAAGAAGACTGAAATCCATACCATGTATCTTTTCCAACCACAATTGTATGAAACTAGAAATCAATCACAAAAAAACCTAAAAAACCCACAAACAAACGGAGGCTAAACAACAATGGGTCAACAAAGAAATCAAGGAGAAAATAAAAAAATTCATATAGAAAAATGAAAATACAATCGTCCAAAATCTTTGGAACAAAAGCAGTTCTAGGAAGAAAATATATAGCAATACAGGCCTACCTCAAAACAAACAAACCAAGAAAAAAGCTCAATCTAACCATACACCTAAAAGAACTAGAAAAAGAGAAACAAAGCCCAAGATGAGTAGAAGGAAATAATAAAGATCAGAGTGAAATAAATGATGTAGAGACAAGAAAAAAAAATCAATAAAACCAAGAGCTGGTTCTTTGAAAAGATAAACAAAATTGATAAACCCTTAGCCAGACTCATCAAGAAAAAAAGAGAAAGGATCCAAATAAATAAAATTAGAAACAAAAGAGGAAAAGTAAGACCACCACAGAAATATGGAAGGATTATAAGAAAATACTACACAAGTATATGGCAAAAATTGGACAAGCTAGAAAAAAATGGATAAATTCCTAGAAACATGCAATCTTCTAAAACTGAATCAGGAAGAAATAGAACATCTGAACAGACCAATTACTAGTAATGAAATTGAATCTGTAACTAAAAAAAAAAATAACCAGGGGCACCTGGATGGCTCAGTCAGTTGAACATCTGACCCTTGATTTCAGCTCAGGTCATGATCTCAGGGTCGTGAGACTGAGCCCATGTCGGCTCCTCGCTGAGCATGGAGCCTTCTTAGGATTCTCTCTCTCCCTCTCCCTCTCTGCTCCCCCAGCCCACTCACACTCTCTCTCTTTAAAAGAAAAAAAATAAAAATAAAATAAAAGTGCAGGACCTGATGGATTCACAGGCGAATTCTAAACATTTAAAGAAGAGTTAATACCTATTCTCCTCAATCTATTCAAAAAAATAGAAGTAAAGCTTCCAAATACATTCTACGAGGCCAGCATTACCCTGATACCAAAACCAGACAAAGACACTACAGAAAAACCAACCAAACAAAAAAACTAAACAACTATAAGCCAATATCTCTGATGAGCATAGATGCAAAAATCCTCAACAAAATATTAGAAAACTACATTCAACAATAAAAAAATCATTCACTATAAACAAACAGGGTTTATTCCGGGGATGCAAGGATGGGTCAATATTTGCAAATCAATCAACATGATACACCATATCAACAAAATGAAGAATAAAAATCATGTGATCTTCTCAGGATGATTGGGTGGCTCAGTCAGTTAAGCGTCCGACTCTTGGTTTCAGCTCAGGTCATGATCTCAGGGTCCTGGGATCAAGCCCCATGTAGGACTCCCTGCTCAATGGGGACTCTACTTGTCTCCCTCTCACTCTGCCCCTCCTCCTGCTCGTGCTCTCAATCTCTAAAATAAACAAATAAATCTTTTTGAAAAAAATCATGATCTTCTCAATATATACAGAAAAAGCATTTGACAAAATTCAACATCCATTCATGATAAAAACTCTCAACAAAGTGGGTTTAGAGGGAACATACCTCAACATAATATAGGCCATATACGAAAAAAGCCACAGTCAACATCATACTCAGTGGTGAAGGTCTCAGAGATTTTCCTCTAAGATCAGGGACAACACAAGAATGTCCACTCACCACTTTTATTCAAGATGGTATTGGAAGTCCTAGTCACAGCAATCAGACTAGAAAAAGAAATACGAGGCAATCCTACTGGTAAGGAAGAAGTGAAACTGTCACTATTTGTGGATGACATGATTCTACATATAGAAAACTCTAAAGACTCCATCAAAAAACTATTAAAACCAATAAATTCAGTAAAGTTGCAGGATATAAAATTAAAATACCAAAATCCACTGCATTTTTATGCACTAATAACAAACTAGCAGAAAGAGATTTTCAGTGAACAATCCCATTTACAACTGCACCAAAAAGCCTAAAATACCTAGGAATAAACTTAACCAAGGAGGTAAGAGACCTATGCTCTGAAAACTGTGAGACACTGATGACAGAAACTAAAGATGACACAAATAAATGGAAAGATATTCCATGTTCATGGAATTAAAGAATATTGTTATATGCAACTAATGAATCATTGAACACTACATCAAAAACTAATGATGTACTATATGTTGGCTAATTGAATTTAAATAAAAAAAATGTCCATTCTACCCAAGGCAATGTCAAGATTCAATGCAATCCCTATCAAAATACCAAGAGCATTTTTCAGAACTAAAATGAAAAATCCTACAATTGGTATGGAACTACAAAAGACTCCAAATAGCCAAAGCAATCTTGAAAAAGAACAAAACTGAAGGTATCACAGGTCCAGATTTCAAGATACACTACAAAGCAATAGTATTTAAAACAGTATGGTACTGGCACAAAAACAGACATATAGATCAATGGGACAGAATAGAGAGCCCAGAAATAAACCCAGATGTGTACTGTCAATTGATCTACAACAGAGGAGGCAAGAATATGCAATGGGCAAAAGAAAGTCTTTTCAACAAATGTGTTGGGAAAACTGGAACACTTCCTAACACCGCTCACAAAAAAAACCCCCTCAAAATTGATGAAAGACCTATAGGTGAGAACTGAAACCATAAAAATTCTAGAAGAGAATACAGGCAGTAACTTCTCTGACATTGGCTGTCACAGTATTTTTCTAGATATATCTCCTAAGACAAGGGAAACAAAAGCAAAGATAAACTACTGGACCTACACCAAAATAAAAAGCCGTTGTGCAACTTTTATATAACAAGGCAACCTACTAAATGGGAGAAGATATTTGCAGATTCCATACCTAATAAGGGGTCAATATCCAAAATTAAAAAGAACTTATACAACTCAATACCCAAAAAGCAAACAATCTGATTTAAAAATGGGCGGAGGGGGCGCCTGGGTGGCTCAGTCGTTAAGTGTCTGCCTTCGGCTCAGGTCATGAATCGGGCCCCACGTCGGGCTCCCTGCTCACCGGGAAGCCCGTTTCTCCCTCTCCCACTCCCCCTGCTTGTGTTCCCTCTCTTGCTGTGTCTCTCCCTGTCAAATAAATAAATAAAATCTTTAAAAAAATAAAAATAAAAAATAAATAAAAATGGGCGGAGGTCCTGAATAGACATTTTTCCAAAGACATACAGATGGTCAACAGACACAAGATGCTAATCACTAATCTTCAGGGAAATGCAAGTCAAAACCATGAGATAATACTTTTCACCTGTCAGAATAACTAAAAACAAAAAGATGAGAAATAACAAGTGTTGGAGAGGATATACAGAAAATGGAACCCTCGTGAACTCTGGTGAGAATGTAATTTAGTACAGCCACTGTGGAAAGCAGTATGGAGGGGTTCTAAAAAAAAAAAATTAAAAACAGAAATACCATATGATCCAAGAACTCCACTACTGGGTATTTACCCGATAAAACCAAAACACTAATTTAAAAAGATGTATGCAACCCTATGTTTATTGCAACATTATTTATAATAGCCAAGATATGGAAGCAAGCTAAGTGTCCATCAATAGACAAACGGATAAAGTAGTAGTGTACACACACACACACACACACACACACAAAATATTACATGGCCATATAAAAGATGAGATCTTGCCATTTGCATCAACATAGATGGACCTAGAGGGTATTAAGCTAAGTGAAATAGACTGAGAAAGACAAATACCATATGATTTCACTCATGTGGCATCTAAAAAAACAAATGAATAAACTAGAAGCAGCATCAGACCTATAAATACAGAGAATTAATGGTTGCCAGAGGGAAGGAGGGTGGGGGATGGGCAAAATGGGTGAAGGGGTGTGGGAAATACGGGCTTCCACTTATAGAATGAATAAGTCATGGGAATAAAAGGCACAGCATAGGGAATATTGTCAATGATATTGTAATAGCGGTGTACGGTGACAGATTATAGCTTATGTGGTTAAGCATAGCATAATGTATAAAAAAAGTTGATTAGGTTGTACACCTGATATTAATGTAACATTGTTACAAAAATGTTGTGTGTGTATATAGACACACACAATGGGATATTAGCCATAAAAAGAATGAATTTCTGAAATATGCTATAACATACAGGAAATTTAAAAATATAATGCTAAGTGAAATAAGACAGACATAAAAGGACAAACATTGCATGACTCTACTTATATAAAATATCTAGAACAGGCAAAATCATAGAGCTAGAAAGTAGGTTAGAGGTTACCAGGGACTGAAGGAAATGAGGTGTAGAGTATGTATTATTATTTAATGAATACAGAGTTTCTAGTTGGGGTAATAAAGTTTTGGAAATAGGCAGCAGTAATGGTTGTACAACACTGTGACTAATGCCACTGAACTGTACATTAAAAATGGTTGAAATGGCAATTTTTGTTATATGTATTTTACCAAATAAAAAAAGTCCGAAGGCCCACAATTTTTGTTTAAATGTAATTTGACAAGTCCTCTCATGCTTAAAATCCTTCTGTTTTCCTGACTGCATGCAAGATAATTTCTATATTCTTTAGTTCAACAGATCTCTTTGACCTAGTCCACGTTCATTTCACCCACCTCTGCTCTATTGTGCCAGCCACTTGTTTCCTGAATAACAGAGTGCTATTTCATATTTCATGCCCGATGCCTCTGCACAGTTCTTCCTTCTACCTAAAATACCTCTTCTACCCCTGCTCTGAATGACTCACTTCCATTCTTCATTTAAAACTTACCTTAAGTCAACCTCTGCAGGAAGCAGAGGTTGTGTGTGTATATAGACACACACAATGGGATACCCTCCCAATCCCAGTCTTATTTAAATGCCCAACTGTCTTGGTTGCCATGGTATCCAGGGTGTGTATTATGGCAGTTATCATAATGTGTAATAATTATCTGTACCTTTCTAATTGGTACACATTTCTTTTGTCTCATCTGTATTTCTCCCTGCTAGTCCACTGGGTGTCACATAGTAGGTACTCAGGAAATATTTAATGGCTACATTCCAGGGAATCTTCATCAATGACCCTTTTAAAAGAATCAGCTCTCCACTCAAAACCAAGAGCGCTGAAGAAATGGTAAACATTCTCATGCATTCTTCTTTGTTTAAAAATAGCCAATAGGGGCGCCTGGGTGGCTCAGTCATTAAGTGTCTCCCTTTGTGTCAGGTCATGATCCCAGGGTCCCTGCTCCGCAGGAAGCCTGCTTCTCCCTCTCCCATTCCCCCTGCTTGTGTTCCTTCTCTCGCTTTGTCTCTCTCCGTCAGATAAATAAAATCTTTTAAAAAAATACCCAATATTCTGGGGCTCCACCAAGGAAATCAACTTCATGTCTAATGACTGGCTTTCATGGCCTGAGTCTCTGGGAAGGATGCTATACAGTCAGCACTTTGTAAAACCCATAAAGTACTTTGACCTCAATCATTTCACTAGAGGAATGGAAAATGGTGGAATGAAAGAAGGATTGTGGCAGAATGGAGAAGCTCTACGGTAGGTAATGAGCAAATCAGTGGGGTATATACTCTCTGTCTACTGCCATTATACATCTTCTTCAGGTAGGAATTATGTTAAATGGAAGTCCAGCACTTACCTGCTGCCACTGGGTGCTGATATTTCTATCCTTGTTGAAAGAAGATAGGTAAAGGGATTCTGAGAGAGTTTTTCCACCACTTTTTCTGTCATGATTCCTGACCTGGAAGGAAGGAGGTCTTGGGTCACCTCTCCCCATACATGTTGGGAAATGGACAGCATGATTACCCCCATGTGCCAAAAGTCCCCTACCCTGTCCAGCTGCAGAGAGACAGGAAGCAGGGTATAGCGAAGAAAGTACCACACTAACGATCTAACTAGTTGTGTAATGTTCAGCAAGCCGCTTGATATTTCTGCATCCTGGCTTCTTCATTTTCTAAACTGTGGGCAATTGGCTAATTTTCAGTGTTTTCTTCTGCCAAAAAAAAATCACTACCTGCCAGTACTTTGCATGTTTCTATTACTTCCCCTACCATGGACCCCACTTTCCCATTCACTCCCCAAACCACTGTGAGGTCTCAACCATGCCCGCTATGTGGCATAAAACTGTTACTTCTAGTGCTCACGGCTCCATTTCAACAGCCCACAATCTTATTTAGATACTAAGAAAGAACAATGGTGCTTATGATTCTGAAGAAAAAGAAAATAAAAAGGACTTACAATCACTTTGAGCTTGAGCTGAGTGGGGACTGCAAACTGATAATTTAGGATGTAACACAGTAAACAGTTCTAGACAGTCACTTCGTCAGTTGTAGTTATTTATGATCATTCACATTAATAGAAGAGTCTAAGAGAATATGGACAACCCAAAATAGTAGATAACATTCAAGTCATTTATATGTGGCTTGGGAAGTGCGGTACTTACATTTGAATAACAGTGACACTGCTGTCTTAGGAGTTTTAGTGAAATCATAAAGTATACTGGGAAAAACAGACTTAAAAAGAGCTAGTTTGTACTAGTATGTACTCTTGTCCCCCTGCTCAAAATTTTTCCCTTCGTTCATGAAGACTGTCATCAACTTTCTCATTTATGTAAAGTACCAGCCTAAAACGGAGTACTCTAGATCATAATATTTACTTTGCCTTACCATTTTCACCATACAAACCCTAGCTTTGGGGTGTTTATTAACGAATATTTGGGGCTGCAAGCTGTGTTAAGCAACAAAAACAAGGAGATACCAAGTATCCTCAACATTGACTTTATTATCTACTTGGCTTAATAAATATGGAAAACAAGAGTTTTAGAGGATTTTAACTGGCCACAGATGACCAAGGGTTGGTTACTATATAAATGATGGATAAGGTAAGAAGCAACATGGTGTTTATTATTTTAAGCGAAACATGCAGGAAGATGTTCTCCTCATGGTTAAGCAATTCAATTAGGAAGGTTAAGTATTTTGCTGTAACCATAAATGTTAAGCAACTTAACCTTATGTTCCTATGTCTTTCAGACTCCAACTGAAAACTTCAAAGGTGGATGAAAAAGTTACAGATCAGTCAGTGACAGGTGGCAGCTGGGTGGATAAATAATTGTCCCTATCCAAATGTTACCATGTAACTGAAAATCATCAATGATTTAAAAAGAAATCTTTTCTTTTTGTCCTTAGAATGAAAGATTTCATGGGGTTAGAGGAATAAATTCACTTACTGGGATGGGTCTGAATCACTTCCTTTTCGTTTTCTTGGGAACTCCACCACATGTGGGCAGAGGGATCCAATAGCTGTTGGTTTTGTCCATGGGCTCATATGACTGGAAACCACAGGAGAAATGCACTGGTTCTCTTCAGTCAGTATTCTGTCTGTGAGAGAAAAAGCCCAATAGTACATCTATTTTTAACATTAACTTTTACTTTATACATATCCCTATCACATGTTTTTTTTAAGATTTTATTGATTTATTTGACAGAGAGAGACATGGCAAGAGAGGGAACACAAGCAGGGGGAGTGGGAGAGGGAGAAGCAGGCTCCCCATGGAGCAGGGAGCCCGATGCGGGGCTCGATCCCAGGACCCTGGGATCATGACCTGAGCCGAAGGCAGATGCTTAATGACTGAGCCACCCAGGCACCCCCTATCACATGTTTTAAGTGGTTTTTCTATCTTGATATTTTAAAAGATATCAATAACAACATAACATAGAATGAAAGACAAACTATGTACACTTAAAGACTAGTTAGAAATGTATGTTAGTCCATATTTTTAAGGTTATTTCCCCCATTTAATTGTAAAAGAATTGTAGAAAATAGGGAAAACGCAAAAAACAGGAAAGGGGAAATCATATGTCACCAATTGATGTTACTATTTAGAGGTATTTCCCTTAAGAATTTTTCCATAGTTGTCATTAAGTAATTGAAATAATAGTGTACAGTATATTCTACTTTATTTACAAATCACTGTGATAACTTTATTGTATTACAAGCATTATATATAAAATTCTTTTTAAATGATTCTAATGATTATATAATACACACTCATGTAGATGTGTCATAGCTACTTAAACATTCTTTTTTTTAAGATTTTATTTATTTATTTATTGAAAAGTGAGAGATTGCACGTGCAAGTTCCGGGAAGGGCAGAGGGAGAGGGAGAGAGAATCCCAAGCAGACTCTGCACTTGGTGTGGAGTGTGATGAGGGGCTCAATCTCATGACCCTGAGATCATGACCTGAGCCGAAATCAAAAGTCGGTACCTTAACCAACTGAGCCACCTGGGTGCCCTGCTACTTAAACATTCTTCTATTGTTACAATCTATGTTTGTTTTAACCATCACAAATATGTATTGTGGTACATAAAGCTTTTCATCTACTGGTTATTTCATTTAGATAATATCTCAGAATAACATCAAAGGATGTGAATATTTTTAACCCTAAATTGCTAAATATGATAATAAAATCCTTTTTGTATAAAGTGTGGTTTATTAAATGTTTTATAAAATATAAAAATCAGAATCACTGAAATAAAAATAACCTATAGTCCAAAAGTGGGCCTCCCTGAATAACTATATTTCTCATATTAAAATGGATGTAACAAGTTTAAAATCATCTGTAACTTACAAAATAGATTGAAAATATATAAGAAGTATTAACAAAGAAAATGCAATAAATCTACAAGACTGGGAGATTTTTAACATACCTCTAGCGGTAACTGACAGATCAAGCATTCAGAAACAATGATGTAGAAAATCTGATCCACACAATGGACAAGCTTGGTGTAATAGACATCTATAGACCACTATTCCTAGCAGCTTCAAAATCCACTGTTTGTTTTGGGGCACCCATGGAGCATTATAAAAACTGACCATATACTGGACAAAAAGCAAGCAAGTCTTTTTTTTTTTTTAAGATTTTATTTATTTATTTGAGAAAGAGAGAATGAGAGATAGCACGAGAGGGAAGAGGGTCAGAGGGAGAAGCAGACTCCCTGCTGAGCAGGGAGCCCGATGCGGGACTCGATCCCGGGACTCCAGGATCATGACCTGAGCCGAAGGCAGTCGCTTAACCAACTGAGCCACCCAGGCGCCCACAAGTAAGTCTTAACAGTTTCAAAAGAATGACATCCTACATCATTTACTGACTCAATGTAATTATGCTAGACACCAGTAACAAAAAGATAACTAGAAAGTCCCTATATCTTTAAAAATTAAGAAATACACAAATAACACATTCAAAGCAGAGTTCATTAGCAATTAGGAAGATCCAAAATAAACTATAGTGGTATACCCATCCCACAGCTACAATGGAGAAATTTGAGGACACCAAGTGTAAGTGAAGATGTGAAGGAATGGGAAGTCTTCTGCTCTGCTGGTGGGAACATAAATTGCTACAACCACTTTGGAAGCCATTTATGTATTACCTAAAAAAGTTGACTATTCCATATAACATGTGATTAAGTATTCCAGTCCTAGGTACACAGGAAAAACTCCATGCATATTAGGAGACATATACAAGAAATGCATTAGCAGCACTGCTTGTAACTGAAGAACAAAAATAAAAACCTCAGAAAACTGGAAACTAAATCTCCTTCAACAGATGGATTGTTTATTTACTAAATGAATATTAATGGCAGTAACAATGAATGAAGTACTGATATCAACATGGATGAATCTCAAACTAGTGATTCTGGGGGGAAAAAAATCATAGCTAAAAACATACAGCACTTTTTTTTTATTTTTAATTTTAAAAAAAGATGGGGGGGCAGAGGGAGAGAGAGAATCCCAGGCAGGCTCCATGCCCAGTGCAGCCTGACATGAGGCTCTATCTCACAACCCCAAGATCATGACCTGAGCAGAAATCAACAGTCCAAGGCTTAACCAACTGAGCCACCCAGGCATCCCACAGCACAATTTAAAAAAAAAAAATTTATATAAAGTTCAAAAATCAGTAAAACTAATCAATATTTTTTAGCAATATCCATAGAGGTAGCTACACTATATAGAAAAGTAAAGGAATAGTTAACACAAAAGTCAGAATTCTCTTTGAGAGAAGAAAAGGTGCATCTGGATGCAATCAGTGAAGGACACACACAGGCTTCTAAGAATTCATGTTCTATTTCTTCACCCCAGTGTGAGTTCACAGATTTTTTTAATACTTTAAACTACACATATAACTTTTACAATCTTAAGTAAGTTACAGTACATTTCACAATAAAAAAGTGGGGAGAATAATTTTATCAATGATTTTTTGGCCACCTGGGAATTAAGTTTCTGATTTATGATTTTCGAAGACTTCTAGGCTTAGACTCTCTTAATGGGAAGGATTCAGGATCACCACAGATACCACATGAGATTAATTTTGATTTCAGCTTCCAGACTTCAATCCAATGGACTTTGAATGGCAGAACACCATCTGTCTCCACAGAAAAATGTGGGGAGTTTCTTACAATAAATGACAAATCAATAGGAAAAATTCATCAACACTGAACCAGAGTTCACCCTGGTATATATAATACTAGACCCCTCCCGCCCACCTCCAGTCCTCCAACATAAGCAAGCACACTGCTTCCCACACATAAGTTCAAAACAAAAATAAAGATTTTTTTTTTTGGCCTCTCATTCTAGGAAGCATGATCTCCACATTACAATCCTACTTCCTAACCTTTAAAATAAGAAATAGACCATCTTTAGGCTGCAAAATAATGTTCTTTTCACAAAAATCAAAACCTAAAGCTCTAAGGGTCTTTATTTGTATGTTCCCTAATGAGTGGGGGAGTATTGCCCCATAATAAGCTATGTTCCATCAAGTTTAAGTTTGCTATGTCAGTAGAAGTGTATTCAAAGAAGAGGGCTTTCTGTAAACAAAAGGAAAATATGGGTTAGTGGGACTAATTAGTTCTGGATGAAAAGATCTGTTCTTTGGAAACAATTCAGCCTTCATGTAGATTTTTATTTGTTAGAAGGTAACTCATAATTTAAAGAGTGAAGATTTCATTTTTAACCTCCCAATTTACTTTCAGCATCCACATACACTTACTTACAAGATGACACCATGTGTTAGGAATTGAAAGTTAATTCTGCTTTTATATAACTCATTTTGAAGGTATATGCTTCAATATTTTGATATTGTCTTTCTTCATCAAGTTGTCACTTCTCCATGGTGAAAATCCATGTTATTTTTTCCAGAAAAATAACACTTTATTAATACATTTCTATAATACTTTTTCTACTTTTAAAAATTTTATTTGCGCACGTAGAGTTGACGTGCAATATTGCATTAGTTTCAGGTGTACGACACAGTGATTCCACATCTCTATACATCACACTATGCTCACCCTAAGCGTAGCTACCACCTGTCCCCATACAATGCTATTATAATACCATTGACTGTATTCCCTATGCTGTACCTTTTATTCCTGTAACTTATCCATTCCATAACTGGAAGCCTGTATCTCCCACTCCTCTTTACCTATTTTGCCCATTCACCCAACTGCCTTCTCTCTGGCAACCATCAGTTTGTCCTCTGTATTTAATAGGTCTGGTTTTGCTTTTTGTTTATTCACTTATTTTGTTTATTAGATCCATATGAATGAAACTGTATGGCATTTATCTTTCTCAATCTGACTTATTTCACTTATCATAATACCCTCTAGATCTGTCCATGTTGTTGTAAATGGCAAGATCTCATCCTTTTTTATGTCTGTGTGTATATACATATTCACCACATCTTCCTATCCACTCATTTATCAGTGGACACTTGGGTTGCTTCTATATCTTGGCTATTATAAATAATGCTGCAATAAACATAGGGGTGCATATATCTCTTCAAACCAGTGTTTTCATTTTCTTTGGGTAAGTACTTAGTACGGGAATTATTGTATCATAGGATATTTCTGTTTTTAATTTTTTTCAGGAACCTCTATACTGTTTTCCACAATGGCTGTACCAATTTATGTTGTATTCAACAGTGCAAAAAAGGGTTCCTTTTTCTCCACACCTTCACCAACACTTGTTATTTCTTGTCTTTCAATTTTAGCCATTCCCGACAGGTGTGACGTGATATCTCATTGTGGTTTTGATTTGCATGTCTTTCCTCGATGATTAGTGATATTGAGCATCTTTTCATGTGTCAGTTGGCCATCTGGAGGTCTTTGGGAAAATGTCTATTCAAGTTCTGTAGGAGTGCTGACGATACTGACTCCATCTTTGACCCTCCATCTTGCTCATGTTTGCTCAATGACCTCTCCTGGGGCTGTGTGTTCTGGGCCCGTTGGAGATTAATATACATACCTTAGAGATGTCAGCCAAGACTGGGATGGTGGGCAGGTTTGTTTTGGCCTCTCACGAATCTGTTAGAGATAACACAGTCTTCCTTCTTTCTTGATGCACAGGTGATGCCACAAGATCTAATGAAAGGGTAGCTGTCAACTAGGTGCATGCAAGCCCTTTGAGGTGCATGTGAACCCTTTGATCCTACTACAGTGCCCTTCTGCTTGTCCTCTCGCTCTATAAAAGCTGTGGACTAAGGTCTGGACTTTGTGAGAGCTACCACGGATCGCCTCCTGCCCGATCTCCTCTGTGTCAGTCAGTTACCTGAATAAAACTCTGTGTAAACTCTACGGAGTGGCCTCCTTCATTTTCCAGTCTCAAAGTGTCTTCTCAGTTTGGGGGATATTTTACTGTCTCTTCCCCAACTCCTAACAGGTTCTCTGCCCATTTTTTAATTGGATTGTTAGGTTTTTTGATGTAGAGTTGGGTAATACATGTTATTTAACTCAATAAAAATAATTCACAATTTAGATTGAACAAAGATAGTATGCTTGTCTTTTATAAAGGCGGCTCTGTGGTTTATTTAAAATGACATTAGCATTACATCTCACTCCATTCTACATGTATCTCCCTGGTGATGGTCATCAAAGTAACATTATTTTAAAGGTCTGCCATTTAGTATCAGTTCCTCAAAGATGAAAATAAACTGGGGGAAATGAGCAGCTGCTTCAGAATCCTAAGCAGGAGAAAACAAGCAGCCCTTTGGTTTAGGCTCATAGTTATGAAGGGTTCAAATTTAGAATCTGACGTTGTGCTTGAAAGACAATATACATCTACCCATACACACAAGCACACACACATTCACAGGCAGGCAATGGCAGGATGGAAAAAAAATATTTTTCATACAACTTAGAAACTTTGTCCCACTACGTACCTTCACTGCAGTAGTGTGCTCTATGTTAAAATTTATATAAAATATAAATTAACCTATGAATAACTCTGTGTTAAAAACAATTTGTGCAATGTAAGCATTTGCTTCTTAATTTCTGAGAATCCATGCCTCAAATCAAATTACCCAAAAGGTAATGTCTTACTTAACCTCAAGACCAGGAATATTCAAATGTTGCTAATTGCCCCCCTAATGTCCTTCTGCTGGTCCAGGATCCAATCCAGGATCACATGAAATATTTAGGGTCTGTTATATGTCTTCCATTTCCCTTAAATTGTAACAGTTCCTCAGTCTTCTTTTGTCCTTGAGGTTTTGAAGGGTACTGGCCAGTTGTATAGAATGTCACCCAGTTTAAGCTTGTCTTCTATTCACTCATAACTAAATTCAGATTATGAACTTTTGTCAAGAATGCCACAAAAGTGATGCTGTGTTCTACTCAGTGCTAAACACCCACACTTTTCAGTTTTATTGCTCCCGGCACTTTTTATTGCTTCATTGAGATCCCGCTCTTCAGGATTCCAAAAGGTGTTCAGCTCATAGACGCAAAAGAAGAGGCAGAAGAAAGATTTAGGAGATCTGCTATAAGCTCCAATACGGATAGCTGTGAGAACCATTTCATCTCCTCTCCCCAAATCCTAGCACAGTGCCTGACACACAATAATAGGGTTTGTTGAAAGAATGAACTGCATTTCATTAACCCCAGACATGCAAAAGAGAAACTGAAAGAGATGTGATATCTGAACTAACAGATTCACCCTCCTAGACTGCTGGAAATGATAAAATTCCCACAATAAGGGATATGCGGGTCCCCACTATGCCTATTTCACAAATGAATAGGCCTACTTCCTTCCATTACTTCATTTTTACCAACTTCTTCCCCACAGAGGGAAAAATACACTTGATTGTTGGAAAAAAGGTACTGTGTGACATGGGACTTGGCAATCTGAAGTAGCTTTCTAGAACAACAAGCGGTAACTTGTATAGGTTTGTGGTAATGCGTTACAAGAGAAAATCAAAAACCGTTTATCACTGACAAATTATTGTAAGATAATCACTAACATATTACTGTAAGATGCTTAGTCACATAATAGATAAAGTACCAATTGGTACCATTCAAGAACAAAGACCATCTATAGGTAGGACTATACACAAATTATGAAAAGTCTTTTGCTCAGGAAAGATTAAAAAACATTCTATTATTTCATAGTATGTATTAAGAGCCTAATGTAACCTGCTGTCAAGAAGCTTATAATCCTGAATATGTTTGTGCACATGTAGGTGAAATTGGATCTAGAGACAGGTATGAGTTTACCCTACAAGAACACAGACAGAAGAACACTTAATTCTATTTGGGGGGAGGGAGTAACAACAGCATTTTTTCAGGCTAAGAGAACATCATGAACAGGTGGCAAAATAAATGCATTCAGTAAGATCCTACGCCATCATTAACAATGACGTTCAGTTGTTGAATCAATGAATACATATGAGTCAAGTTTTAGAAAATGAGTCTCCGCATACAAGTTTGATGGGTAAAATTGGACTTTTTCAATGTAAATTTTACCTTCTCACATATGAAACGAAACACACGCTAAATATCTGGTATCTGACCAGAAACCGGACCCCCAGATCATTATTCACCCTGCAGAAACACAGGTTATCTAGAAAATTCAATAAGGATGGGGCTTAGATTCACTGAGATTTCATGAAAGTCCCTCAAGATTTATTTACCTCTGAATTTTTTACCATGATTAGAAAAGGCAGGAAAGAGTCTCCCAGTGACCACCTTCCTTGAGTTGTCGATCCAAACATCCCACCAAACCCTGAAGAGGAGCAGATGTTTAGCCAGATTTGTCTCTGAAGCCAGCAAAATATCTTACTCAAAATAGGGATAAAAAGGGGATAGTAAAGATACAGGGGCCTAAGTGTATCATTTTCCAAGTTCCCATCTGTTCGTAGACAGACTGTGTCGACAGACCCTTCATACTGCTACTGTTTTTGAGAAGTATTCCATTTCAGACTCTAACACGTACCTTACTATTACAGAAAAATGGCTCCCATGAAAACCTGGTTTTCCCATGATTTCAGCCTCAGTGACCTTGGCAGAGGAGGAGAATTTGGATTTAAAAGCAGGGTTTTTCTGTGGGTCTACATACAGGAGAGAAATAAAGGACACCATATGGATGCCCACACAAGGCCTTCGGATAGAGGTATTTTGCATCCACTAATAAATTAGCATTCTGTTTTTGTAGGTCAAAAACAATGACATATACTGTCTCTTCCCATGATAAGAGGGCTGTATTGCTGGCATCTCTGCTACTCCTTTCTGTTTGCTGCAAAGTGCAACATCTTCGGTGAGTGGTGTGGCTTGGAAGAAGGAAGACCGAGAAGCAATTCTAAGTTATATTCTAGGAAAATGTTTTATCTTCTTGTATCTCCATTTGGTTACTGCTTTTGAAGCAAAGCTTTACTTGGTATTTGCCCCTGTAAAAACTAGTGGGAAACCTCACAATAATGGAGTCAGGAGGTTCAGCAGCAGTGCTCTGATACCCTACCACTCCTCAGTTGCAGACCCAACAGAGGGACCCTTGCATACTACCTGACTATCCTCCTGCAACAACCCCATTCATATGTTAAAATCTAAACCCCAATGTGATGGTATTTGGAGCTGGGCCTTTGGGAGGTATTTAGAGTCTGAGGGCGGAGCCCTCATGAATGAATTAGTGCCCTTATCCAGATGCCAGAGAGCTAGCTCATTCTCTTGCCGCAGCAGGAAGTTTGTAACCAGAAAAGCATCCTCTCCAGGATCTGACTCTGCTGGAACCCTCACACTTCCAGTCGGAGAACTGTGAGACATAAACTGCTATTGTTGATAAAGAATAACATAAACTGAAAATGATGCATCTGAGTTTTATCAACCTCGAAAATGGGTATGTAATGTTTCCTTTAAAAAGCAGGATGAAAGGGACGCCGGGTGGCTCAGTCGTTAGGCGTCTGCCTTTGGCTCAGGTCATGGTCCCAGGGTCCTGGGGTCGAGCCCCACATTGGGCTCCCTGCTCACTGGGCTCCCTACTTCTCCCTCTACCCACTCCCCCTGCTTGTGTTCCCTCTCTCGCTCTCTCTGTCGAATAAAATCTTAAGAAAAAAATAAAGCAGGATGAAAGACAGAGACTACATAAAAACAAGAAACAAAGAAAATATATATGCAGGGGAGAAAAAAAAACCCGGAAGGAGACACAGTGAAATGTTTTCAGGTGTTTTGTCTGAATGGCCAATCAAAGGATTTTTTTTCCTGTTCTACTTTTCTGTATTGTTCCAAAATTGTGTAAGTATTGTGTCTTACTTTTGTAAGACATACATACAGCTGAGCAAGAAAAAGGAATATATATGTGGACTGTTGGGGAATAGCAAGTACATCAGTACGGCTGCACACAGTGTGAAACATTAGGAAATCAAGCTGGAAAAGTTGTTCCCAGAGGGCCCTGGATGTCCCACTGAGGAGTGAGAGCTTTATTTCCAGGTGGCAGAGAGCTAATGAAGTGGCCTAGCGCTGCATCTCAGCCCCCTTCATTTCATGGGCAAGCCTCAGAAGGCTGGGGGTACCATCTGCACTGTCCTCCCTACTAGGAGTTAGTCTTCCTATTAAAAGCTACAACTTTCATCCTAATGCATCCACCTTTCTCAACCGGAATGGCTGGCTTCTTAGCTGGATTCCTATTTATTTCTGTAATGAAGCTTGCACTCAGAGCCGCACTCTGAACCCTTTCCAGCTGGGCCGGGAAAATAAGGCTTTGATGCCAGGCATAGGCAGAGAAAGCCAAAACCCTTTCAAGTGGGGATCAGGACCCCACCTGTGGATCCACCACCACCTGTCCCAGATATGATGTTGAAACATCACAGAAGGATCAATCTCCCCTATGTACGGGGGAAATTTTATTCTCTTGGCCATGATGTCAAAAGTAGCAAGAATATCTAAAAGATGGGGCACCTGGGTGGCTCTGTCAGTTAAGCATCTGCCTTTGGTTCAGGTCATGATCCCGAGGTCCTAGGATGGAGCCCCGCAACGGGCTCTCTGCTCAACTGGTACTCTGCTTCTCCCTCTCACTCCGTGATCTCTCTCGCTTTCGTTCTCACACAAATAAATAATAAAATCTTAAAAAAAAAAAAGAATATCTAAGAGGTAAGTCCTGAGGATGTTTCTCAGGGGAGGAAGGCTCAGATACGGTGAGAAAGAAACCCAGGTAGAAGACCCTGGGTCAGAGTATAACTATCTCAGACTTCATAAACAAAAACACATTTAGCCTTATTTTCTCTGTTAATTTTTACTTTAAGACTCTGTTCCTTTCTTTGAGTTCCAAATGGTAAAGGGGAAACCATACGCTCCTAGATGCTGTGGATGTGGAGCTTTGCTGGCACGTGAGTTTGTCCATGATTACACAATAGCTGGAGAATCAAAGCAGAGAAAATAGATGGTTTCACTTGCCCAAAGTCAGTCCCTTGCCAGGGAAGTATGCAGAAGGTCAAAGGACAAATAAATGATGTCTGCATCGTAGTAAAAGGGTCCGTCACAGTGTACAGGCTGGGTAGGAAAGCAAGAGACACCCAGAAGGAGCTGAAAGAACAGGCAGGTGGCTGGAATGTCTGTATAAGTAAGAGCAGGGAGAAGTTCAGACTTGGGGATTCATAGGTAAAGCATTTCCAGCTGATTCGAGGGTCGACATAAGATGTGCCACAGGGGGTGCTGCAGGGACGTGAAGACAGAACATGCGGAAAAGAGAAGAAAGACCAAAGTCACCTAGGATGGCATCAGGGAGTACACAGGAGAGGAAAATGTCTAAGAATATACAGAGGTAACATCCCAGAGATAGATGATTAAAATGAGGATAGAAGAGGGTGAAACAAACAGAAAACCTAAATGAAAATAATTAAGTGACAGTGGGGAATCATTTCTGAAAATGGCAAGGAGGCTCAAATAATACTAACCTCCTCTCCTAGTTCTGAAATACACAAGAGAGTGATTAGCTTCTACAACTCCCTGATCATAAGTTCCTTCACAATCGGGCTGACCACATTACAAATAACCTGAGAATTACTGAAGCAAAAAAAGAGATACTTCCCCCTATCAAATTGATCAATCCTGACAAATTGTTTACTGGCAAAGGAGCCTTGGAGAAGAGGAGGTAAGAATAGAGATTCTCAGAGTTTCATATACCTCTAGTGGGAATAACAATTGATATAAACTTTCTAAAAGGCAATTTGGAAAGTTCTATCAAAGGACACAAGAATATTTCTATCCTTTGACCCAGCAATTCTATTTCTCTGAATTTACCCTAAAATTATTAAAGATATAAAGACTTTTGTACATAGAAATTTATTAAAATATTTCAACAGTGTAAACCTGAAAACAACCTAAAGGTATCAACAAACAAGGGAACTAAGAATCTAAGTGTAATCATGGGATGGACTACTACACAGCCCTTCTTTTTTTAAGAAAAAGATTTGAGAGAGAGAGAAAGAGTGTGAGTGCAGGGAGGGGCAGAGGGAGAGAATCCCAAGTAGACTCCCTGCTGAACATGGAGCCCAACGCGGGGCTCCACCTCACGACCCCGAGTTCACGACCTGAGCCAAAACCAAGAGTCAGACACTTAACCAACTGAGCCACCCAGGCGCCCTGTGGCCTACTATACAGCCTTTAAATACAATGTTTCCAAATTATTTATGAAATGGTAAATACTGTGTAAAATATTAAATTTTATGTTTTTTGTTCTTTGTTTTAAAATATATTAATAGGAAAAATTTGGGGTAAAGTTAACAGATCAGGAAATGATGCCTCCCCACCTCTAAAATAAAGAAATCTTAAAAAAAAAAAAAGAAAAAGAATGAGATAAATGTTGAAGACTTTTAGAATCTGTGAAGTTTTGTTGGATGGATATCAGGTAGTACACTACTTATCTGAATTGAGTATAATGAGCTTATGGCAAAGTAGGAGATCCAAACAGACACAGATGTGAATCTATCTCCAACCTTGTGCATGGTCAGATGGAATGATGTTAAAGATAACTAAGGTCCAAGTCAAATTAACTGTCAGGTTGACTGCGGAGCTAGATTAAATCAGAAATACAGTGTCAGAGGAGCACCTGTGTGGCTCAGTCAGTTAAGCGACCAGGTCTTGATCGTGAGTTCAAGCCCCACATTGGGCTCTACGCTGGGTGTGGAGCCTACTTAAAAAAAAAAAAAAAAAGAAAGAAAGAAATATAGTGCCAGACATTTCAGATTTCCACATGAAAATCCTTCTCTAATCAGTAAAAAATAAATTTCCTCCACCCCTTCCGAAGAAGGTAATGTGAGACAATCAATAAGCAGATACGTAATTCAAAACTGTGATGACTGCTTGAATTAAAAGCTGTGTGCTATGAGAGACTATTCAATATGCACACCACTAGCAGTGTGATTGCTGCACAACAGATTTAATTATTTCTTTCCATTGCTCAAAATCCAACTGTGACTCCCCACTGAGCTTAAGAGGCCATGTAATAGGAAATCTTGCATAGCACAGCACAGTCTGCCTACCAGCCTCACCCTGTGCTGCCCTCTCATTCATGAGCCAGGCAACGGCCACAGGGCACTGGGTGACACTCCCCAATCATATCTCAGTCCCTCTTCTCCCCGCTAAACCAAACCATGTGACTCCCTCAAACATCACCCATATAGGATGTCTTGTCACTAGCGTGGTTGCTCTCTCTGGACAGACTTTAACCAAAAACTTCCTTTGATGTGTGGAATGATCAGAACATAACATCTGGGAGTTGTCTGGCCCACAGAGAGGGGAGCAGAACTCTTACTGATAATGTTTTGACATACTGTTGTTATTTATAAGACTGCATTAGCTTTTATTTCATATATTGGGCCTTTATATAAATGAATGAATCAACAGTGTAATTTTAGAATTGTAACTGGTATTACAGATGGTCTAATATAACTCCCTCTTTTTCCAAGAAAGAAAAAGAGTTCCACAGTGGATTAAGTTCTGGCTTGCCCTTTTTCAGACAGCCAGACACTGACGGAGGACAGACTGCCGTGAGTCTTCTGACTCCTGAACAGGGCTTTCCTTGAGTACACCTAAAATCTGTCTTTTCTACGGGCTGTTGTTAAGCTACCTCTTTACCTTTCATACATCTGCTTTTTTTTTTTTTTTTAAATACTTAGGTACTGGCCCTTTTAGTGGTTAAGTTTAATCTTCTTTGGCACCACCCTAACAGCATCTTCTTGGATTCAGATTATATCTAACAAATTGAATAAAGCCTCCTCAAAATATGCCATCTGCAAAAGTGACCGGCATGACATTTACATCGTCAAACCAAATGTTTGGCTGGCGTGTGGAACCAAAAACCAAAGAGAGAACAGCCGGAAATTTACTCGCTGTGATCAAATACAGTGTAGGCAAAGTGAGAGCCCAAGTAAGAGTTACAGCGGAAAGCAAAATGTTGACACTAGGGAAGAGCTCTGAATGGTTAGAATGGACTCAGAGAATCACTCAGCAGACAGGAAAACTGAGTTAATTGGGTTGGGGAAAGTGCTCTGGGAGTAAGATTGTGAACAATGCACGGTGTCAGAGAGCCTCAGGGGTTAGGTTGTTCTGGTTGTATGAATCGCGTTGGGCTTCACATCTTAAATGAACTTCGGGGGCTGTGGGGGTGTCTGGGTGGCCCGGTCAGTTAAATGGCCAACTCTTGATTTCAACTCAGGTCATGATCTCGGGATCATAAGATTGAGCCCCACGTCAGGCTCCATGCCAGCGTGCTTAAGATTTTTTCCCCTCTCCCTCAGCACCCCCCCATCTCGCTCTAAAACCAAAACAAAAAAACACTTGGGAACTGTTGCAGTCTATAGGAATAACATGTTGGCATTTAATGTCACACAGGCAAGTGAGTGGGCTATATTCCTTGTCGCCTCAAGATTGTGCACTAGCTTTTATCCACTGATAGGCCTAAAGGATGCCTTTTCCCAATTTTGTCCTTCCCCTCCATTTTACCACATCCCCAACAGCACTCCAGCCTTGGGTTAATACCTGGTGGAACTCCAGGATACACGGAAGGACCTGTTAGATTTTAGGTTCCATGAAGGAGCAGTCTTCTGGGTCAATACCATATTCCTAGCCCCCACAGCAGAATGTCTACTTCGAAGTAGCTTGATGAATATGTACTCTTGGGATGATATGCAGGACATGATAGGATCACAGCTGAGGGGCATACACTAGCTCTGTCCTACCATGTCCTTCCTACCTGGTTGTGCTACAAACTGGAGAACAGGTTTTTGAGTTCATTCTAGGGTTTGGAAGCCATAAACTTCCTATCTCTCTCCCATTCACACCCATACAAGTGGAACAACAGTTGTGTTCCACTCTGAACACTGTGCCCTCATAACCAGATATGGGGAGCCTCAGTATACACTGTGCATGAGGTCCAGGGCACCTAGAATAATCCTTTACTGAATCCTTAAGTGCAAGGCACTATACCCTTTGCCTACCTTCTTATACAATCCTCACAGCAACCCTCCAGTGGTGGTTTAGCAGATGAGGAAACAGGCTTAGAGAAGTGAAGTAACGTGCTGTGATGGTCTTTTTGCTGTGTCAACTTGGCTAGGCTACAGTCCTCAGTTACTCAAACACTTAAGTGTTGCCAGGAAGGTATTTAGCAGATGTGATTCAAGTCCAAAGGCCATAATCAGTTGACCTTAATAAGGGAGATTATTCTAGATAATCTGGGTGGGTCTGATTTAATCAGTTGAAAGACCTTAAAAACAGAGCTAAGCCTTCTCCAAAGAGATCCTCCACCTACGGACAGCTGCTTCAGCCTGTGCCTGAGCGTGCTAGCTGGCCTTTCTTCACAGCCTGACCTGGGGATTCTCATTTTGCCCAGTCTGCCCTCACAGTTACATAAGCCAATTCCTTGCAATAAACCTCTTAATATACACATCTCCTACTAGTTCTCTTCCTCTGGTTGAACCCAAACTGATACACGTGCCAAACATCACACAATAATTAGGTAAAAGAGTTCAGATCCTCTCAAAGCCAAAAGTAGGTCACTATTTCACATTCCCTCCCAACAGAAGAAGTTCAGTTTTGGACATCAGCACTTCACAGAAATGGCAACACATCCAAATGTCTAGCAGGAATTGAAGGAGAGGTTAAAAGGTTAAAGCTCTGGAGACCAGACTATGCTAAACTTTTGAAATGGAGCCAAGGGGTAGGAGAAACACCCATTATGACTATGAGGAAATCGGAGTCATGGAAAACCACTCAGTTGTGATGCAGAATATAGTCAGAGTGATATAAGCACTGAAGAATGCTTCCTTGACTAGGACCATTCCGGAAAAAGCCAACATTTCATAGGCATTATAACCTAATCCAGGAATAGGCAAAAGTAAGAAACAGAGCTTCATCAGAATTTCAGTTCCACGTCGAAACCGGAAAGTCCCCTAACTTGTTCCAGACCAGATTGATCCTCATGCATAAAAAAGAATACAGGGTTTAGCTTTTTGAACATCAGCATGTTTTTCCAAAAAGCACAAAAACATACTTAGATTTGGATGGTCTACGCCCATATCATTGTTACACATGGGAAAACATAATTCTTGCAGTTTATGAGTAAACAGAAAACATGGTGCATGCTTAATATTAATCAGGCATGACTAGGTATGCCAGATGCCACAGAGAACCTATAAAAGACACAATGGTTGCAGTTTAAGGACGATGGTGGAGTAGGAGGATCCTGAGCTCACCTCCTCCCATAGACAGAGGAGCTGCAGAACACTCTCCAGTCTAGAGAACCTGGAGAAGGGCACAGTTGATGTTCCCACCCCACCTTAAAAACGTAGACTGGAGCAGGATCCGGATGCCAAAATGGGTGAGTCTGGTCATCTTTGTGAGCCTGCAACTTTAGTGGGCCTAGAGTCCACAAGCCCACACCAGCCCTAGTCATGCTGGGGCACAGAAAAAGAAGCCAGGTTTAAAAGGGCTGAGGAGCTGTGGGAACACTCTGTCCCCCTCTACCTTAAAAGCTCAAACCAGAGCAGGATCCGGACATCATAAGGCAAAGGTTCAGATGCCATGATCAGTGGGTCACAACGCCATAACCAGTGAGTCAGATCATCACAGAAAGCTTGTGACCTCAGGAAGCCAAGGATCTGCAAGCCCACACCAGCCCACTGGAACGGGAACATAGAAAAAAAGCAGCAGTTTAAAAGGGCTGAAGAATTGTGGGAATATTCTCTCTGCTCCATCCTAAAGCACAGACCAAGGCAGGGTCTGGATGCCACAAAGGGCAGATCCAAATGCCATAACTGGTGGATCCGGTTATCACAGGGAGCTTGTGACCACAACAAGCCCAGTACCTTAAAGCACACATCAGCCCTGGTTGTGCTGAGGCACAAGAGAAAAACCACAGTTTAAAAGTGCCAAGGAACTACAGAAACACGCCCCCCCCCCCACCTTAAAAGCCCACACTGAGCAGGATCCAGCTCAGGGTGAGCTTGCAACATCAGGGAGCCCAGGATCCACAAGTCCACACCAGCTGCCCTGTGGTGCTGGGGCACAGAACAAGCCATGGTTTTGTGTTTCTTTTGTTTGCTTTTGTTTTGTATTTAACTTTTTAAATTTTCTCTTGCTTTTAATTGTGGTCAGTTTTGTTTTGTTTTTTATTTCTTGCTCTTTTTTTTTCTCTTCCTTTTCTTCCTCTTTTTTTCCACTATTTTATTTTTCTCTTTTGTTTTATATTTTTCTTTTATTATTATTTTTTCTTTATTCTTTCTGTAAAAAGCAATGGTATAAAAGAGTAGCTCCAGATTTCAGGTTATACTACAAAGCTATAGTAATCAAAACAGTATGGTATTGGCACAAAAATAGACACATAGATCAATGGGACAGAACAGGGACCCCGGAAATAAACCCATGATTATATGGTCAGTTAATCTTCGACAAAGGAGAAAAGAATATGCAATAGGAAAAAGACACTCTCTTCAACAAATGGTGTTGGGAAAGCTGGACAGCTACATACAAAAGAATGAAACAAACAAACAAACAAAAACCACTCAAATAAAATCTAACCTTATACTTAAAGAGACTAGAAAAAAAAGAACAAACCAAACCCAAGGTGGTAGAAGTAAGGATATAAAGATCAGAGCAGAAATAAATGAGGTAGAGACTAAAAAAAAGAAAGGAAGAAAAAAAAATCATTGAAACCAAGAGCTGGTTCTTTGAAAAGATAAACAAAAGAGACAAACCCTTACCTGGACTCATCAAGGAAAAAAGAGAAAGGACTCAAATAAAATCAGAAACAAGAAAGGAGAAGTAATAATTGACACCACAGAAATACAAAGGATTACAAGAGAATATGTAAAATTACATATCAACAAACTGGACAACCTACAAGAAATAGATAAATTCCTAGAAACATACAATCTTGCAAAACTGAACCAGGAAGAAACAGAAAATCTAAACAGACCTATTACAAGTAATGAAATTGAACTGGTAAACAAAACTACCAAAAAATAAAAGTCCAGGACCAGATGGCTTGACAGGTGAATTCTACCAGACATTTAAAGAAGAGTTAATACCTATTCTCTTCAAACCATTCCAAGAAATAGAAGAGGAAGGAAAACTTCCAAGTATATTCTACAAGGTCAGCATCACCCTGATACCAAAGCCAGACAAAGACATCAGAGGAAAAAAAAAAAAAAAAAAAAAACTATAGGCCAATATCTCTGATGAACATAGTTGCAAAAATTCTTTACAAAATATCAGCAAACTACATTAAAAAAATCATTCACCACCATCAGGTAGGATTTATTCTCAGGATGCAAGAATGGTTTAATATTCACAAATCAACATAATACACCACATCAACAAAACAAGGGATAAAAATCATATCATTATCTCAATAGATTCAGAAAAAGCATTTGACAAGATTCAACACCCATTCATGATAAAAACTCTAAACAAAATGGGGTTAGAGGGAACATACTGAACATTAAAAAAGGCCATAAATGACACATCCACAGCTAACATCATACTAAATGGTGAAAAACTGAGAGCTTTCCCCTAAAGTCAGGAACAAGACAAGGATGTCCACTCTCACCACTTTTATTCAGCATAGTACTGAAAGTCCTAGCCACAGCAATTGGACAAAAAAAAGAAAGAAGCATCTATATTGGTAAGACAGAAGGTAAACTGTCACTATTTGCAGACATGATACTATACAATGAAAATCCTAAAAACCCCACCAAAATACTACAGGAAGTAATAAACAAATTCAGTAAAGTTGCAGGATACAAAGTCAATACTCAGAAACTGACTGCATTTTTATACAGTAACAACAAAGTTACAGGAAGAGAAATTTAAAAAAACAACACCATTTACAATTACACCACAAAAGAATAAAATGCCTAGGAATAAACTTAACCAAGGAGGTGAAAGACCTGTACTCAAATAACTATAAAACATGTGTGAAAGAAACACAGGTGAAGATAAAACAAATGGAAAGATATTCCATGCTCATGGATTTAAAGACTTAATACTGTCAAAATGTCCATATTACCCAAAGAAATCTACAGATCCAATTCAATCTCTATCAAAATACCAACAGCATTTTTCACAAAACTAGAATAATACTAAAATTTATATGGAAACACAAAAGACCCCAAATACTCAAACAATCCTGAGAAAGAATAATGAAGCTGGAGATATTACAATTCTAGATTTTAAGATATACTACAAAGCTGTAGTAATCAAAACAGCATGGTACTGACACAAAAATAGACACATAGATCAATAGAACAGAAAGAGATACCAGATATAAACTGACATTTATATGGTCAATCTATGACAAAGGAGGCAAGAATACACAATGCGGAAAAGAGAGTCTTTTCAATAAATGGTGCCAGGAAAACCGGACAGCTACCTGTAAAAGAAACTGGATGACTTACCAACACCGTAAAAAAGAATAAACTCAAAATGTATTAAAGACCTGAACATGAGACCTGAAGCCATAAAAATCCTGGAAGAGAACACAGGCAGTAATTTCCCTGACATCAGCCATAGCAACATTTTTCTACACGTGTCTCCTAAGGCAAAGGCAACAAAAGTAAAAATAAATTATTGGGACTACATCAAAATAAAAAGCTTCTTCACAGCAAAAAATAATCAACAGAACTAAAAGACAACCTACTGAATAGGAAAAGATATTTGCAAATGATATATCTAATGAGGGTTAATGTCCAAAATATATAAAAAACTTATATAACTGAACACCAAAAAAACCAAACAATCCAATTAAAAAATGCACAGAGGACCTGAATAGACATTTTTTCAAAGAAGACATACAGATGGCCAACAGACACATGAAAAGATACTCAATATCACTTGTCAACAGTGAAATGCAAATCAAAACCATAATGAGGTATCACCTCACACCTGTCAGAATGGCAAAAATCAAAAATACAAGAAATAATAAGTGTTGGCAAGGATGCGGATAAAAAGGAGCCCTCGTGCATTGTTGGTGGGAAAGCAAACTGGTGCAGCTACTATGGAAAACAGTATGGAGGTTCCTCCAAAAATTAAAAATATAAATAACATATGATCCAATAATTCCACTACTGGGTATTTACCTAGGGAACATGAAAACACTAACTAAAAAAGATATCTGCACCCCTATGTTTACTGCAGCATTATTTACAATAACCAAGACATGCAAGCAACCTAAGTATGCATCAGTAGATGAATGGAAAAGGAAAATGTAGTATATATCTACAATGGAATACTGCACAGCCATAAAAAAGGATGGATCATGCCACTGGAGACAACATGGATGGACTTAGAAGGTATAATGCTAAGCAAAATAAGTCATACTGAGAAAGACAAATACCATATGATTCCATTCATAAATGAAATCTAAGAAAAAATGAATAAATAGCAGAATCAGAAACATAGAGAGAATGAACTTAAGAGGGGGGCGGGGGGGTTGGGCAAAATGGGTGAAGGAGAGGGAGATACAGGCTTCCAGATATGGAATGAGTAAGTCACAGAAATAAAAAGCAGAGTATAAGGAATACAGTCAATGATATTGTAACAGTAATATGATGGGATGGATGGTAGCTATATGAGCCCCACGTGTGCTGTAAAGTTTAAAATTTTTTTAAAAATTTAAAAAATAAATGTAGTGTTTTTAGACTGTGTTCAAACTTAAGTGACCAATTTATTATAGACTATTATATACATAGGATGTTAGAGAGGAACCTCATGGCAACCACAAACCACAATCCTGTAACAGATACACAAAAAAATTAATGGAAAAAAAAGTGTAACACTAAAATCATCAAGTCACAAGTGAAGAGAGAAAGAAAAGAAGGAACACAGAAGAACTACAAAAACAACCAAGAAATAATTAACAAAATGGTAACAAGTACAAATCTCTCAATAATTACTTTCAATGTAAATGGAATAAGTGCTTCAATCAAAAAACACAGGGTGAATGAATGGGGTGAAAAAATGTAGCTGTACCATCTAGATGCTACCTACAAGAGACTCACTTTAGATTTAAGACACATAAAGACTGAAAATGAAGGGATGGAAAAAAATGTTCCATGCAACTGGAAACAGGAAACAGGATAACAATACTTACTTACATCAGACAAAACAGATTAAAAAGAAAGTGTAACAAAAGACCAAAAAGAAGCATTACATAGTTATGAAGGGATTGATCCAACATAAGGATAGAACAATCGTAAATATCTATGTACCTATCATAGGAGCACCTAAATACATAAGGTAAATATCAACAGACATAAAGCGAAAAACTGACAAAAATACATAATAGTAGGGGACTTTACCACTCCACTTACATCAATGGAGAAATCATCCAGACAGAAAAACAATAAGCAAACAGTGGCTTCGAATGACACATTAGATCAGATGGGCTTAACAGATATATACAGAACATCCCATCCAAAAAAAGCAGAATATACTTTTTTTCCAAGTTCACAAGGAATATTCTCCAGGACAGATCATACATTAGGCCACAAAACAGGGGTTAATAAATTTAAGAAAACTGAAAGCATACCAAGCACCTTTTCTGACTACAATGTTATAAAACTAGAAATCAATTACAAGAAAACAAAACTATAAAAAAAACACATACATGCGATGGCTAAACATGTAACTAAACCACCAATGGGTCAATGAAGAATCAAAGAGGAAATTAAAAAAAAACACATGGAGACAAATGAAAATGGAAACAAAATGATTCAAAATCTTTGGAATGCAGCAAAAGCAGTTCTAAGAGGGAAGTTCAGAGCAATACACACTTACCTTAAGAAATAAGAAAAAACTCAAACAATCTAACCTTATACCTACTGGAACTAGAAAAAAGAAAAACAAAGTCCAAAGTAGTAGAAGGAAGGAAACAGTAAAGGTCGGAGCAGAAAATATGAAATGGGGGGGGAATACCCTAAAAACAACAATAAAAAAGATCAATGAAACCAAGAGTTGGTTCTTTGAAAATCGATAACCATTTAGCCAGACTCATCAAGAAAAAAACGGCTCAAATAAAATCAGAAAAGAAAGAGGAGAGGTAAAACTGACACCACAGAAATACAAACAATTATGAGAGACTACTATGAAAAATTGTATGCCAACAAATCAGACACATTAAAAGAAATGAATAAATTCCTAGAAATACACAATCTTGTAAAACTGAATTAGGAAGAAAGAGAAAAGCTGAACAGATTGATTACTAGTAATGAAATAGAATCAATAATAATGAAAAAAAAAAAAACCAAGAAACAAAAGTCCAGGATCCAATTTCTTCACAGGTGAATTCTACCAAACATTTAAAATAGAGAGGTGCCTGGGTGGCTCAGCTGGTTAAGCCTCCAACTGTTGGTTTCGGCTTAGGTTATGATCTCAGGGTTGTGAGATCGAGCCCTGCACCAGTCTCTGTGCTCAGCACAGAGTCTTCTTGAGATTCTTTCTCTCCCTTCTCCTCCCCCAGCTCATACTCTCTCTCTAAAATAAATAAAATCTTTAAAAAATAAAAAAATCAATACCTATCTGTCTCAAACTATTCTAAAAAATTAGAGGAAGGAATGTTTCTAAATTTATTCTACAAAGCCAGCAGTACCTTGATATCAAAACTAGAAAAAGACACTATAACAAAAAAATACAGACCAATATCTGTGATGAACATAGATGTAAAAATTCTCAACAAAATATTAGCAAACCAAATTTAAGAATACATTAAAAGGATCATTCACCATGATCAAATGGGATTTATTCCAGGGATGCAAGGATGGTTTAATGTCTACAAATCAATCAACATGATATACCACATTAACAATTAAGAATAAAAACTATATGATCATCTCAATAGATGAAGAAAAATCATTTGACAAAATCTAACACAATCCATAAGAAAAAACCCTCAAAAAAGTTGTTATAGAGGGAACATACCTCAATATAATAAAGTCCTCATATGGCAAACCCACAGTTAACATCATACTTAATGGTAAAAAGCTAAAAGCTTTTCCTCTAAGATCAGGAACAACACAAGGATGTCCACTCTCACCACTTTTATTCAACACAATACTGTAAGTCCGAGCCACAGCAATCAAAGAAAAGGAATAAAAAGCATGCAAATTGGTAAGGAAGAAATAAACTGTCATTATTTGCAGATGACATGATTCTACATATAGGAAACCCTAAAGACTCCACCAAAAAACTATTAGAACTAATAAAATCAGTAAAGTTTCAGGATACAAAATTAATATACAGAAATCTGGTTCATTTTTATACCCTAATAACAAACTAGCAGAAAGAGAAATTAAGAGAACAATCACATTTATCACTGCATATAAATAAATAAATAAATACATACATACATACATACATACCTAGGAATAAATTTAACCAAGGATGTGAAAGACCTGTACTTTAGGTCTATACCATGCTCATGGATTGGAAGAATTAATGTTGTTGAAATGTCTATACTACCCAAAGCAATCTACAGATTCAATGCAATTCCTATCAAAATACCAACAGCATTTTTCATAGAACTAGACCAAATAGTGCTAAAATTTGTGTAGAACCACAGAAGACCCTGAACAGCCAAAGGAATATTAAGCAAAACAAAACTGAAGGTTTAACACAACTCCAGTTTCAAGATATACTACAAAGCTCTAGTAATCAAAACAGCATGGTACCAGCACAAAAACGGACATAGGTCAAAGGAATGGGACAGAGAGCCCAGAAATAAGCCCAGGCTTATATGGTCAATTAATCTATGGCAAAGGAAGCAAGAATATGCAATGAAAAAAACAGTTTTTTTAATAAGCAGTGTTGAGTAAACTGGACAGCTACATGCAAAAGAATGAAACTGGACCACTTTCATACACCATACCAAAAAAAATAAACTCAAAATAGATTAAACACCTAAATGTGAGACCTGAAACCATAAAGCTCATAGAAGAAAACACAGGCAGTAAACCTTTGGATGTCAGCCTTAGCAACATTTTTCTGGATCTGTCTCCCCATGGAAGGGAAATAAAAGCAAAAATAAACTATCAGGACTACATCAAACTAAAAAGGTTTTGCACAGAAAAAAAAAAAATCAACAAAATGAAGGACAGCCTTCTGAACAAAAGAAGATATTTGCAAATGATATATCCAATGAGGGGTTATTACCCAAAATTTATAAAGAACTTATACAACTCAACACGAACAAAATAAATAATCTGATTTAAAAAATGGGCAGAGGATCCAAACAGACATTTTTCCAAAGACATACAGATGACTAATACATATGAAAAGATGTTCACTAATCATTAGGGAAGTGCAAACTAAAACCATAATGAAATACCACCTCACACCAGTCAGAATGGCTAGTGTTAAAAAGACAAGAAATAGCAAGTGTTGTCAAGGATGTGGAGAAAAGGGAACCCTTGTGCACTACTGGTGGGGATGTAATTGGTGCAGCCACTAGGGAAAACAGTACGGAGGTTCCTCAAAAAATAAGAATACCATACAATCCATTAATTCCACTTCTGGGTATTTACCCAGAAAATGAAAACACTACAGCTGACCCTTGAACTACACAGTGGTTAGGGGCTTGGCCACCTGCACAGTCAAAAATCCACATATAACTTTTGACTCTACAGTGACAACTACTAACAACCTACTGTTGACTTACCTTACCAATAAACTACATACCAGATTAACACATATTTTGTATGTTATATGTATCATATACTGTATTCTTACAATAAAGTCAGCTGGAGAAAAGAAAATGTTAAGAAAATCATGAGAAAATACATTTACAGTACTGTACTGTATTTATACATATAAAAAAAAAAATCTGTATATGGGCTCCTGGATAGCTCAGTCGGTTAAGCATCTGCCTTTGGTTCAGGTCATGATCCCAGGGTCCTGGGATCCAGCCCTGCTTTGGGCTCCCTGCTCAGCGGGAGCCTGCTTCTCCCTCTCCCCCAACTCGTGTGCTCTCTCTTGCTCTCAAGTAAATAAAATCTTTTAAAAGAAATCTGTGTATAAGTGGACCATCACAATTCAAACCCATGTTGTTCAAGTGTCAACTGTAATTTGAAAGTATATATGCATCATGATGTTTATTGCAGCATTATTTATAATAGCCAAGATATGGAGGCAGCCTAAGTGTCCATCAATGGATGAATGAATAAAGAAGATGTGGTATATATACACAACAATGGAATACTACTCAACCATAAAAAAGAATGAAATCTTGCCATTCCCAACAACATGGAAGGACCTAGAAAGTCCTTATTAGTCACTTATTAGGCTAAGTGAAATAAATTAGAGAAAGACAAATACCATATGATTTCACTCACATGGAGAATCTAAAAAACAAATGAACAACAAACAACAAAACAGACTCATAAATACAGAGAACAAACCAGTCGTTGCCAGAAGGGAGGGACAAGGGGGGAACACGTGAAGTATGTGAAGGAGATTAAGAGGTACAAGCTTCCAGCTAGAAAATAAATAAGTCATGGGGAGGAGAAGCACAGCATGGGGAATATAGTTGATAATAACTATAATAACTTTGTATGAGAGAAGCGCCCATCATGGTGAGCATTTCGTAATTTATATAATTGTCAATGATTTACTATGTTGTATCCCTGAAACTTGCATAATATTGTATCTCAACTACTTAAAATTTGTTAATAAATGTGGATAATTTTTTTAAAAAGATACAATGGTTCCTGACAACTAAAGCATTAACAAAATGAGACGCCTTCAGTTTAACTTTGAGAAAAATAATCATCAGTGTTCACAAAAATATTTGTGTATCTTTTCACTGAATGGTGACTGTTCTAGAAAAAGACCCTTTCAAAGTGGGGGAGAGGGGAAAGCATTATACTGCAACAGGCAAACTGTTCAAGTTCCACAAACTAAAACACAATAGGAGTTTTAAAAGTAATAAAACTCAAAGTGACATTTGTGACATTAATTCCATCTAGGCCTCACACGTCATTGTTACAATGATGATCAGAATCTAAAGCTGCTTCCGGGCTCTTCCTAGACAAAGAGCTACTAAATGGTTATTTTTAAACCTCTTGATAGATCATTTGTCCTCGATGCCTTCTACAATTTGAAGTGTGAATGTGAACCCCCCCTCCCAAGTCCAGGTTGCTTTGCTTACAACCAAACACATGTCCCAGAGGTAGTTACGATTATTGTTGAAAGAAACTGATGAGCCAAAAGGGCTAGTTGAACTCAGGCTGAAAACTAAAGAAAAGGAGAATTGTCCTAAGAAGCTACCAGCAGCAGGATGCATGGAAAATTGGGTTTGGTCTCTTTTTTTCTAGGTGAGTGTGGTTGTCTGGATAAATCTTACAGAAGGGATGGCCTATTAGAGCAATAGGGTTGGCCTCCCTGGCAGTGCAAACACAGCCTATCTGGGCTACCTCGTAACTCAGGACATCCAATGCTCCAACCGGGGAGCTGGGAAGAAATACATGCAGAGCTGGAAATTGTGTTCAACATTTCAATATTTTCTCTAGATCTTTGACAAAACAAGTATTAATCTTCACAATCATGTATTCATTTAGATATCAATATCTACTTCATAAAGTGTTCAATTTCAATTCTATCTACTGTATGTTGATCTTTTAAAATCTGTGTTTCTGTAAAATACACATGGCTTTGGAACTATCCTAGCTCAGTAATTGTCCATTCTTTTTATATTCTCCTCTCCTAAGGAAAAAAAGGTGAAGAGGTACTTTAATGTATATAGAGCTTCTGCTTTTTTTAATATATTTTTTTAAGATCTTATTTATTTATTCATGAGAGACAGAGACAGAGAGAGAGGCAGAGGGAGAAGCAGGCTCTCCGCAAAGAGCCCAATGGGGGTCTCGATCCCAGGACCCCAGGATCACTACCTGAGCCGAAGGCAGATGCCCAACCAACTGAGCCACCCAGGGGCCCCTAGAGCTTCTGCTTTTAAGTATCTTCTAAACCCGAGATCGTCCGCACTGTATCTGAATCAAAATAAGAACACCTTGTGAGGTTATCACACATGGGTGTTTCCATGAGTGCTCTCTTCACATTAGCAGCATGTTCAGATGTGCTGGGCACTAGATTCCTTTTGGTTCACAAACCTTCACTAAGTGTTTATGTTGGAAGTCTAGAAGTCAAGGCTGAGGGTATTTTTCAGCTTGGTCCCACGGAACTGCAGGGAAGCGTCTGAGAGCACACCTGGAGCACACATCCCTCCCGAGGGTATATCAGCAACGGGGACAGTGGAACAATGTAGGAAAGGCCATTAGAAGTCTAGAGACCTGCTTCCCAAGAGGCTATAATGAGAATAAATGAAATAGTAGTTACGATGCTTTTCAGATGACTGTGAAATGGACCTAAAGACAGAAGCAGCTGCTTTTTCAGGGAAGAAAAGATGAAAGAGAGAAAGAAGTGGTCCAAAGGATTTACAGTAAAGGCTAAGACCTAAGAGCCAATCACCTGGCAGGAACCGGGACTTGTGCTTTTTTTTTTTATCTGATTAGAAATATGCCACAATTAGTCTTTCGAGGTGACATAGAAGCTCTGTTGCTGACCGGGGCCAAAAGGAAGATGCATGGATCTTTCCTTTTGGAGAGCAGGCAAATCACTGCCGGTATACCGTGGGTTTTCTGGGTCCACTGTCTGTGCAGCACCACAGGCGTGGGAGGGGAAGCCCCCCCCAACATGAACAATGCAACTTCACTGATCAATTCCTTTTCCATTTTTCCTATCCAAAGCCAAAAAAATACTACCACCAGTTCTTCCAAACACATCACTGATGGCTTTCCATACCGTTCCTGTGTTCTGTCCTCAAAGACCATCTTCTTCACTGCCTCCCCAAGAGTTCTCTATCCATCGATACTAAAGTTGGTACCTTCTCTGAAAGTGAGTCCTTGCCCTGTGAACTAGATATAATTTCTGCCAACTTTGGGTGGGGAGGCTCACTCCTAGCCGTTAAACTATAGATCTTACTAGGTTCTATCTTGTCTTACACATATTTTAACTGCTTTTTGCCTGTTTATAAGCTCTTGAATCTTTTTTCTGGCTGTATCCATTTCTCCGTCTTAGTACAGTAGTGTGCTTAGCTTGCTTAGTACAGTAGTGTGTATTTAATGGATAGTTTATGAATGAACCAGCCCTGTCCACGCCTTAGACCAATCATTCATTTAAAATCAACAAACCTTCATTTGGCATTTAATAGGTACAAGGAGTTGGGAGATTGTAGAGATGAGTAAGAATCAACCCTGCTCTCCTAGGATGGGAATGGAACTAAGAAATCTACCTAAATAACTTGTGGCAAGCAAGCCAATTGTTTTAATAGGCACGTGCGCGCACGCAGGTACGTGCGCGCGCGCACACACACACACACACACACACACACACACACAGTGTAAAAACAGAAGGGAAGAAGCATTTCCATTGGGGGAAGGGAGATTGTGGGAAGACTGCATGAAAAGAAGGGGGGAAATCATCTGTTGTAGGTCAGATTTCACTAAACTGGTTGTAATCATCTCATTTAATTCCCACATAACCCTCCAAGTTAGGCATTTTTTACTCCCATTCTTTAGACAAGGAAATTGGGGCTCAGAGCAGTTAAATAATTTGGCCAAGGTCACATGGCTAGTAAATAATGAAACTGGCGGTCACATTCCCAATGGCCTGGTTCCAAAGCTCATGTTCATTTCCCTATACACCAGATCTCCTCCCCCACAGGCAAGTAAAAACACAGTGACACCTGAGCTCAGCCTTCAGGAGGACATAAGACTTCCACATGAGTATCTGGAGGGAGGGCAGGATCCTTCCAGGAGCAGCCAATAGCCTGAGCAACGCCTGGAGGTAGCAAAGTTTAAAACATATGGGGAAAACAATGAATCATGGAACCCTACATCAAAAACTAATGAGGTACTGTATGGTGACTAACATAATGTAACATAATAAAATTAAATTAAATTTAAGAAAAATATGGGGAAAGGCAGATTCCCTCACATAACAGATTATAGGACATATAAGGGAGACAAAATGGAGAGAGAAAGCCAGTGGATGATTCTCCATTTTCCCTGTGATATATTTGGAACATAGGGTAAAGTGTATTTCTTATCTACTTAAAAAAAATAAATAAGTAAAGCATTTTCTTTATAAGTAAAACACTTTGAATACATTAGCAATTACTGTTTTATGGCAATAATCTTGACCTTCAATAATATCCTGTAATGCAAACCATGTTGACTGGAAGAGTGATTCTCTCCATATTTCCTTTTCCTCCAGCTTTTGTTTTTATCTCTCTGTAAAGATATTATTTAGAGATTTAAACTTTAAAAACTAGAGAAACAAAATACCAATAATGTACTTGGATAAATGACAAATTTCCTATCATGCCAGACAACATTTAAGTATTTTCAAATTAGAGTTTTAATATTATATAACTGGACTGATTTAAATGTTTTAAGAAATTTTTTTTAAAAATTAGGGGGGAGGGGCAGAGGGAGAGGGAGAGAGAGAATCTTAAGCAGGCTCCATACCCAGTGCAGAGCCCCGTGCAGGGGCTGTATCTCACGGCCCTGAGATCACGACCTTTGCCGAAATCAAGAGTAAGATGCTTAACTGAGCCAGCCAGGCACCCCTTAAAATATTTTAAATTTAAAAATTGGGGGTGGGTGAGATATTATAGCCTAAAGTGATATAATTTAAATAGTATGTGTGAGGGACCAGTAAATGTGACTTCACATAAGTAAGAGAAGAAAACTGGGGGCGGGGGCGGGGCGGGAGGTACACAGCTAAGTGCTTCATAAATTATCAGTAAATATCCAGAAATACTACAAGCTACTGCAGAGAATATCTTCCACCTGTAGTACCAGCACCAATAAGAATTTAAATTAAGTTCTCACAGCCTCCTGCCAGTAGGAAGGAGGGAGGCACTGGGTGAGGCCGGCAGGGCATAGAAGGGCTGGGATTTGGGGGTGAGGAGAGCCACTCCAGGGAGGAGACTTGCAGAAACCAGGACAGGAAATCACTGTCTCACAGAGCAGGCCGATGTCTCAGGTACACCTGTCTCCTGTAGGGCACCTGGTCACTGAGTCCCCGATAATGCTGATGACGGTCCTGATGCTGACTCATGACCCGGATCCCAGGCACCTGCGTCACTCAGCTGCCATGGTGGAAAACTGAAGGTCTTCAACTAAATGAGACGGCTGAAATCAGGGCTACTGAATGAGATGTTATTACCTTCTTTATGAGTTCCTGAACACTATGTAAAGGGAGAGATTTCAAAAGGATGCAATAATCAATGTTCACAGCACAGAAAGAGGTCATGCTTTTTAGAACTAGGGAGTCTTGTCACAAGGAAAAAAGTAAAGTGAAATGACTGTGTTTACTATGCTAATATTTTGGCTTTCCCTATATATTTTATTTTACTTATTATTTTGAAAGAGAAAGAGAGAGAGAATCTCAGACTCCCCACTGAGCGTGGAGCCCCATGTGGAGCTCAGTCTCAGGACCCTGAGATCATAACCTGAGCCAAAATCAAGAGTCAGATGCTTACCCAACCGTGCCGCCCAGATGCCCCTCCCTACATATTTTAAACATTAAATTACTTTTTCTTTTTTCCTGGAGTCAAACTCTGATGGGCTGGCAGTCGCTACCCTCCCAACCTTCTGCCACCTCCATCCCGCCTCTTTTCCCTTCCCCACTCACTCTTCTCCCCCCACCAACTCCTTGCCTTGCCCCCTCTCATTTTCCTTCCCCTCCCCTCTACGCCCTTCCTGTCTCCCCATCTCTTTCCCTTGCTTCCTACCTTCCTTCCGTCTTGCTCCTTTACCCTCTCTCCCCTGTTCTCTCTTTACTCCACCCCTCCTCTCCCTCTTTCCTCTCCCCATTCTCTCCATTCCTCTCAGTCCCCTTCCCCCCCCCCCACCGCCTTCCCCAACATGTGAAAAGCAGTTTTAGTCCATCCTGGTTTATGTTGAGTAATGCATCTCAGGCTGAGACTTTGCCTAAGGATCCAGGCCAGGAGCGGTAGCTTATGCAAAGTTGATTGGCACATGATTTTTTATTTCTGAGTCACAAAAATGAATTTAAGCCACTATAATTGCAGAACTACAACTCCACCTCAGAAAGAGTGGTCTGATAACCTCCCAGGTGAAAACATGCCACGGTAAGGAACGGGGAACGTGAAAAAGCTGCCCCACAAATGCTGAGACCCAAACCATCTTTGGCAGTCAGTCTTGAAAATGCGCTGCTCCTGCAAGACTGCCCTCTCCCTGACTCTAAGGATTCTGGAATCATTTACCAGGACGCCCAGTCACTTGGCAGCTTGCTCAATCTTGGTGTTTACCATAAGCCTGTCAAAAAATTGAGCAGGCAATTATGTAAGGCACCAGCTGATTTTTGGTGGCTATTCTCACAATCAGCCCTGAAGTTATTTTTAGCTGTGTAACCACCATGGGGGAGGGGGGTTTCTCCCCACCACCACTTTTAGATTTGTAGTATTACCAGGGTCTTAATGTCAAACTGCCTAGGGGAAAGAAATCCTCAGGAATTTTGTGTAAGGAAAACATGGCCATGGATTGTGATATAGAGACCTGTTTTGTTGTGTTTTTCCCTCCAGGGATGGGGGAACTTCTAACCATATTTTTTTTCACCCTTTTTAGCTAAAGACGGTGTCTGAAAGTGCGCTAGTTGCTCATTAGCGCCACCTAGTGAAACAGGAAAGGAAGAAAAGCTGCATGGCCCATAGGCACAGATGTTAACTTCAGTTTTGGCACTCTGGCTGTGAACTGTGGGCCAGCCTGTTTTCTCTTCTTATCTGCAAAATGGAGGTAACACCACCTACATCACGGGGCTGTTGTGACACTAAGGAAGGTATCCCTTATGAAATGCTTGGTACATAATAGGACCTCAAGAAATGCTGGCCCTCCCAGCCCCTACTGAAACTTTGCTACTCTTATCTAAGAAGGATTAATTTTAATCATTCCCAACTGCACATTTGATAGCTAAATAGCAATAAACCATCTGTTTGAAAACTTATAAGTCCATAAGGCTTATGTGGTGAAAGCCACTCTGAATGAGTAAGGTGCATTTTCATGTTTCTCTTTTTTCAGTACAGTCCAACTATTCCTTCAGTTTGGCTAATTTTGACTTGTGTGGGATGACATTTTAAAAAACCAGACAAGACTCATTAACTTCACAAAGCAAATGGGAGCTGTAAATTAATAATTGTATTAAGCGGGGCACCTGGGTGGCTCAGTCATTAAGCATCTGCCTTTGGCTCAGGTCATGACCCCAGGGTCCTGGGATGGAGCCCCCGCATTGGGCTCCTTGCTCAGCGGGAGGCCTGCTTCTCCCTTTCCCACTCCCCCCTGCTTGTGTTCCCTCTCTGGATGTGTCTCTCTCTGTCAAATAAATAAATAGATAAATTCTTTAAAAAAATAATAATTGTATTAAGCTAATGTTTATGGAGGACTTGCTATTTCTCAAGTACTGGGCTAAGCACTTTAAATGTACTTAAATGCATTTATATCTCATTTAATTCTAACAATCCTATAAGACAGATACTATAATTAGCCCCATTTTACAGATGAAGAAACTAAGGCTAAGGGTAAATAACCCCAGTGACACGACTGAGCTTAATACCATACATACTGCCTTCTCTTTGCCAAACAGTGCTTACTCGCATCTTTATATCATCCAGAAAAACCGCACATATTCAAATGATAGAATGTTGGAAATCTCCCCATAATCCAAGTTCCCATAACTGTTTTAGATTTTTCAAAAGCACCTCTTCTCATTGCTGTATTTCAGAGAAGAATCAAAACTCATCGCCATATTCCAAAAGGCAAGTGCGGATTTAATCAATTGCTTCCCTGAAATTCTGCCAGTGTTCCTTTAGTTATATCTTTTTTCCTGCCTCCCTTTTGACTTAACAGATATTTTATAACCGTCCCATAATTGCGACTAGTCCCATGGAAGAGACCACGGAATGTTGCCAGTGTATAGTAGAGAAAGGAACAAGAAATAGCACTCTTCCAATTCAATTCACAAAAACTCCACTAAAATAGAACACAAACATTCCACTGATGGCTTTCCTAACGCAGTAACGGTAAAAGACGAGAGCCGCCTCTCGCTCACGGACCGGTGCTGCGGTGCAATCCGTGGTTTTCGAGCGAGAGGTGCGGGGGACCTGCCTCCACGCGCTCCCTGCCCGCCTGCCCGCCCCAGGACCGGGCAGTTTTGGAAACGGTTTACGGAGAATTGAGTATTGCCAGTACAGAGGCTACAGGCTCGCAGAACCCGAGCCCCTTCAATGGCTGATGACAACTGCTTCATACAAAAGAGGAAATCTAAGAAGTCCACGCAACAATCCCTACAGACGACGAAGTGGGATCCCGGTGGTCGGCCGAGGGAGGCTGCTCGCCATTATAAGGTGGCTGGTCCCTCGCCAGCTCACCTTCGCCTAAAGGTCCAGCCGGCACCAAAAATGAGGCTGCGGGCAACGCGAAAGCCGGCGGCGAGCACGGGCACTCCCCACCTCCTACTCCCCGGGAGGACTGGCTGGATGCCGCGCAGCACCTGTGCCCTCAAGCGACGACCTTGGTCCGGGAGCCAATCGGAGCAGGTGCCGGGGGGGGGGGGGCGGAGGGAAGCCTGCGCACACTGTGCCCGCCTAACGTCGGCGCGCGGGCCGCTCGCCCCCAGCCCGGCCCGGGATGCTCCCGCGTGTGCGACGCCGCTCCCCCACCTGGAGCCGCACGCCCGCAGCCTCACCTCTCGCCGCAGCCTCCTCTTCCGCCGCCATCGCAGGAACCAGCCGGCCGGCTCCGCAGCCCCGGGACTGGCGGCATCTAGAGCTCCGGGCCCGCCCTGCGCCGGCCCAGGCGGCGGCCCCGGCGCGGGGACGCGGGCGCCCGGGGACCTGTGCCACGCGTCTCGGCGGCCACCCCCGCGGCCCCTGGGCGCTCAGCCGGCGCCGACTTGCAGCCCGGCCGGCCGGGACAGCGGAGCCACCGGCCTGGGACTGGCCTGCCGTGGGGCTCCCAGCCGGAGAAAGGGACCGGGTGGTGGGCGGAGTCACGGCGGCACCGCCCCCGACCCCTGCGGCTGGAGGCACAGCGCTGAAAGGCTGGCGAGGCAGCACCTTGCGCCTTTCAGGAACCAGGCTTTTTAAAAACTGGTTTCCACGATCACTTTAAGGATTCGTTGTGTGAGTGTTCTGAGGGTTGGAGTTGTTTCCCTTGGGGTAAAAGGTAAAGGATGAATGGAGATCATTGCAGGGTGGGGGCGCTGGGGGAGGAGGGGAAGCTGGAAGAGAAACTTCACTGGTACACAGAAGGGCGAGGGTAGGGCTTCGGGGCAGAAACAAGGAAGCGAAGTGACAGAGAGGGGGGGTCACTGAGAAAGCGGTTTTGGCTCCCGCAAAGGTTGGGTAAATCCAGAAGCAACATCCTCTGAGGATCATTTGACAGCCCTCCATCCTGTGCGGAATAAGCTGCTTCTCTCCCCGCCCACTGGTCCCACTGGACCCGTTCCTTGGTCACAGTTTGTCTAGTAGAGGAAGGTAGTGGAGGAAAGGAGCCGCAGAGAGAACACTAAAGCTTTGCATCAACTCGCCCAAATCTATTAATTTTCCTACCATGACTTCATTATAGCGCCTTAACTAGCTGCATATGTGTTCTGGGGGCTACTTCAGGCCAAACCTGGGCAAGGGGACTGGGACAGCGTTCCCGGGGAAGAAGTAGGCATGACCAGGGAAAACTGCTGCCCTCTGAAGTGGGGACAGGGATTTTACCGGCTGGAGGTGGAAGGAGGTGCTAAGAACTGTGGCTGCCCTCAGTAAAGCACACCAACGCACTTCCCTCATCAAAACCATTCTTGAAACATCTCAATCCCAGCTTTGACTGGGAGCTCTACCTGAAATCCACCAACATCAACTTCTGCTGGCAGCTCAAAAATAGAAGTTCCACAGAAAGCCTGGCAAATAGTCTTAAATCGGGCGTAGGTTTCCCTGAATATGTCCAAACCTGGCTTTCCGGATAAATGTGCGCTGTTTGGGGATGTTTTACCAAGTGGGGAGGCATTGAAAGACCTGGGCATGTGTTAAATGTCACTTTCCTGGTGAAGCAGCACCCTGGTTAAAATGTACAGTACAGACTATGTACATATGCATAGAGGCTCAGAGATGAGTACTGGGGCCAGGATCACTCAGTGGATGGGAGAAGCCAGACTGTAAAAGCCAGATCTTCTTAGACGTTCATACCATGGTATCCAGTAAGCTTGCTGGTGAATCATTGCAGTCCTCATTTCTTAGAAATGATGATTCACTTCCACTCGAGCTTGAAAGCCAAAGAAAAGGAATCCAGAACCTTAATACGATAGGAGGAAGTAATAATGCTCAAGGAGAAGAGGCCACAGGGTTCTCCGGGGGCAAGTCACTCTCATAGCTTAACATGCCTTCCCCCTTAATGTTCAAGTTTAAATTCTACTTGCTACTTTTTCTTTATGCTCTGGAGCTTTCCTTCCTAGGATTTTTTTTTTTGAAAGAGTAGCTATATTGTGCCTCATAGGATAAAACAGAGATAGAAAACCAGTATCTTGAGAGATGGATAGGAAGGTAATCTCTCATTTACGGGCAGTGATTTTCTAATATTTTCTCCTTGAGCAAAATGTAACAGAAGTGATTTGAAACATAACTTGCAGAACATATGATCTATTTCCTTCTGGTCAATGTCCTTTTCTCACCAAAGCCAAGGGATAGTGTAGCTCTTCGGGAATCATTGCTAATCCCAGGGTGACCTTAGTTTCCTAATTTTGCTTCACTGCCAAGTACTCAGGCAAGAACAGTACTGGAATTAGTATCCACTGCCTCAAAACTATAAATTCCTATACTTGTCAACTTCCTGCTGGGGTTGTAACAATATAATTTAGTTTGAGGGCTCCTTAAGACCTGTTAGATATTTTAGTTGGTCCAGGGCAAAAAAAAAAAAAAAAAAAAATCCACCTGCTTCAGAGTGCTGTTATATTGAAGATACTATTTCCAGTGATGCATAAATATAAAAATAACTACCCATTAATGAGCTCCTAAGTGACTGGGGAAAATAACTAAATTATTGATATTTAAAACTACCCCTTCTTCCCTGCCACTGTCCCTTCACCCCCACCATTCTATAGGGGTGGGGTCCATCCTGGGGAAGATCCTTGTTTTTGCCAAGCAGGTTGATGAGTGGGAGCGCAGCTGGGACAAACAGGGAGGTCAAATGAGTTTGGATGAATAGATGGACCTATAGTAGGTGTCCGGTATGGGGAAGATCAGCTTGAGCTTGCCTTATGAAGGGGGGGAGAATGCAGAGAAGGTAAGTGCAGGAGAGTTTACTCATGGGAGAGTAAACGGGGAGTGGAAAGTTGAGAAAGTTCTCTTAAAAGGGTATTAAGGGAACTTCACTGTGTAATGCAAACCCTCTTACATTATTTCCCTGGAAAATAACAAATTTAGTAAAGCTACGTTCCTTTTCAATGCTTTTGATTTATGTTTTTATTAAAAATGAGAACATTTTGAGATCAGCTTTAGATGGAAAGTAGGGCTGCCCACCAAAAATGCAGTTATTTAATTCGTTTGTTCACACATATTTCTAGAGCGCATACAATGTGCCAGGCATTGCCATAGCACTGACTTGTACTGCACCCGCTGTGCCCCCGTCACTTCGTATAGACGTTCTCACAGCAACTGATGAGGTGGGTATTATTTCATTTCGGAAGAGTCCAGCCAGTGCCCTTTTCTCCTTAGCTCCGTGGTTCCCAAAGTTGGATGTGCATGATAATGTACAGAATTTCAGACCCACCCCTAGAGATTATGAGTTAGTAGTTCTCAATCCCTACTTCAAAATCAGTTGATTTTGAGACATTTTAAGTACTCTAGGAAATATTGCTTCAACTTGTCAAAAATCAGGTTTCCTAAGCCTAGATTGTTGTGGGGGTGAGTTGGGTATTTCCACTAGCCAGAGGCCAGAAGTAGCAATAAACTAAAATTCTGAGAAAAATACAAAAAGGAACAAACATAGGACAAGCCCGAGGGAATGGTTGTGCAGACATCTCTTTATATATGGAGTTACTGCTTAATGTTATTTTTCCCTTAGATTTGATGTTTGTGTGTATAAGTCTCAAAAGCTGAACTAATTTTTACTTTTTCAAGTTTTGGACACTCTTAAAACAAGTATGGTATCCCAGGTCCTCCTCAGTCCTCCTCATATTGTATGGAATTGGGCAGGAGTGATCTTCAAGTTCTGTTCATGATTATCTTACCGAAGAGGACGAGAAAGGCAAAGGACAGTTTCCCTTTCCTGTTATGGGTTTCCCCTTTGGTAGAGACTTAAAAGTCATCCTATGTTAGAACACCTGGGTTGCTCAGTTAAGCGTCTGACTCTTGGTTTCGACTCCAGTCATGATCTCAGGGTTGTGAGATTGAGCCCTGCGTTGGGCTCTGCACTCAGCAGGGAGTCTGCCTGAGATTCTCCCTCTCCCTCTGCCCCTACCCCCCCCCCCCGCTCTCTCTCTCTCCAAATAAAAAATAATCTTAAAAAAAAGTCATCCTATGCTTAAGGGTTTGATAAGGAACATCTTAATATGAACAGTAGAGCAATTCCAAGATAATATCGTGGTAGTTAGCACGATCTCACCTGAGAAATGTTTGGATTTCTATTAGTCAAAGCCCATCTGCTCAAGTTAGACAAAGCAGTTGAGCCAATAATTAGGCCACCCCACTCCTAGCTGGATCTTGGGGAAATAAATCGATGAGGGTCTCTATTACTGGTGTAACAGCAGTGGGGGAGATGGATCAATGAAGAGATGATTAGGAGTTGGGAGGGATGGCAAAAGTACTAAACAGACCAAACTCTGGTCATTGAGCCATACATCTATTCTGTCTGTATGAGGTCCAGAGACCCACCCCTACTTTTGGTTCTCCAAAGGACAAGAAAACTGGGATTGCAGAAGCTGAGCTGTGGTCCAGCACAGTGGTACTTAGTACTCCTGTTTTTGGTGGGCCAGGAAGGACGTTAATGGATCAGCCTCCAGCTCAAACATAGCAATGGGAGAACCAGCAAGAAAATCCAGGTATAGTGGCTTAAGGTAAGAACCATTGCTACAAAAATGTGTGGCACCCTTTTGATTACCTGGGAGCTTGTTAAAAGAACTCCAACTGGTTCTGGTATCAGGTGGCTGTGTGCTTAGGTAAGCCTCCCCCTAGTACCAGGGATGTGAATCCTGATTAGTTTTAAGTCCGTCCCAGGCCAGGTACTGTTGTAGGAATGGATGTACGACATAATCATGGCCATTAAAATGTGGAGGTTACTTTGCTTAGAATGCTTCTAGAAAAGATCTTCCTTGATCTTATAAAAGAGGGTGCACAAGAAGTAGTTTCTAGGGACTTACATGTTGTAGAAAGACTTGATGCTTAGAGTCTCTGTAGCCATTTAGCCCCTCTGAAAAACAAGACAAGGGACAAAGCTAACACTCCGAGGATGACAAAAGTAGTAAAATGGAAAGAATCTGTGTTCTTGTTTTTGAGCTGCTAAGTTGACTACCCTGGAAGCTCCCTATCTTGTGTCTTCATGTTGTATGAGATAATCATTTTCCTTATTGTTGAAGCCATTTTGACTTGCGTCTTCAGACACTTGCAGTCCAAAGTACCCAAAGTGACAAATCTGCCACTAGCTCCCCATGTATTTTTCTGAGGTGTAGAAGCACATGAGGCAATTTGTCACTGAAGCATGCTGTATGATGTGGGGGGAATAAAGGAGCACTGGACTTGGGTTCAAGAGCAATTTATTACCTGTGTCTGGGTGAGTCATGCTCAGCCTCACGTTCATCATCTGTAAAATGAGCATAATTATGTTTATTTCAAAGTAGTAATAACCAAAATGAATAATGTACGTGAAAGCATTTTGTATACATGTAAGTTCTTTTTATCAGAAGATGCTCTTGAAAGAAGATGCACTTAGTCTCCAAGTTTGCTCCAATGTCCAAATTTTCACATTCAGTGCTTTCACTGTTTTGTCTTAACAATGGCATTATTGAGACGATGTAAGTCAGGAACAGTTAGGAGCATACCTCTAGGATGAGCAGGATTCTGACTGGCCCCCTTTGAGCGTGGTGGAAAGAGGAGCATGACTGCTTACCAGTGTCTTCCACGGGACAGGACATAATGGTACCTGGGTACCTAGGCCACTCTCACTACTAGTTTCCATGCCATTCTGAGGCATTTTCAATTTCAATTCTGCTTGCAAATTGATTTTGGGGTAGTTATGTACAAACCTGTACAACTATCTTGATTGTTTAAACATAATACAATTGAAACTTCAAATATTGCATTCTTGATGTGATATTTAAGTGTGAAGGTTGCATATATTTACAGAAGAGTCTTTCTTGAGTTTTGGATAACACCTGTCTCGAAACTTGAATATAAAACCAAAACACCTCACCAACAGAAATATTATAAACATAGTTTTTATTCTTTTCTTACCTTCAATGAAAAAGGCCTCATGCCACCAAAACATTTTTTTGAAATTCAGTAACTAAACACAGAACTTGACAGCCCGATGATTTTTTCTAGACAACTGCTGAATAATTTATATTGCTTTTTAAAAAATAACTAAGAACTATTTTTATTACTTCATTTCTTCTTAAAGTGGCAATATGCCCTCACATTTTTTTCATAAAAATCTAAAATATATCTAGGAGTCCCAAGTGTTTCGTATTTATGTTTGTTCTAAGTGTTTCATTAAAACTTTTCAGAAATAAGTGCACTTCTAAAGAGAAAATAAATGTTAAATAAAGACGAGAAGAAATCGTCATCATTATACAAAACAGTTGTTCTGAATGTTCTGAAACTTAACACCTCCTAGCAAATGTGTTTAGTTGCTAGGGGACCTCTCTCCTGATTAAAATCTCAACTCATTAACTTAGAGATGGATAGCTGGTTCTTTTACCAGTAGATACTGTTTGATTGTCTAAAGGTTGTCTACAATAAAACATCAAAAATAAATGAACTTAAAAATATTTTTAAATTTACAGACTTACACTAAGATATACAGATGTTTTAAAAACAGAAGTAGTATGCTATTATAGAAATAAATGAAACCGTATCTTAAGCCTTGGCAACCAAAGGAAGTTTGGAGTTTCCACATGTTATTTTCCATTCAACTCTTAGCTTATTAAATCAGCCATTTCACTCAGAAAAGGTTGATTTATAAGAAATTCCTTGTTTTCAGATAGCACTATGCTTCAATAAATTTAAAGATTTAAACTATGTTAGTAAGAAAAGCATAAAAGAAAAATAACGTAACTTGCTTTAATACAAAGGCTTTTTTAATAAAAAAGTCAAAGTCTACATTAAATCTGGAAATCAATATATCTGAATTATACAAGCTTTCTATATACTTAGAAAAACCAAAACACACAGTTTATAATAAAACTCTTTAATTCAAAATAGAGTCTAATTTAAAGAAAATGTCATTATGCCCAGTTGATTAGATAGGGTTTTGTCATTTAAATTAAATGGTTCACCTGAAATATGGTAAGTGTATAATAGAGAAAATTCAATCTCAAGAGTACTTTGCAAATTATCTGGCTAATTTGCATCATGAATCAAATTCTTAGCCTCCAAAGGGCAGACACAGTCTTTAATTGCTTTTAGATAGGCACTTAAGAAATGCTTGTGACGAGAAGGAAACCCCAAAGATTGTGAATCACTCTGTTAACTCCAGGGAAAAATGAGACTCTAAACAAAGTAAACTTTCCAGAACTGCCCTTCCACTGCCAAGAAATCATAACCATTTCCAAGTTCCTCCTGCTAATAAAAATGAGGGAGATGAAAACCAATATGCTCTCCTCTTACTCGATTAAAAAGCAAACTTAGGTAATTCAGTTCCATTATATGAACCCCCCCCACCCCCGTCAACTTGAATTAATGACATTTTTCTATACTAGAATAATTACCATATTATAACTAGAGAATGATGCAGTTTCCTCCTATCTTACTCATTCACTATCACACTAGCAAAACAGTCCTTTTTTTTTTTTTTTTTTTTTTTTTTTTTTAAATCGGGGATGAGGTTGGGGTGAGAAAATCTCATAAAACTGAGCAGCAGTTACAGATTTTTTAAAATTAGAGGGAGTTATAATTAGAAGAACCAGAGTTGGTCAAATTGAGATAACCCCAAAATTTTAATAGTTCTCTCTCCTAGATACTCAGCCACATGATCCAAATGAGAAAAATGGAGATGAACTATTAGATGAACCCATAGTAAGTACCAAACAAATACTAGAAAGAATGGAAAGAAGAAGAAAAGAGAGAGAACAGGGGGGAGAAAAACCACCAACCAACCAACCAGGATGGCCTTGTTGAAACATCGTGGAGCTACCTAGTGGCAGCATTTACAAAAGCTTCTGCAGATTTGCATAATGATCCTGGGCAGTTCTTCCCCATTTAAGAAGAACATAGCTACAAATAAACCATCACTTTCGATTTTGATCAAAGATCATGGTTATAATTGTTGTATCTTTAAAACACTCTTTATCAATTAACAGTTAAGACAAACATTAGGCCATTCTTTGATAAAGTATTGTTCCTTAACTAGTAGTTATGAAACCAAAACCTCAGAGAGTCATTTCAGAATAAAATGTTGAGCTAGAAAAGATGACTTAATTCTTCAGGAAACAGCTAAAGAATTTTATGCTGACATCATCACCCCCATCCTCATTACAACCTCCCCCACGCCCGCCCCCTCCTCCGCCTGCATTCACTTCCGTAATTCCACGTACGTTAACCACAGTGATGTGGCTGAACATGAACAATATTGCCCTTGAATAAGCTGACCTCTATCAAAGATCTGTCGTGTCTGAATATGGCATTCCCACAGGAAAGGAAAATTCTCAATTGTGAATATCCACTCTGTTCAGGATCTTTGGTACATTTGGAGTGTAAGAAAATAATGGCACGATAATACAAGTACTATCAAAGGAAAAATTTTCACCAAAAGAAAGAAAAGTTAACCAGCCATGATATGTAACAACTTTCTAGAAAACCAAAGTAGATAGCTCGTTGTTCTCTACAAGTCCATTTCCATGATCAGAAGTTTGACATTTAAAAAAATAGTTTAATAAAAATACACCAGTTCTACAGGCAGCCTTCATGGTCATTTCTTAAATTCAACTCACCATAATCAAATCAAAATAATGCCATGTCCTCTTGTTAAAAAAGAAGTCCTTTCGTCATAAGAAAAGCAACTTTACATTTTATATAATACAGTACATCTCCCTATGAGTATACAGACTACGTATATAAAGGTCATCAGTATTTCTGAATGCAAAGTAAATATATTAGTGGAGTGCTTGAGTGAAGATGTTAAACTTCCTCCCTATTATAAACTTGTCACTCCCGACTGTGCAGTTTGTGAAATAACATGATGATAAATTCTATTTTTTAAATAACCAGTGTATTTCCTTTTTAAAATTTCTTAAAACCATTACAGAAATTGTCTTCCTATCTATTCATTCTATAGATGTCCAAACCAGTAGGGCAAGTATTCTAACACCGACTATGGAAGATGGCTTTTTTTTGATTATCTAGACCCATAAGATTTGCAGTAAAACAGCAATACTGCAGCGTTACCTACTGGTTAGCCTATGTTGCTTTAAATGATATGTTTCTCCTGAATTGATCAGAGGTGTTACAGTACAAAGCCACAGCACACACAGGCAGAATGGACCTTAATACGCGTGTAGGCAGTGCAGTTACAAAGGGATGTACGTTTCTTTTATTCCAGTACCTTCGTATAATAAAGTTAACAAAAATAAAAAAATATTAAAAAAAAAAGAAAGCCAGCTGGCACTGCCAACCAATTCCTGTAGTAGTCTTAGAAATCCTAGTCCTGTAGAATTTCCTCTTGTAGTCATAAGCACCACCGTCTCCGGGAGTATTTCAGTGTATTGTTATCTACGCCAAGCAAGCCTGGTGATGCAGCTACCTGAGTTCTCTGGGTTGTGGGAGAACGTGATCTTTATTCATAATTTTCCAGCTTTCATGTAGGTGGGGATAGAGCCGCGCTGAGTCAACCCTTCGAACCTTTTATAGGTATAATTGAGAAAAACCCAGTCTTTGGATTTGTAGTCCGGTTCTGTTGTGTTTGGCACTAGAAAGACAGGAAAATTAACCAAGAGCAAAGGAATTTCATTAGTGAATATGTCGGCATCTTTACAGACGGTGAACAGTGTTAGCTGTGTCGTAGAGGATCTTACCTGGTTGTAAAATATCAGATTCAGGAAAGTCATCAAAATTTGATGTATCATCAATGCTTTTGATTTCTATAGGGATTGCTGCTGGCCTCTCCCTATAAAAAAAAAGGATTGAGTTGTAGCATGGTAAATTTTCTTGAACTCTTTAATTTTCCAAAAATAATTCTGCTTGCTGTTCTATAGATATTAGAGGAGCCAAGGAAATTTATTGTGGACCTGAAGACTGTTAAGTGGATGTCATGGTTGACTATAATATTTTATGAAAACAAGACCATTTACTTGGAATTTTTATTTCTTTGTACCCAGACTTTCTCATGCTGTTTTGTTTAAAGGGGAAAAATAAGAGCTAATGAAAGGGAAAGTAGAACAGAAGAGATTTTGTTCAAACAATTTTATAATTACATAATGTATGCTGGCTATTGTGGGTACTGGATCCTAGCTAAGTAACTCAGGAACAGAATTCTTCTACTAGAGGATCCACAAATTAAAAGTCATCTGGGGGGCGTCTGGCTGGCTCAGACGGTAGAGCATTTGACTCTTGGTCTCGGGGTCATGAGTTCGAGCCCCACACTGGGTGTAGAGATTACTTTAAAAAATAAAGACACTTGAAAAACAAAAAACCCTTTGGGAAATTAAGGAGCGCAAAGGGACTACACATTTGCAATGAAATCTAAATCCAAAACCTTCTGTCATATAAATTTTAAGGGAATCAGGGAGATTAGGTTAAAAAAAAATCAGTCATGAAAATACCTTATCATGCTAAAAATGTTTAAAAATAGAAATAGCTAAAAGAAGCTATCCATTTTTTATTGCTTCTATTTTTTTCACAAATACACTTAAATGGATGTATTAGGTGACAAGTGAACAAAGCCTGTTATCTAAAAGCCTGAGTATTTTTCTCAGAATCATTCCAACTTATTTATACTTAATGTGGTAACTTAATAAATTTATATTACTTTAGTGACAAGAACCATATACTCTGGTGTCCTAAGATGGAATCTCCTGTCATTAACTAGCAGCATGACCTTAGGCAGGCTAGTCCCTGCTCTGAGACTGTTCCCTTACTATCAAAGCAAGAGGTTGCACTAGTGAGCTCTAAGCGTCCTTCCAACTGTAAGAAGTGGGGGATCGTTGTTCCGTTCAATGAGATGAGGTATATACCGCATAATGCGGCATAGCAGTTAAGAACCAGGACACCCAGGGGTCCAATTCTAGTTAGAAATTCTAGCTAGATTATTTACTACCTGTGGCACTGTAGGCAAATTACTTCTCTGTGCTTTAGCTTCCTCATTCGTAAAAGAGACATCATAATAGTACCTATTTTTTAAGGTGTATTATGAGGATGAGAGAAAAAATGCACATAAAGCCCTTACTTGGAACAGTGCTGGACATATAAGTGGTCAAAAAAAAAAAATGAGTTACTATTACAACAGGTCAAGTGCCTGGCACACAGTGGGAGTTCCAGTAAAGGCCTGTGTGGAGCGAGTCACCCATTAGCTGTCTCGAAGGATGAACAGGAGCTGGCCCGGTGGGGCGGGAGTGGGGACAGGAAGGAGCGGGGAGAGCAGAGCGTTTCAGGCAGAATGAAGAGCAAACGGTAAAGCCCTGAGGTGGGAGGAGTGGGAAGGGCCATACAAGATGCCACTGGGGCCGATGAGGGAAGAGCCACCCCCCACAGTCCTGAAAGCAGTTACGCTGCCTTCATTTTATTCTAAGTGCAAAGGGGAGGAAGAAAACAGCACGATCGGTTTTGTTTCAGTACTGTCACAGATCTCCTGAAGGTACTTTGGCCACAAACTGAGTAAAGGCCAATGCTTACAGGTAACAACGACAAAGTAGTTGTGCTTACGAGTAACAACAGGCAAATTCTTGAAAGTTACTTGCATCATTTCCCTTTTCCCACAGTGTTTAAAAAAGAGACTATGTCTTCTTATGACTTTACAAAGGAGATGGTATAGGACAGAGAGGAACAGCAGACATTATGATAGAACAGGACAAACATGAGGGCTTATCATAACAGTGTTACTTCTTGTATTTAGCAGAATCAAAGACAAATTCATTGCTAAATGTAGTAAAAAACAAACATTTTTACTTAAACCTCTCCCGTCCAGAGCCTACGAGCGTACCTGATGTGCCCCCAGTCTACACCTTCAAAAAAAGGATGACCTTTTATTTCTTCTACTCCACTATTTCCAATTCTGTTTTCAGAATCAATACAAAATCTAGAAAATGGAAACAGAGAAAGGATCATATGCAAATTACATCTAAAGTACCCTATTTGCATTTTTTCCCCAAACATTTCGTTTTTTTCTGTTTACCAAAGTCTGCTCTGTTTCTTGTGGGAAATGTGGGAGAACAGAAATCCTCTGTAATTGCCCTGTACAGGGAGAGCCACTGCAAACAGTTTCAAGCCATTTCCTTTAAGTCTTTTATTGCAATTTTTTAAAATACGTGTTAGTACAGTAGTTACTGTTTTAGGGCGATTCTTGTCATTTAATATACTGAGAAAACTTCCCAAAGTCATCGTATATTTTTCTATAACTTCATATTCTAAAATTTGCATGTGGAAATATTAGTTTATTTAGCCAGTCCACTCTTGTTGAACACTTGGTTTTCAATTGTTCATTACTAAAAACATATGATAAACATATTCTCCCTATATCTTTACACACATCTAATTATCTGCATAAGAAAATTCCTAGAATTGGGGCACCTGGGTGGCTCAGATGGTTAAGCGTCTGCCTTCGGCTCAGGTCATGATCCCAGGGTCCTGGGATGGAGTCCCGCATCGGGCTCCCTGCTCCTTGGGAGCCTGCTTCTTCCTCTGCTTCTCTCTCTCTCCCTCTGTCTCTCATGAATAAATAAATAAAATCTTAAAAAAAAAAAATTCCTAGAATCACTGGGTCAAAGGTCATATACAGTTTAAAGATTTTTGACAATATACCATCAATTAGCTGTTCTCATAGGTGGTCCCAATTTATATTCCTTGCAGCCATTCACAACAATACCAAACTTCATCTTAGTTGAGAAATAGAATGGAATCCTTTGCTTAGAAACAACTTCATAGATAGACTTGTGATATGAACTGCTACTAACAATTTATTTTCCCTTTTCTCTTTAATGAAATAGGGTCATTGCATGGTTGCATCACCAGGAGTGACCTTTGAAATGATACAAGACACCTTCCCTCTTCTTAACTCTTACTTTTTTTTACTGCATGCTTCCTTTTAATTGTTTGCAGTTTTTAAAAAACACATTTTCTTTATTGATCTCTTTGACTGTATAGATCAGTGGTGGTCCTTTTCCTCCCACAAGAGTAAAATGGGCAATTCGATCTTTTTAGATAACCTGTGAAATTTTAAAATACCATAAACTCCTCTAGGGATTTAACCACTAACCTAAGAATTAAGTCCTTGGCTTTCTCAGATATAGGTACCTCTGGAGGAAATACCAAAGTTTCTTTCCAGTTCATCACTTTTCTATATGTTTCTTGAGGAGTTTCAGAGCAGAAAGGTGGATATCCTGCATATGAGATAAAACACAAGTTTTATCATCCTTAATAATCAAATATACTCTACCTACTGTGTATGTGCCATAGGAAAAGAGAATTAGCCAGAAGTGCTCTATTCAACAATAAAAAATGTCACCATTCATCAATTTATAATAAAATTGCTAATAAAGGCAATAAAATAAAAGGATTCAAACCATCACCCCCTTTATCTGAAAGACCATGTAGATACAATTTTGACACATGGAAGTTCTGGTTAAATACCCTTTTCCTGAATCTCTACAGAGCTCACTGGTATTTATCATTGTTGACAGTGGGGGATGTCAAAGAGCTCAGTCATTTTAGCCCATGAGATCTGTAATATGTTCAATCAGTGGCACTCACGAAACTTATATAGGATGTACATAAACAAATGATAAGACATACCTATTAGCATTTCATACATAATCACTCCCAAAGACCACCAGTCACACAATTTGTTGTAACCAGTCTGCATGAATACTTCTGGAGCAATGTAATCTGGTGTCCCAACTGTGGAATATGCCTGCAAAGGAAGAGCTTATCAAACCAGCATTCTTAAATATATGTTGAACGATCTGAGTATGGCTCACTACTGTAAAAAGCAATATATACAGCTGTTAAATTTTCATTTAATAATTGTTTTGCATGTTTATCATGTAGAGAGCTTAGTGACAGGTACCAAGTCAGATAATATGTTATTTAAGATATGATTTCTGACCCCCCACCCAAGAAGCTCAACTAAATTATTTACATATTTAGCCCTAAATCCTGTGAAAATTAATAAAAGGACAGCTCACTAACATGGACCCGGGATGCTAGAAGGGGGAGCTACACTACTGTACTACCCGCTGTCAGTTACAGGAGGGGCTGTCAATTACAGACCCCAACAGAGGAATCATCAACAGGGAAAGAATCACCAATTATGGGCCCCAACAGGGAAAGATGTACACTGCATCTCCTATGAGAAAGCAACTACCTCGCAACTCAGCCAAGGAGAGACCTTCACCACCCTCAACTCTTGCTTTTCTCCAATGGACTTTTGTTCAAAACAGCTCCTTTCAAATCCTCCTTCTTCTCTTAAAATACCAATTTTCTTCTTTTTTGTTGGAGTTGCCAATGGTTTTGCCACAGCTTGCCTGTCCCAAATTGCAATTCTCTGTTATTCCTGAATAAACCCATTTTTGCTGGTAAAATAACTTTTATTTTTAAGGTTAACAATCCATTTCAAAAAGAATAAAGAGGTTGAACCCAGTGGGCCTGAGTCCACCACTCACAACTAACATGTTCTCAGGCAAGTGATTCAACCCATATGAGCCTCAGCTTCTGCTTACAGAAAACTGGAGTAATAATATAGTCCTAACACAGTTGATAGGAGGATGAAACAAGAAAAGGAATGTGGTTTAGAAACTACAACCTACTGTATATATAAACGTCAGGTATTTTCATTATAAACCTAATTCCAGGGCACTGCTTATCCATTAGAAAGCAATGGAGTATTTCATTCTTAATGCATATAAAATCTTACAAAAATGATTTCTTTAAGGCAGTAGTTCTCATTTAAGGCAGCATGCTAGGGACCACTTGAAAATGTGTGCCAGCAGACTTTGTCATTTCAAGGACCTGAGGGGTGGGAGTGGGAGGTTGCTGACTGGCATTTAGTTGGGGGGGGATACAAGATCTAAAGGATTTCCTACCCAAAATACTAAGAATCCCCTCTACTTCTCCCTTGGTAAATAAACATTGATAGAAGTCATGATAATGTCCACAAGAATATAAAACATGACAGCAGTAATCACCTGTGAATACTCTGTAAGTCGAATTCCCACCATATTTTTAAGCAGTATTCATTTTTTCCCCTTAAAAGTAGGAAATACTGCAATTCTTCTCTCAGTGGTAAAATCTGATCTGAAAATGGCACATTTAAAAGTAGAAGGAAGTTTTTGTCATTAATTCATAGCTCCATAGTTTTAAAACTTTTTTTTTTTTTTTAACTTTTAAAAACACTGAAATGTTTTACAAGCACAGGAAGCTTGCAGTTAATTACTCCAGGCCATTGACAGAATGAGTTCACCCACGCAAAGGTCTTATTATTTGGTTGGAGAGTGTATCAGACTATTATCTTTCAGTCTATTTACCTCACCCAGTACTCAGAGGGAATGCTGAATTAATTGCCCTTTCATCACTTGGTTGAATTTAACAAGTATTTATAGTGTCTGTATGTACCGGGCTGTACAAGAGATCAGGAAAACATAGTCAAAAGGCACATTCCTAACCCTGAGAATGTTTGTGGACCTAGGCAATAGGATAAAGGGAAGAGGGAAAGGGGCAAGCAATTCTTATATTCACTAAGTAATAAAGGAGAAATAGTGTGGGGCAAAAGTAGTTTTATCCCACTGTCCTTAAAAAGAGTAGTTAAATTTATCTGTGGTAAAGTCTGCTTTCCGTTTCTGTTTTATCTGTTAACATGCCAAACTTCCTATTAACTTTGTCCATGAAGAAGTTCTTAGAAACACACAACCACCTTACTTATGCTGACTGGCGTTTGTTGTTTCAGAACAAGTATGAAAAATGGAACACACAAGGCATTCACTACAATCACACTCACCTCTGTGAGTTTTATATTGTGCTAATTACTAGTAGACAGATTACTTAATCATAGGTATGAGCCATAAAATGCTATAAAGTTAAATCATAAAGTAAAAATCAGCATTTACTTTCCAGGCAAGGAAAGGTTACAGAGAAACTAAAAGAACTATGTGACCCAGGAAGCAGCTTTATCACTGCTACAAAGTAAGTACTAATCATTGTGAAGATAGGAAATGATCAACCAAAGCCAGTGAAATTTTAGAACCAGGGCAACCTTTCTTAAAGACATGGCTAACTTACCAGCTGTCTCCGGTTCTTCTTCCATGTTTCTGCTTTCCTCTTTGAGTTCATGTTCTGAAATGCTAATTTCAATAAGAGAGAATTGTAATCATGAGGGAAAAAACTCCACCAAAAAACAAATTCACAAATATACACGTAAATACATTGGTTTAAGGAGAAGAGGAAGAGAACTTTCAATGCTCAACAATACTGCATTAAACCGGCTACACTATGTTACCCAGGAAAAAAAAATCAGACTTACAGAAGTCACTTGGCGGGTTGTGTGTAAGGTTTCTGTAGAATTCAGTCCTATGAGCTTTCTTTAATCCCGTGCATAAACCAAAATCAGATAATTTTACATGACCCTAAAAAAAAAAATCCAGTAAAATCAAGAGATTATATTAACTTTGAAACAAAAGCCTAATTATAAATTCTTCTTTTAAATGCAATCATTATAAAAACTCTTAGCAGTATAAGAATTCCTACAGGTGATAAGTAAAATTATAAATATTTGATGACGATTTTTACGAGTAGAAAATGGAAGAAGATAAAGACGGCCATCTGCTGAACTGACATCAAGTCAGTTCACTCCAGAGTCTTCTCTCATTGCATCATTCTATGACATCACGTAGTTGAGCAATAATATAAATGGTAGTTGCCCATTCAATCACAAAATCAGCTCCATTACTCCATTAAAGAATCAGCAACCCAATAATTCACCAGTTTCTTCACATACCTTGGCATCCAATAAAAGGTTGTCTGGTTTAATATCCCGATGGATGAAACCCAACTGGTGGATTGCATCTATTGCTAGAACAGTCTCTGAAATGTAGAACTGTGTCTCCTCTTCTGTCAAGGTATCTTTCTTCATTAGCAATGTCATCATGTCACCTACATAAGGGAAACCAAGTATCATGTATTAGAAACACCTCAAGCTTCCTCTGTATTCATACAACCTATGCCTGATTTTTGCATTGTGCGACCCACCCAGTATACCTCCAACCATCTCTGGAGCCAAGTAAAAAAAGTGTCATTGCATTAGCAGAAGTTTCACAACATTTAATGACTTTTAAGATAGAAAGCAGGTGATAATGAAGTAATATCCACCACTCAACATCCCGAATAGGTAGCTGAGGAAAATATGCTGAACTGAGAAAATGAATCAGAGGAAGCACACCTGGAAACGGGATATATTCTTTCAAATTCAAGTTTCAAAAATGTTCAGAGCTCTTCAGTCCATCAGAAACAAAACATTATCCCACTACAAGATATTCTTTTACTTTCAAGGAATGTTTTCTTTAAAAAGAGGCAAAGAATAAACAATGGAGCCCATCAAAAGTAAAACATTGTCCCACTAAAAGATATTTTTACTTTCAAGGAATTTTTTCTTTAAAAAGGGGCAAAGAATAAACAATGGTGAACTTACAACTCAGAGCTGACAACTGTTAATATTTTTTATGATACATCGAGTCTTAAAACACGGAAAGGTGTTCTTTGTCCTCTATCCCATTTTATTTATTCCCCTTTCCCTTTTTGCTGAGTAACCATTATCATGGACTTGGCTTGGTGGGTTTCTTTCTAGCTTATTTTTAAAATATGCTTTCAGATACATGTATCTTAATCTATGAAATTATAGTCTTTGAAATTTTTTAAAAATTACATAAATGGTATCAACTGTACATACAATTTTACAGCTTGCTTTCTTATTCCACTGTTCCTGAGATCTTCTTATTGAAAGGGATAGAGCTCCCGACTTTTAACTACTGTAAAATATTTCAGCACATAATTATGCCACATTTTATTTATCCATTCTACTGATGGGCATTTATCTTGCTTGCAGTTTTTCACTATCACAACAATGCTTCAGTGGTCTCACAGGTCTCTTGTGCATGTGTCCGGGACAATCTCTAGGGAATACACTAGTTGTAAAATTGCTGGATTGTAGGACGCATGCACTTTCAACTTCAGTGGTATCTATGAATTGCTCTCTGTTAAGAGTAGAGATTAATTTAGATACAAGAGAGGCCAGTTTCTCCCACAGCCTCATCAGACTCTTAATGTTCTTACTAATCAGATATGTGTGAAATGGTAGCTCATTTTTGTTTTAATTTGCATTTCCCTGAATATGAGCAGAGTTGAACATTTTCCTATATATTTATAGACCTGCCAGAGCTTCTCTTCTATATATCGTCTATCACTTGCCCATTGGGTTGTTTGTCTTTCTTAAGTGACTTATTGTTCCTAACTCTGGACCTGCAACAATCTAACTAATTATACCCCGTAAGCCCAGACCGGTAATGTTTAAAATATGCTGGATTTATTATTCCTTCAAAATAATCTGATTTGTGGTAAAAAATTAGCATTATTATGGGAGGAACTATTGGAAAACCATGACTGCTAGGAACAGGACAGTAAACCTAACCAACAGGATAATAATTACATATAAAGATGTGCTTGTGTTCAGTCTGTCCATCCTATTACATTTGTTTTTACCTCCAGGGAGAAATTCCATGATCAGATAAAGGTTCCTCTTATCTTGAAAACTGTAAAACATCTTCACCACCCAGGCACCATCTGCTTCTACCAAAATATCTCTTTCTGCTCGGATATGGGCCACCTAGATGAATGTATTTTGAAAAAAATAATTGCAACACATTACACATTTTTTCAAGTTTATTTCTTACCATCCAGTTCCTTAACAGTCATGAAGGAAAAGGGGGAGTTTTAGAAAAGATTTGAAATATATACGCATGTTCAGATCCTCATTATATATGGAGAACCTCAGGAAATGGTGTATTTTAGAGTTTATCTTTAGGCCTGAAAAGATGGGATCTACAGGTACATTACAGAAAGCTGAGGCCTCTGAGGTAGAAAAATGCTTAGTCCAAAAACTTTCCAACCAGAATCCTTATTCGCCAAGGATCCTGGCTTTGTTATATAAATTTCAGCCCCTGGTCTTTTTTTTTTTTTTTTTTTAAGGTTTGTTTGTTTATTTAGTTATTTATTTATTTATTTGAAAGAGAAAGAGAGAGAGAGAGAGCAAGCAGGGGGAGGAGCAGATGGGGAAGGAGAAGAAGGGGGAAGGAATCTCAAGCAGACTCTATGCTGAGCGCAGGGCCTGATGTGGGGTCAGATCTCATGACCCTGAGATCATGATCCTGAGATCAAGATCTGAGTCAAAACCAACAGTCGGACACTTAACTGACTGAGCCACCCAGGTGCCCCTGGCCTGACTTTTGAAAGTTAAAAGTAGTAAGCAATGCCTTAACAGGTTGGTATGACAAAGTCAGGGTCCTCAGCAAACTGTTTTTAAGGGCTATTAGTTAAAAAAAAAGGGGGCCTTATGTGGTTTTTAAACATTTGTTTTGTTTTTTAACAAGCAGAAACATTTATAATAACTTTGTATTATCCTGTCAATTATAATAACTTTATATTATTTTGTTAAATATAAAACCTCCATAATATCTATTAACATGATCTACAGCAAATTAGTGTAACTTTTGGGGGCTTTGCTGCGGACTTGTCAGACATACAATTATACTAGGGATAATTTATATGAACATTTTATAGACTGGAAAATTGTATAAACTGAGTAATTTATCGGGTTGGTATAATCAATTTTCAGATGTTTTGCATTAATATATTTATACATTTTCTCTTCAAAGATTAACAATAATATTTGATTTTATCCCTTTGCTGTTCTCATTATGCATCATTATGAACTCTGGCCCAAAGCACATGAGAACCCAGATTTCCTAAGCCTTTTCATGGTAATGAAACATGATCTGCTTAAAATGTCATATTTGGGATTACTGTATTTATTACCTGGTACAATAAATGCTCTGAGATCAAAGCACAGGAAAAACAGTTGAAAACTAAGAACTTGCTTTCGGGCATGAAAAAACCTCAGAATTTCTCCGGATCTGTTTCATAAAGTGAATAATGGTATCAAAATTCCTACCTATTGCCTTCAACGAAGCATTTTAAGATTAATAAAGGAAAAACCTTAAACCTTTGATGTTGCATCTGCTGCTGTCAGGAAAAACTATGTCATCAACTTGGCTTGATTGTTTTTAAATATCTTGAAGTCAGATTACAGGATGTTTTCAAAATGGGCCTATGTTTTCAAAGAATAGGAAGTTATCGTACATAGTAATCTGGTACCACAATATCAGGGAGATAAGTTGCTACTTTGTGAACTGGTTAGTATTAAAGTAAATGTAATAAACACTTCACATAATGACATATTAGAATTGAGTGGGAAAAAGTTTTCTAAAATGAAATTCAATGGTAGCAAATGCAGGTTAATTTATATAGGGGGAAAACAATAACAAAATGCAAAACAGACTTGATGTTTGGGCTCCAGTGAGATTTTCCCTGCATAGGAACGAACAGTGGTCAGAAACTCTTCAACTTCTGGCAAAATATTCTAGATCAGTGCTGTCCAACAGAAATACAATGCAAGCCACAAACATAATTTAAAATTCTAGTCACATAAATTACACAAATACAATGCAAGCCACAAACATAAATTAAAATTTGTAGTCACATAAAAAGTAAAAAGAAACAGATGAAATACTTTTAATTATATACAGTTTATCATTTCAGTATGTAATGAATACAAAAATTACTGAGATTTTTTTTTTGTACGAAGTCTTCAAAATTTGGTATATATTTGCCATTTACAGCATATTTCAATTCAGACTAGCTACACTCAAGTGCCTGGTAGCCACATGTTGGCTAGTAAGATGAAGACTATAGCTGGAACGAACTGCTCCCTTTGTCCCTCCGCCAAAACCCTATCCAGGACTAATCCCAGACGGCTTAGTTAGATCCTGTTTATCTCTTTGTCTCTGAGGCTCTACATCTTGACCCAGACCTTTATTCTTATCATTATCTGTAATTCTCTAATACAATTCAATACCTCGACCTTCCTCGAGTTCCAAACCAACCTCTTCCCTCTGGAATCAGTGTGTCTTCAAAAAAGTCCCATATCGTCTCACCTCTGGATGGTTCTTTCACCTTGTCATTCTAACTGAAACCAGGCTGTTGACAGTTCTGTCTTCCTGCACAGTGAGTTCTCAGGAATGACCTGCTCTCCTCTCATGCCTTACTTGGCGAGGGGGTAGGTTTCCTGCTCATTCTTCTGCTGCTTCTGTACCACTGTGACCCTCTCCTTCTCTGCCCCTCCTTTGAAGTGCACACTGGGCAACTCCACCACCCATCATCTATCCTCATGGCTATCATTTAGAGAGCTCCTGGGTCCACCCTCTCACTCATTCATGACTTCAGCTCCTGGCTCACCAACTTCCTTTCTAGCTTCTCCACTCATGGATAGATTTCAACGTCCACAAGGTGAACCATCAAATGCCCTATCTACTGACTTCTTTCTCATCTGCAGTGGTCTCTTCCACACTGCACCTCAGCCACCCGTGGTAATCCTCTTGGCCTTCTCATCACCAATAACTGTACCCCCTCTAAAGTCTCCATTTGGAGGAACTCTATTTCCACCTTTTATCCTTCCAGATCTCTTATTCTTATATTTCAATCTTCCTTCCATGGATTCTACAACTTTTTCTCTTTTGCCCTCCTCACAACCTCATTTCTTTTTCTACCCAGCCTAGACTCCTTCATTCTGATCACTCTTTCTGCAAACACTCGGAACTCTCTTGTCCCTTCCTCCATCGCATTTGCCTGGCAAAACACCAACCCTAATTAGACTCAAGTTTTGGTCTATTCTCTATCTACCCCAGAGCAACTAAGTATTACTACAGAAAGGTCACCCAACTACGCCAACAGGTCTCACTGTACATTCAGGATTGCAAATGTCAATGGGTATTCAACTGCATTTCCGCAGCAAGTCTGCTCTCCCACCCTTTAAGCCAATAGTTGTGACTGTTTCACAGATTCTCTCTCTATACACCTCCAGCAAGCCAGCTGTCCCTCTCTACTCTGAGATGATGACCTCACTTATTTGCACTCAGGCAGGAACTTGGCACCTGGCGCTGCCAGATCAACCACCCTGCATTTGTTCCCATTTTCTCTGCCTCTCCTTCCTGTTTTCATGGATAGGTACTGTCCACTCCTCTCAAAGATCAACTCCTCTGTCTTCCAGTGTATTCCTATAGTTATCCGTCCCCTCTCTCCTGCATCTTCAATTTTTCTTTCTAATGGATTCTTCTAATCAGCATCAAAACATTTCTTGTCTTTAAAAAAAAAAAAAATCCTTTTTTACCCTAAGTCTCACTTTACAAATCTGTTCTTTGGGGGAAAAAAAACAAACAAACACAAACAAACAATCTGTTCTTTGTTCTGCCTCACATGGAAGATTTATCTGCACTCACATTCCCCACTCTTGCTTCCCATTTTCTTTCTCACCATTTCAGTTAGGCTTCTGCCCTGCAATCCACTGGAAATGTCCTTGCCAAGTTATTAAAAAATCTCCATATTGTGACATCCACTGGCTTGTCTTCCTCTTGTACTCTCTTAGCAGCATTCCACATAGTTGACCACCTACCTCCTCCTTTAAGCACTTTCTTCTCTTGGCTTCCATGACACGATGTTCTCCCAGGTTTCCCCTACCGGATTAGATGTTCCCTCTTGGGTCCCTTTGCTGGTTTCTCTTCTGCCTATTGTTCCCTAGGGCTTGGATCCAGGCCCTCTTTCCTTCTCTACTATATTTGTTTTCTAGGCAATTTCATCTTGTCCCCAATATATGATCAATATATTGGTGGCTTCCAAATTATAATTCTAGTGAAACTTCTCTCCAGATTCCAGCCAACTGTGAACTTAATATCTTTTCCTGGATCTAACACGCAGCTCAAACTTAGTATACCACAAAGAGAACCCTTCATTCCCACTATCTCCAAATCTGTTCTTTCTTCAGTCTTTTCTAAATCAGAAAACAACACCATAATGTGTCCCATTCCTAAATAAAACTCTAGGTAGTATCCTGATTCTTCCATTTTCCCCTCACTATCCTTACCCATTGTCTCATCCCCCAGTGTACAGGACATCACAGAAAATCCTGCTGGCTCTCCCACTAAAACACATACTTAATCTGACTTTTCTTCAGTTTCTCTGCTCTAAGCCACAATCACATCCTGGCTGGAATTGGTACACCAGTCTCTCAGTTGGCTTTTCTGATTCACCTCTTGTTTCCTCCATTAGCAAGCAAAGGGACTCATTCATCTTTGTAAAACATCAATCAGACATACCATTCCCCCTCAAACAACAGCGTCCTCCCATTGCATTTAGAATAAAACCCAAACGCTCTACCTTGGCCTTCAGAGCTCTGGGATCTGATCCTTGTCTACCTCTCCCACCATTCTTCTTGCACTGAATTCTAGCCACAATGGCTTCTTTCTCTTTAAGCGGGCCAAGATTATTCTTGCCTCAGGGCCTCTGCATTTGCTGCCTGGATATTTGTTCTACCTGATCTTTATCTGTCATTCTTTCTCATTATTTAGTCTTTCATCAAATATTCTCTCTTCAGAGAAACATTCCCTGATCTAACTCTTCCTCTTAAACCCAGATCAATTGCATCAATTCATCCTTTTGTAAAAACTTTCTTTGTAGTCTTTCTCAATCATGACTATTTGAAATAGCTGCCTGCCTATTTCCCCACTACTAGAAAAAAATAAGGATCGGGTTTGTCCTGTTAATCCCATCTGTGTGTTACCCAGAACACCACAGGCCCATTTGGCACATCATAGGCCCCCAGTAAATACTTGTTGAACGCATGAAATAGAAATAAAGTGAAAGAATGCAGTGAAAATTCAAGGGGGGGGGGCATATTTAAATAAAAACCAATATTATACTGCTGTAATAACTAAGTAAGTTTTAGGCGGGACTTTTCTCAGCTGCGGCTAAGGTGCTGGGTCCTTCCGAGGAAGCTAGGACCGTGTTGGGTGAGACCCTCACTTCCTCCGGTTAGCACCTTGCGGCTACAGCACTCACCCACACTACGGCGGCGCTGTCTCGGGCTCGCCTGCATCTACTCAGCCCTCAACCTCCAGTCATGGAGGATAAGATCAATGCCCTCATTAAAGCAGCGGGTGTAAAAGTTGAACCTTTCTGGCCAGGTTTGTCTACAAAGGCCCCCAGCCAATGTCAACATCAACATCAGGAGCCTCATCTGCAAGCAAGAGGCTGGTGGAGCCTCCCCAGCGGCTAATGCTGCCCCAGCAGGAGGTCCCGCCCCCTCCACCAAGGCTGCCCCCACTGAGGAGAAGAAATTGGAAGCAAAGAGAGGAGAATCAGAGAGGAGTCTGATGAGGACGTGCACTTTGGTCTTTTTGACTAAACCTCTTCTGTAACCTGTTCAGTCAAAAGCTGAACTCTTAAGTAAGCTTTAGGCAGGGACTAAAAGACTGAAGTAGAGCATTAGGTAGAGAGAGGGGCCATCCTCCCTCTATACTCTGTTGTTGAGTCCTCCCCTAGCATATGTAATCCATTTAGGGTTCTACAGAGCTTCTACCCAGACCAGAAACAGAGGGGAATACATAAATAATACTATTTTTGTTTTCGGATTTATGGCCTACCCTTAAGCTGCATTAAGTCACAGCAAACATAGAGAGTCCAGGAGTATGAAATTGGGGGAGGGGGGTGGTTTGCAGATTTTGGAAATATGTAAAATCAGCCAATTCACAGGAGACTGGTCTTGTTTATATGTGATAGGGATTAAGGAAGCTGAGAACTGTCCTTTATTTTCATTGAAGTCAGAAAAGAAGGTATTTTGTTATGGACTAAATGTTTGTGTATTGTCCCCCTCCACCAAATTCCTATGGTGATGCCCTAACCCCCAGGTGACTGAATTTGGAGATGGGGCTCTAAGGAAGTAATTAAGGTTAAGTGAGGCCATAGAAGGAGAGGGGGATAGTGTCCTTTTAAGAAGAGGCACCAGAGACCTCCCTTTCTTTCTCTGTGCACACAGCAAGGATAGGCGATGCGGGCCTTAGTGGGAAGGCAGCAAGCCATCTGCAAGCCAGAAGAGCACCTCACTAGAATCAAACCGTGCCAGAATCCTGGTCTTGGACTTTCAGCCTCCAGAACTGTGAGAAAATAAATTTCTGTTGTTTAAGCCACCCAGTCTTTGGTATTTTGTTATGACAGGCTGAACAGGCTAATACATTTTCAGATTATCAATTTGGAAGAAATTTTAACTATAAGAATCGAGAAACAATAAAACAGGCTACCAAAAAATTAATAGACCATATACAGTAAGATGTGTCGACTCCTTTTTACAAATTCCAATATTAACATTTACTCTAACACCTAGTCAGTGGTATTCCTTCGGTTATATGTGTTAAAGAACTCATACCTGCTCTTTTTCAAGCATATCAGCTTTTCTCAATATCTTCATTGCATAGATATGGCCTGTATCTTTCTTCTGGACCAGCCGCACCTAGAATGTAAAAATTGACCATACTATCAATGGTAAACAGTCACTACTATTGATTTAGAAGCAAAAGGTAAGTTCTTTTAAAGGGATCAGTGTTGCAATTTGCCATTGCTTATATTTTAGGAATTCTTAAACTATTCTGATACATTAAACTATTTTAATACATATTAACCTATTGAAATACCTATTTTAAACTATCTTAAGCTACATATTTTCAACAGCAGTGTTTTTAAAAAGGAAGTAACCTCTCCAAACGCTCCTCTTCCTATAACTTTCAGAGACTCAAAGTCATCCAAGCCAAGTCGGGTCCTCTTGAGCCGTAAGAACTCTGTTTCCTTTCGGGCATGTTGTGATCGGCGTAACTTTTTCTATTAAAAAAGACAATTTAAAAGGATGATTCTAAATTTAGATTGCTCTAAAGGAAGCCTGTAGTATTAAAAGATAAGATAAGTAAAATGGGGGCAAAGTATCTTAAATATTATATACGAATGTTAGAACTTATTTACCAAAGTTGAGTATTTGTTAAGCATGGAAAGAATAAAACAATCTAAAGAAAACATTTTTTATTTTTACCAACTGATAAATCTTTATTCTTGAGGTGGACTCCTTTAATATTTCATCTTAGTGAAGTTTATCTTGTATTTCATGTATATGCTAACTTAATTCATACATAAAAGTTAAGCTTTAGGAAATGCTAATAGTATTCTGATCATGAATTTTACAGTCAGGCAATCTACTTTGCTTCAATTCCCTAATTTCCAGGTTGTGCTGTCACAACTCCTGAGATTTAGGACACCAAAATAATACCACAGCAGTGTTTCCATGGAGATTTACTTATGATAGAATTTTTTCCTAGATAAATTTTAATAAACTGCTTTGAGATTTGGCACACAACTTCCTAAGAATATAAAATTGCAAAATAATAATAAAGAATTCATTAAAATATTCAAGTCAGGAATTTCATAATGCACTCTCCAAAGATCACCAAAAAATAACAAACGCTGATAAGAAACATTATGAAATACCCGAAGGTTATATTTGGAAGAGGCGTTCACTTCACTGTTCTAAACGTCATTTCCCCCCTGACCAAACAAAACTCTGTTGACCTTCTGTTAGGTCCTGGTAAAGGTCACATTTAGTAGGAAATAAACAAAATCAAAAAAATTAAGCACCTGTTCATGGTCAACTGAACCCTACCAGGTTTTCAGGAGTTCCATTCTGAGGGAAAGGCAAGTCGACAGGGCCATCGCAGCTCAGAAACACTGCTTTTAAATGCAGCTCAAGGTATAACCACTGAATGGTGTCTTATACTATTCCTGTGTATATCTGTTTTCAGAAAGGGATGGCAAACTATCAATTGGAAATAGGTAAATGTGCATCCCAGTGCAATGGAATTCTGAAACTTCCAACAAAATTAATCTAAGAAGATGCAATCAAGAAATTTTATCTTCGATTTAAACATCTTTAAACAGCTGAAGGAAGTTACACACTCAGGCACATCAATGGTGGAAACAGACTATTTTTTTGTTAAAAAATGCCCACTGAATGATTTTTTTAAAAAAATAACTGAATTACTATAGTAAAACAACACTTGATCTTAGCCAAAAGGCCAAGCCCAAAAAAGCAGCTTAAGACTAATTAAAAAGGCCACATGGTGGCACTATAATATCATGTCTTTCAAAGCAATAAAGAGGTTTCGGGAGGTTTGTTTCAATTACATAAATGAATAAATATAAGAATTTTGAAACCCTTTCTGGGTCTATGACTTTATGGACTATAAAATGGAGTATGGTTGGGTGTAGTTTCAGAAACTTGTCTAATCTGAATGGAAAAGATGATCTCATTACACACTTTCATAATCATGCTCAAAATCAACAGAAGAGAGGCCACTAAAGAAAATAATGTTCACTAATATTTAGCTTGTGTAATGCAGCAAGTAAACAATGTTTATGTAGTTTGGGGCACAGCTATTTAATGGCAAAAAGGGAGAATCACAAGTAAACGGAGCACATAATTCTACAAAAATGAGACCACGCTATACCATTGTTACATTACTTAAAAAAAAAAAACCTATTCCATGATATTAGTCTTTTTTTTTTTTAAGATTTATTTTTATTTTAGAGAGATAGAGAGTGGATGTGAGCGAGGGAGGGGCAGGGGGGGAGGGAAAGCAGACCCCCCGCTGAGTGGAGCCCAAGGCCCCACAACCCTGAGATCATAACCTGAGCCAAGACCAAGAGTCCAGAGCTTAACTGACTGAGCCACCCAGGCGCCCCCCCATGATATTAGTCTTCAAATCAGTGTTGCAGTCCAGAGGGAGGTAAAGCAAGCTAGCATTAAAAAATAGACTGATGGAGCACCTGGGTGGCACAGTTAAGCATCAGACTCTTGGTTTTGATTCAGGTTGTCAGATGGAACCCCGTGTAGGGCTCTGCGCTCAGCTGGAGACTCTCTCTCTCTCCCTCTGCTCCTCCTGCACACGCTCTCTCTCTCAGATAAATAAATAAATCTTAAAAAAATATATTGATGACATGATGAGCACTGAGTAATGTATAGGATTGCTGAATCACTGAAACTTACACCTGAAACTAATATAGCACTGTATGTTGACTATACTGAGAATTAAAATAAAAAAGTTAATAAAGTCAAAAAAATATACTGATGGAAAAAACATGTTGATGTATCTGCTTGTGTAGATTAAGTAGCCTTGAAAAACAAGTAACATTTTTGTGGTAATCATATCCTTTCTCGCCAAAGAGGACAACAAAATCTGTGGGCAGGCTTAACATTTCATGGCTCCCTTTTGCAGCTTAAATTTATTTTGTTTTTCCATCAGAGGGAATAATACTCCATGTCTGATGGGATTTTCTTAAGTGAGACGAAACTAGACATACATCGTTTTCTTCCTTTCTCCATTCCTTTTTAAATGGGTGTTCCTCAAATTCTCGATCTATGGGATGCTCAGGTTTTATATAAGACAGGCAGTGTACACAGAAGTTCTGAGATCTGAAAGAGTTCAGCTGGCAACTCCACCTCTGCATATATGCTCCACATGACCACATCACGTGGTTTAATTTTCACAAATAACTTTCACGAATTATTTCACAAAGATTTTCTATTTTGAATGAATTAAGGATAAATACTAGTTTTCAATTTAAAACTAGATTTTTTATAAAACAATTTTATTTTTTAAAAAATCCACCCCAGGGTACCTGGGTGGCTCAGTCGGTTAAGCGTCTGCCTTTGGCTCAGGTCATGATCCCAGGGTCCAGGATCGAGCCCCACGTCAGGCTCCCTACTCGGCGGGGAGTCTGCTTCTCCCTCTCCCTCTCCCTCTGACCCTCCTCCCACTCTCTCAAATAAATAGAACCTTTAAAAAGAAAAATCCACCCCACACAATGATAGTTACAACATATTTTATATCAAGGTTTAATAGATGGTATCTATTCTGTAGAATTTGACATAATCTAAGACCTAGCATAGGGCCTAACAAGCATTTGTGGAATTAAAATATCTTCACAAAAAAGTTTTAGAAGTTTTATAGTTATTATGGGCCACTATTTTTAGATATAAATCATATCACATTTTCTACAAGTTAATTAGAAGAATTAAAGAAAATAGCTCTAAATGTATTTAGCACTTCCTGGTGCAGAGCAGAGGTTGCGAACCGAAAGCTACAAACTGTATTCAACCTACAGATGTACTTAATTTGGCCTGCAAGTTGGTTTTAAAACACTTGAATTATTTGCCGATATTTTTAAAAAGCAGGTGATGTCACATAGAAGTCCAGATTTCCAGCCTCTCTTGAAAGACAGGAACTCAGCCACACTGGGTCAAAGAGGCAGTGAGTCCCCTTTTGATGGACATCAGGTCTCTAATTGGTCACAGTCTCCACCATTGATGCCAGTCATCAGGTGACGAGTAGACTGGGGCTGGTGCTCCTGTCTCCTTTCAGTGAAGTTGAAAAGGGGTATGTCTTTATCAAAAGATAAACTGTGAGGATCAGATATTTCAGAAAAAGAAAAAAAAAAGAGTCTATTTCTTTCTGGAAGTGAAAAAAAATATTCTTAGGAGTTGAATGTGCAAACAAAGTGTGTTGGATCAAAAGAATATATAACCTAAGATGTCATAAAAACAACCCGGCCAGCTTCCCTCATTCATGTTACCTGCTTGACCCCCTGAGCATCTGTTTTTATAATTTCTCCCTCCAGATTTCCAATTAAGATCTTATGCTTAAGATTTCTATACATATATTACAAATATATATATGTGAAATATGTAAATATAATGATGTACAATATACATTAATACAATTATAAGATTATTAATAAGAAAGTTTTTAATACTAATGAATAAATAAGAAAAGGTTTGCTTAGCTTTATTTTTTCTTTATTGATTGTAATACAGATCTAAATCGCTACCTTTCTCATTTAAAGTTTAAAGAATATAATTAAATGAGTTTTTAAAACATTTATCATAGTAATTCTAGGCAAATAATTTGGGTTTTCTAGATTGAGTCAACTGATTAACAAGGTAACCACGTTTGGTACAAATCATAAAACATTTTATTCGAACAGTGCCAGCAGAAAAATAAAGGAACAGTCCTAGGAAAGGTACAGGGAAGATTAAATAATGGTTTGATTTCAAATCACCATTTGGACGACCACTCTTAAAGTATAGAAATTTTTTTCTGATCACTGAAAACTGTTAAGCTAATTAATCTCAGTTGTATTTCCCTATTGCCTAGAAAACAAAGTGTACATTTCTTAGTAGACTACTACCAGCCTAGCCTTTCCATATGTGCTGTCAATTTACCTTGCTATTTCCTTTATCGCATCCTTTATAGTTCATTGTTCTGCAATTATTTTGTATTTATCTTTTGATTCTAATGTAAATCTACCTATTTTTCTAAGATTGAAATCAATTGCTACCTCTTCCATGAAACCTCTTCTGATCCATCCTATATAGAAAATCCCTGTATTTTCAAAGTTTGCCACATTCTATCATGTATATGTATTTTTACACACACACATACATCATCTCTCCTTGTAACTGGTAAATTCCTTGAGGGAAAGGTCATTGTGTCTTTAGTCACCAAATAGTTATTATATCTATAGCCCTCCGCCATCCGTGGAGGTATAAAGCTGAGTAAGACATTATGGAGTTTCTACTGTGGGGAGAGGATATTTAGAGCTGCCGCAGGGATAGGAACGGTGTCCATGCAGAATGTAGGAAGAGTACCTCAAGAGATTAGGCAAGATTTCCTAGTGGAACTGAGGCCCGAAGTGAGGCCCAGAGTTTCCTCAAGAATAAAGGGAATTGGGCAAGAGTAAGGAAGTTCTAAGCGACAGAAATAGCCTATGAAAGGTCCACAGGCAAGAGCGTGGAAATTAAAGTAACTCAGTAGTGGTGGTCAGCATGGGGGTGGGGGACAAGAGATGAGGGTAGAGCGAGAACGCAGAGGCCAAACTGTGAAGCCTCTTGCACATTAACGTTAAGGTCTACCCTCATCCGAGAGTACCCGGGAACCAATGAAGGGTATTAAGCAAAAGAGGGATGTGATCAAACCCGTTTTTAGACAGAACTCTGGGTGGAGTGTGCAGAAAACCTGGGGGTGGGAGTGGGGCCCAGAATGCAGGAAGAGAGCCCAGCTGGGGGCAGTTTTTCTTCAAGTGAAACACACAGTAACTTAAAGAAGGGGAGAGGCACTGGACTAGAGCACTGGATGGTTTTAAGAAACATTCAGGAAAAAATGTGAGAAGACTTGGCAATTCACTGATTGTTCTTGGAGCCCACTTTTCTTGTTCCATGCACTTAGGATACTGTAGACCCTGTTCACTAAATCTATGTTCTCGGATTTAAAACAATAAAAAGCTGCCTCCTTTTAAAGATCTCCATCATAGCAACAAAGTAAGAAGCCCATATTCAAATGATGAAATCCACATTACCTAAGTTATAAAATTATCTTATATCAATAAATGAAAAAGTCACTGGAGTTGCCATTATACAGTAATTAGTACCCCCCACCCAACTAACTTTCTTGGGATATAATTGACATACATATAACACTGCAAGTTTAAAGTCTACAATGTGATGTTTTGATGCACATACATATCATGAAATGATTACCACCATAAGGCTAGTTAACATATCTAATCGCCTCATATAAGTAATTTTTTTTTATAGTGAGAACATTTTAAGATCCACTCTTAGTAACTTTCAAGTACATGGTATCATTAACTACAGTCACAGTAATTACAGCTAACATTACCTCTTCATCTGCCAATCCTTCCTCTTCCATGGCCACTTCTAATTTCTTCTGCCTTTTCAAAGAAAAAATAATTTAAATTTTAAATACATTCCTAACTACTCCCATTTAAGAAATGTTCACTTATTTATTTGAGTTTACGACTCGGTTTGCTATGCTAAAAAAAAAAATCAAGTTGAATCAAAATAATTATTAAAAATAGTGTTCTTTCTCAAAATATAAACCCAACCCAGATTTCACTTTCTCATATTGGCCAAATAAAAAATTTGCTTCTAACGCTGCTTAAATCAATGATTAGCAAAGGTGACTAATGTTTCAATAAGGAAAATCTGTTGTCTAATATTCAAACCACCCAAATCATTAACATTTATCAGTGTTTACATTAGAAGCATATAAAAGTAACTACAGTGACTAAAAGTATAAATATTTAAGGTGGATATCCCTGTTTGAACCCTGATTCTAATACTTATTAGCTAAATGAGCTTACGGAAGTCCTTCATTTAAAGTCTAAGCTTGATTTCCTAATCAGTCAAGAAAAAATGTTCAATGCAATTGAGTATATTTTATTCTAATTCTTCAAAAACTGTACATTAAAAAAAAGTAACCACCAGAACATCTGCTTTTCTAGGTATAGCCAAGTCCAGTTATTCGTCATTTTTAAATGACACTGCCGGAGTTAGTTAAGCACAGCACTGCAGGGGGATGGGGAGGAGAAGGGGAGGGGTTGGGTGGATGAAGTAACTAGTAACTACAGAGATGGTTGTGATACAAATTGTGCAACTCACTCCCAACTGAATATTCATTATTTTACTTCTACTGTATTGGTTTTTCCTAAAGATAAACCTGACAGAGCTCTTCCTAGTTAGTTTTGGAATATGTTAGAATAAGACTAACTTTCCAGGATTTACCTACACGGGAATATAAGGGTTGAGGACTGAAATCATCGTATACATTTTTTAGCATTTGTCATTTACAATATGTCCATAGGTAAGCTCTTTCCTAACCCATTATTCTTATGGAAAATTCATAACAAAAATATCTAAAACTGCTCATAAATCAGCACCCCAATGGTAATGACACCTGCCTACTTCCTCAACATTTGTAATAGACACCTTCGTGCTTATCACGCTGATTTTTATCTTTTATTTACACACTGTTTTCCAAAGCCCAACCCTCAGAATGGAGCAAGCTCTGTGCCTGCCATCATGCCCCTCTGGGCCCTGCAGAGCTGCTCGTTGAAGGATTTTGAGTGCTCTCCTCTGCAGACAGAATACACAGTGGAGAAGGACCACTAATCTGGGAGGGCCCATGAGTATATAGGCAACTTCATTTTTCTGTCAAATCTCTACTGCCCCCTTTCCTCACTGTTGCCAAGACTAACACTTCATGAAATCATCCCTTACTCTGGAGAGAGAGGCAGTAACCTTCATCCGTTTCTACCATATCTAAACGAGAAGACCTGTGGCTTCTCTTGTACCTGCAAAGAAAACAGTGTTCCTCCTAAATGCCCTGGACATTTTGTTCTGATTGGTACTTTATTTGGCTTATGTATTTATCCAATTAGTTAAGCCTTAAAAATTCATCACATGTAGTCCTAAAGTATAAGCTTTTAGAAAATATGAGCTGAAATATGAAATACGACTTCCATGGCACCAAGCTGAGACTGCTTTTTTTTTTTCTTCTTGAAATAACAGCAGATACTTTTATTCTTACTTTCCTTTGTTTGGAAATAGAGGGCAAAACTGAATTACTGAAAGATTTCATCAGGAAAAGACAAGGAGCGTTCAAAATTCTGATGCATAACTTCAGTGTCTGCCTCCTGAAAAAGCAGTCTTTCTTTGCCTGATTCTCTTCTACTTTGTTCACTCTCCCTTGGTGACTGGATGATTTCCAGAGACTTTCATTGTATTTACAATTAGTATAATTACTCATATGTTTGGATTCATTTCTAACTGATTGTGTGGTTTCTATTTGTGTCGACTTTTTGGTGTTTTAGTTTTTCTTTTTCCCTTGCCTTATTTTGAACCAGGACTTTTTCCTCATTCTATTGTCTCCCCTCTACTAGTTTGGAAGTTATAAACTCTATTAGTCTGAAATGAATCAATCCTTACCCCCTCTGTATGTTGTACCTCTATTGCAGAGATACAAAGATCTCTAGGAACACTTTAATTATACTTACTTCCCTCCTGACTGATAGTCCACTCCTGGAAAATATTTTAATTCTACTTTTAAAAATGTATAAGACATTATCATTATTGTTGTTTTTGTTTTTATGCTATTCATGTTGAGATTTATCCACACATTTCCATTTAGATCTGTTTGTGATCGCTTTCCTTCAGCCTAAATTGAATCTTCTGGAAGTTTTGCTGATGGTGAATTTAGTTTAACCTGCTTCCACTCCAGCCTCTTTCCTCTCTTCCTTTAGGAACTTTGGTTAGAGATGTTAGCTCTACTCACTATTCTCCTTCATATTTTCCGACTCTGTGTCTCTAGGCTGACTTCAGAATAATCACTTAAGTTTCATTTTCTAGTTCAATTCTCTGCTCAGCTTGGCTGATCGGTAGTTAGACCTGTCCAACATTTCATACCCAGCTTGGCACCACTTTTGTCAATCTTTCTTGCTCCTAAGTTCTATTCTATTGTTGTCACGATCCTAATTCAAGCCTTCTTTCTGTGTGCCTGGACTACATCCCTAGCCTTTCCTGTTTCCTATTTCTCCACCCACAATCCATTCTGTACATCACAACTAAAGTACTTTTCTAGAGAAACACCCATGATCACTGATTGTGTTCAAAAATCTTCAAGCCTTTCTACTCCCATGAGAATAGCTACATTAACAAAGCAGCTGAGGCTCCCAGGAAATGCTGAAATCCAGTTCGAGTTAGACTGGCTCTTGCCTGACCCAGCACCAAAGGCGGTTTCTTCTGTCTGTAATATGCTTCCTCCTGCTCCTTTACCTCCTTCTTCTCCCATTAATGCATGTATAATTAATACTCCTCCTTGAGAGCCCTGATAAATGCCCCTACCATTTATGACGCCTTCCCAGTTACTTTAGTCAAAAGCAATCTCTCCCTTCTTTGCCCTTCTCTTAGTGATGCTGTTCACTCTTTCATGTAATATTTATGGGCCTTATCTCCCTCTTCAGAGTTTTCTGAAGGCAAAATAACATGTCGTTCATCTTTTTATTCTTCTCCCTCCACTTACACTCTATACATGTTTTTGGATAATTAATAATATTAATTATTCATAAAGTATAAAGATATATCGTAATTTCATGATTAGAAATGTTTTACTGAAGATATCAGCTGACATGTGATTTAAGCATATGGGTGCACAGGACAAGAAACCATTCTGCGAAAATAACTAGAGACACTGTCAGTATAGGAAACCTAAAAACAGCATACAGGGATCCACAATATTTATATTATTAATGGACAACACGTTTACACCCTACTTGCAACCTAACGGCTTATTAAAACAAACAGAAAATTCTGACCAGCCTTTACTATACCTGGTTTCTCTCTCTTCATGCTGTAAAATTAGGTTGCTGTAAAAATTCTCCAATGTGAGCTTGGCCACAGTCACTCTTTCCCGGGTATGGTTGCTCATTGGAAAGGTGCTTGTAGTCCCTGCTGTCATTGCCATAGTAACAGAAACTGAAACAACATATAAACACAAATTGTTCAGTAGAAAAACACTTTCTATCCCTCACAATAAACTCTGGAGATGGTTTAATTTCTGCTCAGCGCAATTCTACCCTAACAGTTAAGACATCCAAGTCTTTCACATTATAAATAACACAATGCTAGTAAAGAAGGAGGAAGCAATAGAAATTATTTTTGTGTTAGCACCACCAGGGCTAAGAGTCAAGAAGCACCAGTCCACACACAACATGGGCACATTTTATACAAAAGGCTGTAGTCAACAAGCATTCAAAACAAGAGGTTCGATCTATTTTGTTTTTGTTTTATTGATCACTAAATAAAATCCACAAGATTTTGTTAATGCATATGCCTGCACTAAACATAAGTCTCCGTAGAGTTAATGCAGTCCAGTTAAATAGTAAGAAATAACTTCTGCCATATAAATTCTAGGAAACACGAAGCAGTGCATCAAATCTGCACACAAACATCGGTCTGAAGCAATTCTTACATATCATAGGCTTTATGGGTAAACTACTTTTAAAAACAAGCCCCTTTGAATGGAGCCCTTGTTGCCCTATTTCATTCTGAACTCTATGTCATTTCAGAAAGCGCTGTAACAAGGTCAGGGGTACTTCTCCAGACTGTGAGGTCCATTTCATATCCAAATGACACTCAAATGTCCACAGGAATCAGGCAGAAAAGACAAATGAATCAAGGCAGGTGACGGTAGGGATGTTTTGGGACCTTAACTGGGCAACGTGTGTCTACTCAAAGCCATTCAAGTGCTATCTTTGAAAAACCACTGGGCCAGCCAAATGAAGTACTGGTTTGAAGAAGATAATTTGGACAATAAGACAAGGAACGTAGCAAAATGGCTGCTTCGGGCGGGGGGGCAGGGGACAGACTGAACTGTGGTGGCTGCTACTGGTAGGCACTGACCCTAAGAGACTTGTCTTCTACAGTCTACATCAGGACCAAAAAAGACTAGAATGGTTTCATACAGTAAAGAGGTTTTTGCTTATCTGGATGGAGATCATAACAGACCTAGAGAAGATCCAGACTGCCAACAGTGAGCATCCAACATTGCACTATTAGCTGGAAAGCATTCCCCCAAACCTGATACCTACTCCCCAACACCCACCTCTCCCTAATTACGTGAAGATACAGACCCCAGGTATGGACCTGAACTTCAGTAGACTCCAGGGATAATGGAATGAACCAAAAGACCTTTCTTATTCTTCAATGTCAAGCAAGTCGAAAGTATACAACTTAACTCGGGCAAATTCCCGGTTCCACTGCCCTCTTACTGGCTTTATACCTCAATGTACTGCATAAGCTTCAAAGTCATTATGTCTAAACATGAATCTATTATTTTAGCCTCACAAACTTGTGCCTCTGCTGACTACTCTAAAGATTTTTAGAACAAGAAGTTGATCGTATCACTTGTTTAAAATCATTCACTTCTCCTCACTGCCTATAGCAAATCAAATTAGCTTGGCATGATAAACAAAGGCAACTCACAGACACTGAATGGTTGTGCCTATCAGGAATCATATGATATTTGATTCACTGATTTCTCCCTTTTTTCTCCAGAGGATTTAAGAGAGTGGCCCTTCCTATGCACGAGCGCATTTCCTCCTCACAACAGAAACTGAAGCTCAGAAAGGTCACAAGGCTAGTGTGCTGTGGAGTCAGGATCCAACTCCAGGTGCGGTCTCCAACTTGCCTGCCTAGCCTTCTCTACTGCTTCACCCCCACCCCCTCTTCTCCCAACATACTCAGCTCTTTCCTGCCTCCAAACCCTTGCATGACCTATCCCCAAACACTTTTGACCTTTAAGATCCACTTTAGCTCAAGTCTTCCTGTGATGACTTCTCTAACATTCGCTACCGAAAGAGGCATAACATTTGGTATTCTTCCATGTGTGTTGCCTAGCACCTGCACCAATATATCTCAGATACTGGTATTTAAGCCCTCATTTCTCTCTTCCACTAAACTAGGAGCACCTCTGGGGCAAGAACTTTTCCCCATTCATTTTTGAGTGTTCACCACAATAGCACTGTATCTGACACATAGTAGGCTTTAATGAATGAATGAGTCAACCTGTCAATGGGGGGGTGGAGGAAGAGCTGAAACAATTGGCAAAAAATAAAGTACACTATAAAGGTTGGCTAATACGCAACTATAGGAAAAGAAATTACTGAACCTAGGAGTCAGCAATTTCACAAAAGTGTGAATTTCGAGACCTAAACAAGACCCTGCTGCTAATGATCGTAAGGTCTTATTCGAATCACTAGAACACTGAACTCAAGAGGGATTTTATAATATTTGCTCTGTCTGGTTCACAGGCGTAGTCTAAGGCCATCTGAGATGATACACAGCAAAGCCACAATGGCTTATACAAATGTAAGACATTATTTGAGGCACCTAGTTCAATTTTTTAATGTGTTAAATCCTTTAACATAATGAATATTATTCAATAATATTCACAACAATCAAAAATAAAAACAAATAGAACTCAAGAATTATCATGGCCAAATGATTTTTGAGTACTCAGATCTCACTCTTCTTGGAATGCTATCTAAGGCAATGCCGCCACACCATCTTTAGAAACCTCAGAATCAGTGGATTCACGTTCTGTATTTCAGGATCAGATGTAGAAAAGTCAAAGAAGGAAAAGTGGAACAGGCAGGGTATACAGCAGACACCCTGAACCCCACATAACTGGGATTTGAGGATGGAGGGAAGGCTGAGGAAGATGGACTAGAAGTTGAGGAATTCAAATAAATTTAGGAAATTAAAATTAAACAGAGTTAAACAAGTGTCTGATTTTAAGACTTCTCAGCACCTTTAATATGTTAATATGCATCTTAAATCCTCAAAAAGGGGATAGATATAAAATCTGCAGTAGTATCCTAAGGAGCTTCCTTTAGGCATATGAAATTTAAGTTCATAGATAATTCTCATCAAACACAAAGAAGTGCCTGTAACTTTTTTTCAACATTTGTGGGGGGAGCAAAAAACTTAGAAGCTCCAACACAGAGCAATACCCAGGGATTTCATAGTGTTTTCTCATTTGTCCAGAAGATCTGTACCTGATAAGGAATTTTCAAATTGGTTTGCCAGTTCCTAGGAGGAAAAAAGGCCAAGACCCAACTATGGCTGTCCAAGGTCTATACGTTCCTTTCAAAAAGTGAGTGGTGAAAAAACAACCAACCAACCAAAATCTTCTGTGGTGCCTCCTAATAAAGCACAAAGAAATAACACCTAAGTAATGCTTGTAAAGTCAGAAAGAAAGATGTGTGATGAACTCAGGGAATGGCCTTGTAAGGCAGCTGACTGGCTGCCAAGGGACCTCGTAGAGCAAGCTCTGGCCTTCAGCTTCCAGAGACCCAGAGCAATCAAATTCTGGAAGCTACTTTAGCCTAACAGAGTTCACAAGGGACTGATATGTATGACATAATAGCAATTTATTGAATTACACAATAAGAGCAACAAGGAACAGAGACTTGCATCTTCTGGCAAATGTATTCCATCCTTGTAGGCAAGCTAGGTATAAAGCCTTAATTAGGATCAGAAGATTGCTTGGTGAGCATGGCATCAAAACAAAGAGAACCATTATTTAATTTAAATGTTTAATGGCATCAGACTAAGGCAGATTCTTAAAAATAAATAAATAAAAGACAGATCACTATCTTGCCCACGGTACTTTAAAATAGCTGGAGATGGCCAGCATTAAGCTCTCCTGCTGACTGGGCTCTCCCAGAATGAAGCAAAACTGAGGAGCTAGATATGGGCAGAATTATTACTGAGCAAAACTTGGAGGGACACTTTTGTGAAACATAAAAAAAATTGCTAGGGAATTCTAAACATCAGTAATTGTGTGCATCAACAGTAGAGAGCAATATGAGGTTTTTTTAGATAAAAATGTAAGAACCTGAGATCTTTATAAAAGAGGGATAAACACAAAATCAGGTTTCTCCCATCATAAGAAGATGTAATGAGTTCAATTCCAAAATCCAAAGGTGGATGTTGAGTAATGAAAAACAATTTCCAGACACTATATCATCTAATCATGATTAATTCTTTCCACTCTGCTTTATACATATATACCTGCAAGTACGTATACTGTGTTTAAAACACAAATCAGAGCAAAACCTATTCACCTTTGTATTCGTCTTTGTAATGAAAGTATTACAACACCTGGCAAGGTGCAGAGCACACAGTAGGCATTCAGCAAATGATGGTAACAGAACTCAGATTTAATGGAGTTGAAATTACATGTTTCATATGTAATAGTGTCCTTTGGATTAAGAACTACAGAATCATTTAATGTTACATTAACTTCAGGAAAAAAACCCTACTTGAGAGATATAATTGCAGAAAAAGCCAAAGCCCCACCCTTAGTCTTGATTAAATACTATCCTTCAGAAATTAGCTTAAAAAACAAGAAAAAATAATTTCCTTCTAATCAGACACAAATAGGCTTTAAAATTTTCAAATTAAACAAAACCAAGAACAGAAGTGACCAAATTATTACAAAGAATGATGTAGATGACTGGCACTTATTATATTGCAAATTTATTCCTCTAATGGATTTAACACTGTCCTTTGTCTTTTACTGAAGCCCTTTCTTTAGTCAGAAAAAGAACAGGATACAATTTGCAAGTCTAGAATTCCTGGACTGATAAAAACAACACTAGGTGCCCTTGAATTTCCTGTTCACGTGTTTTCTCCAGACTCCCCTATTCATTAATGGAGACGCTACCAATAGTTAAGTCCAACATTCTTTCATTTATCAAGCCTGGGGAAAGGAGATAACAAATCTGGCACTCAAGCTACCTATAAATAGATGTGGTGTCTCCAACCATTTACCATCAAACTTCTAAAGTAGGAAAACAGAACTGCTTTACCTGACTGGCAAAACACACTACTTCACTGGGGATTTCACCTTAATTTCCACATACTACATGTCTGAGGAACGAGTATCCTTAATGCTAC